>NC_073238.2:125997500-126602500 GCF_029281585.2 Gorilla gorilla gorilla
GTAGCTATTTTGAGGAAACAATGAAATTCGAGATGACACAGACAAGGAAATCAGAATCCTATCAGATAAATTTAAAGAGATTGAAATATGAAAGAATCAATCAGAAATTCTGGAGTTGAAAAATGTAGTTGATATACTGAAAAATGCATCAAAGTCTCTTAGCAGAATTGATCAAGCAGAGGAAAGAATTAGTGAGCTTGAAGACAGGCCATCTAAAAATACACAGAAGAGACTAAAGAAAGGATCAAAAACAATGAAGCATACCTACAAGATGTAGAAAATAGCCCCAAAAGGGCAAATCCAGGAGTTATTGGCCTTAAGGAGGAAGTAAAGAGAGACATAGGAGTAGAAAGTTTATTCAAAGAGATAACAGATAACTTCCCAAACAGAGAGAAAGGTATCAATATTTAAGTACAAGAAGGTTATATTAATAAAACATGAAGTACATTTAACCCGTAGAAGACTACCTTATGGGATTTAATAAGCAAACTCCCATAGGTCAATGATGAAGAAAGGATCCTAAAAGCAGAGAGAGAAACAAATACCATACAAAGATGCTCCAATACATCTGGCAGCAGACTTCTCAGTGGAAAGCTTCCAGGCCAGGAGACAGTGGGCCTGACATATTTAAATTGCTGAAAGCAAAAACCTTTTATCCTAGGATAGTATATCTAGCAAAAATATTCTTCAAACATGAAGGAGAAATAAAAACTTTCCCAAACAAAAGTTGAGGGATTTTATTAACACCAGCCCTGTTCTACAAGAAATGCTAAAGGGAGTTCTTCAATCTGACAGAAAATAATGTCAGTGAGCAATAAGAAATCACCTGAAGGTACAAAACTCACTGGTAATAGTACTCAGAAGAATACAGAATAGTATAACACTATGTGTAAACTACTCATATCTTGAGTAGAAAGGTTAAAAGATGAACTGATCAAAAACTACAACTTTTCAAGACATAGTACAGTAAGATACAAGTAGAAACAACAAAAAGTTAAAAAGCACAAGGACAAAGTTAAAGTGTAGAGTTTTTAATTAATATTCTGTTTCCTTGCTTGTTACATTGTTTACGCAATCAATGTTGTCATTTAAAAATAATGGGTTTTATTATTTGCAAGTCCATGGTAACCTCAAATTAAGAAACATACAATAGATCCATAAAAAATAAAAAGCAAGAAATTAAAACATAAAACCAGAGAGAATCACCTTTACTAAAAGGAAGACAGGAAGGAAAAAAGGAAGAGAAGATTACAAAACAAGAAAACAAATGACAAAATGGCAAGAGTAAGTCCATGGTTATGAATAATAACATTGAACTTAAATGAACTAAACTCTGCAATCGAGAGCCGTAGAGTGGCTGAATGGATTAAAAAAAACCAAAAAGACAAAAAACCCAATGATCTATAAAGACACATAGACTGGAAATAAAGGAATGGAAAAAGATACTCCATGCAAATGGGAACCAAAAAGAGCAGAAATAGCTCTACTTATATCAAACAAAATAGATTTCAAGACAAAAGCTAGAGACAAGGTCATTATATAATGATAAAGGGGTCAATTCAGCAAGAGGATATAGCAGTTGTAAATATGCATCCAACATTGGAGCACCCAGATAATATAAAGCAAGTATTATTAGAACTAAAGATAAACCCCAATACAATAATAGCTAGAGATGTCAACACACCACTTTCAGCACTGGACAGATCTTTGATACAGAAAAGCAACAAAGACACTTGACTTTATCTGTACTTTAGAACAAATCAATCTAAAGATACACAGAACATTTCCTCTAGTGGCTTCAGAATACAGATTCTTTTCTTAGCACATGGATCATTCTTAAGGATCATCTATATTAAGCACAAAACAAGTCTTAAAAATTTTTTAAAAATGAAATTCATCTCTTAAAAAAATATAATTTCATCAAGATTCCTCTGACCACAATGGAATAAAACTAGAAATCAATAATGAGGAATTTTGGAAACTATGCAGACACATGGAAATTAAACAGTGTGCTCCTGAATGACCAGTGGGTCAATGAAGAAATTAAGAAAATTTAAAAATTTCTTGAAACAAATGATCATGGAAACACAGCATACCAAAACCTATGGGGTACAGCAAAAGCTGTATTAAGAGGAAGTTTATAGCTGTAAGCACCTATATCAAAAAGTAGAAAAACTTCAAATAACCTTAATGATGCATCTTAACAAGAAAAGCAAGAGCAAACCAAACCCAAAATTGTAGAAGGAAAATAATAAAGATTACAGTGGAAGTAAATGAATTCGAAATATTACAAAAGATCAGTGAAACCAAAAGTGGCTTTTTTGAAAAAATAAAATTGACAAACCTTTAGTCAGACTAAGAAAAAAGAGAAGACCCAAATAAATAATTTTTCTTTTTCGTTTCTGATTTTAAAACTGATACTGCAGAAATTCAGACTCACTAGAGGCTACTGTGAACAACTGTATGCCAGTAAATTGGAGAACTTAGAAGCTTTGGTAGTCAACAAGAGAGACCTGCCAGAGGTCATGTGGTTACAGGGGCCCTGTGTCCCTGTGTGTGTGTGTGTGTCTATCTCCACCCCGAGTGGGAGCAGGAGGCTACTTGTGAAGTCTCATCTCTGAAGGCCATCTGTTGATCACGACAGGCTGCTGGGTTCCTTGCGGCTGGAGATGTGTATGGAGGTTCCCCCAGCACATTGCTCTGTCTTCATGGGCATCTCAGTTTTCATCTGAAATCACTTGTTAATGAACTGAGAACCATTACTCTGTCTAGTTAGCAGTATCACTAGGAGTAAATGTGTTACGGGGGAAACTGCTTAGGATTTGATTTCTCAAGTGTTTTTTCTGAGACCCAGTAATCTTCTGGGTAAGGAAAAAACACCCTTGGGTACCCCCTTTCACCCTGTGCTGTTGCTGTTACTGTGAAGATGTAGATGGTATGTGTGACTCTAGCTGTCATCAGATTATTCATGGACACAATGCAACATCACACCTGTTAGATTATGGCTTTGGTTCTGCCAGGAGGCCTGGTGGGAGCAGCTGGCATGATGCGTGCTGCCTCTAGTGACTCGTGTGCACCATCCTGCTGCCCAAGGCCTGGATGTAGCCCCCGTGGGGTACCCTGTCTGCATGTTATCACACTCTGAAGAGCAGCCTGTGGAGCACAAGAGAGAACCGAGGGGAACATCCCCTGCTTTAATTATGAACTCATATTCTGTAATGGTGATTTCTGTGAGTCTGGCTGGTTGTCGTGTGAATTCAGGTGTCTAGGCAGCGTTATGTGTGGAATATGTTGGCACGTTATGCTCGAGTCCTAGGGCTCAGCTGACCTTTATGAGCTTTATCTGCTACTGAATTAATGAACAAGGGCTTTATCAGCCATGAAACTTTGGTGATGGCAGTGACAGAAAATTCTTGGAGAATTGGTCTGGGACTGAAAGAGGTAATAAAAATCTAGAGCCTAGGCTCAGTGCGGTGAATTAAATAGGAAAAACCACTCGTACCGTGAATTGTTCATTTATAAGCTATGCTGAAATATGACTTAATTTTCGTTAATTGATGAAATATCAGAAATGAAAATCAGTTTATCCAGATTTCCTTTTCTGAATGGATCGGGGCTGTGGCACTGGACCAGGTAGGAGATGAAATCTTAGCATATCCCATGGCCCAGCACTGAGCAGTATTTCTGCAATCCTAAGAATTTAACCCATTGTGGGTAGCACATATCCAATAACTTTCCTGTGCCACATCTCTGGCAGTGTTTTCTGTGCGTATACCTTTGGCATTCCATCATTACCCAGTGCTCTTCAGTCCTCCTAGTGAGGCATGCAGGGTCCTGTCATTCTGGAAGCCCGCCTCTTCCTGATGTTTCACTGTGTCTCTGAGGATGAACATCACCTGCTCCGATGTCAGAAGATTCTCAAAACCTGTGTGTCTTAAGGGGCGTGTTCTTCCTCCTCTGTAGGCTGGCAGCAGTTTGTAGCTCCTGTCACTGAGACTACATAATTGTCTTCAGTTTACTTTTGTACAAAATGATAGAACTCACTTTAAGGTAGAGACTGTTTCTTACCCTGTTTTTAATCTGTTCCCAGTGCCTTGTAATGGTGCTGCATACATATAGTAGTTGAAATTAATTTGAGTCAGTGACTACCCTGCAAATGGACAGAACTGTGGCTAATCCCGGTAGGTTGTGGAAACCCCACTTAGCTGTTCACAGTTGGAAATGGGTCTGCAGCAGTGCAGATGCTAGCTTACTTTGCCTTCTGTTGTGTTTTAATAAACTAAACAGTAAAGCACCATAATAACTGCATGACACATTCAGGATATGGAAACGTGGCTTGGATGAATTAGACCAGTGTTGTTGAGAGCTTGCATTGATGGAAACATGCTATATCTGCTAGACAGATTTCAGTAGCCTCTAGCCACGTGGGGCTGTGAAGCTCTGGAAATGAGATTAACGCAACTGAAGAACTGAATTTTCAATTTTTTAAAAAAATTTGATTAACCTTACTTGAAATAGCTGCAGGTGGCTAGTGGCTGTTGGATTTGAGGGTAAAGAAGCATGGTAGAGAAGGCAGGTGGGACAGCCTCCCATCTGCGCAGAGGTCTGTATGTCACCGCCACTGGCAGGAAGACTTCTGCATCCTAACCCTTAGCCTCCGTGTGCTGTGGGCAAGGTCCCTGCTGTTGCAGACCCCACTAAATTCCCAGTCCGTGCAGGTAACTGTTGTGCTTCTGTGAGCCCCCTCCAGTACTCTGGATGGGGACATGTCTTGCTCAGACAGAGATCAAAGGAGAGCTAAGAGAGGGAAAGAGATGGACAGTTAAATATTGAAGGAGGGCGTTGGCCTTTTTTTACACAGCACAGGGAAGAGACTAGTATGTGGAGGGAGCACTTACATTTGGTAGATGTTCTTACACAGATCAGCCACCTGAACCTGTGTGGGATATTTTTATTACCTACATTTTACATTTCTATTGTCTGTATTATTTACCGTAACTACATTTGACATCTACATATTGCTATGTTTTAGAAGCAGAGGTTTATTTTCACCTCTTTCCTGAAGGCCATGTTTTATAAAACTGATATGTTATCTAGTCTAGAAGGGAAGGCCCAGCCGGGCATGGTGGTTGCATGCCTGTAATCCCAGCTACTCGGGAGGCTGAGACACGAGAATCGCTTGAACCGGGAAGGCGGAGGTTGCAGTGAGCTGAGATGGCGCCATTACACTCCAGCCTGGGTAACAAGAGAGAAACTCCATCTCAAAAAAAAAAAAAAAAAAAAAAAAGGAAGAAGACCCATTGTGCTGGGAATGCTTGAGTCTGAGGAGAGAAAACGGTGGGTGGTGGGATTTGGAACCTCTGTCACAGCGTTACTTCCTGTGCTTTTCTGTCTCCACAGCTATTATAGGACGTACTGATAACAGCTCAGTAAATTTTCTTAAATTGATGAGAACAGGAGCAGTCTTTTTGAGCCTCGGTTAACAGTTACTAAGAAATGAATAAAAAATGGTTGAAAAACAGGGAGAAGACCAAGTTAGCATAAATTTTGAGTGCTCTGTGTTTTGAACATGAGATTTTTCCTAATACTTATGACTTGCTGATTCTCCTGACTATGACTTTCTCCAGCCAGTACTTAGCCGCGGAGCGGAAAGCAGTGCTCATGAAGGTGGAGGCACACCCAGGGACTGCATGGAGGTGGAACCGGGAAGTCCGGGGCCTGAGGTCCTGCCTGCAGGGTTGAAAGGCATGCCTGCCAGCAGACACATTTGGGAGCCAGAGTGTGCTGTGGTCTGAATGTGTTTTCCCAGATCATCTGTTATTACAGATGATCACCAATTGGATGGTATTAAAAGGTGGGCCTTGGAGGTGGGTAGGTTGTGAGGATGCAGCCCTCATGAATGGGATCAGCAGCCTTGTAACAGCTGTGAGGGAGCTGTTTTGCCCCTTCCCCCCGTGAGGATGCAATAGGGGACCACCTGCGGGTGCCTTGATCTTAGGCTTCCAACCTCCAGAGCTGTGGGCAGTGCATTTCTGTTGTTGGAAAATTACCCAGTCCACCGTGTTCTGTTCCCAGCAGGGGTGGACTGAGGCCGTGTGCTTATCGGTGGGGACAGCAGAGCAGAAGCAGTGTCCCCATGAGTTGTAAGGCTGGACCTTAGTCCCAGGCTCCAGCCACCTTTGTGTTGGATGCTGACGTCTTTCATTTTTTTTTGCATTCCTCTGTCATTTTGGTCAAGTACCTGCTCTGGGAACTTCCCGAGGAGCAAGTGCATGCCAGGCAGTTAATCCATGTGAATGCTCACGGTTGACTCAGATGGAGACAGTTAGAGGAAGCGATTTCCACCCCTGTTTCAAGGGGTGCTTCAGTGTTTCTGGGCTCTGGTGCTGAGGAGCCCCATGCTGTTCCTCATTCTCGGTGTGAACAGGTGTTTCTCACTCAGAGCTCTTTGCATCCTTGTTTCTGGGCTTCTGAATGACTCTGCTGTTGTCTGGGGCCTCGGTCTTCTTTTGGCCTGTGTCGACGCTCGTGGACACCTTCGGTCTTGTGCCTTGCACTCTTTCTGTTTAGTCGTGTGATGATTTCTTTGATTGACTTCTGCTTATATTTTTGGTTTTCTGTATCATGAACTTTTATTCTGATGTGGAATGACTATCATATTTCCTTTTTCTCCTTTGCTCCTTCATTCCCCTTTTTTTAGGCAAATGTATTTGTCGTCCTTTCATGCCTTCTTATAATTAAGGTTGGCACACTAAAAGCACTTTGGAAGTGCTGTCCGAGAGTTGGGACTGGTTGACTCTTGTTTTCTGTAGGAATCCCTGGTGTTCATGTTTTTGGTCACTTTTTCTCTGGCTCCCATTCCGTAGGTAGGAGGATGTAATCCTTCTGGTAATATTGTGGGTATCTGGGGAGCAAAGACACCCTGGGGTGCAGGGAAGGTGGTAAGAGTTCACGTGGGTCTCCTGTTTTCAGCACACGTGCCCCTGCTCCAGGTTGTTGCCGTTGTCCTTCAGAAACTCTGAGGTCTGGAGAGGTGAGCGTGTACCCCGTTAGGCACACCCAACACTGAGGCGGCACCACCAGGGGCCCTGATGCCCACAGCTTGTGCC
This sequence comes from Gorilla gorilla gorilla, assembly GCF_029281585.2. Taxonomy (NCBI): domain Eukaryota; kingdom Metazoa; phylum Chordata; class Mammalia; order Primates; family Hominidae; genus Gorilla; species Gorilla gorilla. The sequence continues at coordinate 126,004,610 of NC_073238.2, forward strand.
GACTCGTCACCCCTCATGCAGCTTCCAGTGCTGGTTCTGGTAGTCTCTTCCTCATACTTTTTGTTCTCATGAGTTTATGCTTCTTGGAAAAGCCTGTTAACTGTCAGGATGCTGTGGATCTGGGGAGGAGAGGCACCTGATAGGTGGGCTTGCTTTCTAGTCTCTAACCTGAAGGGAAAGGCGGTTTTTGTATTTTTTGTTAGTCTTGATGCTGCTGCTTTGGTAGAAAACCTCACAGACTGAATAACCACATTCAGTAATTCTCCTTATTTTATGCAAAGCTGAAGGCTCTGTGACATCTGTTTTTCTCACTGCCCAAAGAACTTGGGCCTGAGGGTTGGTTGGGATGCTGTGCAGTCTGAATGCTGCTGGAGAGGACCTGGCAGCACAGCTGCTTTCTGGGCGCCCCTTCTCCCTGCTAGACTCAAGGCAGCAACACGTGTGTGCTGGGATCGGGGCCTCTTGTTTTCACAGATAGGTGCAGAGGGAGGTTTTCCTTACTCAGAGTATTATATGTCTGTCAGTTAGCAGTTGTCCTGTCTGTAAAACTGATGACTATTTCCCTTTGTGTCGTATTTCTCCAGGTTGCCTGAAGCTCAGCAGAGGGTCGGAGGCTGCTTTTTAAACCTGATGCCACAGATGAAAACCCTGTACCTCACGTATTGTGCCAATCACCCTTCTGCAGTGAATGTCCTCACGGAACACAGGTGCGCTCGCTAGGCACCTTGGCAACAGGGAGGGTGGATGGCTCTGTGTCCTTCAAATAGTGCATGAAATAGTATGATGCTAATAGTCCCTTGGTTATTAAAGGGTATGAATTTTAATTACCCCTCAAAATTAGTGCTTGAGAAGTACTGGTAAGAAGTCTTTAAAATGATGGTGAGTATTTTTGTAAAAAGACAAATCTTTTCAATGTCTTCCCTACAGCCTGAAGCCCTTTGGCTAATAGGTTGAAGGCGTTAGTAAGTGTTCTGGGGTGTAGCCACAAGCTTAGTCAAGGGTCCTGGAATCATATTTCAGTTCTTAAAACTGGAAGTACATGAGTCCGAGTTACATCAGCTGTAACAGAAAGTATCTCATTTCAGATTAATACAGGTTTTATACACAAAACATTACATTGGAGACCCTTAGCTTTTCATCCTGAAACTAAAAACAAGTGCAACAGAGAATGCACAGACGTTTTGCTTATTTTATGAGGCAAGACAGTGTCTGCTTCCTGCGAATTGGAGGAAGATGTTTCTCAGCTGTTTCAGTTACTGAGGAGGATCTCAGTCATTAGTGAGTGTTAAGAATTGATTTGTTTGAGGATTGGCTTGGAGGAGACCACACTGGGGCTTAGAGAGCTCAGAGGCTCACTTTCTGCTTCTAAAAAGATTTATATTAATGTTTTACAAAAAATTAATACAAAGATTTGTATTAATATTTTACAAAAAATGTCATAATTTCTTTTGAAAACAGAAATTCACACATTTTCAAAACCATAAATGGAAAAGTATTGTTTTAGTAACATAAAGATAAATGCCATTGTCTTTCTAACTTAAATATTTAACTTCAGCTTAACCGAACATTTCCACTGAAAGCCTCGTCAGTGAACAGGTGTTGGTTGCCTCTTTAGAAGCACATTTGGGGCTCAGGTGTGGCACTGCGTGGGTGTCCTAGGACAGCTGAGACATGGCAGCAGGGTGGACTCGGCTCTGGCTGTGGCTGCTCCCTTCAGGCTCTGCAGCCTTGGGCAGATTTCCTCCTGTCTCTGGGTTTCAGCTTCCTTTCCTGAAGGAACTCATTCACAGGGGTGTTACAAGCATTCAAGCTAAAACTGTCAGCAGGTCAGGTCAGGGTGAACGCACCAAATGCACAGTGAATATTCTGTTGTCTTCTATTGTTTCTTCGTTTTTTAATTTTTTTATTTTTTAAAAAAGACCTTGGATAGTTACTGTTTCCTGGGTGTGCTCAAATATAAAAGGATTAAGATTTTTTAAACTTCCTGTTTGTTACTAAAGCATCTGCAGCCCTGAAAGGAAACAGCAGCCTTGAACAATGTAGTGAAAGGAAAGGAAGTTAGAACTCACAGCAGTGGCAGAAAAGGAAAACCCAAAGAACCCTCCCTCTGCACGTCCCACTTGGGAGCGTGGGCCATGTCCTCAGTGTCTCCAAGCGTCCAGCATGTTTCCAGTTATGTGCTATGCCCCTACCCCTGGGCTGTGTCCACAGCGTCTCCAAGCGTTCAGCATGTTTCTAGTTATGCGCTATGCCCCTACCCCTGGGAATTTATACATTGAATGAGATTTCCAGAAAGTGCAATGCAAGTGTTAAATTTGTATCTCTGGAAATTCTTCAAGAATTGTTGATGGAGTGATGAGGAAGATGAACAGAAAGTTCATCTTTCTGAGGACCTGTCCTAAAGATGACATTGAAAGTCACTAGGACTGTTAGTTTCCTAAAATGCGAAGCCATTCAAGAGCAGTGCTTGCGGGCGTGTGCTGTGTTGATCCTCTTCTCTGTTATTACCTTAATGAGTGTGTTTGTCAGGTCTTAATGTACGTGTAGCATTTTCCTGAAGTAACTGGAAGAAAGAATACAGGTGGGTTTTTGAGTCAGGAGGGTCTTTGTGCCTCCTTCCCAGGGCTGCCCAGAGAGTGGAGGGGCAGGCTGAGGCCCGCTCGGGACAGCAGCCCCGGGGCAAGTCACCGTTGCTTTAGTGCTGGGAGTCAGAGCTGCGGCGAGAGGAAGGTCCCCCGAGCGAGCAGGTGCTGCCACTGTGGAACATGAAGCTTGTGTGCCCTCCCGAGGTCCCTGCGCCACGAGAGTTCCCGCCGTGTTGACCACAGATTCCTCCCCACCCCAAAGACACAGCAGTGAATTGGGGTCAGGCTTCCTACCTCCTGCCTTTGTGCTTGGATTCTTTCTTGGTCCTCTTGCCAGCTTTTCCATGTGTGTGACGGTCTTTAAGCTGCCACGCCTGGGGTAGACTAATCTGCTCATGCTGTGGAGTAACTTTTAAGGATTGGTTCAAGTGCAGTGGGTTGAAGTTTAAAGTCTTATTTGCGTCCTCACTGTCGTTGCGTTACTTGGGTTTAAGTTCTAAGTGTGAGCCCTGCGAGCGCAGAATGCCAACTCTGACCATTTTAGCAGCTCAGACCTTCTGCAGCGTCCAGTGATGGCGGCAACACTTGTCCATGGTCGGCTATTTTGAATGAACGATGGGTGTCATAATTTAGCCTTTGAAAATGATTTTTTCCCCAGCAGTTTGTTCCTCTGCACTTGGCTCCATGCTTGCATGTGTTTTGTGGCTGCCGTCAGCCCACAGCACTGTGTCAGTAAGGACTGAGGAGACCCACTGTGTGCGGGCTGCTGGCATCAGCAGAACTGAAACTGAAAGAGCAGTCTTTGGTCAGAGTAGCTGTAACTAGCTGTTTCGTTTTATTATGGCACTACTTTTTTTTTTTTTTTTAACTTCAAACTGAAACTAAAACGATGATCCACAAACATTTATAAAATTTCATTTCCTTTTTAACTGTATTTGTTCTGGCATTGTAAGAGTGTCTTGTGGATATTAAAAGGAGTTTTGCTTGCACACATTTCACTTTTTTGGCTTCAGGGCTTTTTTTGAGGGAGTGGTGATGAGGGTAACTCTGTTTAGTTTTGTTAGTTTTTCTCTGCTGTACCATAGTTAGGAAATTTCACAGGTAACCCTGAAATATAAATAATGACCTGAATGGATTTTTCCTTGATTCTTATTTTGGTGGAAAAGGTACTTATGTGGATTACATTTAAAGGAGTTGAAATATATTTTTAGTATCATAAAGTTTGATTTTCATGGGACTGCCTGGTAAATTCTCCAACACCTAGAGAATTGTTGCTAAAATATAAATTGCTCCTGTCTGAAGCCCTCATGTCACTCCATTCATGCTTTAGGAATGGATAGAGTGAGTAGTGGGAAGAGGAGCACTTCTGAGTAAGAACTGGGCGGAGGGGAGGGATGTGTGTGTGCGGAGCAGGCTGCCCGTGGTTAGAGGGGCCGGCCGTGCCATCCACATAGCAGGGGTCCACCTTGGGTGCAGAGCGTCAGCTGTTCTGCTGGCAGTGATGGTGTGGGCAGTGGCCTTCATGCAGGCCGTCCTCTGTATCACTTGCAAAATTGTAGGTCTGCCCCACCCAGTGATGTTTGGAGCATTGATGTCTGTGAGTGCCTGCCCTGGTGCCTAGCATGGTGAGCAGTCCTGTGGCTCCTCCTCTGTCCTTGTGGTCCTGCTGTCCACAGAGTGCTCACTGTTGCCCCAGCTGAGAAGGGGCGGGGGACAGTGGCTGTAGTGGCTGCAGCAGATGGGAGTCTGTCCTGGACCCTCCTCAGTTCCCCACCCATCTCCCCGGGGAAGGTGGATGCTGAGGAAAGAAGGCAGAGGACGTGTGCATGTTTAGAAATGATAGGAACACATGCGGTGTGCTTATGGGCTCATGTCAATGCAGCCTGCACGGTGAGCAGGACACCTTGCTGTGCAGGTGTTACCCACAGCAGGCCCCTGAAGATGGCACTGTGCTTTATTTTAGTAATCTCCAGCCTGGGATTGTCTCAAGGAAACGATTTTTGGAAAGCACTAAGTTACAGACAAAAGATGTTGAGTTGTCTGTTGCCCACAAAAGTGCACTTGCTCTCGTGCGTGCATGCTCTCTCTCACAAAGAGAGATACCACGTACACACACTCGGAAGTACTCTTGACAGTCTCTGTGCTACTAATTTTTAAAACAGCATCAACACGATGGGCAGCCTTACAGAAATAATTATGAAGCCTTATATATGGAGTTGATAAAATGTTTCTGGTCTTAAATTTTTATAAGTGGATATATGCAACATTACCCTTTTTTATAATTTGCTTTAGTATTGATGATATCTGTTAAGTGTGTATATGTATGTGTTTATTGGAAGTATTTCTTGTTGGCAAGGACAGACAGAGGTGCCGCACCCACGTCGTTACTGTTTTTACACAGCATAGGACCGCACCCTGGCCTTGGTTAATGACACCAGCCTGGTTTTGTAGAAAGCGTTGAGATGTAAGTGGCCTTCTCAGAAGGTCTTACGTGCTTAGGAAGTGGAAGGCTGGTTTCCTAATGACTGTTTGGTTTTCAGCATGGTGTTTGAATTGGTTTCATTGGAGGACATTCTCCCTGGCTGCCCTGGCAGGGGATCCACATGGAATAAGGAGGGTGAGAAGTGGGAAGGGCTGGCACCACCCTGGCTCTCAGTCCTCCTTATGGGAAGCTGTGTTTAGGTTGAACTCTCTGAAACTGTTAATATTCACTATTTGTGGACTCCGTTTCCTCTGGGTTAGCCTAAACACTGTCTGTCTTTTCCCCGGGAGCCCTTGATGGTTCTGGTGTCCCCGAGACCTCTGGCAGTAGCCAGCTTGGCTGGGGTGGTGCAGTGGGAGGCTCCTGTGAGACCAGAACCGGAAATTGGCTTGTTTCTCAGTTTTGCTGTTAGGATTTTCATATTTATTTTAGGACATCGTTTACATAATGAGGATATAAAAGTATCTTTTCCTTTTAAGGGAAAACCTCTAGACTAGGAAAATTTGTTCCTAGGATTTGTGCCATGGGTATCATTTGAACCAAGCTCTGCTGACTAGAGACCCCTGTCTCCTAGGATGGGGCGTGGTGATGGGGCGGGGGTCACCTGGGTCTCCTGGATGGGATGTGGTGACTGAGAAGTCATCCTGGTCTGGACCTGGCACTGGCTGCCAGTGCTGGTGCTGCCTCCCCTCCTTTCTGTGGGCTGTACACTGTCAGATGTGTGGACTGATGGCACATGCAGTTTGAGGGACAGCAGACCCAGGGCCTGACAGAGACCTCAGAGATCGCCAGTGAAGGGGTGTTGCGGTCAGGTGACTGTCAGCCTTAACAAATGTGTGGATGAAGAGCTGGACCCCCCCCCAGAAGCCTGCCCGTGTCCTCTGCCACAGCCATGGGAACTCTGAGGACAAAGATGACACACATGAGGGCCCACTGTAGGGAAAGCTAGGCGAGGCACTGTGAAGGGGATGGTGAAAGAGGAATACAGAAAGTCCAAAACTTGTTTCTGACTCTTTAATTTTGGGATATGCACTCAGTTTCTTTGTCCATACACAGGGACACCTTCCTTCCTTACGTGTTGTGAGGATTGAATGTAACAATGCTTTTGAAGTTGTAAAGCATAAATCAGCATTCGCTGTCTGCACACAGGGACCCCTTTCTTCCTCACGTATTGTGAGGATTAAACTTAAAGCTTTTGAAGTTCTGAAGCCTAAATCAGCATTTGCTCTCTTCTCTTGCTGCTTCTCGCGCTCCTCACCCCAAGAGCCATTGCCTACTCCCAGGCTGAGTGCTGGCAGCACATAGGTGGGGCCTGCTCTCTGGACGAACTCGCCTCTGGGGATGACTACCATCAGTGTGCTCTAGCTCTTTACCGGAGCAGCTCGGTCCTTGTTCTACCACCTTGAGACTCTGAGATTATTGGAATCCATTCTGGCTCTGAGTGTGCATGTTTCCATTGGATATGTCTGCATGGCACTGATGTGCTGGAGGGCCTCGTCATCAGTAGGATCTCATGGAGACCCACATGTCCTGTGCTGTGTATAGTTATTGTTGCTCATATGAGAGCAGGAACGGGACCCCTTAGGGATGGGAGTCCCCTTTGGCATTTCCAGATAAGCAGCGCAGATTTGGGATAAAAGCTGGAGCCTTCCAGATGTTAAAAGCAACACTTATGTTTCATAAATTCTGGCTGTTGCTCATGGAGATGAGAGAGCCACCATTGTCTCTCATTGCTAACCACGAGCATCTGTCTCTCTTGCCACTTGCTGCCCAGTGAGGAGTTGGGGGAGTTCATGGAGACCAAAGGTGCCAGCAGCCCTGGGATTCTCGTGCTGACCACGGGCCTGAGCAAACCCTTCATGCGCCTGGATAAATACCCTACGCTGCTCAAAGAGCTCGAGAGACACATGGAGGTACTGCACTTTCATTCTCTTATTCGGAGTCCTTACCAAGGGTTAGTGGCATGGTCAGACTTACTGTGAAAGAAAGTATTATTCATGATTTATTTTAGAAGCCAGAACCAACAGAGTTTACAAAGAGTTTTGTTAAATATTATGTTTTTCTCCTTATTCCAGCTCTGTTAAAAAACATTTACCCCTTATCTCTCTTTTACCCACTGCTGCTGATTGAAAAGTTTCCAAAAGCTGAAACATGAGAACTGATTTTCAGATAGTGTTGAGATGCCTTACCTGGATCATCCAGCTACAAACAATGTGTGCATAGGTTATAGGGTAATACTGTACTAATCATTTAATGAATGATTGTGCTCTTTTAATTTTGAATAACAGGTTGCAGCCTAGCAGAAATTTGGGTTAAAGTTACTCTCTTGGCTTGAGTTGGCAAACCTTTTCTATAAGGGGGCAGACTGTAGGGTCTTCTTCACGGCTACACAGCTCTGCCGTTCTAGATACTGCGTGTGAACCGTGGCAGTGTTCCAATAAGACTTTATTGATGAAGCGAGTGTTGGCTTCCCCACCCCTGCTGCTTGTGACTGTTCTCTTCCAACTTATATTTCCCCAAAGTCTAATGGCTTCGTGATTTTCTGAAAGACTGACACTTTAATGCTGAGGGAAAAAGGGAATGTTAAGGGTTGAAGAGTATTAGAAAAGTTTCAAGCTGGTCTGTAGAAAGTACCTTTTTAAGAAAAGCTTTTCCTTATGAAAGCTAATTGTATGTTTCTTTTACTCAAAGGATTATCATACAGATAGACAAGATATTCAAAAATCTATGGCTGCCTTCAAAAACCTTTCAGTAAGTGATTAAGCATATTGTTTTTCCCCCCAGACATTATTGTGACAAATGAATGTAAAAGAATTATCAACTGAAAAAGCCAAATGATTAAAAAATGACTTGTGCTGACATGAAAGAAAAACAGAGTCGGCATTCTGTGGCTGGCAAACTCCTTTTAGTGGACTATGATAGAATAATTATTTAAATTTTTTAAAATCACAGTATAATTGATGGTAGATCTACTTTAAAATTGTTTAAAACATTTTTTTACCCTTCATTCATGTTGTCTTTAATGATTTATTGCAAAACAGAACAATGGTGGTTCCATTTTCTCTGCTGTTGTGTTGTCTTACCAACTGCGTTTTGGAAATATATGCCTTATTTTATAGCACAAGTTATACTTTCTGTTTCTTCTCTTCAGTCTTCCATATTGGCAAACACGAACAAAACCAGAATGAAAATACAGTTCTTGTCCTGTCCACATTTCTTTTTTGTACAAGTGGCAAAATGTGCTATATCTTTCTAAAATAATACTTAGTATTCCAGAGCAGTTGTGTGTGTTGCTTCTCTTGACTTGGTTTCATACTTCTAAGCAAATACTTTCAATTCCGTATAATTAAGCAAATCGCTCAATAAATTATCTGTCTGAAGAAGTAAGATATAAAGCAATAATTGTCTTAAGGATGATACAAAGCAATGTGGCCGGAACTTAACATTCTGAAAGTTTATGTCTGTTAACAGTGTTGTTCTGTGTCTGTCAGGCCCAATGTCAAGAAGTCCGGAAAAGGAAAGAGCTTGAGCTGCAGATCCTGACGGAAGCCATCCGGAACTGGGAGGGCGATGACATTAAAACTCTGGGCAACGTCAGTTACATGTCCCAGGTCCTGATTCAGTGTGCCGGAAGTGAGGTACTGCTGCCCACGTGCACGCACCAGGGTTTCTGTCCCACTCTTAGGAGCTCATAGCAGAAGATTTTAAAGGCATCTCAAGCGAGGACAAATGTCTAATAGAAGCTCTATCTTATAATTTGTGAGCTACTTTTTATTCTTGACACAGGAGAGAGGCTTATGGCATGTTAGGCTTAGAGCTGAGTGTGGACTTGTTGATCAGTTTGATCCAGCTGAAGTCAGTGTGGCCCGAAGCCCACGTGAACTGAAGGATAGTGTGCAGAAAGAGTTGCAGGAGTCCTGTGCACACATCTGCACGGAGCTGTATGCGCTTATCTGGCCAGCAACTTTGTACCAAGGCTCACTCTCGCAGGGACCTGCTGCTCTCAGTGCTTTCGGGTCATTATACTTTCCTGTGAAAGTATGCTAGCTGACATATGCTTACAGGAGTCACAGTTTTCTTACGGGTTTGGTTTAAGTGAGAGATCAACCCAGATTTTTGGGACATACCCACCCACACAGTGAAAATCGAGCAGTTTGTTTCTTGATTCACATTGACATACATTCAGTGGGTCACTGAACAGGCACCTCTTTTTGAATTTTATTCTACCTTTGCAAAAATAACATGATCAAAACATGCGAAATGACTCATTTTTGAACACAAGACTCCAAGGAGAATAAGAAAACTAAAACTTGAAACTTATATAGTGTGTTTTCCTTTCCACCTGTAAAATATCACCCCTTCTACATAGTCTTGTAGTTTGGGTACCATAAGAAACCATGATTATAAAAACTTCATATCTTTTCAGAAGTTTCTTTTTGAGTCATGCTCTTTTAAACTTTAATCTGTGGAAACATTTCCCAGAGTGTGTTCTTTATAATATTAGATCTATACAACACTGGTGGGTGTTACTCCAAAATGCTTCAGAGTGGTTCTGATCACGACTGAACGTAATTAGTGGAAAAGATTCTTTATGATAGAGCTCCTCAGAGACTTGGCTGTGAATGTTCCCAATGTATGTTGTGATTCTTCAAGAAGGGAATATAGCAAGTCGTTCTCAGTGACTTCTTTAAAGTACGGAAGACTCTTTTCTCAAGGTGCTTTGCATAAGCCTAATGTTCTGAGGAATATACTTGGGGAAACTAATTCCTAGGACTGATTTCACTTTTTTTGGGCCGTAGTTTAAATGTCAACATGTGAAAAGGACTGTGGCATTTTTTTTGTCTCTTTTTGGATTCTTAGGAACTTTTTTCTTTCACTTATGGTCTCTTTGGCTTTTATCTTACTGAAGCAAATGATTTTTAATACATAAGTAATACTTTTAAGTCTGATGTAAACCAGGTGATGTTTATGGGGTGGATGAAAACAACACTGAGTCGACATTTGGGAGGTTTGGGAAGTGCCAGGAATTATTAGTAGACCAAAATTGATTTTAATATTTTATCCTTTCTTTAGCTTAAAGACTCCACCTGTTCCCCCTGACCCCATTAAAATTTATAGGTTCTCTCCTTTTTCTCTGAACCAGAAAAAGAAATTTTTAGCTTACCTGAAAATAGTTAATCACAGAGCTGAACTCTTTAACCAAATATAGTTTCAAGATGTTACACAGGCTAATTGTGAGTCCAGGATCTTTTAATCAGTCAGTTTACTTTCTTACCTTTTGTTTTTTGAAGAATTTGGAAGTCCTTCTCTTTATCTATATGTTAAAGCTCTCTCATAATCATATGTTAAGACTTAATACAGAATTTATCATAATTGTTTCCATTTAATTTACCTGATAAAACTTGATAGAAATACCTAAATGGGAAATATCATGTAATGTTTCATAGGGCCTAGTATAAATAAGTGAAGTATTTGTGCTCACATTTGTTAAGTAGATGTTTTTTAAGAAATGTTTTGGATTTCTTTTTTTGTATTAGGAAAAGAATGAAAGATATCTTCTACTCTTCCCAAATGTTTTGCTAATGTTGTCTGCCAGTCCTAGGATGAGTGGCTTTATCTATCAGGTAAAACCAATTTAAATTTATATTTTATGGTGGATCTGAGGATAATTTCAAACTGGCTTTGAATTTTGTGTTAAATATTACGTGTATCTATCTGTGTATGTGCTGTGTGTGTAGTGGTGTATATTCAGATATGGACGTACAGCTCCTGTTTGTGTTTCATTGTGACTGCCAGCATATCCTATGTTAATTTCAAAAAAGGAAAGAAGTGTAAACTGTAGAGCAACCTCATAAGGACACAGACTACTGTGGCACAAGTCAGTCTCTGTCATTGCCTTCTGTCATTTCATGCAAAATACCTTGCTCCTCCTTGCTATGGTTTTATTCTGTGAAATGGGTTCAAGTAGGGCTTGTGGGTTAGTGGGGTAGTGTAGACTAAGATCTTGTGTCAGTGGCACGGCACCGCCCAAATGCATCAGCAAACAGAAAGTGATGTAAGGGTGTAAGTAGCAGTGTGTGATCGTTGAACCTTTTAGTATGTAAGTAGCAGTGTGTGATCGTTGAACCTTTTTAATTTTTGTTTCCCTGCTTCTCTTTGAGAAAATGTGACAGCAGATTTGAGAAGGAGGTGCAAGGGTGAGCAGGGCCTTTTCTGTTGCGACAGTGGTTTATAGTGGTGGTATATGAAGGAGCTGGTATTTTCGCTGTCTGTCTAGTAGATGCACTTGGCAGGTTTCATTCTTCTTTTTCTGTGAAGTTACAGAGGCTCATATCCTTCCCATCAACTTTCTGAGGACTGGCCAGTCACCACGTAACCACTGCAGCAGAAGCCGCCACTTCGTGTTCTCTGGGTTGCATTTCATTGTAGCATGTGTTGTTTTGTGTTGGCCCAGCAAGGACGTTAAAGATCCCTAAGCAGACACTGTGCCCTCACAGAGGCTCTGTCGACACCCAGAGAGGACTTGTCGCCATACGCTTACACCAAAACGCGTGCTTTAGAATTGGTGAATCACATATATAGGAACAGACTCAGGAAAGTAAGGCTGTAGTTTGTAAGGCCACTGCTGAAGAGAGGTGATCTGTGGCTAAGATAGTGCCCACTACAGTTTCCCCCAAACTAGCAGCTACTTCTGTGTTAAATGACCTTGATAAACCTAAATCTCTGTTCTTTCTGGTCAGCACTATCTGGCTTCTGATTTTATATCCCCAGAATCTCATTCCAGTGGCTGGAGACAGGGGCCTTCTCTAACCTAAGGAGAGAAGAGGTTGTCACTTGTGGCAGGCTTGAGTCTCTGCCTGTGTGGCTGGTGCTTACACTGGATTTGCTCTTGATGTGTTGACAGACTGCTGGAGCTCATCTCAACAACAGGATTTTAATTTTCCATTCTTAGCACAGTGGTGACCCATGGTCTCTGTATCATTGGTATCCGTTTCTACCATTAGAACACTGGCTTTGGGGGATGCTAAAAAGTGTTTGGTCCAGCCACAGTCATAGTGTTCTATACACCGATGTTCAGATGGGCTAGGTTAAACACAGTTGTGCGGTTTCATTTTCTGTAGGACTTACAGCTGTTAAAGTACTTATATGCATTACGAATCTTGGAAAGGAGTTCACAGTGTGTAGCATTTTTTAAATACGCTTGGCCACAGAAGTGTCCAGCAGTCTCCTCTTCCACCGGCCATGCTTTAGGATGAGATTTGTCAGCCTGGGCACTGCTGACATTCTGGACTGGATCATTCATGGCCAGGGGCTGGGGGTCTCGGTGAGACTGTCCTGGGCACTGTAGGGTATCAGCAGCCTCTCTGGCCCTTACTTGCTGGAGGTCTGAGCCCCTGCCAGGTTGTGGCACTGCCACCCATTCTCTGTGGGGGCACTTTCCCCACACCAGTTGAGCAGCACTCGCTCTGGAGGTGCTTATGCAGAATCCTGCTCCGCAGCTGATGGAGTGCTCCCCAGGCAGCACAGCCCAGACGCCCACTGCCTCTTCCTGCGGACTTGGTGGGCCACCATGTACTGTGGTTTCTGTCAGTTGCGCCAGGATGTTTTGTGTTCACTTCTGACTTGTTTGTAATGATCACTTTGTACCCCCTTTCTGGTATCTTTCCATTGACATTTCCTGTTGCAGTTACCAATTTCTTGTTTTCAGGGAGCACTGGTTTGCCAGCCATTTTGTGCATTGTGTGCAGCATTTAGCACAACTACTTATTTTCTGTTTTACAAAGTAGAATGTTATGAAATTCTTGTTCTTGCCTCAATTTCCCACCCTTATTTTGACTTTAAACTTGGAACTTCCTCTGCATTTCTTTATGAGGAAAATACATGGTTCTTTTCTGCAAAAAAATCATTTAAAACAACTGTTATACACGGTAGTTTTTTAAAAATCATAATGTGTGATGTTTTTTGTCCTGGTGTCTATGTTTAGTAGCAGCTCATCAGATACAGTGTGTGTTTGGGCTTGTCACTCTGTCCCTTGTCGCCAGTTGAGTTTCTTGCTTACAGTACAGTATTATGATTTATTATTTGAGATAAAAATTTTTGTATTATACATGCATCTGCTACAAATGAGCTTTTTTTGGTTCACAAACACAGTTCCTCCACCGATTCTAAAATCATTTAATATTTACTTTAATAATGGTACCTTTTTCTAGAAAAGCACTAATTGTTTTTTTTTGTGTGGGGGGGGGTCTTTTTTAGGGAAAGCTTCCAACGACAGGAATGACAATCACAAAGCTTGAGGACAGTGAAAATCATAGAAATGCATTTGAAATATCAGGTGATAGGCACAAGCTGTGTGAGTGCTGTGTCTCGGGGAGGAGAGGCAGCTTGTCCCCGCGTGCAGATTCTTGCTTGCGTATTTCAGAAGGTGGTGTTTAAGCGCTGAGTGGAATTCTGGGGGGTGTGCATGCACGTGCTTTTTACCTGTGTTTCCACTCGGCCTATTTTTTCCTTCTCTCCTATAGGGAGCATGATTGAGCGGATATTAGTGTCATGCAACAACCAGCAGGATCTGCAGGAATGGGTGGAGCACCTACAGAAGCAAACGAAGGTCACGTCTGTGGGAAACCCCACCATAAAGCCTCATTCAGTGCCATCTCATACCGTAAGGACTTGGTGCTTCTCCTCCTTCCAGACTCCAGGCGTGGCATCCCGTGGCTGAGCTGTCAGCAAGTGATCAGTTGCTTTAAAACCTAATCAATATTTGGATAAAAAGTGCAAAACACTTGCTTCATATTTCTCTGCAGATATTTGGCCCTCTTCGTGCAGTAGTGAATTGTTTTCCAATGAGTGTGCTCGAGAAACAACCCTGAATTGTGCCTCCTCACGCACAGTTCAGAGGTGCTTGGGTGGGAAGCTGCTTCTGCTCCGCGTGGCCCTAGAAGACTGATTTAGGGGAGTTTTACACTCAACTATAGATGCTTTTTCTGAGAATTTTAACTGTTTATTATGCTTCATTTAAGAAAACAAAAAATAAATGATTATGATGATGAAAAGGGCCAGACTCATGTTGAAGGCATTAAAAGAATTTATGACACACTGTTGATTTTAAGAAATTGAGGTGTCTTTTACTTAGAAGAGCTCAACAAGTCTTTGGATATTTAGAGACTTTTTTTTTTTTTTTTACAACTTTTCAGAATAGATGAACACTGAAGCTGCAGTGTTTAAACCTCTCCTGGTGTTTTGTGCTCAAGAAGTTGGTATCGGGTTGTTTTAACAGTCGTCATCTTTATCAAGTAATACGGAAAAACTGGGCAGAGCTTTTAAAGAATGAATGACGATGACACAGGCGTTTTCTGCTTACAGATTTCCTCACATCCTTATTAGGCTATTAGGATCAGTTCTGTCGTGTGCTCAGTTTTCATGTTTTCTTCTTCATGTGAAGGTTGTAGCTCAAGAAGGATTGCTGTACTCTGATATTCTCATCAGATTTTCAGAGTCCATCTGATTTCTCTCAGCAGTAAAGATTGTAACTACTCATTGGCTTTTAGCTAGCATTTCATTTTTAATGGCTCTACCATTTTAAAATTCTCCATTCTTTCATGGAGATCAGTTTATCCCAGGGACGTGTGTGTACACGTGTGTTTATAAAGAACAGTGGATGAGCTGCTTCACTCAGGTTTTCAACAGCAGCCTGAAACTCTACTTCATACAATTTTATATCAAGTCAGCTTTTCTCTGTGGCCAGACCCTCCGTCTTAGTGTTTCTTTCACTGGTGGCTGGGAAGGCATCCCTTCAGCGGGGAAGGCACTGTGCCTCATGTTTAAAATGTTCTGCATTCTCCTACAGAGTTTCTTGTGTGGGATGATGTATTCTCCTGTGATCCAACTCTGTCCAGCTGAAATCATTTTCTAATTTTAGCATAAAGCATACTTCCTTTGACTTTTTCAAGAAAGGAGAAACAAAACCAGACACTGCTTTGACGTTGTTGCTAGAAGGGATGTCTTACATAATTTTATCCATCTATACATTATTTCCTATGAAAAGATGACCTTACAGTGGCTTCATAGCATGACCTGCATCTCACACAATTCCCTCCCCCATGCAGGGACTAGAATGTGATCGTTGCAGGAAGTTGATGGCTTCTATTCTTGAAATTGTGGCATTAGCTGCTGTGGGGCCGTCCCTCTCAGCCTGTGTTTTGAAGGTCGCGCACTTCTTCAGAATGCCGACCCCACTCCGTTTCCAGTTCACAGCGCCATGCAGCTTGTTCTCCCATTAAATGCACCTTACTATTGTTGGCTAATTTGAGGTCATTATTGGCTGATTTTCAGAATGACTTATTTAACTTTTCTCATTTAACTGTCATTGTGATGGAATATTTTGGGTTTTCCAGGAATATAAAATTCATTAATGGCACACCCCTCTAAGAAGTTAATTTTTGATTAACTTTGTTTTGATTAAAGTTGAGTTTTCTAAGAACATAATTGGTTTTAATACCAGGGTTTGGCAGTGTTCAATAAAGAGCCAGATGGTAAACGTTCTCTGCTTTACAGGTTCAGGCCTCTTGCAGCTGTACTCTGCCCTTGGAACACAACAGCAGCTTTAGACAGGCACAGGCCTGCCTGTGTGCCAGGAAAACTTTTTTAAAAAACAAAACTAGGCGATCAGGCCTTACTTTCGCCCAGTACTTTATCACCAGGTGAAGAATAATACGTGACTGGGGGGGAATCACCTTCCTTCTTACAGCCACATGCCCTGTGTGCTTTTGTGAAATTCTCATCTTTTTACTAGATGAAGTACCTTTTTTCTATAAATGTTACTCCGTAGCTAATAAATGTGGCTAGTGGATGTCTTTTGAGTGCTGGGGCCCCAGCTAGAGCTGCCCCTCCTGTCTGGGGCAGATGCCGTGAGGAGCCCCACGCTCGGCCCAGGTGGCACGAGCTAGTGTTTGGCCCCAAAAACTGACTGCTGAGAGCCAGAGATTCGAATGAAATGATAAATCCTGAGGTTTATTTCACATGGAGTGTTTAAAGAGCAGAAGGAAGTGTGTGATTAAGTGCCCTTTCGCGGTGAGCACGCGCGTCTCATGGTCTCTGCCCTTCCCGCTCTGTGCCCTTGGCAGCTCCCCTCCCATCCGGTCACTCCGTCCAGCAAGCACGCAGACAGCAAGCCCGCGCCGCTGACGCCCGCCTACCACACGCTGCCCCACCCCTCCCACCACGGCACCCCGCACACCACCATCAACTGGGGACCCCTGGAGCCTCCGAAAACACCCAAGCCCTGGAGCCTGAGCTGCCTGCGGCCCGCGCCTCCCCTCCGGCCCTCAGCTGCTCTCTGCTACAAGGAGGTGAGGTCCCTTGACCACTCAAACAGCCAGATGACGGTGAGCATGCCTTGGGCCCTGGGTGTGCCCACGTGCTGGGCCTTCTGTATACAGCAAAATGCACCCTAACTCCTAGAGAACTGAGAAGGGGGTCTGCCTTGGTTCTCTGGTTATCTACTCTGCTGCTGAGAGGCCCGTGGTAACCTGTGTGGGAAGGCGATGTGCAGGGTCCCCCTCCTTTCTGCCATGCACAGGGGGGCGTTTACTGCACTTGCCGGAGGAGTGTGCTGCCAGGGGCCAGGAGCTGGAAAGGCGCTGAGCCCAGGTGGCTTTCACTCCCCGTGTGTGAGGCCATCGCTCAGCATCTGCATGCTGTCTACTACATCTAACGACCCCTCCTCTAGGTTGGGGATCCTGTCCAGGAGCCCTGCATTTTATCATCCAGAAGCCATTTGAGATGAAGAGAACATTTACTAATACAAATGAAAAAACAATTACTTAGGCAGTTTCCCCCTTTGATGCATAAGAAATCATGATGCAGTCTTTGCTTGTCTCTGTTCTGATCCAGCATTTTTATATTTGCTAGGTGCAAATAAAGTACGATTCTAATGAATAAATATAAGTATTAACACTTTCTTACACTTTTACCTAAACCAGCTTGGATGAGGAAAGGAAGTGTCTTTAGAAATCTGTTCTGAGAAATACTTTCACCTGAGGAAGCTGATAATTGAGAGTTGTTTTCATAAGCAGTTGAGCGTGCATGGTGGTGAGGTATGAGGAGTGGCGGTGAGAGTATGGGTATCGTGCGCGTCAATGTGAGCAGCAGTGCCCGTTGGGGTGTGAGTGAGCGTGAGGATGGTGACGCGCTGTTGCCTGGCATTGTGCCTCTGTGTCTGGTCAAGGCCACATTTGCCAAGGGAGCTGGAGCAGACTTTTTCTACATTCTTGCCAGCAGCCCTGGGGGTTTTAAGGTCCATAGGAAAGTACTGTATGAGAAATTAGGATCTGTGCTTTTCATTTTTTGTTCTGAGTCTTTGTTTTTATGATATCTTTCAGGTAATCATGTGTGCAAGTCAGAATTTTCATTTTCTATCATGGGAAGTTACTTGAAGAATGTTGCTGTTCCTTATTGTATACTTTAGTGTGCACAGTCTAAAGAAAAAGTGAGCTACTGCAAGAACTGGTGGAGACTGAATTACTAGGGAAGAAAATTGGGATAAAACTGTTGGGCAAAGAAGTAGAAAGGGCAATGGAAGGGGTATTGAAGTGAAGATAAACAATTTTTTTTGATAAGTCTGGCTGCATTTGCTTTGCCAACTCCACACTGGGAGAGAAAGGCTCACACCGAGCAGCTGCCGTCCAGTGTTGCTGAGCACCGCCCAGCATTAGCGTGGAGAGTGATCTTGCAGGGTGTGAGAAGAGGACGTGGAGGCTCGTGGAGGCCGCTCTGCAGCCCGCTCTGCCTGGCTCTGGGCGTCAGGTGTGCTGTGTGCTCTGTGACCCTCTGCGCCTGCAGGTGCCCTCGGAGCACGTGAGGGGCGGGCGTTGGCTCTTCAAGGCTGTCCATCTCAATTTGCTTCGAATTAGGGAAGCCATGAGCACATGTGTATAAATGTGTCTTCTGGAACAGATTGCTGCTGCATTTCTAAGAGCTTTCCAGTTTTTTATAGAAAGACTTTTGTTTAACTTTTTGAATGTTATTTTAGATTCAGAGTTTGTTACGTGGCTGTATTGGGTGATGCTGGGGTTTGGGTTTCTGAGGTACCTATTACCCAAATAGGAAACATTGTACCCAATGGGTAGCTTTTCAAAACTCACCCCCATCACCTTCCGCCTTTTGGAGTCCCCAGGGTCTGTCATTTCCATGGTCATGTCCATGTGTACCCATTGTTTAGCTCCCAAGAAAAGACTTTTAAAGATAATTTTAAAAACCAAGCTTTGTTTCCTCTGTTTCCAGCCTGGTTCATTCCATAGCACATCTCATCTTCTGAGTCTTGGTTTCGCGTTTAGCATTCGTGATGGTTTATGTCATTGGGGTGATGCAGAAACCAGCCTTTTTTTGATATCAGTATCTAACACGTGCTTGACAGTTGACACCTTACCTGCTCTGTTGGACTTGCTTTGCTCACTTTGTTTTTTGCCGTCGTCTTCTGTGCTTGTTTGAAAAGCTGTTTGAAGAGGTAAGGGGTGGGCCATTCCGTTGTGAACACTCTGAGCTGGTGTGCATGTGGCCCCTGCACAGCAGCCCTGGCCGAGCTTGGCTGTGCTCCTGGCACTCAGAGTCAGGTAGCTGAGCACTCGCTCCCTTTTCTTCTCCCTGAAACTTCAAATATTTTCTTAAAGCAATTATTTTTTACTTATCTGTCATTTAATGACAACCTTAGTTTCCTCCTCTTTTTCCAGTTAGCTGTGCCAGGGGATAGGTCTGTCCTAGGGAGCAGCTGCCCCCTCCTCTCCTCCTCCCTCAGGAGTGTGCAGGATGTCTGTGCACACCAGCGCCAGCCTGCCTCCTGGTGACACCTCTCATCACAGGACTAACAGGACCCAAATGGCACGAGGGGTTTTATTAGAATTAAAAAAAAAAATTAGCCAATGACTATACTGAAAATGCCCTATTGATTTTTAAAAATTAACGTTCAGAAGCTGGTAAAGAAAAATCAAAGTAGGAAAAGGCGAGAAGCTCTTATCAGTGGCTATAATAATTTGGGGTTTTATACCTTTACAGCAGCCTTTCTGATACGCCAGTGAAAATGATTGGCTTTAGAGTATGTTAGCATTTTCTTTTGTCTTTCCCTAGGATCTTAGTAAGAGCCCCAAGACCATGAAAAAGCTGCTGCCCAAGCGCAAACCTGAACGGAAGCCTTCAGATGAGGAGTTCGCGTCCCGGAAAAGTGAGTACCTGCGGTCCGTGTGGTGGAGGACGTGGCCTCCTGGTCACGTAGGCCATGGCTTTCCTGGGATGGAGGGAGGCTTGGTGGCTTTCTGAAGACTCCAAACAAAAGTAAGGTCTGCCCCTTGAGGCAGTGATAGGAATAAGCCACGTAACATTTACCCAAGCAAGCAGGAGAAGCGCCTTTGTGTCAGTGGTGAAGCCTCCGTGCCAGTCCCGGCACCACTGCCTTACAGCCCCTTCCTCATCCAGGAGCTGGGGCCGGACCTGGAGGGCTCTCCTGCTCTTCTGGTTCTCCCTCTCGCCTGTAACATATTCCACCCACACTTCCTGAAGTGCCATCATCTCCCAAAGCGCCCTGTGTCTGTTAGAAGCGTGACCTGCTGTGTTCTCGTGTGGGTAGCACCCACCCGTGCTGTTCTCTTGCTGGTCTCTCTGCTGTTGGACCTGTCCTGTCTGCTCCTCAGGCCTAGGGGTCCGACTCAGCTCTGGGTTCCTACGTGGCCTCGCAGCAAGCACCTGGCACCTGTTAGGTGCTCGGTAGATAGCTTTTGAATAAGTGGAGCTCTTTTCAGAAGTAAGTGATTTTCCTGGGGGTGACTTCTGGGAAGGGGTGCAGGTGAACAGATTGCTGTGGACTGATGGGTGCAGCCCAGGGAGAGTGAGCCAGCTCTGGGAAAGTTGCAGGATCTGTCCTACAGGGCTCTGCCCTGCCCCGCCCCTGTGTCTGAGCTCAGCCTTTGTTGGTCCTTTGCCTTCACTGCTCACTTCCTCCAGCCTCAGGAGGAGGCCCAGCAGCCGTCCCACACGCTCACTGTGCCGTGCCACCGCTGGCCTCCCCTCACCCCCACCTTATCATCAATCAGCCCAGTGAGGTGACCGTGCTGTGGTGTTCATTCTTTTCTTGTCCTTGTCACCTGATGTCCATGGCAGTATAAGTCACCATCCTGACTGTCCTTCTCCTTAGGTAGTCCACGTCCCTGACCACCAGGGCCCCTGATGAGATGGTGAGGCCCTGGGGTCTAGCGATTGAAGCGGAGCTGGTGTTGGACGCCTGCTCTGTTGCTTACTGGCTGTGCCGGGGCTTCTCTCTGAGAGGGCTGTTCTGTGGGCCACTTCCTTCAGCAGATCCAGGGGGCAGCACTGAGCTGGGCTGGGGGCCGGCTGCAGCTGAGACCATCGTTCATGGACGCGTGCTTCATCAGCACCTTCATGGGCTGGGTGCGAAGGATACAGTGTGGCCGAAAGAGATCCCTGTTCTCATAGAGCCTATGTTTTAGTAGGAGGATACAGACAAGAAACAAAACAAGTGAACAATGTGTGGGCCACGGAGTGCTGCAGAGACCCAGTGGGGAGGACAGGTGGGAGATTCGGTGCCAGGGCGCCATTTGAGCAGCCTCCTGGGGCTGAGGAAGCAGGCCAAGCAGGTGTCTGGGGAGGAGCTCTCCAGGCCTGGTTGCAGGGACCCTGAGCAGGAACCCCAGGCTGTGCCCAAGGGACAGTGCGCTCTGTGGGCCCGAGCTCCCCTGGCAGAGCGGGAGGTAACACGGCACCCTGAGCAGCAGGCAGCCAGAGTCCGGTTCCATAGACAAGATGATGGGCCCGGGTTTTCACAGGACCACGGGCTGCCGTGTGGGGAACAGACAGGCACGGATGCCCACATCAGCACTGAGAGTTGTCGGCCTTTTGTTTTCGTCTGGCTGGCATGTGGAAACACGAAAATGTTTTAATTTTCATTTCTTGTTTCAGCGAGATTGGACATTTTTTCTTAGAACTCTTCTTGTTTTGTGACTTCCTTATTCCTATCTCCTGCCCTTTTTTCAGTTTGAGAGTGGGGATACTAATTTTCTTACGGGTTGATAGGATAATCATTATAAAGTTAGGATGTTCGCCGTTTTTCCAAATGTGTTGCAAATATTTTTAAAAAACTGAAAACCTTTTTGAATATAACTCATGAATTTTGTAGAAAACAGTTATCTGACAAGAAAATCAAGGGCAGATTATCTTACTTGGTCACTTTGGTCGAGTTGATGTCTGCATTGCATTCGTCTCGCCAGTTGCACTAGAGGCCTTTCAGTTCGATTGTGAACTGTTGCGCATCTCTTGACAGGCACAGCTGCTTTGGAAGAAGATGCTCAGATTCTGAAAGTCATTGAAGCTTACTGCACCAGCGCCAAAACAAGGCAAACACTGAATTCAAGTAAGTTTAGCAATAAGGCCTGGGAATTGTGGTGGTTTATTCTGTTTAGTTTCAAATTACAGTCTGAAGGAACCTGTTGTGGTAGGCCCCTTGCACAGCCCATGCGCCTGACCTCCCAGTGAGTGATGTTTCAGTCAGGGGTGGCAGGCAGGACAGCAGCTGAGCTTCCGGTCCCTAAATTCATGCAGCTGCGTCTGAGCTGTGGGCACAATTGCTGTGTGATTTTCTAGATAAAATTATACTAGGAAATATTTAAATAGAAGGTATTGCCAGAATTCATAATGCTTTTGCTAAGAGAAGACGTGTTTAGAAGATAGTGGAAGATTAGTTCAGTTATTTCAGCTATTTAAACTGTTGGTGTAGTACTGGAATTTTTGGTTTTTATTTTGTTATTTTTTTTAGTTTCTTAGAAATATCCAAAATACAAACCTTGAGCAAGGTTTGTTTTAGCCTTTCTAAAAAATAATTGCTTTTAAAGATTTTTTGGAAATTTACAACTAATTTATTCAGCAGATTTCAGAACCACAGGATTTACGTGTGTCTGATGTACGGTGTCTTAAATGAAAAGCTTTTTTCTATTAAGGTGGCTTTTTTTTTTTTCTTTTTGGAGACAGAGTCTCGCTCTGTCACCCAGGCTGGAGTGCAGTAGCGTGATCTTGGTTCACTGCAACCTCTGCCTCCTGGGTTCAAGTGATTTCTTCTATCTCAGCCTCCTGAGTTCCTGGGATTACAGGTGCGCACCACCACGCCCGGCTAATTTTTTTGTGTTTTTAGGAAAGATGGGGTTTCACCATTTGGGCCAGGCTGGTCTTGAACTCCTGACCTCAGGTGATCTGCCCGCCTCAGCCTCCCAGAGTGCTGGGATTACAGGCGTGAGACACAGTGCTCGGCCCTAAGGTGGCTTTTTTTCTTTAAATTTTTCCTCCGGTGTTGCCAGTGAAGCACAGCAGGGTGGCGGCTGATGCAGCGTGCCTGTCATTTACCCTGCTGGCATCTGCTTGCCCACAACAGCTGACATGTGGGCATGTGCTGCTGGGGCCTCGGACACCACAGGTGGTCCTTTTGAGAACTGGATGATTTCTGTATTATCTCAGCATAGAAACTGATGTATCCTCAAATTTAGGACTTGGTGCCCTTTCCAGCTCGACTGTCACTTAATCTCACTTGCTCGTTTTGTTAATCACCTGCAGTGTGGTGGTTCCAATTAGTGTCATGTATTGTTTAATGCTGAGAAAAGGAGAGAGAGGGAAGAGGACTTCTCAACTGCTTTAGCTTTTATCAAAGACGGCTACAGCTGTGAAGATAGGATGAGCAGGGTAAATCCTTCGTGGAATCTCGATTATCCAGAAGCTTCTTTTTTTTTTAACCATTTTCAGTATTTTACTGGTGTCATACCATATCCCGTCTATGACATTAAGACTTTTTGCCAAGGGTCAACACTGTTGGTTTTTTTGTCCATACTTTAGTGAAAAATATCCATTTGTAGTGACTGCTTATCAGAATAGGAGAGAAATAGAGAAACAGAAAGGCCTGGGTAACCTATCAAAAGGTGGAATAAATATGTGTATAATCACACAATAATGTCTAAGTACAAATTGTTGTGATGAAAGGTACTACATTTTTATAATTTGATATTGATCATGTTTTAAGTAATAGGCTATAAAATGTGGCCATAAATTTTTGGATTTTGAATTTGAGATTTTTTTGTCATCTCAATTTCAGTTACTTGAAATAAAATTTTAACCAAGTAGTCTCAGATGAACAGACCAGGTTCAGTTGGCCGCCCAACCGTGTCTGTGAGTTCTGCATTTGTGAATTCAACCAACTGCAGATAACTACTCAGAAAAAAGAAACAATAAAAAGTAACAATATAACAGTAAAAAATAATACAAATAAAAAATAATTATACTTATAACAGCTATTTATATGGCATTTACATTGTATTAGTTACTATAAATAATTTAGAAATGACTCAAAGTATATGGGAGGTTGTGTGTAGGTGCAATGCAAACACCATGCCATCTTATATCAGGGACTGGAGCGTCTGAGGATTTTGGTGTCCAAGGGGAGTCCTGGAACCAATCCCCTGTGGGTGAGGGCCGACTGAGGGCTGAGCTTTGTATGTGTCGTAGTGCCCACCACATTTCTTCATGACCAGGGTCCTGTGATACGCTGCGGCTTCACAGCCCCTGGCTGCCTAAGGGGAATGGCCCACAATTCCTTTTCTTGTCACATTGCCTGTATTCTGTATTTCCATTTCTCCTGTGCAAGAAAAGCATTGAACGATACATTGATTTTTGTTTTTAATTCATATTATGGGCAAACCACTCTGGGGCTTCACGGAGCTTGCAGTCATATATGCCCTTTAAACCTAACACTCAAAACTAGGGAGTAATAGGAGAAGTTTGTCGCTTGTGCTGGAAAGGTGGTATACTTACTCAAGGTGTCTGGAAATGGGATCATAGTGAAAGCAGCTCTTTTTACATTAAATGCTTAGTAAAATGGGTTTTAGAAGGATAATATATTTTACCTAAAATGCAGCTCTGTTCAATACACACATTTGGATGCCAAGAAGATTTTGTAAACCAAACTTCCTTGGTATTGATTTCTAACTCCAGGAAGTAACGGCCCTCACAGTCTGTTATGATGTAGTTCTCGCAGTCTGAGAACAGAGGTCAATTTGATAGAAGCAGGAGCAGGGAGGGGCCAGGGCTACTGTGATTTGCCTTCACCTAGCGAGGGGCATCCCCGCCTCTGCACGGAGGGAGACCCTGGCGGCCCAGCCTGCCTCTCAGCCCAGGTGCCTGGCCATGGGCAGTGCTCACAGTTGCCAGCCACTCGTGATTATTTCTCTCCTGACATGTTGTGCCACTTCCTCTGTCATTCTCCTTTTAACACTGGGACGTTGCCAGTTCATGTCTCTCTTCCTGACAGCAGAGGGTCTGCATTGGGGTGGCCGGCGTTGCCAGCAGACCCAGCTTCCCACTGCACCCTGCCTGCGGGCTAAGCTCCGGCGTGCCCTGGGAGCAGGGGGTGGGTTCTGGGGCTGTGGGCCCTGGCCAGTCCTTTTCTGCCCTCTGAGTTCTCACAGTGGTTATTGATTGATCAGGTAAGTCCAGACCCACTCTCAGGTTTATGGTCTTGACAAAGAGCCAGCTGAAAAAGCCCATCAGAAATCCTTTGAATTATTTTGCATTTGATACATCTGTTTATTGATAGGAAACAATTTTTAATTAGCCACATAAATGGCACCTTTCCCAAATGATGTCCTAAATGAGACTATTTGTTAATTGAATGTGGAATAGAATTGGTTAATTGCCACATGTCTATAGAATAGTCTTTTGGACATGGGTGTGATTTGTAAAAGATTTCTTAAATGAGGGCTTTAGAGCAATATCTTTTTTTAAAAAAGCAGTTTGGAAACATTGTATATTAGGTTTAATTAGATAATAATCGATCTAGTTTTATTCTAAGGGTTTTGCTAAGTTTGTTATTGTGAAACCCAGCCATATATAAGGAAAAATATGCATTGTTGCCAATTTTTAACACTATTTTCTCTTTCCCTTCTCTTCCCATCACCTTTTGCTTTTGTTCCATGTTTTGGTTGTGGCTCTTCCTGTCGTTCTCCTCCTCACCCCCTGCCTGTCGCGCCTGTCCCTCCGCCCGCCCGTCTTAGCATGGCAAGGCACTGACCTGATGCATAATCACGTCTTGGCTGATGATGACCAACCAAGCCTAGACTCCCTGGGGCGTCGCAGTAGCCTTTCTCGTTTGGAGCCTTCAGACCTCTCGGAAGACTCTGACTATGACAGTATATGGACAGCCCATAGTTACAGAATGGGTTCTACATCTCGTAAGAGCTGTTGCTCATATATCTCTCACCAGAACTAATGCACTTCTGAGCTTTTCTTAACAAATGCTTGTTGTATCGCAGCCTGCTTTTCTTAGATGTTTTCTTGCTGTTCCTTGTCTCTTTTATGTGATATTTTAACAACTTTTGAGAGTGTTCCTGATATTTCCCATTGTACTTTGTGGAGGCTTAACTGCCGATGCGAGTATACATTCGAATGACTGACTATTGGAGGGAGGTGGTGTGTTCACGTGAGCCTACATCCGAGGGTACTCTTCGTAAGGGGTAGTTGTTGTTTTATAGCTCCAAATGGTTTTTTTATTCTCAGTGTAGCAACTGTTTGATTTCTTTCTGGATACAGCTGTATGAACACTTTTCTATTTTATACTGAAATCACACAGGTTTGTGATCTAAGTGCCAGAACCATGGAGGAGACTCTGGCCTTATCTGTAGGGACCTAAATTTTTTAAGTGCTGTGAACACTGATCAAGTAGTTGTGGAGAGATGAGAAGAAGATATGCAGGAAAGGTGCTGTGAGCCCAGTTCCAACGGCTGTGTTCTGGTAATCGTGCAGAACAGCATGTGGGCTCTGGGCCTTGGCAGGTGCACAGACGGGCGGGCGTCACGTGTGTTCAGAGCTTGTCTCCACCTCACGGCTCTGTGCTCTTGCGTGTGCTGCGTTGTGGCCGTGAAGTGGGAGCTCTCCTTTCCAAAGGCAGAGCTTACTGTCATGGCTCAGATGTTCACTCGCATCTTCACCCCAAACTTCCCTGAATTGCAGTGATTTCTGTTATAAGGCACATAGCAAGCCTGTACCACTCTACAGTAAAATCTCTACACTAACAGTTTAAAGCCCGAAAGCTGAAGCATTCAGCCTCTGCAAGTGTAGACTACTGGACTGTAGTAGAGGCATTTGGAATACTTAAAAAGTCAAGTGCTGTGGCTTCAGTTCCCCCGGCTCCCCACCCCTGACATCCATACTTATGTTGTCTGGAAGAGCCATGGACACATCATTATTTTCAGCAACCAGCTGCAGTGAAACTCCATTTACAGCAACCCCATAGTATAAAACCGCAATGCCTCATTGTAATGGGATATTGAAGTTCATTGAAGAATTACCAGGTTGCCATGTAGCTCACTTATTTAAAAAAAAAAAAAAATCTCCCCCATTTTCCTGGGATTTGTTGTAAGGAGTTTTCACTGGCCTCACTCAGACCAATTTCTGCTTCAAAAAGCACTGAATGTGACCTGTTGCATTCAGTTGTAGCATCAAATCCACACCTAGCCATTGCTTGAGGGGCCAAATTGTGTTCTGTCCCATGCACGCTCTATTTGGTGTTAAAATGGAACCTTACGGTTGTGTTTTAAGTATTCATTGAAACCAGCTTCAGAAAACAAGATGCCATAGTAAATTGAGAATAACATTTTTTCCTTCTTCAGGGTGGCTGTAATTCCAGGCGGCCGTGATTTCTTTCTTCCCCACCGCCCACTCCTTCGCCAAACCCACGTATTCAGTGTTCTGATCTTGTTTGTGCAGAGTGAACTCTGATGCAGTATCAGTCTTGTCCTGGGAGCCGGGTCCTGCTGCTCACAAGCCCAGAGCTGCCAGGGAGCTCCTGGCA
Source organism: Gorilla gorilla gorilla (assembly GCF_029281585.2). Lineage (NCBI taxonomy): Eukaryota > Metazoa > Chordata > Mammalia > Primates > Hominidae > Gorilla > Gorilla gorilla. Next base: position 126,031,563 of record NC_073238.2, read on the forward strand.
GTAGCACGTTGTTTAGAAAGTTGGGTGGCTTCATTCAGCATGGAACAAGCTAATGGCACAGGAGACATCAGGGCAGCTGTTAATTCCAAATATTTGTTCCCAAGTAGCTACTGAACTGCTCACACCATTGGAAGATTTTGTATTTTCATACCAATTAGTAAAAATAAGAACATTGAGGAGCAGTCAGAGCCCAGTGTTAATCTCCGGCAGAGATGGGGTTTATGTATGTTCAGCCAGATAGTAAATGGGATTTTTGGAGAAATAAGATAACTACAAAGTTTCTATACTTACTATAAGTGGATTTAGAAGCGATTTTGGTTTTGTATTACATACAGTAGTCCTCTGCGTCAGGGAGCACTTTTTTGTTTGCCTCGAGACTACTCATTAGCGCACTGGCTAAGCTGCCTTTGCCTTCTCGTAGGCGTGGGTTGCCTGTGTCATGGGCTGTGTAGACCACAACACTCAAACACAGTTGCTGCACTTGGATTTTCCTTCAATACCAAGTATCATTTGGTTATCTTACTGGGACATTTTCATTGATATTCTATACACCAAAGTTTTGACGGTTTACCATCATTCCATTTTGTACCAGTTAAAGGCATTTTGATGATGCTTTTTCCTGATGCTAAGATCACTGCAGAAGAATGACCCGACCTTTTCTTTGCATTTGTTTTGAATGTCTAACACCATTAGCTTTTGTGATCTGGTTAAGAAGTATTAGTGCCACAAGCCTGAAAAGACAGTTCTCCTGTGGCAGTGGTGATGTGGCATCCAGAGGGCCATTGTTTCTACTTCTGTGGGACTTCAGTCATGCTGATAATAGTACCTTCTGTTCATACAATTCTGTAATATTTATTTGTACAGTTAGTATTCTAATGAAAGGATGAAGAGTCTGAACTAGAAGGTAGGTTTAAGCCATCACCAGGCCTTTGCAAATGGCCTAAATGGTGTTCCCTTTGAAATAACACTTGCCACAAGTATATAATAAGCTATATTAATTGTGTTTTGCATAAAATTGCCAAAACACAGTAATGTGTATATAGTGGTATACGATCTTGAAAAAAATCTCTATAATTGTGCTCTTTATCTGTGAATGGGAAAAGCCATTTTTAGTAGGTGACTACCATTTGAAAAACTCAATTGGATGTATATCTGAATGTTGCATTGTATTGTACAGTATGCATATTATTGTTTGTGGTTGCATATGGCAATGAAGTGTTTGTTTTATATTAAAAAAAAACCTGTTATGTACAGTTGAAATAAATTTTGCATTTGCTAGCCCATGGCTTTTAATATTTGTTACATGGGGGAGGGGAATAGCATAGTTTGCAGTGTAATATAATTTGGCTCTTCTACCTGAACGGAACATCTTCCAAAGGCAGGCAGGTGATAGATAGAACCCTTCTGTCTGCCCTGATAGAAAAGCTTGCACTCTCTTAGATTATCTGTGTTCTGGACAAGACGAAGTCACTCCTTGTACATTTCTTATTTCATCTCTTTCCCGTTTCTTAAAAAGCTTTCAGTCACTGGCGGGTTTGTCTTCAGAAAGAAGCATTATTTTTTGTGTGTGCGCATAAATGGGAAAAAGCACAACTTTAAAATGTTTTTATTTAGACTAAGGCCAGTTTTTAATTTTTGTTTTATAAAGTGCTTGTCCAGCTAAGAGAGTAAGGAAGCAAAATAAAGGGAAAGGAAATGAAGTACCTGGTGGCAGGTATAGTGATAGGACAAGGTGCAGACAGTAAATGTAGAAAACTCTCTCAGCACAAGTTGGGGGTTTTCCTAAGAAAAGGAAATTAGACCCTTAGAGCCATAAATAACAAAATGGCCTAGATGACTTTTGGAGAGATATTACCAAATCGTTTTCAAGTGTAGTCGTATTTTGCTCCACTGTGAATGTTATTTGATTTTCAGTTGATTAGAGATGCAGATTTTAGAAAAGATAATGAATTTAAGAAGGTGAATTATCCTGCACATGTCCTGGATCACTGGCCAGATAGACAGGTGTTCTCTTCTGATGAACTTACCCTGTTTTTAGGCTTTTGGTACAGGCAGGCTTACACAAGCATGCATGCACACCACACTGGTGCCTGGGCTGGACAGTTGCGCTGCGTTGCTCCTGGAGCAGTTAGTTGTGTGTTGTCAGATAAGGCCCCAGAGTGGTGTCTAACAGCCAAGCGTGGTGGTCGCGAGCCGGCACTCGGGGCCCCAGGGGTTGATCAGCACTGTGTTGCTGCTGTGGCCAGTCATCTCGTCTATGAAATGGAAATGCTGGGTTAGATCTGTGTTTCTTAAACGAAGTTCCATAGTTCTCTAGAGATGTGTGACTATTTGGGGTGGGGGAGGGGCAGGGTTCTCAGACATCCCTAAAATGTTAAGTTTTGTGCTCATGTTAACACACATGTGTACCAGCCTTCTGTGGCTCACACCTCTGAGTGTTGCTGTGGGGTCCTGGTGCCCCCTGGGGTCTCCAGTCGTGTGGCACACAGCAGCCCCTGGGAGTGGAATGCTTGCTGCAGGATTTTTCAGCACTGGGCGGGCAGACACCGAGCATCTACAGGCACATTCTTGGAGTCCTCGAGTTTGAGAAGTGCTGGATTGGTGTTAAGTATAAATTATTTCATTATATTCATGTTTTTCTTACTCCCACCTCCATACGGAAATAAGAACCAACCAGCTGTTTTGTGTATGTGGTTATAGAATTAGATTATAAGCTGATCTAGCACTTCTCAAAATGTTAGCCACAAAACCACAAGATGTTAATAATGATATTTAAAAGAAAAAAAGTTCAGCACTCAAATGCATTTCAGAAATGCTGAATGAAAGTTAAGTGAGTATTTTTATGGCAGACTTCATCAGAGCCTGTACTGTGCTAAGGGTGCGCTGTGATTCTCCGAGAAGTGTAGCCCACAAGATTTCCCAAAACGGTGTGTTGTGGAACCCCTCTCATCTCCCAGAAACAAAAAACGTTTCGGAAACACAGATCTTGACTGTGCTAGAACCATCATGAATGTGTTCATCTCTGTCTGAGCCTCTGTTACGGATTTTAAATAAAGTGAGAGAACATTGTCTGATAATTCTGCTGTTAAATTGTTTTTCCATTCTAGGTAACTCAGGGAATAATGTGCTGTGATGTCTCTAAAAACACTTAATAATTTCTGAGATAACTTGTTAAATCTGCTTCCTAAAACATTGTTCTCTAAAGAAATAGTCAGCTTACGTAAACCTGGCTGGAGAACATTTCTTTGTTGTTTTTTGAAAGGTAGTAAAAACTTTTCAATCATTTTAGAAAAACTGTATGTTGAAAACTAGGCAGATTATTAGAATTGCATAATTTCTAGGCATGGTAATAATCCTCATTTACAAGCTTCCTAGTTCTCCATCAGATCCGTAAATGACATTTTTCACATTAGTGCATTTCAGGAATCAAGCAGTACATCCTGTCTGTGATACAACATTTTCCACCTTACATTTGTGTATCACTAAATCCTTCTCGCATGCTTTAAGTGTAGCTGTAGAAATAAGACCTGTGCCAGGCATACACAGTAATTGTACCAGTTCTTAGAGGCTTAGTTCCTCCAATCATGCTACATAATGGAATGACTTTTACCTTTATGACTTCATCTGTTAAAAGATACTTACAAAATGTAATATTTAAATCCTCAGAACAGCTCCAGAGAAGTAGTTTTGCCGTGCTTTGTAAGTCTTGAAATTGAGACTCAGTGCTTAAGTGCTGTGCCCAGGTTAACTGAAAAGACTCACCACGAGGGGCGTCCCGGCTCTGGCTGGAGGCAGTGGACACGTGGCTCATGGCCTCACAACTCCTGTACAGAAGTCGACCCCGTGTCTGACCCATTTCTTTACAAAGTTGACATTCTTTGTGATCCTATTTTATGTCATTCGAAAATGTTAATGTGGGAAACATGATATAAACAGGTTGTCTAGGAAGCTAGAAGAGACAAAAATAATTGAAATACAGAATTTACTTTGCCTGATCTGCAGTTACATAACTTTTTCCAGTGTGTCTCATTAGCGAATCCATTTGAAGAAATGTGTAGCAAACAATGTGAGATACACAAGTGATGCTTTTGTGAATTTGACTCTGAAACAGTCATCAACTTTCTGGGCTCAAAGCAGGACAACTGGATGATTGGTGGGAAAATTAGTTGACTAAAATGTGCGATGTTATCAGTGGACTTCTCTTTGCAGGGAAGAGTAAGTGAAGCCATTTGATTTCTTCACATGTGGTATAAATATCTGAATCTTTATGAATATTCTGGATTTTCTTTGTTTCATTTTTTATTTTCTATGAAATTTCTGTATCTTTTGGGCAAATAGCACATGAATTAACATTTTCTGGTAGAAACATGGGTACCCTTTGTATTTGTATGAGAAACACTGGCAGCTTCTCCACCTGGCTGGCACCCCACGCTCTGCTGTAATATCCCTCCCACATCAGTTTCCTTCCTAAGCAGTATCTTCCCGTGTGGCCCACGTGTCTCAGCAGCATTACCCGTTAGCCAGGAAGGGCCCACCAGAAGGCAGCCCAGGGCCCACCGCCCTCAGGGTCCTCTCCCGTGGCCTCTTGGAGCACAGGCACCTGGAGTGTCAGGAGTCCTTGCAGCCCAAAGGGCTGTCTCCGTCCTTGTCTCCTGGACCTGTAGAGATTCCTAGGGCTGATACTACCAGCCTAATGTTCTAAAAAACGTTTTTCTGAAATCATATCTTGCAGTCCTGTCTGAATCTTCTGTCCGAAAAGTTATTCCCGAGACATAGGTCACCGTGTGTGCGGGTGGGTGGACTGTGGCCCAGGGGACGCATGTGAGGAGCTGGGCCCTCTCCTTTCCTCCCTGACAGTGTCAGGTCTGCTGCTGCCAGCTGGTAGCACAGTGGAGACACAACAGCATGAGGGGGAGGGAGGGTCGCCTTTGAAGGGGCATTTGGCCCACTTTAACACAGCCGCAGGTGTGCCAGCCATGGCTTGTGACTGAATTTTAAGTGCCACATTTGATCCTAAGATTCTGCAGTTACCCTCATTTTCCATTATCGGTGTGGCGAGTGTCTCCTGAAGCTTGTGCCAGGTGACAGAGCAGCACTTGGTTGCTTTCCCAGGACGTCATCTTATCTTCTTAGGCCTGCGAGGATGAAGGAGCAGTGTCTTGATTTTGTTCAGTCCCTGAATTTCCAGTTTCCCAGGGGTTCCATTCTGAGGAGTGGAGCAGGTTTTGCAGACGCACAAGGGGCAGCACCTGGCCAGTGAGCTCCAGGCCTGGTTCCTGTTGCATGCTTCTGTGGAAACAACAGCGGTGCCCTCGCGTGTCAGGAACTTCTTATGAGACATCTTAAGCTTTGGCATCATCCTTAACCTTGTTCTGCTCAGGGGAGCCTAAGCATGCGGTAAAATGCTGGTGAAGCCATTCATTTTTTTTTTTTTTTTTTTTTTTTTTTGAGACGGAGTCTCGCTGTGTCGCCCAGGCTGGAGTGCAGTGGTGCAATCTCGGCTCACTGCAAGCTCCACCACCAGGCTTCACACCATTCTCCTGCCTCAGCCTCCCGAGTAGCTGGGACTATAGGCGCCCGCCACCACACCCGGCTAATTTTTTGTATTTTTAGTAGAGACGGGGTTTCACCATGTTAACCAGGTTGGTCTCGATCTCCTGACCTCGTGATCCACCTGCCTCCGCCTCCCAAAGTGCTGAGATTACAGGCGTGAGCCACCGCTCCCGGCCGAAGCCATTCTTTAAAATCCCGTCTTCATAAAACATTCGTATTGTACTGAGCTTTCCTGTGACAGTGAGGCTGCACAGCAAGTGCCTTTCTTATGATCTGACAAACTTTTAGGAACAAGCAAAAGGCGAGCCAGAAGAAAGACCCAGCAAGCGGAAGCACCATAGTTTCCATAGTTAGCGTGTCTCCAACATGAGTGTCCCTTCTTCATGGAGAAATGTTTATCATGGTACCGCTTGCAGGTGCTTGTGTTCTGTGATAGATTATAGCCTTCTGATTTGCATCTGGTATAATTTTTCAAAAATATAAATGGTACACGTTATACCATATAATCTTCAAGAAAATATTTTCTTTAAGAAAAGATTTTCTCCCTTGCATCATTAAATACAATTTGATTCTCTTCCTCACCTTTTAAAATGAGTATTTTGATTTCCTAATTTCTAAAGTACATATTTTGCAACATTTATTGAGGGCCTTTCCCATATAAACTCTTGCGCAGGTGTTGGTTAAATGACACAAATGTTCTGACATTGTGAGCAGTTTGCTTTCATTTAGAAAAATGTTTATATTTTAGGAAATATAAAGTTTTCATAAAGGACCAAATGATGTTATTTTTTCTAAACCACGTGCTATGATGCTGTAATATCTTGATTATTAAATGTTGCTGTAGAGTAAAATGTTTTTATTGCCAGATCTTTGATGTATAAACACTCACTGTATATGTTCTGATTGGTCTCATATGTCTTTGCTGAAACTCTTGGAATAATGGCTCAAAATGGGATGAATATCCAGAGCAGTACGGTCACAACCTTTAACTTCCTCCCTGTTGAAAATGCTGGGGTTTCAACAATCCGTAATTCCGATTTGAAAAGGGCTACAGTTTCCTTCCCTCTCTGGCTTTGGTCATGAGGAGGCCTGGGCTCGGTAGACAGAGGTGAAGAGAACTGGTAAAAGATGCCCTCCTCTAGCTTGCCTGGATGAACATTGTTAAATGCATAATTGCTAGAACTTAATGTTTAAGTGATATGGTATAGTCAAGGTATTTTTCTTCATTCTGCCACGGTATTCGCCTGAGGTTTATTTATTATTTTTTCATGATCCTAGGTTCACGCAAAGAATCTGCTCCACAAGTTTTGCTTCCAGAAGAAGAGAAAATTATAGTGGAAGAAACTAAAAGTAATGGTCAGACAGTGATAGAAGAAAAGTAAGATGTCTTCCGGTATTCTAAAGCAGGCGTTTGACCTCTGCGGTGGGGTAGTAGAGTCCAGACAACTCCCTGAGGGCGGGGGTATGGCTTCAGAAGCTTCACTTTTTTTTTTTTTTTTGAGACGGAGTGTCACTCTTGTCACCCAGGCTGGAGTGCAATGGTGCGATCCCAGCTCACTGCAACCTCCACCTTCCGGGTTCAAGCGGTTCTCCTGCCTCAGCCTCCCGAGTAGCTGGGATTACAGGCCTGTGCCACCACGCCTGGCTAATTTTTGTATTTTTAGTAGAAACGAGGTTTCACCCTGTTGGCCAGGCTGGTCTCAAACTCCTGACCTCAGGTGATCTGCCCACCTCGGCCTCCCAAAATGCTGGGATTACAGGTGTGAGCCACCGTGCCTGGCCAGAGCTTCACTTTTAAAATGTCTTCATAGACTGAAGTTGCCCTTGACTAGGCTTGAACCTGCCATGCACAGAGGTTGGCAGTTTTTAGTTGTGAATGTAGACAGTACATGGGTAAGGCAGAGCAGCTGCGTGTCCTCCACTCAGCATCGTAGTGTCTCCTGGTAAGTTTTCGTGTGTCCTCTCCATGCCTCCCCTTGTTCATGTGTTTGTGTTCTGTTTCCTGTTTCAGGAGTCTTGTGGATACCGTATATGCATTAAAGGATGAAGTTCAAGAATTAAGACAGGTACGTCATAATCCATCTTTAAATGTTTTTTTCTTTTCAAATGGGAGAAAAGAAGAAAATTATATTAAAAATAAGCTGGCTGGGTACGGTGGCTCACACCTATAATCCCAGCACTTTAGAAGGCCGAGGTGGACAGATCACTTGAGGTCAGGAGTTCAAGACCAACCTCACCAACATGGCAAAAACCCATCTCTACTGAAAATACGAAAATTAGCTGGGCATAGCGGCAGGTGCCTGTAACCCAGCTACTTGGGAGGCTGAGGCAGGAGAATTGCTTGAACCTAGGAGGCGGAGGTTGCTGTGAGCCGAGATTGTGCCACTGCACTCCAGTCTGAGCGACAGAGCAAGACTCCGTCTCAAATAAAAATAAAAAGCTGATTGTCCATAAGCAAAAAACTAAAAGGAGGTCATGTCTTTGAGAAGTCCAGCAGATAAGATAATTGGTTGTCTCTAAAGTGACTTGTTTAAACTCTTTTTTTTTTCTTAACAATACTGATTTTGATGTCATAAACCATCGCAAATTCTGTTGGAAGAATAATTTAAAATATCGAAAGTTCTGTCTGGTGACAAATCCTGCGAGGCGCCCCTGAGATTAGCCTCTGCCACTGCATGGTCCTTGGCTTCCGAAGCCAGGTTAGCGAGCCAGAAGTGGCGACTAACCAAGGGTGTTCTGGGCATTGCACGGAATGTGAGTACGAGCAGCTTTGGTCCTCTGCCCAGCTAGGCGAGGGAAGGTTGGGGTGTTCTTTTGGCCGAGGAACAGCCTGAGAAGAGTTGTGGTCTGGGATAGAGAGCCGAGAGCAGGTTGCTGTGTGGAACTGGACATGTGCTGTCATTCTAAGCAGTGTCCGCAGGTCTTCCAGGTACACCTTTGCCTGGCTGGCAGGCTTCCATGTTCACGCTTTGCCCCTACCGGCAGCAGGCATCTGTTTGTGCGTGCCTCCTACGTCCGAGACATGCCTGGGTTCAGCTGCACAGAGCAGGTGCTCGCCCACTTGCTCCTGCACCCATCAGTGGCTGTTACTTCCAGTCCTTTCTGTAACTCTGGAAGGTGGTTATAAATGGACAAAAAGGCTGGATAGGAGCTGTCTCGTCCGCAGTTTCCAGCTGTTTTCTTACGGTATGTTCTATAGAGATTCATTCATGGACTTAATAAGAGCCATTAGGACCATTTCCATCCCGGGAGCAGCAGCACAGTCAGGAGCACCGCTGCCACCCTGTCCAGGTGTTTGAGCTTCGTGGATCCCCACGACCTCAGAGCCCATAGGCAGCTCACGTGGGATTTCATGAGTCGAGGCCTTAGCTCCTCAAGGATACACATCTGGGGAAATGAAGCCCTACGCGATGCCAAAGATAGTGAACACCCTGTGGTCTGCTTAATTTACAGGACAACAAAAAGATGAAGAAATCTCTAGAGGAAGAACAGAGAGCCCGCAAAGACCTGGAGAAGCTGGTGAGGAAAGTCCTGAAGAACATGAATGATCCTGCCTGGGATGAGACCAATCTATAAGGGACGTCCTCAGTTCTTTCTGTTGAAGACCAATTCTGAGGTGAAGCTGGGCACCCCTGACCCAAGTCGGGGTGCACTCAGGACCACAGGGCAGGGCTGGGTGGGGCGCCACCTTGCTCTCTGTATATAGAAAAGCTGGAGCTTATTCTGCGAATGGAGACGATCAAACCATGACTGATGAATCCAGACAGGAGGGATTGACTCTGAGGACCTGAGCTACATCAATCCACTCTGTGAACATCTCAGTTACCTCATTCTGCAATAAGTTCAGTGACTGACTAAAAGTCTTGTTTTTCCAGACTTTGAATTGAATATATAAATATTATATATACATGTTTCTTGTAAATATCCCCTTTTGAATGCATAGCTGTGGTGGTTCTGTCCGGGCTAATCCCCATGCTAGAATGTCCTTTCCAGCTACGTGAATAAGAAGTCCCATGCCCGCACCCACCGGAAGCAGAAGCCTGGTGGATGCCTGGTTTGTTCCGCAGCACCGGGGCCTCCACCGTGCTGTGGCAGCACCCCCCATGTCGGTATTTCTAAATAACCTTATTTATGCCTGCAGAGATACACTTCAGTCCCATTCAGAAGTCTTCTCTTAAAGCAGCATTACAGTCCCAGACCTGCGGGGTTCTGAGGGCAGCTTGCTGGCTGACAGACTCAGTCTTGACCTCGAGGAAGGCCCATACGGCACCGCCGCATCCACCTAGAGGTGTTTGCTCTTGTCCGCTGTCTGAATACTGTGATTCTCAGATGAGTTTGCTGCGTTTTGGGAGGACACAGACGGTTCTGTATAGGCTAGTTCAGTAACAACAAAATACACTGTTTTGTCTTCCCTTAAAGAGAGATCTTACTAGAACCTGTAAATAGAATGTATTATTTATTATAAGTCACTGCAGCTGATGAAAACAGATGGAGGCCATGCTGCAGGCTGATACTGATGGGTGGAGTTTTGTCGTCAGGCCAGCCTCATCCCGAGGTCTCCTCCACTATTGGCCGCAGCCAGCAGGCTTCAGTGCTCACCGAAAGTAAAATCCCCTCCTTCAGCAAGAATAAAGCAATATACACCTTAGGTTCCACTAAGTAACGTAGGCATAAGCAGAGAACGTTTCCCCCACTGTGTTCCAGTGCAGAGGAGACGAAGGAAGCCTGTCCTCACCGCGGCTCGCTGGGCCCAGGCTGGCTCTGGAAAGCCTGTGCGGTCCTGGGCAGGAAGCCCAGCCCGTGGGGCAGGTTTTCGTTCTGCTTCAGCAATAAATAAGGGTGACCACAGGGACTTTGCTTTTGGTTTCCCTTCCTGTGAAAAGGTTGGTTTTAAAGTGAGATACACTTTTCCATAGAACAAGTGTTCTATCTTTAAAAACCCAAATTGCAGCACCGTGGATTACTGGTCTCAGAACAATTCATTTCGCATCAGATTTGACTTTCTGATTTTCTGTCTATTGGCCAAATTGCCCTTTAACTGCACCTGAATCCTTTGTGTACTGATGCCTTTGAGCTGGGCACCTTGGGAGAGTGTTCTGTTGCTGTTTACGGTTCTTCCTTGCCCTTGCTAATTACAGTCTCTGGTGCCCAGCAAGCCCCTTTGGCTTCCTTCCGTGACTGGTCACGTTGTCTGCCTGGGCTCAGCGTGGACCTGCCCCATGCTGCAGAACCTGGCCTCACCTGGACTTTTCACTAGAATTGCCAGCTTCCTCAACTTAGCAGATCATCCACTCATGCGGGCACAAGCAAAGATCAACACTTTCTTTTTTGGTAAGCTTGAGTTTTAGAAGTTATTTTTTGGTGATGCGTAAGACATTGCAGTGGGAAACCATTCAACTTGAGTTTATTGGAGTTTGCTGTTGTAGCAGGTTTTAACTCAGGAACAACTCTCGTCTGATCTCTCCGCCCCTCTGCCGGGAGGCGACGTTAACTGTCCTCTTGGAGCCGGTAGCGTTGCTGTCCGAGTCCCCAGGACGGATCTCCTGCAGACCTGCCTTAATGCTCAGATCGAAGTATTTCACAAGAATACTTGTGTTTTTAACAGCCCTTCCCCTGGATGGTGCGGCCATGAGGGCCTCATGTTACTGCATTGCCTTTTCTTTCTGTGGATCCAGTATCTTCCTCGGCTTTTTAGGGAGCAGGAAAAATGCGTCTGAGAGCAACTCTTTTTAAAAACCTGCCCTGTTGTATATAACTGTATCTGTTTCACCATGTGACCTCCCAAGGGGGTGGGAACTTGATATAAACGTTTAAAGGGGCCACGATTTGCCCGAGGGTTACTCCTTTGCTCTCACCTTGTATGGATGAGGAGATGAAGCCATTTCTTATCCTGTAGATGTGAAGCACTTTCAGTTTTCAGCGATGTTGGAATGTAGCATCAGAAGCTCGTTCCTTCACACTCAGTGGCGTCTGTGCTTGTCCACATGCGCTGGGCGTCTGGGACCTTGAACGCCTGCCCTGGTTGTGTGGACTCCTTAATGCCAATCATTTCTTCACTTCTCTGGGACACCCAGGGCGCCCGTTGACAAGTGTGGAGAAACTCCTAATTTAAATGTCACAGACAATGTCCTAGTGTTGACTACTACAATGTTGATGCTACACTGTTGTAATTATTAAACTGATTATTTTTCTTATGTCACGGAATGTGTCGCTTCGTCTTCTTTGATGTGTTTTCTGTGTGCTTGTTAGCTTTACAGTTTCTTTGGGCTGTTTTAGATTTGAAAATTCTGTCTGTCTTTGATACTGAAGATAACATCTTTCCTTTAAAATCTAGAGTTTGAGAAAATTTGAAGATTTTTTTTTTAAAGACAAGGAAAGAACACTGGAAGTCTTAGGGACAAAAGCTGAAGTAACAGGTCACGCTGGTAGGCACAGCCCCCAGGTCCTCACCCATGCCTGGAGGAATGACCTGCATTCTGGAGGGTGCTCAGGACACCGTTTTGTGGGATCAAGTAAGCGAAACTTTCTTGAAGATATCTGTGGGGTCCCTTTTAGGAGCTGTCATAAGACAAAAGGAAATTGCTCGTGTGTGTCCCTGTGTGGCGGTGGTGCAAACGAGGGTGTCTTCCGGAAGGGTGGCCGGGAGGACCAAGCGGGGTCTCCTGTCCATGGTCCGTGTACCTGGCTCAGGTGTGTCTACAGCTCCGCTGCATGTCATTTCAGCCAGCCAGAGGTCAGGTAGCCACACGCAGTGCCCAGCCAACTGGCTTATTGTAGGAGCTCAAAAGAAGTCAGGATCTACACTTTCAAGGACTTTAGTCATTTCAGGCTAAAACAGGCATTCAAAAATCCATTTCTGTTGATTTGCATTGTGACAAGAACGTGCGATGCATAAGACACCTAATGTGAATTGTTCATCTTATTGGTGGAGTAGGTAGGCATTTGTACTTGATACCTCACCAGTAATTAAAAACTAGGATGTACCTGAGCCATGTATACCTTTTTTTTTTAACTGTACACTTTTTAAAGGTATACTGGGCCATGTATACTTCATTTTCTTGCAGAACTATTTATATTTTTCCCATAAGCAGGTATTATTTTCCTAATTAAAAACTAGCATGTACCAGAGTTTTTAATTGTTAAAATAATACCTGTTGATACGGAAAATAGAAACAGTATACCAGGATACAAAGTAAAAAGCGTGTATTCTGCCTCCCAGCGCCCTGACCCTGTTCCCCAGAAGTAGCTCCTGTTCTGCGTTTAGGTTCTTCTGTTCATTCTTCTGAGCAAATGCCAGTGTGTGGTGTCTGTGTTTTAACTTTTTTCCCAGCAAGTGAGATTGCATTAAGTATATTCTTTCCTAACTTGCCTCTTTGAACCTTATCTTTCCATATGGGTATATGTAGTTCGAACCATTCATCATTTTTGACCACTGCATAAATATTCCCCTGATTGAGTGCCCTGCAGTTTGTCACCTATGAGTGGATATTTGGGAGGGGGCAGTCGCTATTGCAGAAATGCTCTACTGAATATCCTTATGTATACAGCTGTGCAACTGTGCACATACAGCTAAATGATTAACTTCTGGGAACGTCTGTGCATTTTTAACTTTGATAGAATTTGCCATATTTTTACGAGGTGTTTTGGAAATGACAGCCTTGGCAATTGTACAGTTCTAGTTTCTCAAAGAAGGAATGGGGCCATGATGGCATGGGAAGCATGCTCTTCATTGTGATGCCTTCTCATGGAAGCCATTGACTCCGAAACATGCTCTTCATTGTGATGCTTTCCCATGGAAGCCATTGATTCCAAAACATGCTCTTCATTGTGATGCTTTCCCATGGAAGCCATTGATTCCAAAACATGCTCTTCATTGTGATGCTTTCTCATGGAAGCCATTGATTCCGAAACATGGTCTTCATTGTGATGCTTTCTCATGGAAGCCATTGACTCCGAAACATGGTCTTCATTGTGATGCTTTCTCATGGAAGCCATTGACTCCGAAACATGCTCTTCATTGTGATGCTTTCCCATGGAAGCCATTGATTCCAAAACATGGTCTTCATTGTGATGCTTTCCCATGGAAGCCATTGATTCCAAAACATGTTCTTCATTGTGATGCTTTCTCATGGAAGCCATTGACTCCGAAACATGCTCTTTATTGTGATGCTTTCTCATGGAAGCCGTTGACTCCGAAACATGCTCTTCATTGTGATGCCTTCTCATGGAAGCCGTTGACTCCGAAACATGCTCTTCATTGTGATGCCTTCTCATGGAAGCCATTGACTCCGAAACATGCTCTTCATTGTGATGCTTTCCCATGGAAGCCGTTGACTCCGAAACATGCTCTTCATTGTGATGCTTTCCCATGGAAGCCGTTGACTCTGAAACATGCTCTTCATTGTGATGCCTTCTCATGGAAGCCATTGACTCCGAAACATGCTCTTCATTGTGATGCTTTCTCATGGAAGCCGTTGACTCCGAAACATGCTCTCCATTGCTGATGCCTTCCCTTGGAAGCCGCTGCCCCCACATGAGCATGGCTTTGAAAGTGGGGAAGATTGGGGTGGGTGGTTCTTTCCTGTGCCAGGCTCCTTGCTCATCTTTCTAAGGCATATCAAACTCGCCCTTGTCTAGGGTCATGACTTCCTGCCTAACCTGGCCCCTTCCACTCCACGCTGCTCTAAAACATGTGGCGAGTGGGCAGGGCCTTCCTGCTAACTCCTGGGTGCTTTTAGAAAATGTCAGTTCCTGCGCCCCCCACCCCCACCCCCCACCTAAGGAGCTGATTTCTGAGGGTGGGATCCAGGAGTCTGCCTTTTTGACGCACCCCAGTGCTGTTAGTGCCTGTAGTAACAATGTACTGATGCCCATTTAGGTGGGCTGCTCAGTGGAGGTCTTCTGCATTTCTGTGCATGATGGTTACTTAGTGTCTGGGCAGCCAAAGGAGAAGGGCGTGTGACCAGCCTGTGTGCAGGAATAAGTCCGGCACCCCCAGCACTGCCACATCCTAGTTAGTCTGGAGGCCACACCTTCTTTGCCATATCACTAAGAGCAGTTGCTGCGTGTCGTAATTGGAGAGGGTCATCCATTCTAAAACATGTTCAGGTTTTACAGCTGTTAAAGTGCTTTGAGAACCGGGGGAGTTGAGATGAACTATGGCATTGGGGGTCAGTCCTGTCTCCAGCTCTCCACAGTGGCTACATGGGGTCTCACAAGTGCAACCCCACTTCCTCCTCCTTGGCCCTCAGAGGATGTTGGATTGCTTACAAAAAGGTGCAACCTGCTGCGAGGGAACTGCCTCCACCTCTCACCACACTTAAAAACCTGTCACCATCTGTCCCGCTACTCTGTCTTGTTTCGGTGGAAGAATTTGCCCGAGTCCCCAGCCCCATGGCTTCCTTGCAGGCCTGGGAGCCTGTGTCTCTTCTCCTGCCTTCCTGAAAGCCAGACCCTTCTCTTGGCCACTATGTCTGTTGTGTTTGTTTCTTATGGAAAATGTCAAGCTTGTATAGAAGTAGGATAATGAGTGATGATTGCTCTCTGAGATTTATGAGTATTCCAGGCCCTGTGACTGCTGGTCTGTTCTAGAATGAAGGAAAATGGCTGTGCAGTCCCAGGAGAAAAATACTATGATCATATGATTATATTAATACATTTAGTTACAGTTCAGTATCCGTTTGTGGAGATGAAACCAATTGCAGACCAGGAATAAAAGGGAATTTCTTCAGTCTTATTGAGAACAGTTACCAAAAAACCTATCAATATACATATAAGAAGGCTAGTAACGCTCACCGGCTATTCCCCAGGCTTGCTGGTGGAGCAAGGCAAGGAAAAGGGGGAGGGGAACAGAGGTTGTAAAGAAACAACTACAATTGCCACGACTTCCCAACTATACTGTTGTTTATGTAGAAAATACAAAAGTATCTGCAATTAAATAGAATTAATAATGCTGCCAGATACAAGATGTAGCAATTTTCTCTAAATCAGGAACAAATGGAAAATATAAAATATCTTTTCAGTAGCAAAGATATCAAATAGGAATAAAATGAAAAATATGCAAGACCTTCATGTAGAAAACTACAAAACACTGTTGAAAGAATTTAGGGAAGGTCTAAGTTAACAGAGCGATGTGTTGATGGTTAAAGGACTGCATGGAAAGGCCTCAGTTCTCCATGTTGGTGGTTGGAGGACTGCATGGAAAGGCATTAGTTCTCTGTGTTGATGGTTAAAGGACTGCATGGAAAGGCATCAGTTCTCCGTGTTGATGGTTAGAGGACTGCATGGAAAGGTGTCAGTTCTCCGTGTTGATGGTTAAAGGACTGCATGGAAAGGCATCAGTTCTCCGTGTTGATGGTTAGAGGACTGCATGGAAAGGTGTCAGTTCTCCGTGTTGATGGTTAAAGGACTGCATGGAAAGACATCAGTTCTCCATGTTGATGGTTAGAGGACTGCATGGAAAGGTGTCAGTTCTCTGTGTTGATGGTTGGAAGACTGCATGGAAAGGTGTCAGTTCTCCTCTGTGTTGATGGTTGGAAGACTGCATGGAAAGGCGTCAGTTCTCCGTGTTAATGGTTAGAGGACTGCATGGAAAGGTGTCAGTCCTCTGTGTTGATGGTTAGAGGACTCCATGGAAAGGCGTCAGTTCTCCTCTGTGTTTATGGTTAGAGGACTGCGTAGAAAGGCATCAGTTCTCCTCTGTGTTGATGGTTGGAAGACTGCATGGAAAGGTGTCAGTCCTCCGTGTTGATGGTGAGAGGACTGCATGGAAAGGCGTCAGTTCTCCGTGTTGATGGAAGACTGCATGGAAAGGCGTCAGTCCTCCTCTGTGTTGATGGTTAGAGGACTGCGTGGAAAGGCGTCAGTCCTCCATCTTGATAGTTAGAGAACTGCATGGAAAGGTGTCAGTCCTCCATGTTGATGGTTGGAGGACTGCATGGAAAGGCGTCAGTTCTCCGTGTTGATGGTTAGTGGACTGCATGGAAAGGCGTCAGTTTTCCTCCGTGTTGATGGTTAGAGGACTGTGTGGAAAGGCATCAGTTCTCTGTGTTGATGGTTAGAGGACTGCATGGAAAGACATCAGTTCTCCTCCGTGTTAATGGTTAGAGGACTGCATGGAAAGGCATCAGTTCCCCTCCATGTTGATGGTTAGAGGACTGCATGGAAAGGTCAGTTCTCCGTGTTGATGGTTAAAGGACTGCATGGAAAGGCATCATTTTTCTGTGTTGATGGTTAAAGGACTGCATGGAAAGGCATGAGTCCTCCGCATTGATGGTTAGAGGACTGCATGGAAAGGCGTCAGTTCTCCATGTTGATGGTTAGAGGACTGCATGGAAAGGCATCAGTTCTCCGTGTTGATGGTTAGAGGACTTCATGGAAAGGCATCAGTTCAATTAATTGCTTGGTGGATTCCGTGCCAGCCATTCAATTCCTGTGAGTTTTTTACCCCTTTTCTGGATCTTGAAAAACAATTTATGTAGAAATGCAAAGTGCCAAGAACAGCTGAGAGCCTCGTGCAAACGCAGAGCAAGGCGGGAAGACATGCCGTGCAGGATGACGAGGTTTAGGCAGCCAACCCAGGGGTGGTGCCCAGGGAGGGACCGCTGGAGATTACACCAGGGGTCTTGCGGCAGAGCAGTGGGGAAAGGACAGCGTTTTCAGTCAGTAGTTCTTTTTAGCCAGCAGTTTTTCCACGGGGGTGAATGTGAACCTTGACTCCTCCCTCACACTGTGCCCATTAATCTTAGGTGGATGTTAAATGTAAATGTGCAGGCGAGGCTGAGTGTGGTGGCTCATGCCTGTAATCCCAACACTTCAGGAAGCTGAGGCAGGCGGATCGCTTGAGCTCAGGTTAAAGACCCCATCTCTACTAAAAATACATGCCAAAAATGCCAGGCATGGTCATGGGTGCCTGTGGCCTCAGCTGCTTGGGAGGCTGAGGTGAGAGGATTGCTTGAGCCCTAGGGGCAGAGGTTGCAGTGCGCTGAGATCACACCACTGCACTCCAGCCTGGGCGACAGAGCCAGACCCTGTCTCAAAAACAAAAATGTGCAGGGGAAGCGAGAACCCTTTAGAAAATAATGTAGGAGAACATCTTCATGACCTGAGAGTTAGGAAAGACTTTTTAACAGGACACACAAAGCTCCGATCACAAAAAAAGATTAATAACTTTGACTAAAATGAATGTAACCAATGATAAACTGCTTAAACCACAGAGAAGATGCAGCCGCGCCATCTTCTCAGTGGCTGAGTTAGAGCACCACACACCAAGGGCCACACCCAGCCTATGTAGCAAATCAATAAGAAAAAGACAATTGAGACAAGGCAAAAGATTTGAAAGACATTTCACAAAGAATATCCAAAATGGCCAGTCAACATAAAAGGTCTTTGATCTCATTTATAATTGGGGAAATGCAAGTTAAAGGTAAAAATTATACTATTAAAATACCACTAAAATGATGAATACTGTCAAGTATTTTCGAAGGTGTGGATACTGTTGGTTGCAGAGTGACTTCGTATAAGCACTTTAGAAAAGAGCCGGGCATCATCTGCCACAGATACTCTGCTCCCACATGCATTCATTTGCTAGTGCTGCTGCTGTGACCGACTGCGTGCCTCACCCAGCATCCCGAGTGTGTCTCTGTCTCTGTGGGTCAGGAGTCCGGGCATGGCAGAGCTGCAGGTCCTGCTTGGGTCCTCCCAGGCTGACATTAAGGTCTCAGAGGGACCAGGTTCTCTGAGCTCGGGGCCTTTTCCAGGCACTCACACAGGTGGCTGGCAGCATTCGCTCCTTGTGGTGGAGGGATGGAGGCCCGTTTTCTTGCTGCCCATTGGCCAGAGGTTGCTTTTGCTCCTTGGCTGCTAGTCATTCTCTCTGGTTCCTGCCCCCTGGCCCCTCACACACTCCAAAGCCAGCAGGAGAATCTCTGACTTCAGCCAGGACAGAGCTCCGAATTTCATGCCATAATCACAGGAGCCAGGATCACACCAACTTTGCCTTACGATGCAGCCTGATCCTGGGGGTGACCCCGCCCTATTCACAGATCCCAGGGGTGACTGCGTCCTAGTCACAAATCCTGGTGGTGACCCCATCCTATTCACTGGTCTTGGGGGTGACCCCATCCTATTCACAGATCCCGGGGTGACCCTGTCCTAGTCATGGACCCCGGGGGCAACCACATCCTAGTCGCGTGTCCCAGGGGTGACTCAGTCCTAGTCACGGATCCCAGGGGCAACCCCATCCTATTCACGAAGCCCAAGGGTGACCCTGCCCTATTCACAGATCCTGGGGATAACCCCATCCTACTCACTGGTCTTGAGGGCAACCCCGTCCTAGTCACGGATCCCAGGGGTGACCGTGTCCTGTTCACAGATCCTGGGGGTGACCATCCTGATCCTGCCTGGACCTCACAGGGTCGGGGGCAGACACCGGGGGCAGGAATCCTGCGGCGTCTTTGAATTCTGCCCACCATACCATGTAGTGTCACTCCTAGGAGTATGCCCCACAGAAATGACCCAGATAGTTTGAATGGATAAGTGGTGAAAATGCACATGTCAAACCAAAGCTCTGCTCCTCAACGTGGGTGATGCTCTGAACATAACATTAAATGAAAGAGGCCAGGTGTAGAAATACACTAAATTATTCAGTTTATGTAAAGTTTTAAAAAAAAGTTGAACCATAGCATATAGTGATGCAAGCTTAGGTGGCAAAAGTGTAAAGAAAAGAATGTGATTCCCCTAAACACCAGGCCTGTTTTGACCGGGTGGAAAATGCCCTTGGGATGGAGTTTTCCGACTTGGAGAGGTGAGGGGACATGGCAGACTCGGGGCTCATGGGCCTTCCCTGTGTCACGGGGGGACCTCCCACCCCAAAGGGCTGCCACAGTTAGGATCCTTTAAGCTTTTCAAGAAGGCGGGCGCATCTCCGGTGCCGTTCTCTGAGTGAGGAACACGTTGACAGAAGTGGGTTGTCCAGATATGATCAAGGCAGGGGTCGAAATGGACCTCCTGATGGGAAGTCCCTCTGGGAGGAGCGTCAGCTCCCAGGCAAGGGCTCGCTTTGCCCCTCCATGGCACTGACCTGCTCAGGGCCTCAACCACCGTGAGTGCTGACTCATGGGAACCTTGATTCTGGGAATGAGGCTGCCAAGGCGCAAGAGCGTTGCTTTTGTTTACGGATTTGGAGAGAGTGCTGGGCTCTGAAACTGTGTACATGAGAGTCTCCTGGAGCATCCATGGCCCCAGAGGAGCCACACGCATCCGTGGAAGGGTGGAGAGGACACTGGGGCCCCAGAGGAGCCACACGCATCTGTGGAAGGGTGGAGAGGACACTGGGGCCCCAGAGGAGCCACACGCATCCATGGAAGGGTGGAGAGGACACTGGGGCCCCTCTGACTGAGACAGCAGAACAAGAAATGGGGAGAACAATCTCAGATTTGTTTTTTTGGTTGTTTTTTGAGATGGAGTCTTGCTCTGCACTCCAGGCTGGAGTGCAATGGTGTGATCTCGGCTCACTGCAACCTCCGCCTCCCGGGTTCAAGCAATTCTCTTGCCTCAACCTCCTGAGTAGCTGGGACTACAGGCACTCGCCACCACGCCTGGCTAATTTTTGTATTTTTAGTAGAGGCGGGGTTTCACCATGTTGGCCAGGCTGGTCTTGAACTCCTGACCTCAGGTGATCCACCTGCCTCGGCCTCCCAAATTGCTGAAATTACAGGTGTGAGACACCACGCCCGGCCCAAACTCAGATTTGAATTTAATTTTATTTCTTTGGGCCTTGGCTTGCAAAAGCAGGGAGATTTAACTTGCAGACATTAATTTTCCCAAAAGTTCATCAAGAAAGAGTTCATATTAGGATATGTGGTGTCTGCGTGTTGATGACACTGCATCATCAGAACGTCTGAGTCTGCCTGAGTTGTCACATCCTTGTGGTTAGAAAGGGCCCCACATACATGCCAAGTATCCTATATTTGCCCCTAAGAATGAAAATGGGTTACTCTTGTTCCCTGGTGTGTCTCATGATTTTTGTTGAATACTGGACACTTTACATCAACTCTGGATTCCAGAGGGCAGTTATTGGAGTTTTGTTTGTTAAATAACATGTCTGGACAAAATCTGTGATGTCTGCTCCCCGTCAGTGTGGGGCACACATGTCGGCACTCAATTTTTGCTGGGGGTGGAGGGGGGATTGTTTTAATTCTGAGTTTTGGTGGGTTTTGCTCTTTGCCTGCAAGATTGAGCTGGAGACTGGGCTGAGGCTTGGTTGGAGCTGGTGCTCCCTACACAGCATGGCCTCCACTCTGCTAGGGCTCTGTGGGTGGGCTGGGAGCACATGCACCTCTTCCTCCAGCTCTCTGAGTGTGCCCTCTGGGCATGTCCCAGCAGCATCTGGCCAGGGAGGCAGGCTTGGGCCCTCCAGTGCACCCACCTGCGGCCTCCCCCAGCCCCTCCTCCCTGGCCCCGCCCTGCTGAGTCCTGCAGGGCCCCCGTGCTTCACCAGCCCCGCTTTTGGACACCCCGCAGGGAAGCACCTCCAGTGGAGAGCTGGGCTCCACTGTGTTTCCACCCCTCAGAGTCCTCGGCTGTGCTGTCTTCTCTTCAGTGCCTAGAAGCAAGAACCATGCTCCTTCCCTGGGTGGCCCCAGCAAAGCCCCGCAGACTGCATGGCCTAAACTGCAGAAATGTGTCATCTCCTGGCCTGGAGCCCAGGGCCCAAGCTCAGGGTGTCGGCAGGGATGGCTCCCTCCGAGGCTGTGCAGGAGAATCCGCCCAGGCCTCTCCTCCAGCTCCTTGGTTCGCTGCCGTCTTTGGGGTTCCTTGGCCTGTAGACGCCTCAGCGCTCTGCACCCTGTGAGGCTGGCCCAAATCGCCCCCTTCATAAGGACACCAGTCACATGGGATTAGGGGTCCGCCATCTGACCTCACCTTAATGCAGCACATCTGCAAGACCCTCTTTCTAGACAAGGCCATGCTGAGGTACAGGGGTCAAAGTTCCAGCATATTTTTGTTGGGGGCAGACATAACCAATAACACCAGCCTCATACATTTGCTCAATTTTACAGCTGAGTTCTCCTGGAAGAAGAACCTGATGCCAGCCATCTGTCAAGGAAGACAGGAAGTAACAGTGCAGGCTCAGTAAGTATCTGTTGGATGAATAAAGGAAATTAGGGATGACATCCTACAACCTGAGGAAGGTGTGGGGCATGCACATGCCTCCCGCCACCCACACCACCCTCTGCTGCCTCGTGGAGCCCCCGCTGTCTGCCCTGAGGCTCTCCCATGCGCAGCTCCTCAGATGCTTCCTGGAAGGAGTTCTGTGCACTGTGGGCTGTGCTGTTGCTGCAAGATGGTGGCATTTCCTGGGACTTCTGAGTTAGAAAGTGCCAGTTATTTCCAATGTTTTCCAGACATTGCTGGAATTCCATGACCAAAGGGCAAGGGCCAGGGAGTGTAACGCTGGGCCCGGGCATCAAAAAGTGCTGTCCACAGTGGCTGAGAACAGAGTGAAACCAGTGCTGCCGCACACAGAATCCTTCAAGGACCCTCGCTTTTCCCTTTTCCAAATACCGGATGCAAATTGTCTGGGCTCTGGCTGGGCTGAAATTGATGCTGTTTTAATTTCTTTCTTACTGTATGAGTCTGTTTCACACTGCTATAAAGATACTACCTGAGACTGGGTAATTTACAAAGGAAAGAGGTTTAATTGACTCACAGTTCCACATGGCTGAGGAGGCCTCAGGAAACTTACAATCATGGCGGAAGGGGGGGCAAGGCACCTTCACAAGGTGGTGAGAAGGTAAGGAAGTGCCACACTTTAAAACCATCAGCTCTCTATCATGAGAACTCACTATCGTGAGAACAGCCTGGGGGAAACCACCCCCACGGTCCAATCACCCCCCACCAGGTCCCTCTCTTGACATGTGGGGATTACAATTCGAGATGAGATTTGGGTGGGGACACAGAGCCAACCCAGATCACTTATTTAGATGCAATATTTAATTAACGTATTTTATTCGTAAAGAAAGGTGGCTGGCATCTAGTAGCTGGGAGGAGGCCTGTGGGTGGTGACGCTGCCGTGTAACATTCTCCGCCAACAGCTTCACGGAGTGAGGAATCATCCAGGGAGCCGTCCACTCTGAGGCCGTAGGGATGAGGGTCTGCCTGTGAAGTTGGTGGCCTGCTGTCACCCCATGCTGTGGCGAAGGATTTGGGTGTAAATGGAATCAGCTGTCTTGTGTGGTTGGCAGCAGCATGTAGGGAATGCAGGAAAGCCAGGCCTGAGATGGCATTGCCCTGTGGTGCCCTGGTGCTCAGGGTGGGGGCCACAGGCTCTGGTGTGACCCCAGGCCCACCTCCAGTCTACAGTGTGACAGACCTGGCGTGCTCCTCCGGCCTTCGTGTTGTTTTATTTGGGGTTGTTTTCTAATGGGAATACTGGACAGGTGTTGAAGATTTGGAAGTATCTTTGCTCAGTTTATTGTCCCAGCGAAGTCGTCAACACGGGCGTGTTTGCTTCCTGCGGCTGCTTTCACACAGCAGCACCGACATGGCGCCAACAGCAGAGCTTTCTTCTCGCTGGCTCTGCGGCCACAATCTGAAGTCAGGACGTGGGCCGAGGGTTCTGGGGAGGGCCCTCCTGCCCCTCCCACCCCAGGGCTGCTGGCAGTCCTCCGTGTTCCGGGGCTCGCAGGCGCCTTGCTCCTTCTTCACCTCTGTCGCTGCACAGCCGTCCGTCCCCTCCCCGGGCCTCTTCGCCTGCACTTGACACCCTCCCGGTGTCTCTATCTTCTCATCTTAATAGGACACCGGTCCTATTGGACAGGGCCACGCTTACAACCTCAGCTCGATTACATCGGCAAAGACCCTATTTCCAAATAAGCCCTCATCCTTAGGTCATAGGAGTTAGGACTTCAACATCTCTTTTTTGAGGGAACACAGTTCAGCCTGTGGTGATGGGGAAACTGGACTCACACCCCTGTCTAGGAGCCCCCCGAATCCCCTGCTTGCAGCCTGGCTGAGCTGCTCTGCCGGGAGTCAGGTCTGAGTGCTTTGCTCAAGTTGTTAGCCAAGTCCGTTACAGGGTTAATAGCTTCATAGTTAGGGGTCCTCAGAGGTAATGGGTCCCCGTGGCACTTGTCCTATTTCCAAAGAACCCCACGGCAGCTCCACACATTCCCATGGGAAGACTGCACAGTCTACCCCTGCAAACATCTTGCTCTTAGCTAAAATTGTGTCTGTCAGTGTAGTCACTGGTTATCACGTGGGAACGGGACTCAGGACCCATATAGACAGAGCTGAGTCCATGCTGGCTGCTCCGTCCTGTGGCCTGCTGGGTTTCACTCTTCCACGGCGTGGCCTCTCCCTAGAAGCCCTTGGTGAACACCCCTCTCCCTGTGAGTCCGGGGCAGTCCCTGCCGCCCCCAGCCAGTGGCTCCCGCAGCTTCCCGGTGCTGGCTCAGTCCTGGCAATGACCACACTGCAGGCTCATCTGTCTCCACTCCTTCCCCGGAAGCTCATTGATGACGTGGTTCTCCAGCCGACTGCTGCCCAGGTTGGTGCCTGCTGTAGGTGACAGTTCCCAGGAGAGAGAAGCACAGTGTCTCTGCCTGGGAGCCTGCACGCAATGCTGGTGGGAACGTGAAATGGTGCAGCCACTTTGTAAAATAGCCTGGCAGGTCCTCAGAGGGTGAAACAGAATTCCTGTATGTCATAGCCCATCTGGACTGCTGTAACAAAAATGCCACAGCCTGGGTGGCTTATAAACAGCGGACACTTTTTGCTCACACTTCTGGGGGCTGGAAGTTCTAGATGGAGGTGTGGCAGATTTGCTGTCCTCCGAAGTCCCCTTCCTGGCTCATATCCGGCGCCTTCTCACTGGGTCGTCATGTGGAAGAGGGGGCGAGGGAGCTCTCTGAGGCCTCTTTAATGGGGGCACGATTCCCATTCATGAGGCTTCACCCTCACGACCTCCTCACCTCCCAAGGCCTCGCCTCCTAATCCCATCATCTTGAGGGTTGGGATTCTGACTTGTGCATTTTGGGAGGACACAAACATTGGGTTCTTCCCAGTGTGTGACCCGGCAATTCCACTCCTAGGGATATACCAAGGATAAGTGAAAATCTACGTCCACACAGAAACTTACATTGAGTGTTCCCAACAGCATTATTCATAAAAGCCAAAATGTTGGCCCAACCCAGTGCCCATCCACAGACGAATGACTAAGCGAAATGTGGCATGTCCCTGCAGTGGGATATTATTCAGTCGTGAGAAGGAATGAAGCTCTGACACGTGCTACATAGCAGGTGAACCTTCTGCAACATGAAAAATTCAGACACATCAACCCACATCGCGTGTATGTGTATGCCTCCTGGGCGTGTCCCCTGGATGCCTCCTCTGTCCACCTGATGCCCACAGCACCAGCCTCCAGCCCCCCAACAGCATCCTCGGCTCACCATTGACTTTTTCTTCTCTTGCTCTCCACATCCAAGCCGTCCGCCACTCTTATTAATTGATTGGTTGATTGACACAGTGTCTCCCTCTGTTGTCCTGGCTGGGGTGCAGTGGTGCAATCACAGCTCACCACAACCTTGACCTCCCAGTCTCAAGCGATCCTCCCGCCTTGCCCTACCAAGATTCTGCGATTACAGGTGCGCACCATTATGCAAGGCCCACTCCTTCAACTCAAACCACAAAAAGCAGCAGCCCCCTCCGGCAGTTGCCTGCCTTCTTCCTCATGAGTATCCCATCCTTCCTGCTCACAAACCTCCCGACAGCCATTTCCAGAACAGCAGAGTGATGCTGTGAAAATGATTCCATTTCTCGCACAAAATCTGCTAGTAACTCCCTACTTTGCTCAGAATAAAGGCCACCATCCTCACCATGACCCATGTGGTTTCATGCCCTGCCCTCCTGCGGCATCTCGGCTCCTTGTGTCTCTCAAGTCGCCACACCAGCCTCCCCCCAGGACCTCTGCATGCTCCCTCGTCAGCCCCAGACACACCTTCCTCCCTGGAGGCCGCCTGCCCACCTTGTGGCAAGGGGCAACCCCTGCCCTGATCCAGCCTGGCCCACGCCCTGAGTTTGCCTTCTCCCCACGGCCCGGGTCTGGTCCGAGGCAGCTACGTCACTCTGTCCTCTCCCCAGGGGGGAAGGGATTTGGTTTTGTTCTCTGCTGCACCCAGTGCTGGCTGGCAGAGAGGGGTGTCCCAGGAAGGACCGGGACACAAAGGAAGGGAGGGACAGGACTCAAGCACCTGTGCCCACATGCTTGGTGGGCAAGGGGCGGGGGTATCCTGCAGGGAAGGTGGGACTCAGCCCGTGGTGTCCCCAGCAGCGTCTTGCCCCTGGAACTCCCTCCCTACATCTGTTCATCTGAGTGGCCTTCGTCCTCAATGCAGCCAGTGTTAAGGTGGACACGCACACGTGACCTCATGGGGCTGTGTGATGTCACAGCAGGCGGGGTGGTGTGTGCCCAGCTTGGTCCCACAGTCCACAGTCAGCGGCAGACAGGGGTGGCCAGTTTGTTGTTTTACCTAAAAGGTGTTTTCCACGTGGAGTAGGACTGAGAGGCACGGGTGGCTGAGGGGACCCGCCTGGGACGTGAGGCGCAGGTGAGTCGATGAACGCCCCCTCCTGGTGTGAGCCGCCCACTCCCCAAACGACGTCCCCAGGGCCCCGCCCGTGCTGACCTCTCCTGTTTTCCAGGCGTGCTTGGCCCCTTCATCTGTCAGCTGCAGCAATGGAATACGTGCTGGAAGTGAAGAAGTCTCCGTGGCACCTCCTGAAGCAATTCACAGGTATGGAGGCAAGGCGCCAGGGGGGCGGGTGGGGCGGGGGAGCAGTTGCGGGGGCGCAAGGAGGAGATGTTTGAGCCCCTGGCGCGGACAGGGGGTCCTCGTCCCAGACCTGGCTAGGAGGGCAAGACAGCAAAATGTGTGTTCAGGAAATAACCTGGGAAAACGCTGTGAAGTCTTCATTTTTGAAAATTTTATTACAAAATACACCCGAACCTGAGGTTTTCTAGATGAAGAAATACATTTAACTATTTCCAGGGGTTTAACAGGTCAAAGGCATTTTGTCCATGAGGTGCTGAAGATCCACTTCAACTACTTCATAACTTTTATTGCAGGAGTGACTTTTTTTATTAAGGAAAAATATTTATCAGCAATGAAGAAGTTCCCCCTTCCCTTTCCCCACCCAGGCAACTGACCCGGAGGCAGACACTCACCACTGGGACTGGAAGGAACCACCGGTGTGGGATGTGACTTCTCCCACAGGTGCTGCTAATGTGCATAGATGGGGGATGACAGTGACTTATGGTCAGGAAAAGGAAGATTCTGGAAGTTTGCACCTCCCCCGGGAGGCAGGAGATGCCACCTTCCATGGCTCAGGTTTACCTGCTACTTGAATGTTTTTTTCTCAATGGATCTTGTGTTCATGCAATGCTTTTATAAAACAACAACAACAAAAACAAAAAAAAACAAGAAAATCGGATGGGCGTGGTGGCCTGTAATCCCAGCACTTTGAGAAGCCAAGGCGGGTGGATCACCTGAGGTCAGGAGTTCCAGACCAGCCTGGCCAACATGGCGAAACCCCATCTCTACTAAAAATATAAAAATTAGCCGAGCGTGGTGGCGGGTTGCCTGTAATCCCAGCTACTTGGAAGGCTGAGACAGGAGAATCACTTGAACCCGGGAGGCAGAGGTTGCAGTGAGCTGAGATTGTGCCACTCCACTCCAGCCTGGGCGACAAAGCGAGACTCTGCCTCAAAAACAAACAAACAAACCAAGAAAATGGGAGAAAAAGAAAACAAATTAGATTGTTTTGGGTTGTTACCTTTGTTGGGAAGGTAGGCTAGGGAGCGCCTCTCAGGCTGGCCAAGATGCTGGCAGCCACTGAGCACCTGCCCACAGCAGCACCTGGTCCTGCAGCTCTCGCAGCGGGACAGGGCGGCCCAGGTGCCAGGAATGTGTGGCATCTGCCAGACTGCGAGGCCTTCCAAGGCCACCAGGCTTTGTCACACCAGGCGGGCAGCTACCTCTTTGGACAGGAAGAGGGGTGTCCACAAGAGGGGTCTTTGCAGTTCCCTATCCAGATGCACCCAGGGCGGAGTGGGAGGCCTGCGCCTGGGGCCCTGAGGGAACGGGCCGCTCTTGTGGCCAGCTGGGGTGGCCCCTCATATTCTGGCAAGATGGCCTGTAGCCAGGGCAAGCACGGGGGAGAAAGCGCTCCCTCTTCCAGGCCCTTGGGGGCCACCCTCCTGGTTTCTGCTTCAGGGCTGCAAGCAGTGTAGCTGTTGTGTGTACAAGCTGCTGCTGCTGGGCCTGGCCACCCCGTCTGTGAGGGGCTGTCAGGGGCTGCTGGAGGCTGGTGCCACTTCTCAGGGTGCATGGGACTGGTGGGGGTCATCTCAGGTGTGCCAGGTCACCCAAGGCACTGCCCAAGCTGACCCTGGGCTGCAGTCGTCTCACCTTGCCATGGCCATGCCCAGGACCCAGCTCCTGGTGTCTGCAGGCGACACTCCTGTGTGCTCCCCACACAGCCTGTCCTCGTGAACTGAAGAACACATGCAGGGGGGTCAGCATTGTCTTTATCATTCTTTGCAGACTGTGGCGTGGCTGTTTTGCGACTGTTTCTATTCCTTTAGGGGTGTAGGGAAGCTGTGAAATGACAAGGCCAGGGTCTTCCTGGCTTGGAGCTGGCTCAGGTGTCAGCACCACTGGTGGCCCCAGCGGGCAGGTGGGGAGCTGGAACCTTTAGCCACAGTGGCTGGCCCTGGCCCTGCAGCTCAGGCCCTCTCTGCCGCTCACCCCTGGGTCTGAACCCAAGAAGCAGCCTAGAGGAATTCCTCCTGTCCTTCTCTGCGCAACTTTGCAGATGTGGAAGAGACTCTGTGGCCGGGTGCAGTGCAGACTCTGGCCTCCAAGCCCAACCGCTCTGCAGCCTCTTCCCATGTGGGTGCAGAGCCCTGCACACCTCCCCTTCCACGCAGCCCTGCTGGGCTTCCCCATGTCCACACTCACTCATCCGGGACAGGAGGCAGCTGGGCCTCCAGACAGCCCCCTAGCGGGTGATGGCCTGAGGCTGGCTCCCAGGGCACCATGTTCACATGGCCCTGGATGGCGGGTGACCTGGGGGTGAAGGAGCGGAAATGAGGATGGGAGGATGACAGGTGGCCCCTGGGGAAGAGGCGTGTGTGGGGCCGCTCAGCCCTGGCTGGAGGCTCTGCCTTACTGCGGGGATACAGCCTCAGCTGCTGCCTGTCAGCTGCTGCCTAAAGATTAATGTCAACTCCCTCCCTAAATAAAATAGTTTCTGCAAAAGTGCTTTTAAACTGTGACACACTTTCCACACCGGTGTGAGTTCTTCTCTGAGTGGCTTGTATGAAAGAGTGGGGACTCGAAGCCACTGCTTCTTCTCCACAGGCTCGGGGGTCTGTGGACATATTTGGACTCTCTGTGTCCGAATCCCAGGGATCTGTGGTCCTGCACGCCCCAGATCCCCATCCGTGGTTCACACGTGCTCCAGGCAGGAAGGCCACACACATGAGCCTCTGCACACACAGGGATCCGTGACCCTGCACGCCCCAGATCCCCATCCGTGGTTCACACGCGCTCCAGGCAGGAAGGCCACACACACGAGCCTCTGCACACACCATGCCAGCTCCCTGAACCTGCTGTGATCCCTGCCCAGCTTCCTCCTCCTCCTCCTTCTCACCTCTCCTTCCGTGTTCTCATGCTCAAACTCCGGGAGAACTGGTGTCTTCTGTCCTAAGATAACTTGACATGCAACTTCAAGCTCAGTGTCAAGAAAATGGGTCTCCAGTTTCAGAGATTTTTACGTTGTTTATGACATCTGCTGTGAAGACACATTCAGCCGGATTCCAGGTGGTGTCACAGCTCACGGACAGAAAGGGGTGTGCATTCTGGGCCCTCTGAAGGTCCTGGGGGTGCTGGTGGCAATCGTGACCGCAGGCACGTCTCTGGAGTTCCCACACCACATTTCCTGTCACCACTGTACTCAATCTTGTCTTCTCTTCCCGCCTGGACCATCTTTGGAAACCTGTCTGTGGTCGGGTCTTGCTGTCTGTGGCCACGCTGCCAGGAACCCTCAGCTGGGACATTCTAGTGGGCCGCCGGGCAGTGTGGCTTGGAGGTGTCCCCTGGAGGCCAGCCCGATGCCTGCCTTTCTAGCCTCAGAAGTGCTGGAAGCCTCCACGGTGCTGTGAGGTCATGGCTGCTCAGTCTGCCGGCTGCTTCTCCAGGAGGCGGCCATGGTCTGTCCCCTGCTAATTGACTGCTTCGTCGGGAAACGAGGTGGCAGAGGGACTTGGATGGGGAGTCACACTGAGGACCCGGCGCTGCCCTCAGAGAGTCTCTGGGCTTGACTCCTCCCCTAGGAAGAATTCCTGCAAGTGTGCGTTTCACAGAGAGAGGGGAAGGGAGGTGGATGGAGCACAGGAAGGAGAAACGCCAGGGAATCGTCAGCCACACTTAAAATGGTGACGCCTCCCCACCTGGATCATCAGCCAGGTTTAAAACGACGATGCCTCGCTGCCTGGGTCGGAAAGCCCTGGCCTCAGATCTGCACCTCTCTGGGCACCATGCCCCTCCTGAACCTTTCCTCTCCTGCTGCAGAAGCAGCAAAATGCAGAGTGAAGAGACTTTCCGTGGCCTTGGAGAAAAATAACAGAACATTTACCACCGTGCTGGCGTGGGCGTGTTAGAAGCCCCAGGAGGTGGCCGGCGGGAAGTGGGATGAGCTAGGGAATGAATGGCAGCCCCACTGTCCCTGGGGAGCGGTGGCTTCCCTGGGCTTGCTATCCACGCAGATGGGGTGATGGGACAGATTCGTGGGATGAGCTTTGAAACCTCACTCCACGGGCCCCCATCTCACCTGGCACCCCTCAGCCAGGGTGGCTTCTCCCAGGAAGCACTCGGCTCATTTTAGATTGATTGATTTAACCCCAGTCTCGTTTCAGTAGATCAGGAAGAACGTGGTTGCCCCGCCATCCTGAGGCAGCGCCTCCCCGTTCCCCTAGCCTGGCCCAGCCGATGGCTCCTCTCCCCCTTCCCAGCCACGCCGTCATGACTCTGGGAGAGCACAGGGAGAGACCCAGGCAGTCAGCCCTGCACTCGAGCCACCCTGGCTGTGGTGCGGGGGGTGTGGAGGGCCTACTGGAGGTACCACTGCTGGTGCCAGTGGCCGGGAGTCCAGTACCTGTGCAGTGGGCGAGCTGCCAGTGATGTTTCTAGAGGGAGCAGGGAGCTGCATCAGCCGTGCCGATCCCCCACCATGTAGGAAGCCCACCTCGGCCCCCTTGGCAGCTGCGACCTGGTGCCTGCCCAGAAAGCCTCAGCTTACTCCAACCTCAAAGCCTGTTACGGGTTGTGGAGGAGGGTGGAGGGCCGGGCTAGGAATGGAAATGCGTGAGAGACTTCTCAGGGTCTACTGGATTTTTAAAATGCATGGCGACATTGTGGAGGTGCGTGCAGGAAAATAACGGTGGGTGTGCAGGGAAAATGGGACACCGGAGGAGGCGCGGGAGGACTGACGGGATTCGACGGCTGGGCGGTCAGGTGTGATGGGGACTGAACTTTTAAAATGAGAAAGAATGTATGAACGTTTGTGTAGTGATATTGAAGAGAACAAATCACTTTATGAATAAAAATAATACTTCATTCAGTGAAATATTTCCTGCCCAGTCTGTTTGCTGAAATTAAACATCCGCTGTCACCCGGAGCAAGTCTTCAGAAACCTTTGTTCTCTTGGCTCTGTGAGCAGACGCCTCTGTGCTGCTGGGGCTTCTCCTCCCGTGTCTGGGGATGGCGGGGAGGGCGCCTGGCACCGTGAAGACAGCAGGACCCTGAAGCCAGAGGTCTCTGTGGATCCCGGCTCTGCTGCGTCCAAGCTGGTGGGATCTTGGGTTTCGTCTGGATCTTCCCAGATGGGGTGGAAGAGCCTTAGGGCATCATGAGCTGGGTGCTGGCTGGTGTCTGATTGGGTGGAGGAGCCTGCAGTATCCTGAGCCGGGTGCTGGTGGGTGTCTGGTGGGGTGGAGGAGACTGTGGGCAACGCTAGCCTGTCTGGTGGGGTGGAGGAGACTGCGGGCAGTGTGAGCCTGTCTGGTGGGGTGGAGACTGCGGGCAACGCGAGCCTGGCGCTGGCGGGTGTCTGGTGGGGTGGAAGAGACTGCGGGCAGTGCGAGCCTGTCTGGTGGGGTGGAGGAGACTGCAGGCAACGCGAGCCTGTCTGGTGGGGTGGAGGAGACTGCAGGCAACGCGAGCCTGTCTGGTGGGGTGGAGGAGACTGCGGGCAGCGCGAGCCTGTCTGGTGGGGTGGAGGAGACTGCGGGCAGCGCGAGCCTGTCTGGTGGGGTGGAGACTGCGGGCAACGCGAGCGTGGCGGTGGCGGGTGTCTGGTGGGGTGGAAGAGACTGCAGGCAGTGCGAGCCTGTCTGGTAGGGTGGAGACTGCAGACAACGCGAGCCTGGCGCTAGTGGGTGTCTGGTGGGGTGGAGGAGACCGTGGGCAGTGCGAGCCTGTCTGGTGGGGTGGAGGAGACTGCGGGCAGCGCGAGCCTGTCTGGTGGGGTGGAGGAGACTGCGGGCAGCGCGAGCCTGTCTAGTGGGGTGGCGGAGTCTGCGGGCAGTGAGAGCCTGGCATTGGCGGGTGTCTGGTGGGGTGGAGGAGACTGCGGGCAGTGTGAGCCTGGCGCTGGCGGGTGTTTGCTGTGCAGCTGCTGTCATCACCTGCGTCAGAAAGTGGAGGCAGTGGCGGACTCTGAATTCTCGGGGAGCTGCCTGTGGGTAGTGTTTGTGAAGTTCTGGCGCTGTGTCCACCCCGGAATTGCACTCCAGGAAAAAGGCCGTGGTGCCTGGATGCCCTGGGAGCAAAGCCCTCCTAGTCACCCACTGTAGACACATGGGCTGCTGCATAGAACGTGGGGACCATCTGGCCAGCCACAGCCCGAGACCAGCCACCCACCCCTGGCCCCTCTGAGCCTGGCTGTGCAGTACCTGCCTGCTGCTGTGGGGCCTCTCCCGGCCTCCTGCGACCTCTCCCTACATGGTAGGTCAGCTCAAATCACACACAGCCACCCCATGCAACTGAGGGAGGAGAGGGTGGCAGCAGCCGGTGACTTCAGCCTGCCCTGTGCACTCTGCCTTGGCAGGTGGGGCATCGCCTCGGCAGGGCTCCCGTGTCCATGATGCTTCTGACAGCGGATGAGGGCTGCAGCCGCAGCATTTGCACACCTGGAATGGGGGTGTCTTGAGAAGGGGAACCTGAAAGACTAAATCAACCCTAAGGAACACAAATGGGGCTCCTCAAGGGTCAAGAAGGCCGGGCAGCTCCCCTCCCGGCCCCTGTCCCAGTGGAACAACTTACAGAGGGGCCAGGGAAGACCCCCAGTGGCTTGGGTGCAGCCTTGGCCTGGGGCATGGAGCCTGGCTTTGTGGGACTGCAGTCCACCCAGCAAAGGTCTCTGCGGGCACCCTGGGCCCTCACCTGCAGGAACCCCCTTCATCATCCAGCCCAGTCTCTCGGTGGCCCATGGCCGATCAAGGCAGCCACATCCCTCGGGGCTGAACGTGTGTGAGGCTGCTGAACTCCTCTGGAAAGGGTCGTCTGCCAGGAGCTCTCCCCGCCCTGCTTCCTTTACCTCCCACGGCGCGCCGCACACTCATTGTCTTCCCTTCTTCTCCCTTTGGGTCAAAACTGGCGTTAAACTTTCTGTCCTTTTGATTCAAGTTTTAAAATTCTGAAATAATCTTCAGCCCATGCTGCTAATTCTGACTCCTGTATGCTTAAGTGTGAAATAATTACACGTTCCCTCCCGAACTCCCAAGCAGCCATTGTGTGAGCCCCGCACTTCTGTGGGCTCTGTCGTGCGCCGTGCCTGGCGCTGCTGCGCGGAAATGTATTATCTCCTAATCGTTAGAGGCCCCTGCATTATTCTGTGTAATTAACTTGACATTATTTTGCTCAGAAATTTAATTCATTCTGGATCTTAGTTTCAAATAAAGATTTGCATGATGCATAATTGAGAAAATAACAAAACCACAACACAAACCCACAGCTGCTCCCCACACCGGTTCCCAGGTTCTTTAGCGGAGAGCGGAGTGGCTTTGTTTTCGGGGGTGACACTTGTGTATGTCTGTGCTTTTGCAGTGTGTGACGTTCCTCTGTATGACATTTGTGACTACAACGTCTCCAGGGACCGATGCCAGGAGCTCGGGTGCTGCTTCTACGAAGGCGTCTGCTACAAGAAAGAGGTTCCCAGTGAGTAGACGCCCCGGCCACCCCGCGGCGGAAGCCGAGGTAGCTGGTGACCATGCCGACCACTGCCCTGCCTGTCTCCGTTCCTCAGGGTCTCTGTTTGCTGGAAACACCTTTGTATTGTTCTCTGGCCAACTCTTCTGCTCCGTCTTAGTGGGGACAGTAGACTCTGAGTGGGGTTTGAGCTGGAGGGCCTGTGAATGTGACGTAAGCCACCATAGGGGTTCCATTCCCAGATGGGCTGAGCAGGGCATGGACGGGGACAAATGGAGGCCCCCTTCATGGAGGAATTTGGCCATTCTGGGTGGTTGCAGAGGCTGGATTTGGGGAAATAGTGCTGCAGAAACATGGGGCGCTGGCAGGGCCCGGGCCAGTGGCCGGGTGTGGGGTGAGCCCATCAGGGTGGAGCGGACCTTGTCCACCAGGGGCTCTGTGAGCTTGGCCCTGACTGGGGACTCCGTGGGCTGCTTCAACGTCAGACTAGAAGCCAGACCAGACGTGAGGATCTGCTGGTAGCCCCTCAAGCCCCTCAAGCAGCACGGGGGTGAAGTGAGGACAACAGGCACCCAGTGGGTGGGTAAGGGAGCTGGAGGCGTTGCCACTCCCCATCCCCGTGAAGGCTTCCGGAAGGAGGCGCGCCCTTCAGAGGACCATGGCTAGTTGTAAAATGTGTTCGAAGGGAGGTGGGAGAAGGTTAAGAAGCCAGGATGGCGTGCGCGTGAAGGGCGTTGGGCTCCCACCTCCTCAGCATATTCTCGCCTGTGAGTGCACCGGCCTGCGCCGCTGAGGTCTTCTCATTTCCAAACCCTCATCAAGGTCCACGTGAAGCTTCATGTGTTTCCTTGTCCTGTGGAGGCCCCTTTTGGAAATGAGGGTAAAGTGGCTCTTTGTGCTGCGTGGGGATGGGTGGACAGCAGCACGGAGGGGAGCGGCCTGCATAGCACGCCCTCGGGAGGGAACAGTGCAGCCCTTAATGGTGGAGATGATGGACGTGGCTGATGAGCTCTCACAGCTCTAGGCTTCCTTGAAGATGAGTTCCAAACCCTCCCTGTCCTAGGCCACTCTTTTCTCCACCCCCAGCACCCCAAAGTGAGTAAAGGCCCCTGGCTTTGTGCAGCTCAGGGCCATTTCTTCTTCCTTTTACCTCTTTCTTCTGCATTTCCTGCTAGACTGAGCCTTCAGAGACCAGGCACCAGGTCCTCTTCATTCCCTGTATCTAGTAGGGCTTAGAAAGTCGGGAAACGTTAGTGACTGATGGGAATGAGTGACTGATGGAAATTTCCAAGTAGTGACCTGCTGGTGGAACCTAGCACAAGCTCGGCTGCTCACCGCTTGCAAAGCCCATAACAAATGAAGGGAAAGTGACTTTATTTCCAAAGCTAGCAGTGGGGAAGTGGCTGACTTGTGCTTCCAACTTTAGGCTGGGAAGAGGGGCTTAAAAAGAGGAACTCAGAATGGGAGGCACATGGGAGGGGTGCTTCTACAAGGTCTGAGGGTCTCGTTCCAGTGGCTGTCGCAAGCCACAGCCCACCTGGAGCGGGAGGTGTCGTCATCTTGATGGCTGGTTGCAGACTCACTGCCTTCAGGTGATCTCTGGCATTTTGCAGCTGGGTCTCTATGCTTGGTCTATCTCAAGATGAGCCCCTAGAACTTGTAAGTAAGCCCATAATTAAATACCAGCACACAGTTAGATAAATGTGCATGGGGCTAGGGGGCGCGTGGTGAGAAAGGGAGACCATGGTGTTGCAAAGAAAGTACATTTCGAGGCTATATTTTAAGACTAAGGAGAACAAGTTTTTTGCAGTAAGCTTTCTGCATCGTGAGACTAGGGGAAGAAGAGAAAAAGGAAAAAAAAAGTTTTAAAACTCATTTTCAGGCTAGACTGTTTGATTACATGGGGACTGCCCAGTCCTACAGACGTAAAGCCTTAAGCCAGCTCCTCTGAGATGAAAGGGATATTCTGGGCACAAAATCAGTCAAGAAAGAAAGCGCTGATGGGATTCTGGCTTGCTCCAGAGAGGGTGTTTGTCCTGCTTCGTGGTGAAGATTTGGCACCTCATCAAAAGAAGATGAATTTTTGCTCCTCAGAGACAAATGAGAGGTCACAATGGACACCACTGATAGTTGGGAAGGTTTTCTGATGACGACGGCTCCTGCAGATCCTGGCTTTAGAGACTCGGGACCAGACCCCTCGCTGTCCCAGCCTCCACTTCCAGGAGCCTCTGGGATTCCCAGGATCTCACGCCTTCCTCTGACTACAGATAAAATCAGTTGGAAATTGCTTCAGCTATTATTTTTACCAAGATACTATACCATAAAATTCACCTTTTAAAGTATACAATTCAGTGGCTTTTAGTATATTCACAGTTCTACAGTCATCACCACTAACTCCAGAATACTTGTACCACTCCAGAAAGAACCCTCACGCCCATTAGCAGTCATGTCCTGTCCTTCCCTCTCTCTCTGGCCCCTGGCAGCCACTCATCTGTCTGTGGACTTCCGTATTATGGACATTTCATATAAATGGAACCAAGTGATTTGTGGTTCTTTCACTCACATAGTTCTCAAGGTTCGTTCATGTCGTAGCAGCTATAAGTACTTCCTTTCTCTTTATTGTGGAGTAATTGTCCACTGTATAGGTATGCCGCATTTTGTTGACCCATCTATCAGTTTATAGGCATGCGGGTTGTTTCCACTTTTTGGCTGTTATAAATGATGCTGCTCTGAACATTTGTATATAGGTTTTTGTGCAAACATGTTTTTTATTCTCTTGGGTATATTCCTAGGGGTGGAATTGCTGGATCATATATTAACTCTATGCTTAAATTTTTAGGGAACTTCCCAACTGTTTTGCAAGGTGGCTAGATCATTTTCCAGTCCAATCAGCAGCGTATGTGAGTTCCAATTTCTCCACATTCTTGCCAACACTTGTTGTGGTCCTTTTGTTTACAGCCATTGTAATGGGTGTGAAGTTGTATCTCATTGTGGTTTTGATTCATATTATTCTAATGAATAATGATGTTCACCATTGTTGCGTTTTTTTTTTTGTGGCTATTTGGATATCTTCTCTGGAAGAAAAGTCTATTCAAGTCCTTTGCCCGGTTTTAAATTGGGTTAATTGTCTTTTTATTATGGAGTTGTATGGGTTGTTTATATATTCTAGATATTAAACTCTTATTAGAAATGTGACTTGCAAATACTTTCTATTATTCTCTTACATGTCTTTTCTTTTTCTTGATAGTGTCCTTTGAAGCACAAATATTTTTAATTTTTATGAAGTCCATTTTATCCATTTTTCCTTTTGTTGCTTGTGCTTTGGTGTCACATCTAAGAAACCATTGCCTAATCCAAGGTTGCAAATATTTATACCTGTAATATCTTCTAAGAGTTTTATACTTATAACTCTTACATTTTGGTCTTTTTATCCTTTTTGAGTTAACTTTTGTATCTGGTGCAAGGAAGGTTTCCAACTTCATTATTTTGCATATGGATATTCAGTTGTCCCAGCATCATTTGTTGAAAAG
This sequence comes from Gorilla gorilla gorilla, assembly GCF_029281585.2. Classification (NCBI taxonomy): domain Eukaryota; kingdom Metazoa; phylum Chordata; class Mammalia; order Primates; family Hominidae; genus Gorilla; species Gorilla gorilla. Next base: position 126,068,917 of record NC_073238.2, read on the forward strand.
ATTCTTTTTCCCTGATTAAATTGACACCCTTGTTGAGAATCAGTTGCCCATAAAAGTGAGAGTTTATTTCTAGATTCTCAATTCTATTCTGTTCATCTATATGTCTATCCTTAGCCAGTGCCACAGTTTTGATTACTGTAGCTTTGCAGTAAATTTTGAAATCAGAATGTGTGAGTGCTTCAACTTTGTTCTTCTTTTTCAAGATTATTTTGGCTGTTATGGGTCCCTTGCATTTCCAGATCAAATTTAGCTTGTCAATTTCTGCAGAAAAGAGGTCCTTTGGCAATTTGATTGGGGTTGTGTTGAATCTGTATATAATTTGGGAAGTATTGCCATCTTAACACAATATTAAGTGTTCTGGTCCATGAACAGGGGTAGTCTTTCTATTTATTTCGGTCTTTAATTTTTTTCAATATTTTATAGTTTTCAGTGTACTGATCTTGAGCTTTTTAAATTAAATTTATTCCAAAGTATTTTACTGTTTTTAATGTTATTATAAATGGAATTGTTTTCTTCATTTTCAGATTGTCTATTGCCAGCATATAGAAATATAATTGATTTTTGTATGCTGATCTTGTATCTGGCAACCTTGTTGAACTTGCTCATTCTATTAGTTTTCTAGTTGATTCCTTAGGATTTTTTGCATACAAGACCATGGCATCTGAAAATACAGTTTTACTTCTTTTTTCCTAATCTGAATGCCTTTTAGTTCATTTTCTTGCCTGGTTTCTTACTAAAACCTCCAGTACAATGATGAATAGAACTAGGAAGAGCAGAAGCTTTGTCTTGTTCCTGATCTTAAGAAGAAACTTGCAGTGTTTCACCATTAAATACGGTGGCACCTGTGGGTTTGACTAGATGCCGTGTATCTATTAATAGTAAATGCAAGATACAACTTGGAAGCACACGAGTTGAGAAAGCTCCCTTCTCTTCCTGCTTTGTTGAGTGTTTTTATCATGAAAGGGTGTTGGATTTTTTTTCAAATTCTTTTTCTGCATCTATTGAGTACCTTAATGGTGGTGTTTATTACTTCATGTGGATTTGACTTACTGTCTACTCTTCTTTCATTTCATCCTAAGGGACTCCCTTTGGTATTTCTTATAAAGAAGCTTTGCCAGAGATGAATATCCTGACTGTTTATCTGGAATGTCTTAATTTACCCTTCAATTTTGAAGCATAGAGTTGCTGTATATAAAATTGCTGGTTGATAGTCTTCCTGACAGCCCTTTGAATGTTTTATCTCATTGCCTTCTGGCCTGCATGGTTTCTGATGAGAAACTGCTGTAAATCTTAAGGCTCCTTTGTATATAATGTGTCACTTCTCTTATGCTGCTTTCAAGATTCTCTCTTTGTCTTTTGCAGTTTGCCAGGTGTCTGGGTGTGGATCTCTCTGAGTTTATCCTACTCAGAGTTCACTGAGCTTCTTGGATGTATAGATTAATGTTAACCAAACTTAGGAAGTTTTTACCGTTATTTCTTCAAATATTCTTTCTGTTCTTTTATCTTTCTCCTCTCCCTCTGGACTTTCATTATGTATATTTGATAGACTTTATGGTATCCCACAGACCTCTAAGGCTGTATTAATTTTTCTTGGTTATATTTTCTTTCTGTTACTTAAACTGGATAACCTCATTGACCTATCTTCAAGTTTACTGATTGTTTTGCCTGCTCAAATCTGCTGTTGAGCATCTCCAGTGAATTTTCATTTCTATTATTGTACTCTCAACTTCAGAATTTCTTTTTGGTCTTAATAATGTCTATATTTCTATTGATATTTTCTATTTGATGAATGTATTAGTCATTTTTTACACTGCTATAAAGAACTACCTAAGACTGGGTAATTTATAAAGGAAAGAAGTTTAATTGACTCACAGTTCTGCATGGCTGGGGAGGCCTCAGGAAACTTACAATCATGCCAGAAGGCAAAGGGGAAGCAAGACATGTCTTACGTGGCAGCAAGGTTGTGGGAAGGGAACTGCCAAACACTTTTAAACCATCGGATCTTGTGAGAACTCAGTATCATGAGACTATCATGGAGTAAACTGCCCCCATGAGCCAACCACCTCCCACCAGGTCCCTCCCTTGACATGTGAGGATTACAATTCGAGATGAGATTTGAGTGGGTCACAGAGCCAAATCATATCAATAAAATATTATCCTTTTACTTTTATTTAGTTCCTTAGACATGATTTCTTCTAGTTCTTTGAATATGCTTAAAATAGTTGATTTAAAGTCTTTGTCAAGTAAGTCCAATGTCTGTGCTTCCTCAGTGATGATTTCTATTAATGGCATTTTTTATGTATATGGCCATACTTTCTCATTTCTTTGTATGTTTAACATTTTTCTTTCTTGAAAATTGGACATTTTAGGTAAGATAATATAGCACCTCTGAGAATCGGGTTCTTTCACCTCCCCAGGTTTTATTGTTGCTGCTGTTTGTTGTTGTGGTTGTTTGATGACTTTCCCGAACTAACTCAGTAAAGTCTTTATTCTTTGTGGTGTGTGACCACTAAAAACTCTTCTTGGGTAGCTACTAGACAAAAATTCCTTAGATGCCTGGAAACACAAGCCTCTCAGACTTTGCATAGGGGTTCTGTGTGCATGCTGAGGCACACCTTCAACAAAGTCAGAATATTTCTAGCTCTGCCTTAGCTTTCACTTCCTGCTTATGCAGATCCTTAAGTCAGCCAGAAGTGAGGTCCCAGGGCCACCATAGGTCTTTCCTTGCAAAGCCCACAGCACTGGACATGTCCATGGCCCTCTAGATTCCCAGGAATGTGTCAGAGCATTTCAGAGCTCTCTATGCACATCTCATTTCCCAGATTTTCATGTTAAGCTTGTAAGTTAGCCTCTTGTTTTCCCTCAACTGCTAACCAACACTTTAGCCAGTAAAACAATTTTCAGTTGCTTCTGATTATTTATAATAAATGCCTGGGGAAAAAGCTGTTCTCACCGAATGAGCTCAGATCAAATAAAGCTGATATTCCAAGGAAGCACCAGACAGATCAAATAATGACAACTCTCCGACGATGGGGCTTTGAAGGAGGTCCCACCCTGTTCTGCCCCCTGCAGTGGCTGCCAGGCTGCTGGCTTTACCATGATTACAGGCTGTTGATTTTCAAGCTACCATGGAGCTGGAGGGTGGGCAGGAGAGATGGGAACAGGGCTAGATAAAAGGTCCAAGCTTGCTCTTTTACTGAGATTCAGCTGTTTGCCTCAAACAAACAGATTTCTGCAAGCTTTTGGTTAATTTCCAGACTTCTGAAAAACTTTCCTCTGATGATTTTTGCCAGTGTTCTCATTGTTTTTATGGAGGAAGAAATTGGCAGGGGGGTTCTCGCTCTGCTGTTTTTGCTGATATCACCCTGAAAGTTAATTATGGGCTTTACTGAAGCCCTAGTCCGGTTGTACATAATCAGTTAGTGAGAGTTACAAGATGTAGTGCTTTTTCCCAAAGGAGTCCATTATCCTTCACCTGACTCACCTGTCTCATCGTAAAACCCATGCCCTTTAGCCAGAATCTTACTTGAGAGATCTTTTTGGGTTCCAGTGTTGAACGGCCTCTCATATGGCTTCATTCCAGCAGCTCGTCCTCTGAGGCATGTGGCAGTACTCCTGAAGCCAAGCTCATGGCAGTGGGTGCTGACTTGGCCATGGTTTGCTGCATTGGCACTTGTCATCATTTTGTTTTTGTTGTGTGAAATTGGGGTTTGCTGCTCATGTTGCATATGCAGAGAGCAGCAGATGCTCACAGTCGTGCTCAGTTCATTTCCATCATAGAGTTGGACTTCTTACAGAACTCCAGTTTCCAAGGCACTTATACCACTTAGTTTTTCTGAGAAGTGTACCATTTAAGGCTTCTGAAAGTGGCAATCATTAGCATCCAAAAGGTATTTAAGTTTATTCTTTCAATCTTCTCCATATAATGATTAGTGATCCCAATTTCCTCACATCCCAATGAAGCAGAGATCCAACCGTGTAAAGTGCTGTAAATGCATCACTCCAGGAAGATCACAGCTAGGAAGGGAACTCACGTCCAAGCTGCTACTGCCGCTGCTTTTGCCACCTCTCCCATCCCCTGAGCACCTTTTTATCTGTACCGTGCAGGTGCTGGCCTGTTTGTAAGTGTTGGCATGTATGTCGAACATGGCTTAAGTTAGAACAATCGCCGCATGCCTGTCATCCATTTTAAAAGTGAGCCTTAATCCCTATAGCAGCTTCGTGACTGGTGTTATAAGGAACCCAGAAGAGAACACAGGCTCTCAAGAATGTTTTTGACTTGGAGAGGGCTCACTGTTTTGCAAGGGGGTATATCATTTTTGCGTGGAAGCAACCATTAAGTTCTTTCCATCATTCTAACTTTAACAGCTGGGTTGTGTGACTGTGCTTTTCTTGACTCCTGACTTCTTTTGGGCCTGTAGGAAGAGCCTGGGCAGTGGGCCCTGCCTTGGGGCTCTCACTGTGCCCTCACATTACTTTTCATTTCTTTGACATCTTTCTCATTCAAAACGACGAATGAACCTTTGTGCTGTGCAAGTTGTAGTATTCAGTGACAGGGTATTATGAGCTCTTTGTGCACATAATTCCATGTTATGAAAACCTTTCACCAACTTCTTAAATTGGCTGGTTTGAAGTGCACATTGTGTTATGGCATAATCTGTATTATTAAGAATATGAATTGGGGAATTAGCATTAGATCTTTCAGAAAGAATTGGGAATTCAAAGAGAAAGACTTGCCTTCATTCTTCAGTCTTGATTTAGGGTATGTTATTTAACATGTCATTTCTTCTAAGTATCTGACTTCAGTTTCTTCATGGGACTTGCTGAGATGATTTCAAAACTTTTGTTTAACTATATTTTGGGAACATTTACCAAGACGTTTCTTAAAGAAAATAATCCTTTCTTCAATTGCTGCTGTTCTGAAAGATAAACCAGACTTTGTGGTTTATGATAAGCCAAAGATATGGTCTGTAATCAATAGTGTTGCTAGACAGACACTGTACGGAGCACATCATTGAGATTGAGTCTCCATCTTTAGGAGCTTGGCATCAACGACAAAGAACGTGAGCACGTAGGAAGATACGGGAGATATACTGACGGTAGAATACTAAGACGCTAATATGTGTGTCTCTTTAACAGGACTTCACTCACATAATTTTGAATTTATTCCACGAGCTAAGACACAAATTCATACTAAGGAATAAAACATTTCCTGGAGTTCAAGAATTTCAGGGTTACCTTCTTGCCTCATGAATGCTCTTAATTCACCCTTTCACTTTATTTGTGCATTTCAATTCAATCGATTCTGTTTGTTGAACAGCATTTAAGTGCAGATTCTCTGGGCAAGCTCTAGGCTACCTCTCAGATCCATCCTCTATTGCTGTGTGACAAATTACCCCAAAACTTAGTGGCTTAAAGCAACTTAGAGGATTTGCTGGGTGGGTTGGGTTTGGGTGTCTCATGAGATTGTGGTCAAGATGCCAAGTGAGGCTGCAGTCACCTGAAATCTTGGCGTCCTAGATGATTCGCTTTGCTGGGAAGTTGATACCAGATGTTATAGGAAGATGACTCACTTTGCTGGGAAGTTGGTACCAGATGTTATAGGAGGCCTCTTCTCCTCGCCATGAGGGCTGCAGTCTTTCCCAGAGCAAGTGGCCCAAGAGAGATCAGGGCAGAAGCTGCAATGTCTTTTTTACCTGGCCTCGGGGGTTAGACTCTGGCATCTCCTTTGGCTCCAGGGATCAGCATTGTTCAGTGTGGGAACATCTATCTAGGGTGTAAATACCAGGAGGTGAGAATCGGGAGGCCATCCTGGAAGCTGGTTATGGTAGCCCCGGATATTTGGAGGTGAGTCTGCCCCACTGTTTCCCCTCCTCAGGTAAGCAAGTTTCCACGGGACAGTCCTCACTTAAAGAAATAAGGCAGCTGATTGGAAGAACCTTTGACAAGCAGTTTCCCAGTGTGCTCCTCGGTACATGCACATTCCTGTTATCTGACAGCTTGCAACCCCAAGCCTCACTCCCTTCCTCCAGCCTCTCCGTGAGGAACTCTTATCGAGCGCCCATTGTGTACTTCACCATTCCTTACTGAGGTCACCTCGGTAGGAGGAAAATCTTGGATGTGGGTTACCCTCACGAGCTGGCTTCAATCCCTTCTGAGTTTTCTGACTTCAGTCCCCATGGAAAGAATCCTGGGCACCTCATCCATTGCTGGTGGCCCTGTGATGAGTCCAGGGAGTGCGGATCCCTTCGGAAGCTGGCTCGTGTGCCCAGGAGGCCACTTTCTCTGCACCTGCGGCCTCGCTTCTGGGGTGGGTTGAATTGTGTACACCCAATGCATATGTTGAGGTTCAGATCCCTGGTACCTGTGAATGTGACCTAATTTAGAAAAAGCGTCTTTGCAGGTGTAATTAGGTAAGATGAGATCACAGTGGAGTGGAGTGAGCCCTCCATCCAAAATGGCTGGTGTCCTTGTAAAAAGAGAAGAGACACAGAGACAGAGGAAAGACAGCCACGTGACAATAGGGGCAGAGACTGCTGTGATGCTAGGAAGAAGCCAGGGAGGACCCTTCCCGGGAGCCTTTGAAAAGAACACGGCCCTGCTGACAGTTTGTTCTTGAACTTCTGGCCTCCAGAACCATGAGATGATCAATTTCTATTGTTTTAAGTCCCCCAGTGCATGGTACTTTCTTACGGCATCCCTGGCAAACTGACACACCATCCAGGGAAATTACATCTGATGGTGTTGTTACTGCTTCACGACTTGGAAGTGGTTTAGCAGGAGGGGAGGTACGGGAATTGAAGCAAATCGTGTCACCTGCACTTGATATTTGCAAGTCAGCCAGTTTCTTTGAGAGAGTAAGAAAGCAATTAGAGAAGAGACTAATATTGATAATAATAACAACAATAAGAATTACTGTGTATATGTGATTAGCCAACCACTTAAGAACTTTACTTGCATTCATTAAAAAATTCCTTACATCAACCTGATGGAAGGAACATAGAAGAACAAACAGTAGATGAGGATATTATTTGACCAAGGACTCTGAGAGGAGTGATGCTTGTGTACAAATGTTAGGACTTGAGGGGTCCAAGTCCTGAACCAATGAGCCGACGGATATCCAGATATCAGCCCTCGGTGCTGGGCGGTGCTGCGCCCCTCAGGCCTCTTGCACAGACAGGGCCCTGCCTGCTGAGCAGTGGGCAGTCTCTCAGAAAGAGGCTTAGAAGGGGGCTGAGCAGTTCCTGCTCCCAGTTACCCCCGTCTTGGAGAGGCTGGGAATGCACTCACGCAGGGAAACCCAGGGTGGCGGGGCTGCCCCTCATGGCCACCTGGGGAGGCTCGACTTTTGCTGAGGCTGGGTTGGAGAAGGCATGGGAAACTTGGGGATTGCAGGAGCCCCTTTTAATACAAGGAAGCCCAGTCAAGGATTTGTCTATGATCCAATAAGTGTTTTCCTTGTATTCAGTTTAGGGGAGGAATTGACCTGGGCATTGAGGAGCCATTTCCAGGGAGCTGGGGAGCACAGCAGGAACAGAGGGGCCAGCGCCATCTCTCCACGCACCCCCGGGGGTCAGGAGCCAGCGCCATCTCTCCACGCACCCCCGGGGGTCAGGAGCCGGCACCATCTCTCCTCCATGCACCCCCAGGGGTCAGGAGCCAGCATCATCTCTCCACGCACCCCTGGGGGTCATGAGCCAGCACCATCTCTCCGCACAACCCCGGGGGTCAGGAGCCAGTGCCGTCTCTCCATGCACTCCCGGGGGTCAGGGTGGTCACAAGGTGTCCTCTGGGTGGCACTGACTACCACCTGGAGCTGCCTTTCACAGGGAGCCCTCGTCTCCCTGTGGGGGCCTTTGGAGATGTCCACAGAGCTGAGTCTCCAGGAGACACTGGGGAGGTTGGGTGAGGAGTGCTGACCATGGGCAGCCGCGCCGGGAGGGCCCGCACCCGACTCTGGGAGGGTTGCCTTTTCTTCATCTTCTTCCTTTTCTATTTACCTGGATCGAAATGACTTTGAATCCCACCATTTTTCAGTTTACATCCACGTGTTCTCCGCCTTGATTGTGATCATCGCTGGGGCCTTCGTCATCACCATCATCTACAGGTCGGTCCCTTTGTTCTTTACTGGGAGGGTGGGGAGGAGGGGACTCGCCTCTCCTGGCCGCAGCCTCCTGCCTGCCTGGGCTCCTTCGGGCTTGGTGCTGCTGGGGTGACTGAGAACAGCTCTCCGTGAGCCTGGGAAAGGGAACTGGCCAGGCTCACGGAGGGCCCCACTGATTTTCTCCAGAGTGCTTGTTGATGAAAATCATAACCCACATTTAGTGAGCTCCTAAGACTCTTAAGTGCTCTGCTCAGCCTTTTCAGCCCTCGCAGCCACTGACGATGTAAGTGAACTTACTGTCCCCGGACTGGGATGATTGACGCAGCATCGAGGGGGTCCCAAGGCTGATGGATGGGGCAGCGAGGCTCTAACTCAGGCTCCCAGTTGTCTCAGAGTCCCTGAACCCAAGGCTGCCTGCACCTCTTGGCCTGTGGCCTGTGTCCTCATTGCAGGGTGTCAGGGTTTGGAGGTGTCTCAGAGATGAGTCTACTCCCTCTCATTTTAATGGTGAGGAAATGCAGACCTGGGGGGCTAAGGCAGCAGGTGGCTATTCCCAGGGCAGGGCTGGAATCCAGCATCTCACTCCCCGGCCACCACCTTCACCATGAGCCCACTCTGTTTGCATACAAGCCCCTGAGATTATTCGAGTCTCTTTGCCAGGAATGAGTAAAGCCATTTTCCTACCATGAGTGGTGCTATATGCTGTCTTATGTGTGTTAATCATGAAGATGAGCCGGCAGTAGCCTGCAGTGCAACACACACCTTCCCCCTGCCTGGAGCTGTCTTTGGGAGTCTAGCTGCCTCATACAGCCATCTGTTTGGAGCCTGCACAAGAAACTAAAATGAGGCTGGATGTGGTGGCTCATACTTGTAATCTCCCAGCACTTTGGGAGGCTGAGGTGGGAGGATCACTTGAGCCCAGGAGTTGGAGGCTGCAGTGAGCCGTGTTTGTGCCATTGCACTCCAGCCTGGATGACACAGCAAAATTGTCTCAAACAAAAAAAAAAAAAAAAAAAGAGAGAGAAAGAAACGAAAATGAGAACTATTACATCAAAGCATTTACCTTAGAAAATAAGTATGCATGATCAGGAACCTATGTTTTCAGAGGGATGTCCTGGTGGGTGGGAGGGAGGAACTGGAGAGTTTTCCATCTGTAACTTCCCTGACTGTGATAAAACCCTCTTCCCATCAGAGTCATTCAGGAGAGCAGGAAGGAAAAGGCCATCCCTATGGATGTCACGCTGCCACAGAAGTCCAGCGAAAAGGCGGAGTTGGCCTCATCCAGCAGCAAGTTAGGGCTGAAGCCTGCGAGTCCTGGGCCTCCAAGTGCTGGGCCCTCAATGAAGAGTGACGAGGATAAGGATGATGGTGAGAAGCTTCTGGAATGATCCTCAGCCTAAGGTCAAGGGCGTGGCTCTGTTCCCTCGGGAGACCTTCCCTGGGAAGGGGCTCAACATCTACACAGGCCCTTCAACCTCAGTGATCAGTGTTGCAGTTTGTTCAAAATTCTAATGTACCCAACATTGGAGGTTCAGGTTTGCAGGGTGGATGTGGCCATCAGTGTGAGTTTCCTTCTGTGAGTCTTGTCCTCCCCCTTCCCATCCCCTTTTGCCTCCCTGTCATTTCACCCTCTGGCGGGGCCCTCAGTGTTAGTGTGGGAAGCTCCTGGGGAGGGGGCAAGAGTCCTGCAGAACCTGCACATTTGATCAGGTGACTTCCTGTGGGGAGGCTGCAGGGCTGCCATGGGTACTCTCTGTGGCGCCCTGGCCACGTGGTGGTCTTGGTTGTGCAGGGAGGCTGCCAGGCTGCTGTGGGTATTCTCTGTGGTGCCCTGGCCGCCTGGTGGTCGTGGATGTGCGGGGAGGCTGCAGGGCTGCTGTGGGTACTCTTTGTGGTGCCCTGGCCGCGTGGTGGTCATGGTTGGAGAGGTGGACAATCACTCTGTGCCTGCTTTGGTTTCCAGGAAGGAAAGTTGCTCATATGTTGGTTTACCTGCTTTGGGGGCCCTTGGAGGTTGCCGGTTGCTTTTCCTAGATCAGCACCTTGCCAGGTTAGAGAAAGAAACATCTCAAATGGTAATCCTTATCTTCAGAGATGTTTGTACAGGATACAAACGGCCTGGCCTTACCCATTGTTACCAAATAGACTTGGCTTTACAGGGACCATCAGGAAAATCAGGAGGCAGGGTAAGAGGGCAACCCACACTTGATTTCAGATCTGGAATGCCTGGCCCCTAACTGAGGCTGCGTCTGTGCAAATGAGGCTTTCCTGCAGGACAGATGTTTGCCTGGTTAAGGGAGCCTCCTGTGTAGTGAGATGATGTGGGAGGAAGAGTGTTTTACTGTCCCCTAGAATGCAATGAGAAACATAGGAGGATACGGCCATCCCCAAAACTGGCTTTTGAATCAATCATTGCCAGTCAGACACCATGTAGATGGGTTCAAAAACCCTGATGAAATCTTTTCGGGACTGCTGAATATTCCATTTGAAAAAACAATTCTTCTTTTCTAAAAATCTAGTAACAGTGACAATAACAGAAGCCGAAGAAACTGAGGACTGACTGAGATGCATGAAGAAGTGGAGATTGTCAGAATTATCCAAATGAAATGGTACAGCAGGTGCACTGTTAACAGTGTGATGGAATGACCACCCAAAGAGAAAAAAATAAAGGTATTTTGAAAATTGCTTCTCGTCCGATGTTGCTTATTCATTGCTATATTTTTATCTTAGGAGAGAGAAAGCCTGTGGGGTAGGAGAGTGGGAACCTGAACTTTCAGTTTTTAATGGCACTGCTTGTCACTAATATTAACACTATGGGGGTTCACAGCATGGGCTCAAGGTGGTGTCATCGAGGTCTCCTTTTCAGAAGGCAGGCTGCACTTTCACCAAGAGTGGGCTGCCACACGGACACAGGCGGTTCAAGACTCTGGCATTTGGCTTTGCTAGGACTTAGCCATGCTGCGAGGGAGCAGCAGCGTCTGGATCTGGATCTGAGAGGCCCCAAAGCATAGGCCTTAGCTGCCTGAGAGCCCCTCATGCAAGGCAGTGCGCTCAGTCCCAGAGTGGCCGACAGATGCTCACAGGTACGCCTAGGCCGGCCCAGGGCAGCCCAAGGATCTTGGAGGCTCCATTTTCTCACCTCAAAAATATGCATTCTACACAGGAACTGTGGCCCTTATGTCCACGCATTGCAGCTTTAAAAAAGGATAATAAACAATCCGGATAGACCAGACGCGTCCTGCTCCAAGGATTATTTAGATGAGAAATCAGTTTGCGTGAGCCTCTGGAAGCCCCTCGTCTGCTTTCTGGCTGGTAAACCTTGTCAGCTGCTCATGGGCTTGGCCCAGCGTCTGCACTGCTCTAGGGCTTCCTGCAGGGGGAAGTTATGGGCCTGCTGTTAGCCTCTTTCTTCTCACGGGCACTGACTGGCTGGCCTTAGGCCAATCGGGCTCTTGTATTGGTGTAGATCAGGTGTCAACACACTTTTTGTAAAGAGCCAGAGAGCTGGTATTTCAGGCTTTCAGTTCCGTAAGGTCCCTCCGCTGCTTGGCTCTGCGGCTGTAGCGTGAAGGCAGACACCGACGATGCCTCCATGAAGGACGTGGCCTTGCTCCAAAAAGACTTTCTTATGGAAGCCGGTGACGGGCTGGATGCTGCCTGCAAGCTGTAGTCGGTAAACCCCCAGGCTAGAGATGTTAGAAATATGTTTTGGGGCCAGGCGTGGTGGCTCGTACCTGTGATCCTAGCACTTTGGGAGGCTGAGGCGGGTGGATCACCTGAGGTCAGGAGTTTGGGACCAGCCTGGCCAATATGGCGAAACCCCGTCTCTCCTAAAAATACAAAAATTAGCTGGGCATGGTGGCACGTGCCTGTAATCCTAGCTACACAAGAAGCTGAGGCAGGTGAATTGCTTGAACCTGGGGGGCGGAGGTTGCAGTGAGCTGAGATCATGCCACTTCACTCCAGCCTGGGCGAGAGTCCATCAGAAAAAAAAAAAAAAGAGAGAAAGAAAAAAAAAAAAGAAAGGAAAAGAAAAAAATGTGTTTTGGAAGTCAGTCACCTGGGATCTGAGCACTCCTTAGACTGTCTTCAAATAAAGCCTTGGCCAATGACTGGGAATGGGTTTTGGCAAGAACCTAGAGCTGTGCAGATGGGGCTCAGCGGCCCTAACTGGCAGAGTCTCTTTGCACAATGTTTCCAGCGTGGCCCGGACCATCCCTTGCAGAGGTGAGGCAGAATGGATGCCCCCACAAAATAACACTAAAAGCCAGGTTTGGCTGGAGGCACGCTTACTTCTTAGCTTTCATCCTCAGGAGGAAGCGGCACACAGAGCGGCCTCCCAGCAGCCACGCTTCCTGGGCAGTTGGGTCTTTGCTGCCTGTGGCTCCTTTGATGACTCCTGAGTCACTAGAGAGCAAGTTACTGGTGGAACACGTCCACCTTTGTGGGCCCCTTTGCTGAAGCCCTCAACCCTGCCTCCTTCCCTGAAAACAATCAAGATCCAGCCTGAAAAAAGTGCCAGGTTATTGGTGGACTGGATGCTCGTCAGAGACGTTAGGGGTCACCTGGGGTCTCCAGTTTGGGAAGCCCCTGTGACTCACTAGGGTGTGGGTCGGGGGAAGGGCTTCCCCATGTGTGGTTTGGGGACTGGCCTTGCTAAGGGCAGTGGGGTAGGGAATGAAGGAAGGGAAGCAGTTCAGTGTGCAGCTGGGAAGAGGACCAGGCCCCGGGGACTGCTCCTGCCAGGGCCCCCCAGGAGAAGGGCTGGAGCTCCTAAGTACAAGTGAGGCTGGTGGGCACGTGGCCCCATCAGGGACAGCCAGCCATGGCCTGGATGTGTGACAACCCTGCACAGGCCAGGGCCTCTGCCCTTGCGCAATTGGTGCCCTGTTGAGCGAGGCAAAGGCCAGACAGAGCTGCCAAGGAAGCGCTTCCCAGGCAGTGGCTTCTCACAGAACCCCTGGCCGGCAGCCACGGGCACAGCTAGTCGTGGCCAAGCTCAGAGTCAGTTTGGGAGATGACAACCCAAAGACACAAACAAGCAGGCATGGTTTGTTGCGGTCAGCAGATAGGCTGCCATAGCCATAAAATATGTCTCTTGGTTAGAGGTGACTTCGCTGGTGTCAGCAGAAGTACTGTGAGCAGGGAAGGCAAATACACACCTGGGATATTGTCTATGGCTGCGAAGATTCAGTGTTGTTCCTTTCATGATGGAAGGGCCCAATGTACTCAACCTGCTAACGGGTGGTATCTGCCTACCCTGAAAAGTGGTGCCACATTGGTCTCTGTTGTTGGGAAAGGTAGGCAGTTGACTGATCAGCCCTGGTCAGAGGAAGGTGGGGCCATTGAGCCCATGCACAGCCTTTATCCCTGCTGCTGCAGCTGCTCTGTGCGTGAGCCCTTCCAGCAAGCCTCAGGGTAGCCGAGGAAGGGCTAGTTGACATTCACGGGATATCAGATTGTCCATATAATTATTACATGCCTGCCTGCAGTGGACACCTTGTGGTGGACATAGGTTCTGAGAAGTTCCCACACATGTTTCTCACTTTGACCCCTGATAGAGTTTGGATCCTTGTTCTCACCCAAATCTCATGTTGAAATGTGATTCCCAGCGTTGGAGTTGTGGGACCTGCTGGGTGGTGGGTGGATCATGGCGGCAGATCCCTCATGAGCAGCTTGAGCCATCCTCTTGGTGACAAGTGAGCTCTCTCTCTGAGCTCACAAGAAATCTGGTCGTTTAAAAGTCTGAGGCGCCTCCCCCAACACCCTCCCTCCTGCTTCTGCTTTCATCGTGTGATGTGCCTGCTCCCGCTTCTCCTTCTGCCATGATTGGAAGCTTCCTGAGGCCTCACCTCAGGAAGCTGAGCAGATGCTGGTACCATCCCTTTGCAGCCTGCAGAACCGTGAACCAACTGAACTTCTTTTCCTTATGTTACCAGTCTCAGGAATTCTTTGTAGCAGTGCAAGAACAGCCTAATACAACCCCCTTGACATTAATTTCCCAGTCTTATTCTCTTCAAGCCCATGGCCAGCTGGTCAACCCATGAGCCACTGCCCACAAGTTGATGTGAATCAGCACCCCAGGGCGTGTCTTATTCCATAGAAAGTGGATGGTGGATCATGCCACACAGTTTGCTCACTGGGAGGGTCTCCTTTCATTACTGGGTTTTGTGTGAGGCCACAGCACAGGGTCTGCCTACTTGCCGCAGTGCTGGGGTACTGTGCGGGTCCACCCACAAACCTACACTTGCAAGAACTGGTTTCTACCGGACCCTAATAGCAAGCCCAGAGCTGCTTTTGGAAAGGAGATTTGCCAACAGAAGAGGGGATAACCTAACTCAAATCTTCAGAGATTTGTGCAATGATTCTCCTATTAGAACTTGCCAGATGGGTCCCTACAGTTTCTCAGTATGATTCAGACTATTCTCGAGGTCTTAGGCCTCCAGGACAATGCAGGACAATGCAAAAGACTTGGAATTGTCCTGAATAAGGTGATTGTATAATTTACAATCCAAACCTGGATTTTGAAAGTGAAAGGAAGTGCTACTGATAATTCTGCCAGAACAACAGGTGTACCTGGGCCTTGGCAACGAAGCAACTCATCAAAGGCATATTGCTGTTGCTGCTACATGAAGGCAGTTTCTTATTTTTCTTTATGGATGCACTGGAATAAAATATTTTTCAAATTGACAGCTGCAAACTGGTTTCATACCAGCTGATTTATTCTAGTAAAGGTAAATGTGTAATTGCACCTGCCATTGTCATCAACACCTCACTAAATCTGCGCGATTTAATGTTGCTCTCCAAGACCCATGTGGCTGTTGTACTTGCTAAACAGGTGAGTTAGATGAAGAGTGTGGCAGGAATCATCACTATATTCATCCATTTTCACACTGCTATAAAGAACTACCTGAGACTGGGTAATTTATGAAGAAAAGGATTTAACTGACTCATAGTTCCACAGGCTTAATGGGATGCATGACTGGGAGGCCTCAGGAAACTTACAATCATGGAGGAAGGTGAAGGGGAAGCAAAGACCTTCTTTACATGGTGGCAGGAGAGACAGCGAGAGAAAAAGAGAGTGAGAGAGAGAAGGGGGAAATGCCACACACTTTTAAACCATCAGATCTTGTGAGAACTCACTGTCACAAGAACAGCAAGGGGAAAATCTGCCCCCATAATCCAGTCACCTCCCACCAGGACCCTCCTCCATTTTGACATGAGATTTGGGTGGGGACACAAATCCAAACTGTATCAATCACCCAGGCACCAGGTCTTTAGTGGAGGCACTAATATTTGAAGTCTCCTTGGGATAGGATACCACTTTTTCTTCTTAACAACTTTATTGAGGTGTTATGGGCCTATACCAAAGCGCACATATCTAAAGTGTACAATTCTGTAAGTTTTGGCGTATGAATACACCCATGAAATCATCACTACAATCAAGTTAATGAACACATCCATCACTCAAAAGTTGAGTCAGGCTCCTTTGTGATCTTTCTTCACCCTTCCTGTCGTGCCCAGCAACCATGGATCTGCTCATTGACACCAGAGATTAGTTTTTATTTTCTATAAATTGAATCATACAGTATGTATTCTTTTTTGTCTGATTTCTTTCACTTAGGATAGGTATTTTGACATTCAGCCATGTTGATGTGTTTATCAATGGTGCATTGCTTTTTACTGCTGAGTAGTATTCCTTCATGCATATACCACATTTGTTTATTCAGTCACTTGGTGATTGACATTTAGATTATTTCCAGTTTTTGCTTATTACAGATAAATCTTCCATGAATATTCACATACAAGTTTTGTGTGGACATATGCTTTCATTTGTTTTGGGTAAATACTTAGTGAAATGGCTGGTCCACATGGTAGATGTATTTTTATTTTATTTTATTTTATTTTATTTTATTTGAGATGGAGTCTCGCTCTGTCACCAGGCTGGAGTGCAGTGGTGTGAGCTCAGCTCACTGTAACCTCCACCTCCCGGTTTCAAGCGATTCTCCTGCCTTAGCCTCCCAAGTAGCTGGGGCTACAGGTGTGCACCACCATGCCCAGCTAATTTTTGTATTTTTAGTAGAGACGGGGTTTCACCATATCGGCCAGGATGGTCTCGATCTCCTGACCTCGTGATCCACCCACCTCAGCTTCCCAAAGTGGTGGGATTACAGGCATGAGCCACCATGCCTGGTCGTATATTTAACTTTTGAAGAAACTGACAACCTGTTTTCCATTTTCAATTCCTACCAGCAGCTGAGAGTTCCAGTTGCTCCACATCCTTGCTGAGATTTGGTCTTGTCAGTCTTTTTAATGTTAATTATTTTAACAGGTGTGCGCTGTCATCACATTGTGATTTTAATTTGAAGTTCCCTAATTACTAATGATATCAAACTTATTGTGTGGATATATCAAACTTATTATGTGGATATAGTTTGTTTGCTTTTTTTTTTTTTTTGAGATGGAGTCTCGCTCTTTTGCCCAGTGTGAGTGCAGTGGCACTATCTCGGCTCACTGCAAGCTCTGCCTCCCAGGTTCATGCCATTCTCCTGCCTCAGCCTCCCGAGTAGCTGGGACTACAGGCACCCGCCACCACACCCAGATAATTTTTTGTATTTTTAGTAGAGATGGGGTTTCACTGTGTTAGCCAGGATGGTCTCAATCTCCTGACCTCGTGATCCACCCACCTCGGCCTCCCAAATTGCTGGGATTACAGGCGTGAGCCACCGTGCCCGGCCGCTTGTTTGTTTTTATTAGTAAAGTGTCTATTAAAATCTTTTGCCTATTTTTTATTGAGCTGTTTTCTTATTATTGAGTTTTGAGAATTCTGTACATATTTAAGTACAAGTCATTTTTTTTTCAGGCAAACGACTTGCAAGTATTTTTTTTCTCAGTATGTACCTTGTGTTTTCATTGTCTTAACAGTGTTTTTCAAAGAGATGTTCAAAATTTGGATGAAATCCAATATACTCATTTTTCATTTTATAGATCATGATTTTCTGTCTCACTCTCTCATAGTCTAAGAGGTTTTTTCTGAATCCGAGGTCATAAAGATGTGCTTTGTTTAATTCTAGATATTTTATAGTTTTGCATTTTATATTTAGGTCTATGATTCATCTTGAGTTAATTTGTCCATCAGCTACAAGGTGTGGATTGAAATACAAATTTTGCATGTGGATATCCAGTTGTTCTGACACTATTGAGAAGTCCATTCTTTCTTCACTGAATTCCTTCTGCACCTGTGTTGGAAATCACTTGACCATATATATGTGGGTTTATTTCTGGACGCTGTTATGTTTCATTATTTTGTCTCTATCTTGATGATGCCATCTTGCATTCTCCTTATTACTGTAGCTTCGTGATAAATCTCAAAGTCAGGTAGTATAAGTCTTTGTGAATGTTTTTCAAAGGGCTTTTGGCTACTCAAGGTTTTTGCATTTTCATATGAAATTTAGAATCAGTTTGTCTGTCTTGACAAAAAGCCTGCTGAGATTTTGATTCAGTTTGCATTTAATTGATTGCATTGTGCATTGATTTGGGGAGAAATGGCATCTCAACAATACCAAGTCTTCCAATCTATGAATACAACACAGCCCATTTATTTAGATTCTCTTTAACTTGTCTCAGCAATGTTTTATAGCTTTCAGTGTATATATCTTGAACATTTATTTGTACATACATTTTATATTTTGATGCTATTATAAATTGTATTGTTTTTAAATTTTTCTGATTATTGCTAATGTATAAAAATTGATTTTTGTGTAGTGATTTTGAACTCACAACTGCTAAGCTCATTTATTAGTTCTAGTAGCTTTTTCTTGTAGATTTTGTTGAATTTTCTACAGAGACAATCATGTCATCTGAATAAATACAGATTCATGTTATCTACATAAAGACACCAATATGGGTGTCTCTTATTTCTTGTTTATGCCTTAATGTACTGGCTGGACCTTCCAGTAAAGTATTGAATGAAATGGTGAGAGTGGGCATTTTGCCTTGTTCTTGATGTTAGTGGAAAATCATTCAGTCTTTAATCATTAAGTAAACTAATAGTTGCTCTTTATCAGGGTAAGAATGTTTCTATTCCTAGTTTACTGAGTATTTATGTCAGAAATAGATGTTGGCAATCTGAAAGAGCATAACGAGGAAAAAAACTGAATGGTAAAGTGAGTATACAGGCAAATTCAGAATACTCTAATACTGTCATTGTAGTGTGTAAATCACTTATATCTTTAGTATAAAGACTAAAAGGCAAAACTATTAAAGACAAACATAACTACAATAATGGGTTAATAGATTGGCAATATAAAAAGATATAAATGGAGACATTATAAAATTAAAATGTGGGAGGGGAATGGTGTTAAATTGTAGAGTTTGTTTCTTTTCTTTTCTTTGCAATCAAAATTATCAGTTTGAAATAACTTTTTGTAACTATAAGATGGTTTTTGTAAGCCTCATAGTAACCACAAAGCAAAAACCTATAATAGATACACTAAAAATAAATAGCACAGAATCAGAACATATTACTACAGAAAATAACCACAAAGGAAGATGGTAAGGGAAAAAAAAAAAAAGGAGAAAGGCTTTAAAAAGCAATCAGAAGACAAATAACAAAATGGAAGTAATAAATCCTTACCTACCAATAATAACCTAGAATGTAAACAGATTAAATTCTCCAATTAAAAGACATAGAGTGACTGAATAAAAAAAAAAGAAACCCAACTATATGCTGCCTACAGGAAACTCACGTCAACTATAAAGATAGACATAGACTGAAAGTAAAGGGACAGAAGAAATTCAAACGGAAATCAAAAAAGGGTAGGAGTGGCTCTACTTATATCAGATAAAATAGACTTTAAATCAAGAACAGTAAAAAAAGACAAGGCCATTATATAATGATATAGGGGTCAACACAGCAAGAGGGCATATCAATTGTAAATATATATGTACCCAACACTAGAGCACCCAAACATACAAGCAACTATTAATAGACTTAAAGGAAGAGATCAGCTGCAATGTAATAATAGTAGGGGACTTCAACAGCCCACTTCCCACAATGGACAGGTTATTCAGACAGAAAATCAATGAAGAAACATTAGAGTTAAACTGCACTCTAGACCAAATGGACATAACAGACATCTATGGAGTATTCCATTCAACAGCTACAGAACACATATTCTTTTCAACAGCACATAGAATATTTTCCAGGATAGACCATACATTAGGTCACAAAACAAGTCTTAACAAATTAAAAAATCAAAATGATATCAAGTATTTTTTCTGACCACAATGGAATGACACTAGAAATCAATACCAGAAAGAATATTGGAAACTCTACAAATACATGGAAATTAAATGACACACTACTGAATAACAAATGGGTCAATGAAGAAATTTAAAAGAAAATTTAAAAATTCTTTGAGACAAATGAAAATGGAAATACAACACACCCAAACCTATGAGATATAGCATTCTGAGCAGGAAGTTAATAGCTGTAAACATCTACTTCAAAAAAGTGGAAAGATCTCAAGTAAACAACCTAATGTTACATCTTAAGAAATTAGAAAGCAAGAACAAACTAAATCCAAAATTAGTAGAAGAAAAGAAATAATAAAGATCAGATCAGAAATAAAATGGAGAATTTTTAAAAATATAAAAGATCAAGAAAATGATGAGTTTTATTTTAAAAGATAAAATTGATAAACCTTGGCTAGACTAAGATGAGAGAAGATTAAAATAAATCAAAGATGAAAAATGAGACATTAAAACAGATACCACAGAGATACAAAGGACTGTTATGGACAACTATAAGCCAACAAATTGAAATATTTATAAGAAATAGATAAATGACTGAATACATAGAGCCTAATAAGATGGAATCGTAAAGAAATAGAAAACCTTGATATACTAATAATGAGTAATGAGATTGATACAGTTTTAAAAAGTCTCCCATCAGAGAAAAGCCCAGGGCCTGAAGGCTTCACTGCTGATTTTTTTGAAGGCTTCACTGCTGATTTTTTTTTTTTTTTTTTTTTTTTAAAAACAGGGTCTTACTCTGTCACCCAGACTGGAGTGCAGTGGAGCAACCACAGCTCACTGCAGCCTCATCCTCCTGGGCTCAGCTGCTCCTCATACCTTAGCCTCCTGGGTAGCTGGGACTACAGGCAAATGGCACCATGCCTGGCTAATTTTTTGTGTTTTTAGTACAGATGGGGTTTCGTCATGTTGCTCAGGCTGGTCTCAAACTCCTGGGCTCAAGTGATCTGCCCACCTTGTTCTCCCAAGGTGCTGGGATTACAGGCATGAGCCATCATGCCTGGCCTGAATTCTACTAAACATTTAAAGAAGAACTAATGTCAATTTTTTTCAAACTCTTCCAAAAAATTGAGAAGGAAGGAATACTTTTAACTCATTATACTAGGTCAGCATTTGCCTGATAGCAAAACCAAACAAGAACACAACAAAAGAAGAAAACTGCAGGCCAGGATCACTGTTGAACAAAGATGCAAAAATTCACAACACAATACTAGCAAAACAAATTCAACAACACATTAAAAAGAGCATTCACCATGATCAAGCAGGCTTCATCCCAAGGATGCAGGGACAATTCAACATATGCAGCCTGGGTGCGGTAACTCATGCCTATAATTCCAGCACTTTGGGAGGCCAAGTTGGGCAGATTGCTTGAGTCCAGGCGTTTGAGACCAGCCTGGGCAACACGGTGAAACCTCATCTCTTAAAAAAAAAAAAAAAGTAAGTGTTATAATGTGGTTGAAGAAAATCATTAACACCATCGTATTATAAATGCGGGGAGAATAAGGATACAAAAAGGAGGTAAGATTTCTACACTTCCCTCACACAGGTACAGCTGCCCTGGAAAAACAGTTTGGCAATTTCTTAAAATTTTAAACATACAGTTATTATATAATTAACAATTGTACCCCCGACATGTATTGCATGGAAATGAAAACTTATGTTTGCACAAAAACATGCACATAAATGCTCGTGTCAACTTTCTTTGTATTAGTAATAGCCAAAACTTGGAAACACAGCCCTACAATAGCGAATAGTGAAATAATGTGTGGTACATCCATGCCAAGAAACACCACCGAGCAATAAAAAGGAAAAAGCTATCTATGCATGCGATAGTTTAGACAGATCTCAAAGTCATCGAACTGAATGAGAAAACCAATTTCAAGTCACATACATAAGGTAAGATTCTCGAAATGACAAAATTGTGGAGAGGGGAAAAATCAGTGGTTGCCGGGTGAGGAGTACTGGGGGTGAAATGGGTGGGGCATCTCTGAAGGGTGGCAAAGGGAGGTGTCCATGGTGACGGAGGGTCTGCGTCTTGATCTTGGAGAGGTTGTGGAATCTGCATGGGTGATGAACAGTACGGAACTCAGCACACACGATGGGCAGTCTCTTGGCTTCGGTATGAGCTGCAGTCACGGGAGCTGTCACTGTTGGGAAGACCCTGCTGCACCACGTGTGAAACTTCCTGTGAACTAAGGTTGCTGCAAAATAAAAAGTTAAAAAGTGTTTAAAAAAAAAAAAGGCTTTCTGATGTAAAACAGAGCCAATGAAATGCCCATCCTACTCCAAAAAGTCAGCGAGCACAAGCCTGGTGTGTAGATCTTGCAACTGTGAGTGTGATGTTCCTCTTGAGCATAAATGAAAGTTCTAGTTACTGTGCAGTCTGAGAGATGCTGGTTTGAGGAGAATAATTGTACTATGATAAAATACAGACCAGCACCATAATTCCAATAAGTTACATAAACGCACTTGGTAGCTATTCCATGTTTCCATGCTTTCTGGAGTGGAGTTCTGATTTTCTCTCTGCCCACACAACCCTCGAATTTCTTTTAATCAACAATGAAAATCTTTAACAAGACACTGGGCTTTCTTCAATAGTTTAAGGTTTCTTAGTTATCCTGCATCTTTTCTTTTGTGTTTTCTTTTCAGTATGATCCAATTTTGCAAAAAGAAAAAAGGAAAGCGTTTCCACGTTTATGACTCTGACTATTGTGCCAATTATATTTGCGCTATCTTTTCATATTGATGAGGTGGATAAAAATAGAAGAATTTAAAAAGACTCTTATATCAAAGACTGAGGACCTCTTGTGTAAAAGTTCCTTTGTCCTATGGCCTTTTCTCTCCCACATGCTCATTAACACAGATGATATCTTCATGCCCAAGGATAGAAAAATCTTGCATATCCCTTTTTTCAAGTCCTCTTTAGTTTCTTCCATATCACCTACGTAACAATGGACATGTATGTCCTTACCTTGCCTCTGCTTTCACTAAATTTGTGATGAAAATATCAACCTCTGCAGGGTGTGCTGAAGGTTGGCTGCTCTTTCTTTTTTCTTTCTTGGGCTGTGAATTGTGGGTTCATGACACAGAAGTTCCCCCAACTTGTTGATCCACCCTTCCCCTATGGCTTGATTCAGATTCACTCTAAGCCCAACTCAGGTGGTTTATCTTTCCCAGCTTCCAAAATTATTTCCAAATATTTCAGAATAAGTGGACTTTTCTTTCTTCTTTTTTCTGAAACAAATTGCTTTAGGTAGTTTACTAATGAAGCATTAACTTTGCAAACTAATATCTGCAAAATGATGGCAAAACCGTAGTTGCTTATCCAAAAAAAGTAGTCTGTAAAACGACACCACGTATGAAAAAAGTATCAATAAAGATGGAGACAAGAGATTTTGCAAAGCCATTTTATATGGGTGGACACACTTTGATATAGAAGTTTGCAACATGGAAATTTATGTAATAAGGATAAAAGAATCACTAACAAGGAAACATGCAGACTTCCTTGTGGGCGACTGGAAAGGTGGGTAGAGAGGACAGCAGCCACTTCAACTTGTCATCCCAGAAGACTAGGGGAGTGGAGACAAAGAGCTAGAACCTCATTGTGCTCAAAGGGGTATCCGATGGTTGGAGAAGGAAACTATAGCCACAAAATACCGTATGTGACCGAATTTCTGAGTGTTTGGGGAGTGAGACGATGAAGAGTTTTGTAAATTTTTAGAATGAGAGCAAAAGTTGGCTGGATAACATTTCCTGGGCAGCAATGTGGCTCTGAAGGTTGACTTCCTAGGTGTCCAGGTCCACTGGTCATGCTGGCATTTGATTCTGGATGGTGGAACGTCAACAGTAGCCCTGAGGGTCATGTTAGATCACCTGTAGGATTAGGAAGGACAGCAATTCCTCCCAAAGGTTGGAAATGTCTTGCAGTGTTTCATTTCCCACCTTGCTTTGACTGGCGCTTACTCAAAGCCAAGAGAGAGTTCAGCTATTTGAAGGATGGAGTGGCCAGTAAGCCACTTTATTCATTCGACAGAAGAGCGGGAGGCTTATGCAAAATGTCGCCTAGCCCCCTCAGCTTTCTCTGATGCAAGGAATGAAAACAAGATGGATTTGATCCTAGAGTGTGATGTGAGCTCTTACAGCTCACCTCCAGGACCTTAATATGCCCTTTTCATAACACAAACACCAGAAGCTCTAGAGGTGTCAAGATTGAATTGCATCGTTGGCCTTGCAAACCCCAAATCCATAAAGCAATATCACACATCACACAAGCTAGAAAGAATGATTACAAAATAATGTGTGGCCAGAATAAGCTCAGTAGGAAAGATGTTCCTTGATACATGAAGAAAGCAATGTCTGCTTTGAAATATTTTCCATGATTTTAAAAACATTTGATTTTCTAATTAACTTAGATTATTACTATGGCTATGTAAATTTGAACAAGTTTATATTCATATTGGCAGTAGGAGGTGGAATGGAGTGAATTGATAATGCAATGGGGACTGGATAAAATTAAGACAAAGTTCTTACCGTTTTTGAACTCATAACCTAGGGAAGAAGGCAGAAAAGTAAACAAGAGATTCATAATTAAAACCTGATAAATACTGTAATAAAGGTGTGGATGAGATATGGTTTGGGGAAGATAAAGCAATAATTCCGATGGTCATCTACTGGCAATATGTGAAGCTTGATCTTCTCCTTCTCCTTCTTCTTGTTTTTGGAGACGGGGCCTTGCTCTGTCATTCCAGGCACCTCAGCCTTCCACTCCTGGGCTCAAGCAATCGTCTCAGACTTTTATCCAGAGGGAGGTTCCCTAAGGAAGCTTAAGCACCAGGGTTCTTTGTTAGATTTGAGAGTGGCCCTAGACATTTCGTACTCATAATTTTGTATTCTGCTTCTCAGAGAGGGCTCCCATATTGTAAAGTTTTTGGTCCCACAAACCTGGTCCTCTCCCTGCACCCAGCAACTCTCACAGTCCTCTCTAGAGGAGCCGGAGCTCGGCGTTCAACTGGCTTTCCTCAGTTTTGCTTCTTAGTGAATTGGAATATCTATTATACTTGTGGGTGCAGGAAAGTCCCGGTGGATGAGTGTGTGTGGTGTGTGTTGCACATGTGCTCTATGTGTTGCATTGTTTTGTGTGTTGTGTCTATGTGTTCTGTGCTTGTTGTAAGTGTTGTGTGTTCTGGGTATGTTGTATGTTGTGTGTTGCATGAGTGATATGCATATGTGTTCTTTGTGTTGTGCGTGTTGTGTGTACTTTATGCATGTTGTATGTGCTTGTGATATTGTGTGGGTGTGTTGGGTTGTGTGCATGGTGTGTGTGGTGTGCGTTGTGTGTTCTGTGTGTCATGCATGCATGTATCCTGTCTGTGTGTGCATGTATGTTGTGTGCTGTGTGTGTTGTGTGTGTGTGTGTGTGTGGTGGAGAATAGGGGGTCTTTGTAAGGACCCAGCAGTGTGTGCAGCGGGTGACCGTGGACCTCACAGGACAGTCACTGGGCTGACTCAGACCCCCTTTTGGAGGAGCACGTCTCTGTCCTTATTGCCCCCCCTTTTGTAGAAAAGACAACTTAAACTCTCGCTTTGTTGGGAAGGTGGATCAGCCAATCAAAACCGAGCCACAGATGTCAGCTTATGAGACTGTGAGGCTCCTTAGGTTTTATCTCCTTCTAAAAATCCTCTATGCTATAAAAAATGATGAGTTCATGTCCTTTGTAGGGACACGGATGAAATTGGAAATCATCATTCTCAGTAAACTATCGCAAGGACAAAAAACCAAACACCGCATGTTCTCACTCATAGATGGGAATTGAACGATGAGAACACATGGACACAGGAAGGGGAACATCACACTCTGGGGACTGTTGTGGGGTAGGGGGAGGGGGGAGGGATAGCATTAGGAGATATACCTAATGCTAAATGGCGAGTTAATGGGTGCAGCACACCAGCATGGCACATGTATACATATGTAACTAACCTGCACATTGTGCACATGTACCCTAAAACTTAAAGTATAATAATAATAATTAATTAATTAATTTTTTTAAAAAAGTTGAAAATGACCCTTGCTCCTGTCAGATCTCCTTTCTTAAACAAGCATGCTCAGGGCAACTACTGGCCTAACTTGATACTTCTTGGCTGTCCTGAAAGAGCATCTTTGTCCATCAGTGCCCTTGAAATTATGCACAGATTAAATAATAAAATGAATCTTTCACATATTAGAAAAAAAAAAAGAAAATGTAAAAAATTCAGAAAAGAACAGAAAAATAAGTTGTGCTCCCACAATCCAAATGGCCACTATTTTATGTGGCGGGTGGCGGCATTTCTTTTCCATCCTCTCCTAACTACACAGCATTTGGAGTCCAGCCTGTCCTGTGGGACAACAGACACTTCTGCTTTGCGCCCTGTGTAGTAAGAAATTTGGTCTCAGCCCAAAGAGAGATCTGGCCTTTGTCCCCAGTTCCTGGGAGAGAACCTCTAAGGCCTTGGAACTTCCCAGATGGCAGGAATGTGTTTGTTATTCGTGGTAGGTCCTGATGGTTTCTGCTAATGAGGTGACTCGTGGTGGGCCCCCAGTGGCTATGCTAATGACTCAGGATGGGAACAAGCCAGGCCAGAAAGACCGGTAGAGGGCTGGGGATTGGACGTCTGTCAGTCCAAACTCTGACCTCTGAGGAGGGCACAGGGCTGGAGCTCGAGTTCAACCACATGGGCAGTGCTCCCCCAGCCATGCCTCTGTAATGCAGCCTCACTACAAACTCTGGACACAGAGACTCAGGGGTGCTTTCCCGGTTGGCAACACACACTGATGTGTTGCGGGGTGACGTGCCCTGTGGGGTGACACACTCTGAGGACACAGAAGCTTCATATTTGGAACCTTCCCAGACCTTGCCCTGTGTGTCTCTTCATGGGTTAGTTCTAGCCTTCATGCATTTGTTAGAGTAAAAGTGTGACTGTAAATGAGGTGCTTTTCTGAGTTCTGTAAGTCACTCTAATGACTTACAATCTAGTCTGGGAATCCCAAATTCATGGCCTCTCTCTGAAGTGAGGGCAGTCTCATACGCACCGTTCCCACAGGCACAGTTTGCAGCCCCCTCCCATGGAGGGGTTTTTGCTCCCTGGCCTCACCTGCTAGCTGGGGTGGGAGAGAGAGTTACAGGCTCTTGTGAAGACCAGCTCTGGTGTCCACAATGGGGAGAATGGAATCCACTTTTTCCGCGGCCCTCACCATGCTGTGAGGGGACAGGCCCAGGTGTAATCACCTCTGGTTTGTAAATTCACAGAAGAAGTAAGTGTCTTGGCCAAGGTCATGCCGAGGTGGGGGAGGATGAGGTTCTTGTGTTGGGGAGCCAGGCTGCTCTGCTCCTGAAGGAAGCCTGTGCTCTGGCCAAGAGTATCCCGTCTGAAACACACACTGGCAGCAAATGTTTTCTCTTTTACAGACTGTGTTTCTGACTTGTTTTTCTTCTTCCTTGCTGAAGCCTGTTGTGCTTTTACAATGGCAGAAACTACTCCATACCCCTCATTGCAGGGGAACAATACCCTTTCACAATGGGGCTATACAGTACCTGACAGATTATGTAATAATTTTCATTGTCCTCACTTGTCTAAGAATAAAAACATTTTCTTCTGAAAGTGAGGCGGCGTACACTATAATCTGATCTTTTGATGAAGCAAAGAAAAGCTGATTTATTTTTAGATAATGAACTTGCTGATAAGCCTTAATTTGGACCCAGCGTGTTTGACTCCGCCCTGAGGCAGCGCAGCCCCTTCCCCCTTCCAAGGGTCCACAGGGACTGATGTTGCCTGTGGGTGCCACACCCTCCTGAACCCACCCAGGAGTTTGCTTTGAGTCTCACGAGGAACAGTAAAGTCAGAACATTTTTGGGGGCTCAAAACTCTGCCTTCCCTCCCATGACGATTTCAAGTGTTTTCTTTTTTTTCTTGTTTCTAGGTTTCAAGCAAATAGATTTTTAGAAATGATTCTTGATCTTTTGCTTTCATAGAGTGATTTGAGATGTTAAATATGGGTGCTTAGAATAAAGGCCACCAGGAGCTGGAGTCCCTCTGCTGGGGAGGGTCCGTCTTCTGCATCACATGGGGGCTTTTTTCCTCCAGATAGTGGGTGGGAAGTGGACAAAGTGCCATTTATATCTTTGGGTTGACATATATCTAAATAGAAAGAACGACCTGGACAAGTGGACCAAGTATGGGACCAGGGTGGGAGGGGAATGGTGGCTCCAAGTGCTGCTTGGTGAAGATTCTCCTGGCCATGGGATGTTGTTGGCATTGTAGAAGGGAGTGGGCAAGGCCATATGGCCACAGCTGGGAGGTGGGGGCGCAGCCTTTTATCTGGCCCGTGGAAAGCAGCCTACTTCATGCTGTCTGCAAGCAGCACCTAGTCCGCCCTTTTGGATGAAAAAGTGAACCAGCATCCATGCAGTGCTGGCTATGTGCCTGGGACTTGGTAAGATGTGCGTGATGCACAGGGCACACCCAAGTGTGCAGGTGAGGGCGAGATTGCCAAAATCCTGCAGGTGAGCCAAGGTCATCCACTGGAAGAGAGGATGGGAAAGAGGCTGTTACAACAGAATAAAGGCCCCCAAAGACATCTGCATCCGAATCCCCAGGACCGGTGAACATGTCAGTCACCTTACAGCTGTGACTGAGGGACAGGGTCTTAATGGAGAGATTATCCTGGATCCTCCAGGTGGCACCAACCTAATCACAGCCCCTTCTGGTGGCACTCAGAGGGATGTGACTGTGGAGGAAATGCAGAGGGATGCAGCAATGGTGGCTTTGGAGACAGGGAAGGGGCCGAAAGCAGCGAATGAAGCTCTAGATGCTGAAAATGGCACAGAATGAATTATGCCCTAGAGTGCCTGGAAGGAAATACAGCCCCGCAGGCACCGTGATTTTAGCACGGTGGGCCCTGGG
Organism: Gorilla gorilla gorilla; assembly: GCF_029281585.2. Lineage (NCBI taxonomy): Eukaryota > Metazoa > Chordata > Mammalia > Primates > Hominidae > Gorilla > Gorilla gorilla. The sequence continues at coordinate 126,097,274 of NC_073238.2, forward strand.
TTGGACTTGGGACTGCAGAACTGTAAGGTACCCCTCTGTGCTGTCGTGGTGCCGTTAAGTTTGTGACTTTCTATCGCCACAGCAGGAAGCTGAGGCAGTGGCATGGAAGGTTTGAGGAGAGGAGCCCATGTGGGACCTCCCTCCAGGACCTCCCTCCAGGAGCTCAGAGTGCCAGGTGTGGCCTTGGGAGCTTGTGAGAGGTGCAGTGACCTGTGCCTCCCCTGACGGACTCAGTCAATGCTCTATGCTAGCAGTGTCCTCAGGTGCTTGCCCGCTCAGATCTAGGAGAGTAGAGCCCTAGGTGCCCATGAGGACGTGGCTGTGAATTTAAAATGCAACTGATCTCGGCAGCTGCATGTTCTGTTGCCCAGTGCTGCTGCATGGGTGCAGGCGTGGCCAGGTGGGGAGCTTGGTTGAACCTGGGCCGTAGGTTAGCCAGTCGAGTGTGATGCTGGGAGGTGGGGTGGGGGTGAGGGGTGCATGTCAGGACATTCTAATAAAAGGAACATGAAAATAACCTGGGTGCAGAGGACAGGAGGCCACAGCATGGGCGAGGAACCTGGGAGGAGGTAGGTCCTACGGAGAGGAGCTGTAAGTGGCTGGGGCTGCAGGGCAGAGGGCATGTGCAATGGAAATTATGGGGAAGTTGAGGTTATTGGTTATGACAAGGTTGAGAACCAGAACCAGCTGCCTGTTTGAGTTTAAGGTGAAGACAGGCTTCCTTTACTGCAGAAACTTCCTGAGGGCACGATTAAGTCTGACCCCACTGCTGTGATCAAGGATGTCACTACTTAAACATATGTGGGCAACTGTGTCTGATTGTGTAGCCTCTAACTGGACCCTTGTGGTTTAATTTAATTCCATCCACAAAATAATACCTTGAAGTATGATCATACCCATTTTTACAAACAAGGAAACACAAGTTCAGAGGGGCTAAGTAATGTCACCAGAGTCACACAGATGGGATGTGGCTGAACTGAGGTGGAACCTGCCACCCTCATCCCCTGGGATCCATGAGTAAGATGAAAATCCTCCAGCAAAGTGGACAAGAAATAGAACGACGTAAAGAATGAAGACAAGGGAGGTGGGGGGGAAGACAAGAAGAACGGGAGAAAACTCTGTGTTGGCATTCCTAAAAATTACCCTCCAGCCACAGGACATAATCCGAGTGATTCTGGTTGTCAGCAGCCACGTGCCCAAGTTAGTTGAATTCCTCTCTCCCGTGGGACAAGGTGCCTTCCTTGCATCTTCCATTCAGGGCTGCAAAGCGTGGAAGCTCTGGGTGATTCCGTGTCAGGTGGTGGACTGAGTTATGTTGCCGTCCCCAGAAGTTAAGAGTGAAGGTCCCAGGAGGGGAACTCATCTTGTTCCTGAGGTCAGCACGGTGATGGGTTCCCTTGAGCCTCCATCCCCCATGTCAGGACTTCCCTGTACCTGCCCTTCGTCTCATGCCTTTCCCCCTATGAGGAGGAGGGCAGGTTTCCTTCCCAGCTTCTCTGGTCAAGTCCACGGGCAGCACTGAGGATGCAGGCAACTGGGGCCCACACCTCCACTCTGTGCATAGATGGTGCTTGCCAAATTTGGCCCACCGCCTACTTTTGTAGACGGCGTTTTATGGGGACACAGACACCCCTGTCCATGTACTTCCATGGCTTCTTTCACTGGTCAGCTGCAGAGCTAAGTAACTGAGACAGGGACCACTTGGCTAAGAAAGCCTCCAGTATTTACTCGACTGCCCTGTGCTTTGGACTCAAAAGAGCTCCTGTCTGGCCCTCTGGCCACGATCCTCTCCATGAGACACGGAAGCTACGATGCTCGGCAGACAGGCTTGTGAGCCCACACCCTGCCTCCAGCCCAGGCTCCAGGTACCTGCCCCAGAGTTCCCTGCACAAGTGGCCCCAAGCTTGTGCTGGTCTGTGGGGGTTTCTTCCCTGGGCTGTTCTCCTGGGCATGTGCAGTCCTCAGGCTGATGGGCAGCTATGGGAAGGCTGGTCATGCAGGCTGGGTATCCACACACCTGCACACGTAGCTCCTCCTAGTGCAGCATGGAGTCAGGGATGGGCCGGGAAGGGCAGCCCGGCTGTCTTGGATCCTGCACACGTTAGAGGGGAGCCTGGTCTTCAATCTAGTCTTCTTTCCTGCTGCAGTTCGTTGCTCTATGAATAATCTTCTCTCTTGTTCCTTAAATCTCTTTCCAAACATGCTTGAGTATCCCTTCTCCTAAAACTCTGAGGTAGAAAGACAATAAGATGAGGAGAGAAGAATCTTTTCAACAATGAGAACTGTGAACGCTGGAGGCACATATGCAAAAGAAAGCAGTGGACTTCAACACACTGTCCCCAAAACTCACCCAGAATGGACCATAGACCTGGATGCAGGTGTTAACACTAAACAACACTACAAGAAAACATGGGAATGACACTTCATGAGGTTGTGTCAGATGACGGTTTCTTCTTAGACACAGCACAAAAGTCACAAATGACAAAGAAAAAAATAATACGCTGGACTTCACCAAAATGAAAAACTTTCATGCTGCAAATTATATCATCAAGAAAGTGGAAAGAAAACTCACAGAATGGCAGAAAATATTTGCAAATCACATTTCTGATAAGAGACTTGTATCTAGAATACTTAAAGAAATCTTACAACTCAAAAGTAAAAGGACATATAACCAAATTTAAAAATTGACAAAGGATCTAAGTAGAGTTTTTTTTTTTAAGAAATAAGTGAATGGACAGAGTGAGAATGAGTACTAATGGGTATGGAATATATATATATATATATATATATTTTTTTTTGGCAGAGTCTCACTCTGTTACCCAGGCTGGAGTACAGAGGTATGATCTCGGCTCTCTGCAAACTCCGCCTCCCAGGTTCAAGCCATTCTCCTGCCTCAGCTGCCCGAGTAGCTGAAGTTACAGGTGCTCACCACCACGCCGGTTAATTTTTGTATTTTTAGTAGAGACGGGGTTTCACCATGTTGGCCAGGCTGGTCTCGAACTCCTGATCTCAGGTGATCCACCTGCCTTGGCCTCCCAAAGTGCTGGGATTGCAGGTATGAGCCACCGAGCCCAGCCTATGGAATTTATTTTGAAGTGACAACAATGTTCTAGAATAAAATGGTGGTGTGGCTGCCCAACTCTGTGAATTTATGAAAAACTATTAATTATGCACTTAAAACAGGTGCTGTGGATGTTCTAAGAATTCTCTCAATAAACTGTGAAACACACCTCTGTAGCAGATTGTTTTCCAGATGTTTTCACAGCCATGTTTCTGGTTTGCATCTCTTCCAGAACCTTCTCACTCCCCTAGCAAGAGGTGACATGTATTTGCTCTCCTCCTGGAGGCAGGTGAGCCTTTGGGCTTACGTGGTGACAGGATTCTCTGGAAGCCATGCTGCATGTCTTCTGAGGCTAGGTCACAGGAGAGGCTGCCTCTTCCCCTGGCTCTCTTCCAAGAGCGCTAAGCCAGCATGGGGGGTGGGGGCTGCCTCCCTGTTGCAAAGGCCTTATGTCAAGACTCCGGGGAGGCTGGGGGACGTTGGAGGAGCCCAGCTGATTCCCGCAGCTGTTGTGCCCTCCCAGCCCAGGGCAGGCGTGTGAGTGTGGGGCTCCAGACGACCCTGCCCAGTGAGGTTGCAGACATGAGGGGTCCGCACCGAGCCCTGCCCAGACTGCAGGTTTGTGAACAGAATAAACGTTGTCGTTGTCAGTGACTACATCTCGTGGTGGGTGAGTACACAGCACTAGGTACCTAATGCAAGTGCCCTGGCCATGACAACCCAAAGCCTTATTTCTCCCTAACTTCTCAAGGGAGTGCCCTCTCCTTCTCACTTCCTTTGCAACCAAGGCACGTGAAAGAGCAGAGCATGGTCCACCCCAATTTCTGACCGCCCAATCTGCTCGTGGTCAGTTCCTTGCTTTCTCGCTCTGATGTGCTGAGCTACACCCGGAGGATGCCCAGACCTCCATGGCCAGGTATGGTGGTCACGGGCAGTCCTAGCCTCTTCCCCTAGGTGTGAATTTCAGTGCGTCCAGCTGGCTTCCCTTTTCCTGGACGCCTTCTTCCCTCCCTGGGGTTCACCGACTGTGATTATGTCTAGAGTATATTGAGGCTTCTTTTATGGGACTATTCTATTTGAAATTTGAACTCGGAAACTTATAAACCCAGTGGGAAAAAACCACTCTGCATTTGCCTCTAGACTGTTTCCAGTGGAGACTGGCAAGAGGGCCAAAATGACTTGGAACTCAGGGAAGAGGATGAATAGGAACCAGACAGCAGGGGAGGAAGAGAGGCGTGTGGAAATTGCCAGGGAGCACTGAGCCAGTTTCAGCAGCTACAGGTTAACAGGTTCAGCGTTTTCTGTAAGGAGCCATTGGGAGTTACCATCAGACTCCTGATGTATCTGGGCAATCTAACGAGATCATGCTTATGTAGTAATACCAGGTAATTGTTTGTAACTTAATGAAGCTTCAAGTTCAGAGCCTCTCCTGTCCTTGTAATGAAGGAACCCTGGCCTTTGCATCCTGATTCTACAGTGAGCTTTTAAAGGAAGGTGAACTCTATCCTTGGGACATGTTCATAAGGCCCAAAACAGAAGCAGAATCAGGTGTGCGTGCAAGGATGTTCCTTGAAGCGCTATTTCCAATGGCAAAAATCTAGACGCGGCCGTAATGTCCAACAGCATCCACAGTAGAAAAATAATATTTGTTACAGCCATACAATGAAATGCCTGCCAGCTATTGCAAATCATACTTTCAAAAAGTTTAATGGGAAACTGCTTATAATACCTCAAGTAAAAAGCGGGGTGGATGCAGGACTATATAAATGTTTCACCTTTGTTGCATTTACACAAAATAAATGCAGGGAATGAAAACACAGGGAGATAACACACAAAACTCTTGTCCATGTTTATCCTTGGGTGGGAGGATTGCCGGAAATATTAATTTTCTTATGTATTTTCCAAACTTTTTATACTTGTTTATGCCTACCGTTGTCAGGCATTTGAGGTACAAGAGCACAAATAATTATAATACACTTCGACAAAATAGAAATGTAAGTTATAAAGTAGGTGCCAGCAACCCAAGAATGAAAGGGATGGATCAGAACTCCACCATGGTGGCCCAGCCAGTCCACGCCAGTGTGTGATAACAGAACAGGAGCCGCTTGAAAGGTTAGAGGACAGTGGCCTTGGTGTGGGGGTGGAGGGGCCAGTCAAAGGCTCCACCTAACACTGAGCTTCCTGGTAGTCAAAGAAAAGAAGAAAATGTAGGGTCCTTATACAGTGATTAGTGGCATCAAACAAATTCATCTTGAGAGACTCATGTTTTCCTGCCTTGCTTTCAAGGTATAACTTACTCTGTGGACTTTTACCCAAGAGGCATGACTTCAATTCATGCAAAAACAACCAGAAATGTTCTTCCCATGGGTAGGGCTCTTTGTTCGACATTGCATCACATCAGAGGTGCAACCCAGAGGGCTGAGCTCTGCTGTGAAGTTTGTGAGCCTGACTGGTGTGGACTGAAGGGAACCAACACATGGCCTGAGTGGAGGGCTAGCCAGCACCCGTGGGTATGAACTACTTTCTCCTCCAAAGGCATCTGACTGTGCTAAGCATTTGGACAGGTGCTTAGATGTGGAGGCAGAAGTTTTGGTGAGAGAGCCTATAAGAGATGTTACCCCATTGTGGTTTTGATTTGCATTTCTGTGATGGCCAGCGATGGTGAGCATTTTTTCATGTATACATATGTAGCTGGCCTGCACATGGTGCACATGTACCCTAAAACTTAAAGTATAATAATAATAAAAAAAGAATGTGATGAAATGTGCAGATTGTGAATAATAATTAGCCTAAAAAAATTATTCAGCCATAACTGTATATCAATTAGTACAATCCATCTCTACTGTTCAGGTTTCTCAAGAGGAAAGTTTTTGTGTTTCAAAACAATGAAGTATTTAAAAATAAGTCTTTTAACTTCCTTAGATAAAAATGTTGGTATCTCAAAAGTAATAAAGTGTTTTTAAAGTAAAAAAAAAAAAAAAAAAGAGAGAGAGATGTTACCTACTGTCCACTTACTTCTATGTTCCTCAAAGTCAAGTTTGGTTTTGGGCAATGAAGATTTTTGGGTAGAAATATAGGAATTAAGTCAAGGTGTGTCCGCTGCAGCTGAAGCAACCCATTTTTTGGATGGGAGATTTCAGAATTGCTCATTTAAACACTCAAGAAGCTATGCCCAGTATATGGTGATTCATTTCAAGGACTGCCGATGCCGGCTTTTCTCCCTGAGTGCAGTGCACAGAGGCTCACTCACCTTGCTGCTCTCTGCCAGTCACCCAGCAGATGTGTTCACCTCTCTCCACCTCTCCAGGTCCTCTGGATTGAGAAGGCCTGCCTTCTTGAGGAAGGCTTGGATGCTGGTGTCCAAACCCGGGCTATGAATCTATCTTACAGATGGCAACGAGGGGCTGACTTCTGTTTTTTGGTAACTAGCTCTCAGTACCAAGTGTGTGGGGTGGGGGGACGGGGACGACTCAGCCCTTTTGTTATCAATTTTCTCACCTAAACACCTTGTCTTTGCTTTGCCAAAGCCATGTCCTTAGCCGATAGGAGATAGAAGACCAGTGTCTTATTTGTACAGAAGGGATCAGAATTAGAAACACTGTAATAAAGAAAGGCTCTTTCTTTACTGACCATTCCAAAGTTGGGTGGTTCATTTGAGCACCTGTCTTCCTCTCTTAAATCTATTTCTTGAACCACTTTCAAACTTATAGAAACATCGCAAGTTTTGATAAGTTTGGATCCTGACTCTAAAATGAACTTCTAAAGGAAGACAAAGAGTATACTTGGGATGGTGTTCCATGTAATGCTTGGGATAGCGATAAAGTGGGCAATCTTAGGAAGTCTCATCCAAAAAGGCAGTGCCTTCAGCTACAAAAGTTTTTCCCCACTGAACCATTTCAGAATAAGCTGCTGACATAATGCCTTTCCCAAATATTCTAGCGTATTTCCAATAAAGCAGGACATTCTCTCATATAACCACAACCCCACTATCAATATCAGTGTATTAATCCATTTTCACACTGCTGATAAAGACATACCCGAGATTGGGAAGAAAAAGAGGTTTAATTGGACTTACAGTTCCACATGGCTGGGGAGGCCTCAGAATCATGGCAGGAGGTGAAAGGCACTTCTTACACGGTGGTGGCAAGAGAAAAATGAAAAAGATGCAAACATGGAAACCACTGATAAACCATCAGATCTTGTGGGACTTATTCACTACCACGAGAACAGTATGGGGGGAAACCACCACCATGATTCAAATTATCTCCCACCGGGTCCCTCCCACAACACGTGGGAATTATGGGAGTGCAATTCAAGATTAGATTTGGGTGGGGACAGAGCCAAATCATATCAATCAGGAAATTAGCATTGATATGTATTACCATCTAATCCTTAGCCCCTGCTGTGATTTGAACAGGCTCCTCAAATTTCACATGTTGTAAGCTTAGTCTGCAATGTGGTAATATTGAGAGGTGGGGGCTCTAAGAGGTGACTGGATTATAGCCTCCCTGAATGGATTAATCCATTCATAGATTAATGGGTTATCACAGGAGTGGGCCTGGTAGTCCTGTAAGAAGAGAGAGAGAGACACCAGAGCCAGCACGCCCAGCCCCCTCGTTAGGTGATGCCCGGCATGGTCTCAGGACTCCCCAGAGAGTCCCTACCAGCAAGAAGGCCCTCACCAGACTTGACCCTTGTCCTTGGAATTCTCAGCCTCCTTAAGAAATAAGCTTCTGGCCGGGTACAGTGGTTCACGCCTGTAATCCCAGCACTTTGGGAGGCCGAGGCGGGTGGATCACGAGGTCAGGAGTTTGAGACGAGCCTGGCCAACATGGTGAAACCCTGTCTCTACTAAAGATACAAAAACTTAGCTGGGTGTGGTGGCACACGCCTGTAATCCCAGCTACTCGGGAGGCTGAGGCAGGAGAACCACTTGAACCTGGGAGGCAGAGGTTGCAGTGAGCTGAGATTATGCCATTGCACTCCAGCCTGGGCGACAGGGTGAAACTCCGTCCAAAAAAAAAAAAATTCTTTTCCTTAGAAATTATCCATTTTTGAGCATTATTTTATAAGCAACAGAAAGCAGACTAAGATTGACCCCATTCAAGTTCAAGACAGACCCCATGTTTCCAGTTCAACCAAGGATGCCCATGTGTCCACAGGGCCTGGGTAAGAAGTGCACTCCGAGGTGGCTCCAGGACCCTCAGAAAGGACCTGGGTGAGAAGTTCACCCTAATGCGGCTCCAGGACCCTCAGAAAAGGCCTGGTGAGAAGTGCACACTGACAGCACTCCGGGACCACCAGGCTTCCTCAGCTGGGAACATTCCTCACACCTCCCTTCATGGGAAGGTCACTCTGAGGATTGCAGGCCAGTGACTTAGTGCAATGTCCCCTGTGTGGGTTTGTCTGGTGTTTCCTCAGTATAGACTCAGGCTCCGCTCCTCTGGGATGAGGAACTGGAGAGGGTGATGTCTCCTGGCTGCCTGTCCCTCTGAGCAGCCCTGTGGCTGGTGACAGTCACTTTCGTGTTTGATCAAGGTGGCATCTGCCAGGCTTATTGGTGGCACAATTCCTGCTCGGTTAGTGTTTTGTGTGTTGGGCTTTGAGACGGTGCATACACTAGGTTACCATCATTCTTCATTTTGATGCTTAAAGTCTCTCGTGTTTGGCCAGGAGAAGCCGTGCAGGCTGGTTCCCGAGTCTCTCGGGCACGTCGCCATCATTCTCCGAGGACGTTCCTGTTTTGTGACACCACGCAACATCCCACGTCCTGCCCAGCCCTGGGGTTCTCCGTCCCTGCAGGGAGCCCTGGTTCCTGTCAGTGGTGCCTCCTTTATCCCCAAATTTGAGACGCTGGCTCCGGCCAAGCAAGGGGGTCAGGATCCGGGAGGGGATTTTTCCTTGTTTTTTGGGGGAGGAGGCGGCTGTAAGGCCACCTCCATCTGGGCCACCTTTGTTTCCACACCTCTGGGGAAGCCGAGGCCCAGCATGGAAACAAGCCCTTCCCGGTGGCCCTGTCTTCCCCGCCTCCCTCCTCTGAGCAGGAGCTCTGCGCCCGTTACCAGGGCCCTGCTCATGCGGCTCAGTGGAGTTCTCTTCTTTTCTTCTTCTTCTTTTTTTTTTTTTTTTTTGGTTGATTTTTTAAAAACCCGCTTATCTATTCGGCTTCAAATTAATCCCCAAATGTTGCTTTATCAAACCATTTGTAGTTGCAGTGGCTGTTGATTACAGATGTACATCATTTCTCCCCCAGCCTTTTTAAAGGGCCAGTCACTATGGTAACCATATTACAGAAAATTACTGCGTCTCCTTAAAATACCCTTCAGAAAAAGGTCATTCGGTATTAACATGTTCCAGCTAAACCAGCAGCGTGAGCAGTGCTGGAGCATTGTCACCACGCACTGTGCTTCCGAGTGCTTGGCTTTGGTTGCGTAATTTCAGGAAACTCTCAAAACAGGACTAAAGATTGAGAGTGGAATGTGCTCTAATGCTGCACTGTGTAGTGTGTGTGTGTGTGTGTGTGTGTGTGTGTGCAAATCTAAAAGCCACACTCAGTTTAGTTCTTGTGCTTACAGGGCAAGGCTTGTTGGCTCTGGGTTCCATTTTGCTGCTGCCCTGTTCTGAGTGTGGGTTGAGATTGAGGGTGCCTGCCCTGCTCAGACCTCAGGCTGACCCTTAGAGCAGGGCAGCCGTGGGCCGGGTGGATGGGACAGCTGCCCCCGGCATTGGAAGCGCTGCACCCAGGCAGGCTCAGGCCATGAACATTTTTGTTGTTTCTCATGAAACCTCAGGGTTTTGATAGAATATTCCATTGCTGGTGGGGTTTTATTTCCCAGAAATAAACGGCAACTCTCTCACCTCTTTCATCTTCCAGGGGAGGAGACAGAAGCACAGAGGCCCCTGAATCTCACCACTAACTTTTGTCCAGATGGTACCAGACGTTCCACCTTCTGATCCTGTGCTGCTGCTTTCTTAAAAATTACTCACTCGAGGTCACCCATGAGCACAGTGTAATGAGCAAGTAATCCATGTAGTTCACAATGAAAAGCAGCAGCCCTCCCTCCACACCTACCGCTCCCTGAAGTGGCCACCGCCACGTGTTTGGGTATTTTCCTCCTAACTTCTAAACAATCTCCTTAATAGCCCCTTGGATCTACTGAATAGCTATTTCTCCAGCACGCACTCTGCCAGGCTCTCCTGTGGGAGGGGGGGGGGCTTTACATGTTTCAACTCTTACTTCTCTCTGCCCAGCGAGGAAGGTATTATTGTTCACCCCACGAGGAAGCAGAGGTCCTGGGAAGAGATGTAGGCGGCCCCAAAACAGGGAGTGAGAGACAGAAGTGGGATTGGAACCCAGCACTGTGCCTGCGGCGTTCATGGTTTATCAGCTTTGCATGTTATGCGTGGAGTTAATTCCATGGAAGATGAAGATGGACGCCCCATATCCACCAATTCTCATAATTCCTTTCCCATCTTCCCATCTGCATCGCTAACCAGTGTCCGCACGTGCTGTCTCGCTCTGTTTCTCTGACCCTGTGCCTCTATCTCTGTCTCTTTCTGCCTCTGTCTGTTTCTGTTTTACACACACACACACACACACACACACACACACTTCTTGAATCATTTGCAAGGACCCCCACCTGTGTCTCCAGGAACAAAGAGAGCCTCCTGTTTAACTACAGTTCTATTGTCTCCTCAATAAATCGTACACACCCCATGATATGGTTTGGGTCTGTGTCGCCCCCCAAATCTGATGTCAAATTGTGATCCCCAGTGTTAGAGGTGGGGCCCAGTGGGCGGTGATTGGATTATGGCGGTGGGTTTCCTCTTGGCCCTGTTCTCGTGATAGTGGTGAGTGCTCATGAGAGTGTGGTTATTTAAAAGTGTGCGGCACCTCCCCCTTCACGCTCTTCCTCCTCCTACAGCCACGTAGAACGCACCTGCTTCCCCTTTCACCTCCCACCACGACTGAAAGTTTTCTGAGGCCTCCCAGCAATGCTTCCTGTACAGCCTGCAGAACTGTGAGTCAATTAAACCTCTTTTCTTTATAAATTACCCGGCCTCCAGTGGTTCTTCATAGCAGTGCAAGAATGGACTAGTACATCCCATGTCCCCACGGTGTCTTTATGTATTTTTAAAATCTCGGGATGTAACCCAGGGCCGTTGGATTTTTGAGTACCTACTTGTACCTGTTGCACCTTGAGTTCCTACTGTTTCAGAAGCTTCCAGGAAGAAGCTCAGGCCCCGGGGGGAGGTGAACTTGGGTGAACCCTCCTCATTACCATCCTAAAATCCCCACCCAGGGAGGAGCTCATTCACCATTTCCTATGCATGTGGCGTAGAAGCAAGATCGGAACCTGTGCTGCGCTGCCTTGACTCCCAGCCACATGCCATGACGCAGCGCACCAGCCCAATAAAAGCCCCGATTTCACTTTTTTGGGGGAGGGACTGCTTTCGGAACTACCCGAGTGCTCTCCTTAGTTGTTGCAAGTAGTAAAACCCCTCTGGGTTGTGGTCATTAGACCATCGCCCACCCTGTGGTCAAACGCACCTGTTGTTGGGGGAACAGGAACAGTTAAGGCTCGCGGGTTACATTTGTTTCCAATGTCTCCCTAATTGCCTTTAATCCAGAGTGTGCCCACTCCCTCTACTTTCATTTTAAGACCGCAGTCAACGTCCTGGAGTGCAGGTGCGCTCTCCTGCAGCACGCCCTCACTCTGGTTTGTCTGGTTATTTCCTCGTGATTAGCTCAGGTCACAAATTTCAGCAAGACCTCTCCACCGGTGATGTGATACATTTCCTGTTTAATTGCATTAGGGACATGTGACCCTTGTTAAATTTGATCATTTGGTTAAGGTGGCTGCCAATGTGACTGTGATTGTGTGAATATCCTGTTCTCCAATAACTTTTTACCTGGTGATTTTGCTTAATTATAGATGCGGAATGGTGTTCTAATTCTATCCTTCCTCCCGCATTTATTAACTGGCGTTTTCCTGTAATGAATAACTGTCCCTCTCCCCCGTTCCCTGTTTTTTTTAAACAATTATAGACTCACATATTCTTTTAATCTGGTGTATTATAATCCACGGCCCTCATTGTTCTTTTTGATGATGGAGTTGTTTCACGTGTGGCTAGCGAGAGCCTCTGCAGTCAGGCTCCGATCTCTGTTGTGCCCTGTTAGTCCTCGAGCGTTTCCCTGCTTCCCAACACAAAACCTGGTCCAGGCTCACTTTGGCCTTTCCCTGCCTAAGACCTGGAAGAGCTGATTTTCTAAGGAGTCTTGGTTACTTTCAGTGGAGAGTGGTATTTGTGAACAAAACCCTGGGTAATGGTGTGTTCATTACTTCTGGGGTGTCATTGCTCCTGGTCCTAGGAATGAACAGAGCAGAAGTTTTATATTCTTACTAACTTCTCCAAACCGAGCCAAACACAACAGCTCCTCCTTATTCCACATTGATATTTCACTTCTATTATGGTGAGAATCTTGGTTTCCCCAGATGTAATATATTTACCTGTTGGCTTTCTGCCATGACATGTACAGAATTATCTCGGAATTACTACGCTGACACCTCCACCAACAGAGTGTTAAGAAAAATTCAAGATTTCTTTGTCATAATTTTTGTCTTTAGAGTATATCACACCAGGTGTGTACAGCCAGAGAACTAGGTTCAAAATTTACTTGCATTGATTCTCCTTTCTATGTGGTTGTGGTATCAATTTGATATGGCATTAAGTTCATTTGTCTGTTTTCAATTTTAGGGTATGCTTTTTATCAATATATTTGACATTTTTGAATATGTTAAGTTTCTATATGCTCAAAAGACAACACTATATGAAAAAAAGCATAGTCAGATAATTCTTACTCCCATCCACAACACTTTCATTTATCTCTCACCAGCCCCTAGGATAATAATACTTTTTTGTTTCTGGTGCATCCTCCTGTATGAGTGTGTATGTATATATGTATTAGGCATGCTTATGCATAAGCAATGGTTTTTTAACATAAGACAGTATATGCATATTTCTCATTTAACCTCCTTGTGTATGCGAAACATATAATACTACATATAATCTTTTGTATTTTGCTTTTTAACTTAAAATATATCCTGGAAATCATTGTATATCAATATACAGATGTATTCATTTTTATAGCTGCATGACACTCTATGCAGCTGTACTATCATGTATATAACTAGTCGCTTTTCAAAGAGCACTTGGGTAGTTCTATATTTTGCTATTACAAATAATGCTGCAATGAATAACCTTGGACATATCTTTGTGAAAACGTCTTTTTCAGGGCTAATTCCTAGAGGTGGGATTTCTGGGTCAAAGGGTAAATGCATGGTTTTCTTGGCTATTGCCAGATTCCCCTCCATAGATGTTGAATCATTTCACATTCCCACCAGTGAGTTATAAAAGCGTACACTTTCCCTAGAAGGTTTGCCAACAGGGTGTGTGGTCAAGCCTTTGAATTTCTGCCAACATGATGTGTGTGATATGGAGTCCCAGAGTAGTTTTAATCTGTATTTATATGTGAAGTTGAGCATCTTTTCATACCGTTAGGGCTTTGTGTATATTGTTTTCTGTGAACCGTTTTTGTGATCTGTCCATTTTTCTGTAGATTTTTGATCTTTTTTTCCTACTTTTAACAGCATTTTATGTATTAGGGAGATTAGTCCTTTAACTCTGAGAGATATTGTATGTATTTTCTATCATTTTATCTCTTGTTATTTGACTTTGTTTATGGTGTTTTTCAGAAGCCAAAAGAATTTATAATCAAATTAATCCAGTTGTTGCTTTTATTGCTTATGAATTATTTAAAAGGCTTTCTTCACATCCTTCATCTCCAGATTATATATAAAAAAAACTCTTGTGTTTTCTTCTAGAACTTTTTCCATTTAGAACACTGATCCATTTGGTGTTTATTCTGATACATGGTGGGAGGTATGGATCCATTTCTACATTTTTTCAAATGGTTATCCAGTTAACATATTTTATTAAGTCTATCTGTTCTCCAGAGTTTGAAATGTCACCTTTATCATAGACTGTATTTCTATAAATACTTGCATCTGTTCCTGGACCCTTAACTCTGTACCATTAGTCAGTTTGCTCATCTGTCAACAGTGCAGTTTTAACTAGTAAGGCTTTTAGAATACTTTACAATTTCAGAGGGTAATCCCCCTGCCATTGTTCTTCTTGTAGAGTTTTTCTAGCTTTTCTAGTATGTCTAATTTTTCATTTAAACTTTAGATTCAATTTGACTCAGTCCAGGATAAAAACTTGTTGGGAATTTTATTTCAATTTTGATAAGTTTATGTATTATCTCTAGGAGGACTGATGTTTTTATAAGACGGAATTATCCAAGAACAAGGGATTTTTTTTTTGTCATTTGTTCAAGTCTTTTCTGTGTTTCTTAGAAGTGGTTTAAAATAGTTTTCATATTGGTTTTGCATATTTCTTGTTAAATTAATTTGTAAGTACTTTATCTTTTTCATTGCATTTGTTGTAATAGTTTCTCTTCCATTGTATATTATTTATGTGCACACACATGATTTTGTTTGGTAAATGATATTGATTTTCATTGTATAACATATTCTGCTAATTTTGAATTCTTTTATTTTCATTATTAAATCTTTTGGGTTTCCAAGTATATTATTCAATCATCTATAAATTATGTTTATTTTCAAAATGTTTATTCTTTCAATGTTTTTTCTTCTCTAATTATACACATTATATTTCCAATACAGTGTTAAATAATAATGCAGATAGTGAGTGTCCTTGTTTTATTTCTGACGTTAGTAGGAAATGCTTTGTTTCCCTATTAAGAAGGATGATGACTTTAAGGTTGATTTTATACATCTACACATACATACATATATATGTACATATACACGTGGGTGTACATAAAGACATGTGGATACATACATGTGTATAGACACACTCATAGATATATATCTATACACATGTTTATATACACATATACATATATATCTATATACATATGTGTATTCATATATCTATTGATGTGTGTGTATCTTCTTAGTATGAATAAAATTATGCACTTTTTCCTTATGTCTACTATTAATAGGGCAAATTATATGGATTTTCTAATATAGATCTACCCTCACATTCCTAGAATAAGTTTTACTTGGACGTAATGTACTATTTTTAAGCATGTTTTTCTATTCTTTTTGCTATCATTTTATTTAGAATTTTTTGGCATTGGTATTTGTAAGAAATATGAAGCTATAGTTGTCTTTCTGGGGCTATCTCTATTGGCTTAGAGATTAATGTTATATTTGTTTTTAAAAAATTTGGAAGTTTTCTTCTTTCTATATTCTGGGACAAATTATTTGATGTTGAGATTATCTTGTATTTTCTTAGTAGACCCTCTGTGAAACCATCCAGGTCTTGTCCTTTTTTATGGGACAGTTCTTCGATAACTTTCTGTATTCTGTCTGTGGAAGTAGGACTGTTTAAGCTTTCTATATTTATTTGGATCAATTTTAGCAAATCATATTTTCTTAAGAAGTCATTTATTTTATCTAAATTTTTAATTTGCATAGAGTTGTACAACATGTTCTTATGAGTTTTTTATGTTGTTTTTTCATGGCTATTTTCCCCTGGTTATTTCTTTTTTTTTTTTTTCAAGACAGTCTCATTCTGTTGCCCAGGCTAGAGTGCAACGGCATGATCTCAGCTCACTGCAATCTCTGCCTCCAAGGTTCAAGTGATCCTCGTGCCTCAGCCTCCCAAGTAGCTGGGATTAGAGGGGTGTGCCACCACACCTGGCTAATTGTTGTATTTTTAGTAGAGATGGGGTTTCACCATATGGTCCAGGCTGGTCTTGAACCCCTGACCTCTGGTGATCTGCCTGCCTCAGCCTCCCAAAGTGCTGGGATTACAGGCATGAGCCACCACACCCAGTGAACCTCCCTGGTTGTTATTATTATTTTTTTTAACTTTCTTAATTAGGCCTAGTATAGGAGAGTCATTTGTTCATTTCTTTGGAAAGAAACAGCATTTTGAATTATGTAATGGTTCTACTTTTTAAAAAAAATTTTCTGTCATGCGATTTTTCTGTTTTCATCCTTATTTATTTTCTCCTGCTTTCTTTTGGTTTATTGTTATTTTTCTAGTTCTTTTAAGTTGAGAACTTAATTCCTTTATTTTTGTTTTTAAATATATTTGTATAATTATTTAAAGCTGTAAAATTTCCCCTGATGGGTAGTTTAGTTCTATCCCACAGATTCTGAATTGTCCTGGATTATCATTTTATTGAAATCTAGTTATAAAAGTTATTTTTCATTGTTGTACTGTTTTTTTGAGTTCCAATTATATGCATGTTAGATCTTCTTTGTCTGTCTTCTTTATGTACTGTTTTATTTGATCCTTTAAAAATCTTTCTTTTTTATTCTCTTCTTTATATTGTATCCTCAATATTCCTTTTATATATTCAGTTGCATTCATTTTTCTCCTGACCACTCAATAGTTTAATTTTATTTCCTTTTATTCCATTTTTCTTAAATTTAGCAAATTCTCATTTTATATATTTCAGTATTTTTTAAAAAGCCATGTTTTGTTTTTAGCTGTTGAATTTTTGATGTAAAGTTTTTTTTAAATCTATGATTGTTTAATAATATTTAATTTGGTTTGGAGTGTTTGTTACAGTTCTCCACTGCTCCATATTTTCTTTTGGGTGGAGAATTTTCACCAGCTGAAGTGCCTTCTACTTTCTGTTCATTTTGAAATGTCTTCTATTTTTCTAGACTAGCAACAATGAGTGATGCTATGTGGGCAGTAGTGAGGAGTTTGGTTCAGTTCAAGAACACACTCTTACAGATGGTGCCTTTGCGGGGTGTGAGTCCTTTTTCTTTCTTGCAGGATTTGTTTTTTTGAGACAGAGTCTTGCTCTGTTGCCCAGGCCAGAGTGCACTGGCACAATCTCAGCTCACTGCAACCTCTGCCTCCCGGGCCTAAGTTATTCTCCTGCCTCAGCCTCCTGAGTAGCTGGGATCACAAGCACATGCCACCATGCCTGACTAATTTTCATATTTTTAGTAGAAATGGGGTCTCACCATGTTGGGCCAGGCTGGTCTCAAACTCCCGACCTCAGGTGATCTGCCCACCTTGGCCTCCTGGAGTGCTGTAGTTACAGGCGTGAGTCACCACACCCAGCCTTTCCTGTAGGATTTTTAATTTGCACCACTTGCTTCCTCCTTTTCCTTCACCAAAAGTCTACAAGTGATGCCTCACCCTCCCCAAACACGGTGCCTGCTAAGACTGCTACCTCCAGTCCCACACATTTTCTTGCCACTTTCTTTTTAGGACTTTTGATTTTAAAATAATTTTAGATCTTTAGAAGAGATGAAAAGACAGTACAAAGTGTTCTCATATGTACTTTCACTTAGATTTCTCTAATGATATCTTAAACATGGAATATTTATCAAAACTAAGAAGTTAACTTTGCTACAAGACTGCCTACTAAACTGTGGACTTTGTTAGGCTCACCCCAGTTTTTCCACTAATACCATTTTTCTGTTCTAGGATCCAGTCCAGGATACTACAAGTATTTGTTAGGTCTCTTTAGCCTCCCCAGCCTATGGCAGTTTCTTGGTTGCCCTTTGCCTTTCATGACCTTGGCACTTTTGAAGAATCAAGGTCTAATATTTTGTAGAACATCCTCAATCTGACTTTGCTTAATGTTTCTCATGATTAGGCCAAGGTTGTGGATTCTGGGTAAGAATACTACAGAGATGATGTATCCTTCTCATCAAATCATATTGGATGCACATGATATCAATATGACTTATTACTGCTAATATTTATTTTAATCACTCAGTTAAGGTGGTGTTTGCCAGATTCCTTCATTGTTAAATTAACTGTTTTTTCTTTTGCACTCTTTGATCATTGTCTTATTCATACTTCTTCATAGTGAGTAAGTAGGTCCAGCCCACACTCAGGTGGAGGGAAAGTAAGCCCCACGTCCTGGAAGTGGGTATCTGAGGATCTGTGGGACTCACATTAAAAACATGATGGTAATTATCACATTTTAGGGGAGATATTTTGAGGTCATGTAAATATTCTGCTTTAAGTTTTGCACATTAATTTTAGCACTTATCAATGCATCTTTATTGTAGCAATTACTCCTCTGGTGTGTTAGTGGTGATTTTCTATTTCCCTTGTTCTTTCTACATGCATTAATGAGAATTTTTCCATAAGGAAGATTTGTCTCTTCTTCCACATTTATTTATAAACTCAGTCATTTATGTCAGTGTGGACTCGTGCATGTTTGTTTTATTTTAGGGGTTATAATCCAGTGCTATCATCATTTATTCTGTTGTTCCTCACATTGCTTCAGTTTTAGCCCTCATGACTACCCTCAGGTTGCTTCTGGGTCTTTCTGACACAGCTTCATCTTGTTTGCTTGAGCACTTCCTTGCTTTCTGGCTCTGAAAGATACCATATATATACATCCTGTAATTTCCCTGCCTTCCCTGGAATCAGCCATTTCTCTAAGGAGCTTCCTGACTAGAGGATGGTGTTAGAAACCACCATCTGGGCATGGGATGTGCTCACCACTTCTGGGGCGTCACAGCCTCCAGTCCCTCTCAGCACTTCCCTTTCTCTGCTCACTGGATTTCTGGGCATGCACTGGGACCTTCTGTTCAGGTCAGTCTGCATCCTGGCATGGCTGTCCTCGGCCGTCTCCCACTGGCCCCTCTCCCTGAAGGCTCCGTGTAAAGCTGCCCTGGTTCAGGCTCCTGGCATGGCGCTTTATTTGCTGCTTGTTCTCGGTCTCCAAGTTGGACAGAAATGTAGACATGTTGTTCCCAGGCTTCACAGTGGAGGAACTTGGTGTCATTTTTTTGTTTTGTTTTGTTCTTGTTTTTTTTTTTTTTTTTTTGCATTGGTCAGGATAACCAATTTGTTAAAGCTATTAACCTGGAAAGTCATATCATCCTTTGATTCTGGAAATTTTTAGTTTTTTGCTTTTTAAAATAATTTATTACTTTCCTTTTTTCCACTTAGATATGAATTTAATAAATAACCCTTATTGGAAGATTCAAATAACTTTTCAAAAAAGGAACTTTAATACAACATACATAAGTGAATTTAGCTGCCGTGGAAGTTGATTGTAGATTCTTTGGATCATATTTTATTCATCTTATTTTTTCCCCGCCAGCATCTCTTGGCAAAAGAAATTAGTGGAGAGATTTTAACGGTCTTTTGGGTCATTGGTTGTTTTTCCAAACTGGAAGGTTATGTTGGATGCACTGATGTGGTGGGTGAGCAGTCCCAGGGATGTCTGCTTAATGACTGAGAGCACTGGGGTCCTTAGGAAGAAAGTCTGCGAGGGTCTCCCACTGTCTGCAGACACTTTCTCCACTTTCTCCTCATCTGTTCTGCTGTGTCTCCTTACTGGAGTATGATTATGGATGTAAAATCCCTGTAAAGTGACCAGCAGAGCAGCACTGATGCAGATGAAGGTGTGTGTGGAGGCAGCTGGTCCCAGGAGTCTGGCTGTGCTCTGCACCTCTGGACACAGTAGGCGTCAACTCAATGCACATTTATTGGTTGAAGGAATAAGGGAGGACACTGGTGAGTGAGGGAGCTCCCAGGGCCTCCTGCCCCTTTCAGATGGTGAGATAGTCATTCTGAAGTCAAGGATGTGTGTTCTGATGCAGATGCAAACTCTACAGTAGAAGCTGGGGCAGGGAGAGCTCTGCAGACATGGTGGAGGGAGTGGCTGTTACAGGGCTGTGGTGACTGGGAGGTGGGGTCTGCAGAGATGGTGGAGGGAGTGGCTGTTCCAGGGCTGTGGTGACTCGGGGGTGGGGTCTGCAGAGATGGTGGAGGGAGTGGCTGTTCCAGGGCTGTGCTGACTGGGGGGTGGGGTCTATGGAGATGGTGGGGGGCTGTTCCAGGCCTGTGGTGACTGAGGACTTGGCTCTATAGAGATGGTGGGGGCTATTCCAGGGCTGTGGTGACTGGGGGTGGGGTGGGGTTGCAGAGATGGTGGGGGCCTGTTCCAGGGCTGTGGTGATGGGGGTGTGGGCTCTATGGGGATGGTGGGGCTGTTCCAGGGCTGTGGTAATTCGGGGCTGGGCTCTGCTCTGTAGAGATGGTAGGGGGTGCTGTTCCAGGGCCGTGGTGGCTTGGGGGTGGGGTCTATAGAGATGATGGGTGGTTGTTTTAGGGCTGTGGTGATGGGGGATGGACACTAGAGAGATGGTGGAGGGAGTGGCTGTTCCAGGGCTGTGGTGACTGGGGGGTGGGGTCTGTAGAGATGGTAGAGGGTTGTTCCAGGGCTGTGCTGATGGAGTAGGGGGTGGGGTCTGTGGAGATGGTTGGGGGGCTGTTTCAGGGCTGTGGTAATGGGGGATGGGCTCTATAGGGATGGTGGGTGCTGTTCCAGGGCTGCAGTGACTGAGGACTTGGCTCTATAGAGATGTTGGGGCCTGTTCCAGGGCTGTGGTGGTTGTGGGGGTGGGGTCTGCAGAGATGATGGAGGATGTTCCAGGGTGTGGCAATGGGGGGATGGGGTTGTGGAGATGATGGAAGATATTCCAGGGCTGTGGTGATGGGTGGCAGGGGGGTTGGGTTGTGGAGATGGTGGGGCCTGTTTCAGGGTTGTGATGGCTGGGGGGTGGGGTCTGTGGAGATGGTGGGGTTGTTTCAGGCTGTGATGATAGAGACAGGGTGGGGTTATGGAGATGGTGGGGGCTGTTTCAGGGCTGTGGTGGTTGTGGCAGCCCTGCAGAGATGATGGAGGATGTTCCAGGGCTGTGATAGGAGACAGAGTTTGGGCTCAGGGCCAGGCACCCCTGGGGATGAATCATCCAGCTCTTTCCTTGCCTACTGGGTTACCAGGGCAGGTCCTTTTGTGTCTGGTCACAAAGTGAAATTCCCCTTCTGGGAGAAAACTCCTCTGGGTCCTCCCACTGTCCCCATAGGAGACTCTTGTGTTTGGAAGCTGCTGCTCATCCACTAGGTCCCTTGGGCTGGAGACGGGGAGGCCGTGGGCTGGAGGAGACTTGGGCCACTGCACTGGGACGAGGCCACCTCACCAGCTGGTTCTCAGCTCTTTTGTTTTGCATGACATTTCTATTGAAAATAGATAATAAAATTCCTAGACTAATCCTTAAATTGTTTCTCTCTTTCCATCTCTGCCTTCCTTTTCTTTGTTTTGTTTTCTATTATCTGGGTTGTTTTCTCCATCTCTATTCCCCAATTAAATTAAAAAGTATTTTTCTCATGTTGTCTTTTTTGTTTCCTGAGTGATATTTCTTTTATGGAATCCTCTCCCCGTTTCATAGAATCAACCTCTCATATCTTTGGTATTGTTAGTTATCCCTTTCAGAAAAGTCTTCCCGGTCACCTTGATGACACGTACTCGCTCTGAGTTCACTCTCGATTTTCAGCCTTTCCTTCTCGGTTTGTTATAGGAGGAACTTTTACCAAACGCCTGGGATTTCTGATATTGAGTCCACGTCTGATGCTTGGTTTCTGTGGGTGAGGTTTGCTGGCTGGTGGGTGACTGTGTAGGGACTTCACTATTTTGTCAGAAGACCCCTAACCTCTCTTGTCTTTCCTTGTGGGCATCAGACGGCCCTCCTACTGCTGATGGTGGCACAGGCCAGGCAGCAGGTGGCCCAGACGCTGGGCTCCCAGGGATACAGGCCTCAGTCTATGTCCAGGTGGCACCACATCTTCTTCACCTGTGGCTGTTCCGCTTTGCTTAATGCCAAGATTATGGACGCCTCCCACTCAGAGACTGACCTGCCCCCTTCTGCTAGAGCAGAGGGGCTCCATTTCCTGGCTGTGGGGCTGGGAGAAGGGACTTGGGGCTCTAAATAGTGTCTCATTGGAATTCGACGACTCCGTGTCCTCCACACCCCTCACGTCTTGCCTCAAGAGACACAGGTGCCCCTGGTTCCTGAGCTGCTCCGTGGCCCTGGGTGTTTCTGCTGGCTTCTCAGGGCTCCTCTCATCTGGAGGCACCCATTTCCTGGAGCTCTGTCTGCGTCAGTGGCTGGTACCTGTCTGTCCTCATCATCCAGGGGTGCATCCATACCTCCCGCCAGCTGCCAGCCCCCTCTCCTTTCCATTTGTCCTTGCAGTTTGCATCTTTCCTCTCTAGTGTGATTAATGTGTAGGGAGTAGAGATGGAGGATGCTTCCCCTGCTGTAAGCAGGAGGCGCTTTCTGCTGCTGTCTAGCCACACCTTGCCTCGCTTCCCAGCACACCTTCTTCCTTTCAACTGTCTGCCTGAGATGTTGACATCTGAGAGTTTCTCATTTGTTGTTACGAAAATGATTCCTGCCTGGAAAATTTGAACGTTTCTAAATGAAAACAAAATTAATAGTATTATCTCTCAAGGTGTGAGTTTATTTGTGCATGTGTGTGTATCTGCATGTGTAGGTATCTGCTTATGTGAGCATGCATGTGTGCGTGTGTATCTGCATGTGTGAGCATGTGTATAAGCGTGCATGTGTGTATCTGCATGTGTGCATGTGTGTGCATGTGTATCTCTATGTATCTGCATGTGTGAGCATGTGTGTGTCTGTGCATGTGTATCTGTGTATCTCCATGTGTGAGCATGTGTCCGTGTGCATCTCTGCATCTTGCCTGTGTGTATATCTGCACGTATCAGCATGTGCGTATGTGTGTCTGTGCATGTGTGTATATCTGCATGTATCTACATGTGTGAGCATGTGTGTGTGTATGCATGTGTGTGTGCATGTGTGTATCTTTATGTATCTGTGCATGTTTGTGTGCATATATGTGTATCTGCATGTGTGTTTGTGTGTGTGTATCTGTGTGTGTGTGTGTGTATGTACATACCCGTGAAGCAGGGCGAGGAAGTGGTGTGGCAGGATGTTGGGGGAAGGGTACTGGCAGAGGAAGACCTGATGAACAAGTTTAAAAGATGCCAGAAGCACAGCTGAGGCTGAGGCTGGGGTTGCTAATTCCCTCCGATGTGTGCATGCCGCTGATAGCAAGTTATGTGTATGACATTCTGACACTCTCTCTCAAGAAAGAGGAAGAGTGGCGTGAAAGATTCGGAGGATGTTGGTTTAATTGGAAAGCGACTGAGGGCTGAGCAGAGCGGGGTGAGGAGCCACCGTGCCTCTGCACAATGGCGATGGTTGAAGGTTGTATATAAGGTGGCCTTATTAAAGTGACAAGGCAATTTAATTCCTTTGTGCACAATGATTCTACTTCATTGATTTACAATGGGAAGGATATAATTTTGCTAGTGTTGGCAAAAAGCTCAAATGTCAGCCTTTTCAAATCGCCATACTTGCCTTGTTCAGGATGAATAATGAATAAGTCACCTTTTGTCTACAGTTAAATATTCTTGAATAAATACAAAGAACATAAAAGACATAAATGATTGCCTGATTTATATTTAAAATAAAGATCAACATTGTGATAAATGGTTGAAAATGCTGTGTGTGCAGCAATATGACTCTCCTGATAATTACATTATCAATTAGGGAGCAGCCCAGGTGTAGACCGTGGTTGTGTGCACACACCCACTAACCCACAGCCCCGTACGGAAGCAGGCCCCAGGCTCTCCATGAAGGGGAGCTGGGGCCCTGGTCTCCTCAGACTCCTCTACATCCTGCAAACCCCAGCCAGGGAAGGCCAGGGGCTGGGACCCTTCTAGCTCCTCAACAGAGGGAGGAGGGCAACTTCAGTAGAAGCAGATTCACACTGGGCCTGGGGGCCTCCAAGGCCCCTGGATCATTTTCTGTTTGTCACCTTTGAAAGGAAGTTTGTAGGAAACATAGGAGAATAAGAAAGCATGTTCATCTGACAATTCAGCAAATCCCTGGCTAAAATAACCCTAGCATATCCATACCATGGAATTCTATGTCGCTATTGGAAATGAAGGAACAGGGAGAAGAATATTTTATGAGCAAATTACTATCTTCATATTCTCAAATGAATAAAGCATGCTTCAGTAAGATTCAGTAAGATTCTATTTTTATTACAAATGTGTGTGTATGTATATGTATATATATGTACATACATATGTATATATACACATATGTATGTATATATATACATACACTATATATAGTGGATATATAGAGTGTATATATAGTGTGTATGTATATATATAGTGTGTATATATATAGTGTGTATATATATAGTGTGTACATATATAGTGTGTATATATAGTGTACATATATAGTGTGTATATATATAGTGTACATATATAGTGTGTATATAGTGTATATATATAGTGTATATAGTGTGTATATATATATTTATATGTTTATATATATATCTATATGGTGTATGTATTAGGGTTCTCCAGAGAAACAGAGCCAATAGGGTGTGTGTGTGTGTGTGTGTGTAGAGAGAGAGATTGATTGATTTTAAGGAATTTGCTTACACGATTGTGGAAGCTGGCAGGTCTGAAATTTGCATAGTGGGCCGGCAGGCTGGAAGCCCAGGGAAAAATGGATGCGATAGTCCTGAGCCTGAAGACGGTCTGGAGGCCAATTCCTACTTCCTCGGGGAAGTCAGTGTCTTTCTCCTTAGGCCTTCAACTGACTGGATGAGGCCCGCCCGCCTTAGGAAGAAGCATCTGTTTCACTCGAAGCCCAGTGGTCAAAGATTAATTTCACCTAAAAATACCTTCAGAACAACATCTAGACTGATGTTTGACCAAACATGTTGGCATCAGGGCTTAGCCAAATTGACACATAAAATTCCACCATCCCAATGTGTGTGTGTATGTGTCTTATTAAAAGAAAACACATCAAAATGTTGACAATACTTGTCTCTGGACAATTGTTCTTTTCTGTATATTTGCATTTTCTCATTGCTTTTGCAACAAATGTGTTTTATTTTTGCAACAAGAAACAATACAATGAGATATATTTAAAAAATATCTTGAGACTCAAATCTGTTGTGTGCAATCCACCTGAATCTTGGCATTTCCAGGACCGTGGTCAAGGGCGACATATCTGAGCACTTGACACTTTTCTCCTGCAGCGAAGGAGCCCCTCCCTCCCAGGGTGTCCACAGCGATGGTGGTGCGGCCGGTCCTGGGAGGGGAGGTAGATCTGGGTTCTGGCCTCAGAGCAGCCACTGAGCAGCTGTGTACCCCTGCGAAAGCACCTTGATTCTTGGGGCGTCTCTGTCCTCGCATGTCGATGACATGCCTGCTAGGGCCACGTGAGTAGCTCTGACAGGAAGGGGCATTTCCCGGTGTCCTGTGATTGGGAGTAGGGAGAGAGACACTTAGCAAGGGTTTAGAGATGCCACAACTCTCTCTGCTCATACGTGGGACAGTGCCAGAGCACAGAGCTGGTCAGCATCCCACTCGCCCTTCAGTATCCTGCTGGGCATCCACGCAGGTGAGAAACTGCTGGGATCGGCTGGGCTGAGCCCTCACCCAGTTTTCCATCCACAGATGCACACGTGCACATGCAGTGCGGTTGCCCTGCTTCAATGCACACTCTTGTTTTCTAAGATGCAGCTGCGATGGAAACTGAGGAGACGCTGCACTTTGTGCTGTTTGGAAGTTGCTGGGGCTGTGCGTCGTGGCAGAGCCTCAGTGCCTGTGGCTCAGTTGGCAGCTGTGTGTGCACGCTCCAGGCTCAGGTGACTCACACAGATCCACCACGACATCAGCATGTCCTTAGAACGCCTGTGCGTTTGCATATTGAGGATATTACCTTAATAGAAATGACTTTTGCTTATTATAGTTGCAATATTACATATTGCTTGAAATAACAGATGTAGGAAGATCATGGAGTCTGTAACTATTTTCAGGATGGTATAAAGAGGCTGTTACAAAGCACTCATCGTGAACAGTGGACTTTGGTCAACTGGATGAGGCAGCACTGCGAGGTGGCACTCGGCATCCATAGCATCCCAACCCTGTGTCACAGCAGATGAGGTGCCCTCATCTGTGCTCTCCCATGTGTGTATCTGACTCTCCTTAGTCCGGGTTTGCAATGGGGAAGGAAGGAGATGACCCCCAGACAACTCTGAGCCCACCTGTTTCTCCACCTCTGCTCTGGGCACCTGCCCCAGCGGCCCCATCACTTGCCGGATTATTGAAATAACCTCCTGGCTGACTCCAGTCTCCAGAGGGTGAGTGATTGGAGGCCTCCCTCGGCAGTGCGGAGCTGCTCACGGAGGCCTCTCTCGGCAGTGCGGAGCCGCTCATGGAAGCATCTCTCTGCTCACCCCCTTGGCCTGCAGCCTCAACAACGTTGCACTGATCATAGGACAAAGAGCTGCTCGCTTAGTCATGGGGCACAATGTTGATGCCAAGGTTAGGTGGCTGTCTTCAGTTTTCCTTCCTAGCCGGATGAAAGGCTGCGGGCACATCACTACTTGTGACCACCTGATTGGTGCTGTCGTGTCCCTCTGCTGGGCCTCAGTCCAGCCCTGCGTCCAGTCCTGGGCCTGCCTCGCTCTTTATGCAGAAATGGAAGGGACGCTGACTCTAAAGTACCACTCCTCACTCCTCTTTCAGCCACTATAGCGCTCGCTTAGGGGCTGGATCCTGCTTAAACAGACGTCACAGGACGGCTGCCCCTCCTCACTTCCCTCCTCCCTCTCCTCATTGTCCTGATAGCCCAGACTAAGAGGCACCATGTCCTTTCTCTCCTTCGGAAGACCAGCCTTTCCGTCATGAAACTTTTATTTTTACTATTCAGTATGTGAGAACAGGTGTGTGAGAGAGTGTATGTGGGTTTGTATTTGAGTGTGTAAATGTATGTGTGAGTGGGCATGTATGTGTCACTGCATGCAATAGTGTGCACGTGTGTGTGCACGTAAGTGCACATTAAATGTGTGTGTAAAAGTCCGCGTGTCTGTGCCTGAGTGTGTGCATGTGTGAGTGGGCGTGTGTGGGGGAGCAGTGTGAGTAGCTGTGAAGGGCTGGCATTCACTCTAGAGGACCAGGCTCTGCCCCTTGCCTGGCCCTGGGAGCAGCAGGATGCCAGGGGAAGGACGCAGGGGGTGGTAGGCGCCCAGAGGGCAGGGAGCAGAGCATCCATCAGGTGTTCACTGGTCCCCAGTGAGTCCTGCCCTTTCTGCTTGACTCTGCCGTCAAGAGCAGTTTTTCCGAATGAGAGAACCAAGCAACGCCAAAGTAACCACATGTGGGGCCGTGTCCTCTGCTGGGGGTGTCTCCCACCCAGCTCCCGTGCCCTGGGCTGGAGTTATGGTCCAAGACCTGGACTGGCGCCATCCAGACCAGAAGGAGATGGTGCAGGAGGCCCTCATGCAGGGAGATCAGCACCCAGTGCCCGTCCACACAGGAGGTGGTGGGCGGGCACCAGCGAGGAGGAAATGCAGGCAGCACTGAAGTCAGAGCTGCTGCTTGATAGGGCGACAGCCTCATGAGAGAGAATGGAGCTGGCTGTCCTACTTGGCAGCAGGGAAGTAGAAGGAGAGAGGCAGGCAGCCGTGTGTGAGCCCAGGTGTTTGGGGACATGATCACACATGCACACACATGTGTATACACAACACACACATGTACACACAACACACACATGTACATGCATGCACATGAAGACAGTCCCATGCACATGTACATGTGTGTACTTGCCTGCACAATATGCACACATGCACACATGATATACACATGCAACTGTGTACTCGCACACACACACGAACATGAACAGATGGCACACATTTCTCAGTCTAGGCCCATCAGGAAGCTGTGCCTGGCTCGCTGCAGACTGGAGATCATTCCCGGGTGGAGGCCAAGGCTGTGGCTGAGAGACTCTGGCTGGAGCTCGAAGTTGCTGGGAGCCAGTGCTGAGGAAGTGCGTAGAGCACAGAGGCCTGCGGGTCACACTCCAGGTAGCAGGGAACAGGCGAATGTGTAGAAACTAAGAGAGAAAAGTTTATCTACGGGAGTGGCCCCTGGAGGAGGCAGGAGGACTGCAGAGAGAAAGCTTTGGGGGTACCTGCCCCACAGCCCTTCTGCTCCCCTGCCACTCCCACCCTTACCTTTCTCTGCCAGAACTGAAGAGATCGTGCTCTGTGCTTTAGGCACTGTCAACATGAGGGTGCACATGGCCCATGCTCAGTCACCTGCTTGTTAATCGTTTCAGTCATGTGACAAACACCCACAAACCCACCGTCCACCTGGGCCGAGGATGTCTTGACACCCCCCTTCTGAGCCCTGCACCCCCAGAGACAATCACCCGTTGGTGCCATGTGGATCCTCACTTTGACTTTGGAGCAGTTTCTGGCTGGTCCCTTCAGGTGGGGTTGCATCTCCTCCATCTGATCTGGGCAGGAGACCAGTGCGAGGGGCTGGGAGGCTTGCCCCAGGAGTCTGTGCTGCAGACGGGGCTGGCATTGGGGCCATTCTCAACATCTAGCATGCCCCTCTTTTCAGGCTAGACACTGAGCTCCCTGGACCTCTCAGGAGTGGGCCACATGGAAAGTTCCGGCCATGTGGTGGGTAAGAAAGATGTGAGTGTAGTCAGTTCAAAATTCACTGTACTGGGCAGTCAGGCAGTGAGGCCATGGCTTGGGAAAAGTGGGGCTTGGTGCAGCTCACATGTCACACATAGCATTGGCAGGGACCTAGCACAAGGGCAGGCTGCTTGACACAGGCTAAGTGGAGAAGAAATGCAAGATACGACAGTGAATTGGCTCTTTGTCTGAGGAGGTGTGAGGGTTGGGTCATCTGAAACAGGGAGGGCAGCCGCTGAGCCTGGAGCTGTGTCTGCAATGGCTGCGTTGCACAGGCCTGCTCTGTGCTGAGAGATGGGTGCCTCTGTCACCGCACCCTGTCCTCCAGGACGCAGCGCTCCTGTGATGCTGATTGTATCCCAGCATCTAGCGTGCTCGCCCTGAAATGAACTTGTGTTTCAAGACCATGCTGTGGTGGAATGTGGCAGTTTCCAGGCTGGGGCACTGGTGCCTGGGAGGCGGCCATCAGAGAAAGTGGCTTCCTGCTGCAGTGACCAGCACCGTCCAGGCTCCAGCTGCTCCATTCACCTGGGGCTGGGGTCAGCAGGACGGGCCGGTCAGCTGTGGGCATAGAATACGAGAGAAAGAGCTTTATTTTAAGCCACCAAGATTTTTGCTTCTCACCTTGCCATCACCTAGTCTCCTTAAGTGACACATATGCACACAGTCGGTGTGACTGGCCAAAGGGTTTCCTATTAATTCAATACAGTCATCCCTCTATCCTCAGGGGGTACATTCCAAGACCCCCAGAGGATGCCTGAAACCACAGATAGTACCGAGCCCCATGTACACTATGTTTTTCCTATCCATCCACACCTGGGATAAAGTTTAATTTATAAATCAGGCACAGTAAGAGATTGACAATAACTAGTAAAATTGAACAATTATAACAATATAGTCTCAATTTTACAAAAAGAAGATTCATTCATACTGGAGATCTTAGCAACCTCAGCGTACTATTTCTTTCTTAAGCCGAGAACTTTCACTTTCACTTAAAGGAGCACCTTAAGGTTTCTCTTAGGTGTATCCACATTGCCAGCCTCACTGCTCCTGTGCTTTGGGGCCATGATGAAGTCAAATGAGAGTTCCTTGAACACGAGCACCGCACCCCTGTGACTGTTGATCTGATAACTGAGAGGGCCCCTAGGTGACCAGCAGGGGCTTAAGGGGAGTCGGCAGCTGGACAAAGAGAGGGTTCACGTCCGGGGCAGGGTGGAGGGGGCAGCTGAGATTTTATCATACTGCTCGGAATGGTGCACAATTGAAAACTTATGAATTGTTTATTTCTGGAATTTTCCATTTAATATTTTCAGACCTTGGGAAACTGTGGAAAGTGAAGCCATGGATAAAGGGCCACTGTCCTATTTCTCTTCTTCTAATAATTGCTTATATATTGATATCCTACCATGTGGCCTCAGTCCATTAATCCTTTGAGGCAAACACCAAAGCTCTATATACCAGTCAACAAAAAGGGTTTGCTGAGGCCAGGCGCAGTGGCTCACGCCTGTAATCCCAGCACTTTGGGAGGCCGAGGCAGGTGGATCACCTGAGGTCAGGAGTTCGAGACCAGCCTGGCCAACATGGTGAAACCCCTTTCTACTAAAAATACAAAAATCAGTCAGGTGTGGTGGCGGGTGCCTGTAATCCCAGCTACTTGGGAGGCTGAGGCAGGAGAATTGTTTGAACCCGGGAGGCGGAGGTTGCAGTACGCCGAGATCATGTCATTGCACTCCAGCCTGGGCAACAAGAGCAAAACTCCGTCTCAGAAAAAAAAAAAAAAAAAAAGGTTTGCTGAGAATTTATTCATTCTTCAGTCCTGTCCTGGACACCATGGAATTTAATGAAGTGAAGAAGATCTGGAACTGACCCCCAGATATACTATGAAACATGTAAATGGTGTACAAATAAGGCTCGTTCTTAGGAAAGATTTTCCATGCTGTTTCCACAAGTGTGAAACATGATGATATTTGGTCGGTGCAAAAGTAATTGCGGTTTTTGCCTTTAAAATTAATGGCAAAAGTTCTTGCCTGAGTTCACGCCTTCCTGGGTCCTGTCACGAATGCAGGGGCGTATCTTTCTGAAATGACCAACCTAATATGTTGCGTGTAGATTTCTTGCGACATATGGAAAGTGTTTGCAACATGCAGTATTTGATGAATGTTTATCCCAGATCCCTTCCTGGTGGTTCAGAGGGAGAGTGAGAGGCCAAGGAGGGAAAGGGGGGTTCAGACATCCTGGCTCTGAGGAAGGGGTCAGGGTTTGGCTACTGGAGGGGATGAGAGAGGGAAATAGGGTGAGTGAAGACGCGCCAGCTATGCCTGACCAGGGCCTGAGATGATTATGGCCTTCTGCTATGTAGAACTTCTCTGTTTATAACCCTATGCGTGTTTTTGGGAGAGCAAATTCACTGTTCCATGCTGCAGATACAGACCACGTTGAGGAACCTTCAACAACAACACTTCGAGAGAAATGCAAGAGAATCGTGCTGGCCATTTTGAGACTGGTCACGCGGGCTTCTTCAGCTTTGTTTCTGTGGGATTAGCACTTGTCATCTCTCTGACCGCCTATTGGTTCTTTCTTCTTCCTAGCTTTGGCATTTGTTTTTTCCCTCTCTCCTTATGAACTACAGACTTGACTTTCTGGTGTCTGCTCTGCCCTGGGACAGGGAAGGTCTGCAGGCCATCTGCTTCCTCCACTGAGGATGTCTCTGCACTGGCCATCTATGAAGGCCTGCAGGCCGTCTGCTTTGATAACTGAGGATGTCTGTGTACTAGCTGTCTGCAAAGGCCCACGGGCCGTCTGCTTCCCTCACTGAGGATGCCTGTGCACTGACCATCTGCCACCATTTGGGAGGTCCTTGCCTGAGTTCACACCTTCTTTGGGCCTGTCATGAATGCAGGGACTTGTCTTCCTGAAATGGCCAAATGTCTTCTGATTGCATTATCTTCCAACTGCAGGCCCCTGAGTCCTTCATAGCCAGCCAAATGCTGTGTCCTGGGGAGAAGGAATGGCTGGGTGCTGGTCTCTGGAGGCTGTGTGTTGCTGGGAGCTGCACTCAGGCCACTGAGATCAGGAGAGGCCTACAGGGACACACACCCAGCCCCTCCAGTCACTTCCCCCTGGACTGACTCTTTGAAAGTTCCCCGTGTCCAGTGTTAGCACCGCAGAGTGACACACATCTGAGACACTGCAAGAGCGTGGGGATTTATCAGCATCATTGGAAACAGATGTGCCAATGATGGAGCGACTCCTTAATACAGCTCTCCACGGTCTCTGCCATCCATTGGAAAGGACTCACAAGGTCCCTCCAGCTTCCACTCCTACCCATGCTCATTTAAAAACTACAACAAAGGCCAGGCTCAGTGGCTCACGCCTGTAATCCCAGCACTTTGGGAGGCCGAGGCAGGTGGATCATGAGGTCAGGAGATTGAGACCATCCTGGCCAACATGGTGAAACCTCATCTCTACTAAAAATAGAAACATTAGCTGGGTTTGGTGGCACGTGCCTGTAATCCCAGCTACTTGGGAGGCTAAGGCAAGAGAATTGATTGAGCCCAGGAGGTGGAGGTTGCAGTGAGCTGAGATCATGCCACTGCACTCCAGCCAGGGCTACAGAGAGACTCCATCTCAAAAACCACAACAAATAATCTAAAGATGGTGCTGGCTGAAACAGAGCAAACAAAACAGGAAAAAACACTGAAATGAAACCTGTTCTTCCTGCATGATCCAGCAACTGGGCTCCTTGGGATTTATCCAAGGGGTTGGGAACTGTCCACACAGACCCCTGCCCAGGGATGTTCACAGCGGTTTTATTCGTGTGGCTGAAACCTGGAGCCACCACGATGTGTGTCAGTGGGTGGGTGAATGAATTGTCGCTCCCTAACCCGACAGCAGAATGCTTCCTAGCACTGAACAGAAACGAGCTCTCAAGCCACGAAAAGATGTGCAGGAGCTTTCCTGCATATTCCAAGTGAGAGAAGCTGGTCTGAAAGGCCACAGAGTATATGATTCCAGCTGTTTGTCATTCTGGAAAAGGCACCTGTGGAGACAGTAGAAGGACCAGTGGTTTGCAGGGTTGGGGACTGGGGAGGAGGGTGAATAGGCAGAGCACAGAGGACTTCCTGGGCAGTGAAACCACGCTGTGTGATACGATGATGCTGGGGACAAGTCGCCGGCATTTGTCCAAACCCATGGAGTGCCCAGCACCAAGTGTGTGCCCCCATTTGGGGACTGTGGACCATGCAGGGCTCCTCCGTTGCAGCCAATGGGCCACTCTGCTGGGGGTGTTGATCTTGGGGGAGGCTGTGGGAATTGGGGGCAGGGAATACGGGAACTCTCTGAAACTTCTGATCAGTTTTCCTAAATGCTCTAAAAAAATAAAGACCATTTTTAAAAAGTCAGAGTCACTCATATGGTTGGAGGAGAAGACCTTCCTTTTGGTCTGAATCTTGACTTTCTTGAACTGGGAGTAGATTCCTGTTCGAAAACACAACTCAAGGAAAATCCCATTGTGTCATGGGGGACTTAGGAAGAGAGGGCAAGTGACTGCTATCACTAAATAGTGTTGGGTTCCAGGTCTGGCTCTAGACTAACAATAACATGCTGAGTGATTCATCTTGAAGGTCGGGGTTTGGATTCTCAGGTAAAGTTTGAACCCACTGTGATATGTCACTGGCCATAAAAATGCTTCTTGGACATTGATATGGTTTGGCTGTGTCCCCACCCAAATATCATCTTGAATTGTAACCCCCCACAATTCCCATATGTTGGGAGGAACCCGGTGGGAGGTAATTGAATTATGGGGCCGGGTATTTCCTGCGCTGTTCTTGTGATAGAGAATGAGTCTCATGAGATCTCATGATGGTTTTAAAAATGGAAGTTTCCCTGCACAACTCTCTCTTGTCTGCCACCATGTGAGATGTGCCTTTCACCTTCCACCATGATTGTGAGGCCTCCCCAGCCATATGGAACTGTAAGTCCAATAAACCTCTTTCTTTTGTAAGTTTCCCAGTCTCGGGTATGCCTTTATCAGCAGCATGAAAACAGACTAACACAGCCATGATAAAGCCTTGCTTGCTCTGCCCACTGGCAGGACTCAGGCGTCGCTGTGCAGATGTGATGGGGCATGAAGAGCTCTCCAAGACCCTGCCTAGAGTGACAGCTAAGCCCCAGAGACCTCATCTGTGCCGTCTGTGCCGGCCTTGAGGCCGTTCCTTCACTAAGCCTACCCTGTGGCTTTCCTGCAGCTTGGTGCTGAGGGAGTTTGCCCACCCTCTCCTCTGTCCTCCTGGCATCCTTCTCAGTGTCTATGTACCATCTCATTTCCCCAACTAGATGGAAAGTTCCCTGAGGATTGATTGAAGCGCAGGCCCTGCTGCTTTCCCTAGGGTGGTGAGAGGATGGTAGCATTTTCTGAGGACATGGGTGGAGTCACACAGGGTTATGGCGGCTGAAGGAGGGACATACTCCCAGAGGCCCATGGGCATCAGGGCATTAGTAGGGCTTTCAGGGGTGATGGACCCCCTCCTGGGAGTTCTGAGGCCATGCATCTGCTGGGGTGAGCTGTCCTAGCTGCCAAGTGCCTTGCTGGCCTGAGCTGTGGCCACTGGGCTGGGCTCTGTCCCTTGCATCTGACTCCTCTTCCCCCAGCATGCACCGAGGGAGGAGGGGCTCTTGGGACCATGGGGTCAGGGCCGGGCAGGGTGCATTCAGACACCTCTCTGCCTACTCAGTCCCCCTCCTCGTCTTTGGCATTGACACCTTTGTGGGTTAAGAAGTATGTGGAAGTCCCAACCCCCAGTACTTTAGAATGTGACCTTATTTGAAAATCACATTGTTGCTGGTGTAATTAGCTAAGGTGAGGTCACAGTGGGATGGGCCCTGATCCAGTCAAACTGGCATCATAGGAAGAGACGCAGAGGAAGACCACAGGGAGGAGCCCTGTGGGGGCGGAGGCGGGGTGGGCACTGCAGCCCAAAGCTAAGGACTGAGGTCCAGAGCAGGTGGGGACTGGAAGAGGCTGAGGGGCACGGTTTTAGGGTCCTGACACTCTGACTGCAGGCTTCGAGTTGCTTTTGTTTTCAACTTCTGTCTTGCAGTGCTGTTATGGCCGCCCTAGGCGTCTCGCACAGGGCCCCGTCTTGCACGTGGGAACCACTGTCCTTCACTCAACACTGAGGAACCACCAACTGAGTGGATGAGTCCCTGGGCTGTGAGGTCTGGGAAGGATCCACCTGGCCAGTGAGAGGCACCTGGGAATATCTGTGGGCCTGCTGGAAGATGAATCCCTTTCCACAGAGGGGTTTGCAAACTGTGCTCCTAGGAACGCTAAGGGTTTTTAGAGACCCCAGAGACTGAGAGATGGAGGGGCCACCCTGCCCACCCTGTTCTGGCAGAGCAGCACCCCACTGTTCGCTTAATTTATATGTATTCATATTCCATGTGAAAAATCATGCCCTAGATACAAATTTTCACACTTCTAATCTCTTAGCTGGTTGGGCTCAAGAATGATGGTTTGTTCCCTTTTTCATCCCGTAAGTGAAAAACAAAAGCCTAAATTTCAAATTTGCAGGTAAGAAAACCAAGCCAGAGGTCACATAAAACCCAAGGCTTCTGACTCAGCACAAAGCCCAAAATTCAGATACTTGAATACGCCGTGAACTCTGTTAGTAAACATCACTGTATTCCTGTGGGGAGGTTTAGGGGTTAGAACAAAACAGACCTTGAGTTCTTAGTCCATGGACAGAGTTATTTCCCGCCTTGACCCGCACATTGCCTGTTCTGAACAGAGGAACGAGGGGCGATGGGGCTCCGTGAAGGAGCACGAAGGAGCTGTGTGCGGAGCGTCCTGCCGTGGGAGCAGTCCTGATTTGCTGTTCACACAGTCGGGACCCTTCTCACGGTCTCACATGAGCCCTGCATTCAGGTGCCCAGAAGGAATGAACTTCAGAAGCTGTAACAGAGGGACACACGCTTCCCATCCCCACCTCCCACTCCTCAGCCCCTGCTTCTCCTTTCTCTCTCTCCCTTTCTCATATCGGTTGTTTAATTTCCTCCCAAGGGTTCCATGCTGCCTTTGTCAGGTGCTGTCACTGGCAGGCACTTGTTTGAGTGAAGCCATCTCCATTCTGTAATTAGAGTCTGGGCAGCGAGCATCCGGAGACCCCGGGCAGGACTCTGTGGGAGGGTAAGCCTCACCTCACCTCGAATGAGGGGCTGCTCAGGCCCAGACTGAGAACAGCGTGCGGGGAACAAACCCTTCCATTGTTACCCGCACGCGCCAAACCAGCTCCTTTCAAAATGATTTCTAAAATCACTGCGATCACAGAGCTTCTGCTCACTCCTGCCCCTTCAAGCCAGAGGGCCTCACCCTCAGAAGCAGAGGTCCCATGGTCTAGACACGCCCAGTGGGTAAGTGTAGCATGCCTACCTTTTTTTTTTTTTTTTTTTGAGAAGGAGTCTCACTCTGTTGCCCAGGCTGGAGTGCAATGGCACTATCTTGGCTCACCACAACCTCCACCTTCCCGGTTAAAGGATTCTTGTGTTTCAGCCTCCCGAGTAGCTGGGACTACAGGCATGTGCCACCATGCCCAGCTAATTTTTGTATTTTTAGTAGAGACAGGTTTCACCACATTGGCCAGGCTGGTCTTGAACTCCTGGCCTCAAGTGAACCACCCACCTTGGTTTCCCAAAGTGCTAGGATTACAGGTGTGAGCCACTGTGCCTGGCCTCTTGCCTGCTTTTTTAATGCATATCGGATTAACTCTTCAGTGTGACAACAGCCATTTACCAAGTGGCACCATTGCATGCTCCACCAAAGTCTGAGGGGACAAGCGGGGCTTCCCCCAACCTGGGCTGGATCTGTTCCTCCAAGTAACAAAAATGTGTTCTTGTAACGTGCACCACGGCGTCCCATTTTTCCTGATTGGGTTCAGTCTGAAAACACAAGAGGCGGGTGATGTCTGAGAGAGGACTTCAGGGAGAGGAGTTTAGGGCGGCAACTGGTCGAACAGGTCAGCCAATATCTTATTGGTAAAAAGATTGGTAGTGTTTAAATGGTTCTTCATCAACCCCAGAATAGGTGGTAGATGAATGAATGAAATTCCTACTTCAGAGAAAGTGATGCCAGATGTTTACGATGTGGCCCAGCCTGCTTTCCCAGCTCCGGAGTCCCAGATGTCCTACCTCTTGGATGTGCGAATAGAAACGGCAATATGATTTGCACTGAATTTGTAACAGAAGAGATTGGTGGTTTTGGAATTTCAGAATGTTCAGGGCAGCCTCTTCTGTGTGAGACATGTTACAACACAGGGATCTTGTCTCTACAGCGCGCGGGTGCGTGTGCTCTCTACAGCGTGCGGGTGCGTGTGCTCTCAGTGTGCGGATGTGTGTGCAGATGACAGGGCTGGTCACTGGAAGCAAGACAGGCACTTCCAACCATCTCAGCTTCATGAGTATCTTCTCGTGGCCAAGCTGGAACCGAACCTAGACCATGGGAGGTTCTGGAGGAGAGAGGCTAGATCAGGCCGGGTACTCCTACGGGACGGGACGAGTGTGAAAAGGCTGCCATTTCATTGTTTCTGCAGGTGACATCCATCCTGTTAAAAAACAAAGAGCCCGAACCCATCATACATGAAAACAACAATTGTGTGGTTCCTCTCCTTCCCCAATGTCAGGCTGTTCCGTGAACATGCTTCATCCTGGCCCCATCTCTGGGAGGACAGGTACTTGGCAGGAATGATGTCTCTTTCTCTCACGGATGGAAAATTTGGGACATAAAGAAGTGAGGATGCATTCAGCTCATCTCTCTGGCAGAATCAAAAGTGGAGTGGGGTGTCTGGAATCTGGGTGGGCAGACCTGTCAACTACTGTCCCCGGGAGAGACGGAACAGGGCAGGATGGGCCCTAATGAATGCAAAGACGAGACTCGAGAGAGAGGAGGAGAGAGGAGCAGAAGCCTGGAGCTGAGCGCAGCAGGGCCCTGTGTCCCCTTGAGTGCGTATGTGCTCAGGAGGAGTGGGTCAGGCGGGAAGTGGAGTGAGCCCGGCTGGCGACCAGCTCCCATCCCCTGCTTCCTCTGTGCAGGCACGGTACCCACCACAACCCCGAGACAGATGCAGCAGTCACCCCGTTTTCCAGTGAGAACCTTAAGGAACTGGACGGTTCCGAAACTTCCCATGGTTGCACAGCTCAGGATTTGTCTCAGCCGTCTCCAAAATCCAGCCCTAAGCTACCCTGCTGCATGGGTCTGAATCTTACTGGCTGGGAATGCCAGGGGTGCTTGGCTCTATCTGAAATTCCCTCCTGGGCTAGTGGAGCATCCCAGGCTCAAACCTGATCTGGGAGTGGGACTGGTGTGGAGGACAGGCCCAGACAGCCTATTCTGAGCCTCTGTCTGCAGAACTGGACCAGGGGTGAGCACAGGGCTCCTGTAGGGGAGCTTCTGTGCCCAACCTGGTGTGGATCTCTAAGCTGGAAGCACCCGGGTGAATTGCAGGAATGAGCCTTGGGTTCCTGGCTGCTAAAGTGGGGACAGCTTGGAAGATGAAGCGCTGGCCTCAGGGTGTCGTGGCTTAGCTCCCATGGAACAGATGAGGCCCAACTCTGAACAGGCTGGGCCTGTGGACTGTTTTTGACTCCGCTGGTGGATAAGGTCACAAGATGGAGTGAATCAGTAGGTGAAATTTGTGTAATTTTCCAGTTGCCCTGGGATCCGGTTGCGACGACCACAGTCTTGTCCAAGTGATCTGGGAGCGGCGTTTACTGGGACTCTGCGGTGTCTGCTCCGCCTGGCTCAGGGTGCTCTGCAGACGGAGTCTTTCCGCCCTCATGCTCCAGACACCCACGGTGCATGTCCATCCCAGGCCATCACTCACCACTGCCCCTTTACCAACCTTTCCCTTGCCTTTCCCTTCTCCCTCTTCCCTCCTCTCTCTCCACCAGTGTATTCCTCCTGCTGACAGTGCCTCTTTCTCCACATTGTGAAGGGACTTTGTGCTTCTGCCATTCAACTCTCACAGAAAGCGTTGCCTCCCATTTAGAACGTTTACAAACTTCCGGAGTATTTATTTCCTTGCTTTGATTTGGACACAGAAGCAATTCTAGTCCTTTTTTTCTAAGCTGTGTGTGTGATGAAGATGGACACAGCATCGACACATTATTTCAGCCATTTCTATACCAGGGAATCATTCATTCGTGGTTCTTTTTACTGCAAGCCCAGCTTTCAAGGGTGATTTTGACTTTCAGGGTAATATTCCAATATTTTGGGTAACACTTTCTCTCTGTAAGATAAAAGGTGTTTTTGTGGTGGCAGCTGCATCCTGTGCTTGGGGGAATGGACACGTACTACTTGTGTTAAGTGATCACTGCACGTGTTCACCGCCTCACCTCTCTCACCACGCCCACCCTTGGCTCTCACACCATTCCTGCTCTCCCTCTCTGCCTCATGCCAGGATTTCCTTCTAGCTGGATTTTATTTCCCTTCACCTCTCTCTGTTTCCAAATCCTCATCTCTTCTGTTTCACTGTTTCTTTTCATCGTCTTCAGATATCTTATTTAGATTTTTTTCTATCTTAACCTTTTTTTAGTAAAAAGAAAATACCAGAGGTTTTTCTGATATATTCACTGATCATTTCTGAATTGACGTACATTCAGCTATGAGGAGATTCTGAAGCTCCAGTGTGGCATGTGAGAGCAGATGCGTGTGACTGAGGTCGTGCCAGCACACCTGCAGTCCCAGAGACCTGGGAAGCTCCACCGACAATTGCAAACCCCACGCCTGCGACTGCCTCCCCCATGGGGCAGGACCTGGCATGAGCAGAACCCGCACCTAAAGTACTCTAGTTGAAATAGACGAGAAAAACAGAAAGCCGTTAAATAACAGATCTGGAATCCATTCCACGTTTGCTGTGTGCAAAGCCCACGGTAGGTAATTTCACTCTTGAGGGTGCCTGGCCTCAGAGATGTCCTAAAGGCTACATTAGCCACAGAGCCCAGGTTCGAGGCCAGCTCCCTCTGCACCGATGCCTCTGCTCTTCTCCAGCTCGCACTAGGAAGCACTGACCAGACCAGGCTGGTTAAATGGTCAAAGCAGACTCTATCCTAACGCACAAACCAGAGGTCACTTATCAAAGGCACTTCTGTGTTCACTTCATGAGGCCTGTGGACTTCTTTGGAACATCTCAACCTGATCTTAGCTCACCTCAGACGGCTCCCTGGGTTCTCCCTGACGTAACAACCTCATTTCCGTCTCCAGCAACTGCCCGTTTTCCTCCCGGATGTGGCCAGAGCTCCTCCCCCGACCTGTGTGTCCACCCCAGCAGGCCCGCTGACCACCTAGAGCAGTGCTCTCCCACCTGGACGTGGCCCTCCTGACATGCTCTATAGAACACCTTCCTTCAGGCATCATCGGCTGCCTGA
This sequence comes from Gorilla gorilla gorilla, assembly GCF_029281585.2. NCBI lineage: Eukaryota > Metazoa > Chordata > Mammalia > Primates > Hominidae > Gorilla > Gorilla gorilla. The sequence goes on from NC_073238.2 coordinate 126,137,226, forward strand.
GCTATGTCCAGGCTGGATAGAGGTGTAGGCTGAGGGAGGCCCTGGATCCTGGGGAGACTCTGTGCACACGCCAGGGAAGAAGCTGGTCACGGATCCTGGGAAGACTCTGTGTGCACACACCAGGAAAGAAGCTGGTCCCGGATCCTGGGAAGACTCTGTGTGCACCCGCCAGGGAAGACGCTGGTCCCAGATCCTGGGGAGACTCTGTGTGCACACGCCAGGGAAGACGCTGGTCCCGGATCCCGGGGAGACTCTGTGTGCACACGCCAGGGAAGACGCTGGTCCCGGATCCTGGGGAGACTCTGTGTGCACACGCCAGGGAAGACGCTGGCCCCGGATCCTGGGGAGACTCTGTGTGCACATGCCAGGGAAGATGTGGCCCCAGATCCTGGGGAGACTCTGTCTGCACATGCCAGGGAAGGCGCTGGTCCTGGATCCTGGGGAGACTCTGTCTGCACACGCCACGGAAGACACTGGTCCCGGATCCTAGGGAGACTCTGTGTGCACACGCCAGGGAAGACGCTGGTCCCGGATCCTGGGGAGACTCTGTGTGCACACGCCAGGGAAGATGCTGGCCCCAGATCCTGGGATAATTCTGTGTGCACACGCCAGGGAAGAAGCTGGTCCCGGATCCTGGGAAGACTCTGTGTGCACACGCCAGGGAAGACGCTGGTCCCGGATCCTGGGGAGACTCTGTGTGCACACGCCAGGGAAGACGCTGGTCCCGGATCCTGGGGAGACTCTGTGTGCACACGTCAGGGAAGACGCTGGCCCCGGATCCTGGGGAGACTCTGTGTGCACATGCCAGGGAAGATGTGGCCCCAGATCCTGGGGAGACTCTGTCTGCACACGCCAGGGAAGGCGCTGGTCCTGGATCCTGGGGAGACTCTGTCTGCACACGCCACGGAAGACACTGGTCCCGGATCCTAGGGAGACTCTGTGTGCACACGCCAGGGAAGACGCTGGTCCCGGATCCTGGGGAGACTCTGTGTGCACACGCCAGGGAAGATGCTGGCCCCGGATCCTGGGATAATTCTGTGTGCACACGCCAGGGAAGAAGCTGGTCCCGGATCCTGGGAAGACTCTGTGTGCACACGCCAGGGAAGACGCTGGTCCCGGATCCTGGGGAGACTCCATGTGCACACGCCAGGGAAGATGCTGGCCCTGGATCCTGGGGAGACTCTGTGTGCACACGCCAGGGAAGAAGCTGGTCCCGGATCCTGGGGAGACTCTGTCTGCACACGCCAGGGAAGATGCTGGCCCCGGATCCTGGGAGGATTCTGTGTGCACATGCCAGGGAAGATGCTGGCCCCAGATCCTTGTGGGACTTTGTTGGCATACGCCAGGGAAGATGGTGGCAAAAGTGTGAGAGGCCGAGAGCTCCTCTCTCAGTGCCCCTCAGCTCAGAAAAATATAGGGCTTCAGCTGGGGCTCAGGTCTGCATGATTAAAACGGGTGTGAATGTATGATGGGCCTGAACTCCGTGTCCAGATGGGGCATGCCCAGGGAGTGGCTCTGTGAGGTCTCCGGTCTCCCCCGCGGTGGCATTGCTGTGCCTGTGCTGGCATCCGCCTCGGCCTGCACTGGTTCTCCTCACACTACCTTCTTGAAGTGTGCCCCCAGTAGCCAGAGCACACCTGCTCCAGCCCCCTCAGCAAGCCCAGGGCCACTTTCATGTTCCCAAACCAACAATCCTGGCCTCATATGGGATGGGCCAACCCATTTACCCCAGAGCTGGTGTGGAGCTCGCTAACCCCCTGGGTGGGGTGCTGCATATCACAGGAGTGGGGAACGGAACCAAAGTCGCGTGTTCTTAGTGACCGGGGCGTGGTTGCTTAGGAAGCAGGCAGTGATGCCCAGCACAGCACGCTTCCTTTTATCTCCACTTCTGCTCACTCTGCGGAGTCAGGCTCAGCCCATGCCCCGGGGATTGTGGGTCAGTGTCTCACGTGCTCTAATCAGAGACTCCAGGGACCTAACTCAGCATCCACATGGCTAAGGCAGCCGTGAGGAGTTCTCTGAGGCCCCTGCACCCCTACGTGACTTGTCCTGGTGGTGTGTTAGGCAGCCTAGGGATGTTGGAAATGGATTTTCATTGGTTGGCGAGTGTGTGGATGAGGAAGGAATGTGTTCTGGGGCCGTGGCCCCTGCATGACTGGTGAGTCCAGCAGCCCTCGTACCCTGAAGCAGGCTCTGTGTTTCCATCACCAGAGGACTTGAGAGATGGGCAGCTTACCCCGAACTCAGCAGTCATCTCGTTGCCTTGGAGGGAGTTCCCTGCAAAACACCTGGAGCATCTGGGAGATGCTGCTGCTGAACGCAGGTGTGTGCCGGAGCTCCGGTGACCCGGCTGGGGGAGCCGGGGTCCTCCCCTCTGCGGTCACATGGGCCGCAGGAGAACCAGCATCAGGGAGCCACTTCCAAGCCAGAGTCTGAAGCCGAGTGGGTTATGGGGTTGGTGTGTTGTGAATCTGCCACACCTGCCACTTTTTAGCCACATGACGTAACCCCTCTGTACCTAAGTCCTTTCAGTGAAGTGGGGGTGATAATGGCGCTGGCCTCGTGGAGTTGTTGGATTTACTGAGTTAAGATGCCCCTGAGTGCTGAGGATGCGGGTGACAGACAGGGCCCCCCCGGTGCTGGCCAGTCTTGCTGTTCCTGAGGGCCGCCAGTGCCATTCCTCCTGAGCAGCCCCTGACAACGGTGGTGACGAGATGAGCGAGTGTTAGCCGACACATGTGTTTGGAGGGGCTTGACTGGGTCTCACGTCCCCATTCCCTGTCTTCAGGAACCAAGTGTGAGCCAAGCGGGGGCAGTGCAGGATGGATACAGGTGACCAGCCCCAGGGGCAGGAAGAGCTGAGGACCCATGGCAGCAAGAGGCCCCTTGGCGTGTGGACTGACTCCTCCACTTGAGCTGTTTCCTTTTGTCCTCGACCTTAGGAAAAACCCCAAGCCTAGGCAGGCCTTGCTGAAATGCCAAGAGGGTCGCACATCGACAGCTCACCTGGGGACACCAAGGGGCTCCAACGCCACCTTGCGGTGGGGGGGGGGGGGGCGGTGCGTGATAAAAACACATACCTGGTCCTTGCTCCTCTCTCCTGGCAAAGAACTCCTAAAACACTTGGAATTCCCTGAGTGGTAGGAGGTAGTGCCTTTCCTTCTTCCTTTTCTATATTTTCAAGAAGGAGTCTCGCTCTGTTGCCCAGGCTGGAGTGCAGTGGCGTGATCTCAGCTCACTGCAACCTCCGCCTCCTCGGTTCAAACGATTCTCCCACCTCAGCCTCCCAAGTAGCTGGGACTACAGGCAACCGCCACCACACCCAGCTAATTTTTTAAATGTATTTTTAATAGAAACAGGGTTTTACCATGTTGCCTAGGCTGGTCTTGAACTCCTGACCTCAAGTGATCCGCCCACCTTGGCCTCCCAAAGTGCTGGGATTATGGGCATGAGCCACTGTGCCTGGCCTTTCCTTATTCCTGAGGAACCCCTTTGATGTTGGGTCTATGCTAATGAGGTGATGTGTGTCCTCCTCTCCCCACCAGCCACAGGGTGAGAACTTTCAGTCTCACCCTCTGACGTCCAGTGACCTCATCTCCCCCCAAAAACCAGCCACAGGGGTGAGAACTTTTGGCCTCAACCTCCGACCTCCAGGGAGGGAAGAAGCATTGGGGTTGAGCCCCGTCAGTCATGCCTTTGTGATGAAACTCTGCATGGAAACCCTGGAAAGACAGGGCTGGAGAGCTCCTGGCTGGTGGGAGGGCAGTGTCTGGAGAGGCGTGGAAGCTCCGTGCCACCCTCCACTCCTGCAGCCCCAAACCTTGCTGGCCTACGCATCTCTTATCTGGCCACGTATTTGTATTCTTCAAAATAAACCTGTCACTTAATGTGCCCGCCTCCCAAAAGCTCCACGTGCTTTGCAGGGAAATCCCTCCAAGGCACCGAGGTGACCGCCGAGTTCTGGGTAAGCTGCCCATCTCGCAAGGCCTCAGGTGACAGGAACACAGCCCACTGCAGGGTGTCAGGGCTGCTGGATTCACCAGCCCCTTAGACCACTCATGTGGTATTTTTCAAGTTCCGTAAGTCATTCTAGCAATGACAAAACCTAAAGGGGGAGCATGGGAACCCCGGAGTTTATAGCTGACAGAAGTACGGGTGGTCTGGGAGCCAGGAGCTTGTGGCTGGCATCTGAACGGGGGCAGCCTTGTGGGATGAGCCCCTTAGCCTGTGAGGTCTGTGCTGACCCCAGGTAGCCAGTGTCAGGATTGAGTTGAACCATTGGACACCCAGGTGGTGTCAGAGAGAGGAGGCCAGGACACACTGGGTGAACATCTGACGCTCCAAGCTCGTTCATGCCGCTCTCCCAGCCCCACAGCCGCGTGTGCTCTTCATAGTAAAATACACTTCCCGGAAGCCTCCCTGGAGGCAGCAGGTCACCTCTGACTGGAAGCAGGAAGGCTGTAGGGTGTGAGCAGAGGTTGGGGGGTGAGCGCACATTTCCTTCTTCAGAATTAGGGAGCATTTTCTAGATGTGTGGAAGTATGTCCTGGGGGAAGGTTGAGTGAGGAAAGGTCCCGTGCATTTGGGGGCCCAGTTCTCCCTCTGGGTGCAGGTGGGTGTGGCTGGGCTTTGCACTCTCTGATAAGGCATGGGACGGCCATGCCCATCCCCGGGGACCGCCTATGACTTTGGAGCCTAAGATGCCTATCACGGGAGCAATGTTGCTGGACCAAATTCAGAAAATTCTTGTTAATACGGAAGGATTTAAAATAGAAACTTCCTAACTCTGGGTTGAACCTGGCTCACTTTCTTACTGTTACATATGCAGGAATAGAGGGTAAAGTAGCTCATACCAACCCTGATTCTAATTCTGAATATGCATTCACTGTCATAAGCTAGGAGCCGACTACTACAAAGATAGGGCCAGATTCTCCATCTTTTGAGAATTGGAGAAGGGGGGAACGAAGGGGTGAGTACACAATGCAAGCACTGATTTAACATGTCTAGGCTATAATTTTGAAGCATGAAGTAGAATAAGATAAAAGCTGGACAATGAATAAAAAAATGGAGTGGGATTTAATCCTAGCATAATTTTTAGATTTTCTTCTTGAGAAGTGAATGACAGTTTCACCTGCTTCTTGAAATGTCTAGTGAATCTTGAACGTCTCCTATGATACCATCAGACTTATAGAAAGTATCTTCCTAAGCTAGCTTAGAGGCTCTGAGGAAACAGTGACGTTTGTTATGTCATGTTCTGATCAAGGCACTCACGCATGTCACTGCTTGTCAGCAAGGGGGGATGCGGCCACTCAGGATGGAACAGGGGGAACTTTGGTTGCTTGTGATCACATGGTTATTTCATTTCCTTGGCCTCCTTGGTTATAATCTGTTGCAAAGCTCTGATTTTCAGAGGTCTCAACTCTTCCTACAGGACAAAGATTGGCAGGATATCCTGAAACTCTGGAAGATCAGATGTAACTTTCTGGAACTCAAATTATATAGTTCTGCTTATGGGATAAGGAAGCTGCCTACAGGAGAAGGTATTTTCTTGTTGGCACAGTGGTTTTATTTCTTTGCTTCCAAATTCTGGAAGCCAGGGAAGTCTTCGGTTGAAAGGGAGTTTATGTGCTTATGGATGAGGCGGCAGGAAGAGAACCAACTCACTGTGGTGGATAGAAGCTCTACATTGTTTGGAAACGTGAGTGAGGGCTCACAATTCCAAAGATCTTTTCCTTTTTTCCTTTAAGTAAACAAACTCCTATAGTATTTGAATCCATGGTTTTCCGTAATTGCCTTGCTTCTTGGCATTCAGCTGCAGTCAGCGTATAATATGACACTCAGGATTTCCTCTTTCCGAGTTCTCCAGCCAGTATATCTAGTCTAAGCCATTTCACAGTGGTATTTTATTGAGCAGCTACTGATGTGGCAGGTGTCCACTTGAATAAAGGTGCACCTGCCTTTGAGGTGTTCACAGTTTGACAAAAAGGCTGGGTTGTCCCATGAGCAAATTGCAGGTCTGTCTGACAGGAACACCCAGTCTGCTTTTGATATCCTTTTTGGCTTTCTGGACAGTGCCACAGCTGGGAGGATAAATGCCCTTCCATGGTCAGTGCGCCCTTTGTATTTATTTTGAACATAAAATCACTGACTGGGGAGTGTGCATCTATTTTGTACATGATTTTGCCCCTCAGATTTAGGGCTCTTAAGGGTTGAGAGCACCTACACTTTGTAGGGGTCACTGGGTGGTGAATCAGAAAAGCAGGTTGCCAGGGCCCCACAACAGGGATGCCAAGCTGACCACGCAGGACAGGCCCGGAAGCTTCTATTTCTCATCATCCGCCAGGTGACTGTGCTGGTAGGGGTGCGAGACCCACATTTGGAGAAATGGTCCCGCCACCAGGTGGTCACGCAGGCTGCAGCCTCATCTCCCAGCTCCCCCAGATGGGCTCAGGCTGGGCCCGGCCCTGTGCCCCTGCCGAGGAGCTGCCCTTCTCTCCCTCTGGCTGTCGCTTCATTCTGTAGCCTCGAATGTCACCGCTCCTCCAAACGCGGGCCCAGCATCTTCCAGGGCGCTCCTCCGGTCTCACTCTTTGAGTCCCGCCCACACTCTGGGACTCTCCAGTCAGCTCTGGTCCGGCTCATGCAGACAGCAGTTGGTAAACAGGAGGTGCTCAACGAGTGTTGGCTGGTCGTAGAGCGTGCCTCATGGATGTTCCGCTTCTAGCTTTTATCTTCATCAGCTTGGGTTGTTACAACACAGTACTGCAGACTGGGTGGCTTTAACAGCTGACATTTATTTCTCACTGTGGCGGAGGCTGGAAGTCCAAGGTCAGGGTGCCAGCTGTTTCCTTCCTGGTGAGGGCCTCCTCCTGGCTCACAGATGTCCTCACATGGTGGAGAGAGGGAGAAAGAGCCCTCTCTCTTTTCCTTGTCTTACAGGGCCACAGATCTATTGATCAGGACCCCACCCTCATGACCTTATCTAACCCCAGTTACCTCCCAAGACCCCATCTCTGAATCTAGTCACGCTGGGTTTAGGGCTTCAACACATGAGTTTGGGGAAGATGCAGTTCAGTCCACAGCAGCTTTGCTACTTGTTAGAATTTGTAACCCCCGCAAAATGAATAATCTTGGAGATTTTGCGGTCGTTTGCAGGCATGCTTAGAATGGTAAAATGGTAAAACATGTGTCACTGGGCCAGGCATGGTGGCTCATGCCTGTCATCCCAGCACTTTGGGAGGCTGAGGCCGGTGGATCACTTGAGGTCAGGAGTTTGAGATTAGCCTGGCCAACTTGATGAAACCCGTCTCTACCAAAAAAATACAAAAATTAGCCAGGCGTGGTGGTGCATGCCTGTTGTCCCAGCTACTAGGGAGGCTGAGGCAGGAGAATCGCTCGAACCTGGGAGGTGGAAGTTACAGTGAGTCGAGATCGCGCCACTACACTCCAGCCTGGGTAACAGAGTGAGACTCTGTCTCAAAAAAAAAAAAAAAAAAAAAACTGTCACCAGACGTGCGTATCCCCAGATGATAGCAAGCAAGGAGATACTGAGACTTCCTCTCATCCTGGGCACAGTGTCCTTTTTGCAGTCTCTCGAGTGCCATGTTTTTCAAATTTCTGTGCTTTTGCTGGTGATTTCACTATGTAAGATGACCCACGAGAACAGGGCTGAAGTGCTGTCTAGGGTTCCTAAGTGCAAGAAGGTTGTGCTGTGCCTCATGGAGATAACACGTGTGTTCAAGAAGCCACTCAGGCATGCTGCTGGCTGTGAGTTCAATGTTAATGACGCCACAATCCATATTGAATAATGTGTTATTAAATAGAGACAAACATTAAACAAGGTCATGTATGAATTGATTGACAAAACTGTTGTGACCAGATGTACTTCTCTGGGAGCCAAGGCTCAGTACTTGCAAATTCAGTATTCACAGTAGCTTTAGGACGTCACCACCATCAACGTTTCACTTTAGAACTGACTGTATATTGTTAATGAACAGGCTGCATGTGCAGAAACCGAAGCCCTAAGAAAGGCAAAATATGCATGGGTTACTTGTCTTTTGTTGTCAGCCCAATGCCCAGCACTGAGATATCTGTAAGCACATGAATGCTTGATGGAAGTTTGCCTTTGCAAATGATCAGCCTTGACGTTGTGGAAATACAGTGCTAGTGGTTACGAGATTGTAGCCACTCTGGGGCCAGGACGAGGGGAGCCATGGAAAAGGATTTATTACAGCTGACATCTTCCTGTGTTCTACCAAACAGTCATGTTCAGGTGCCTTTAAATCATTCAGTTTAGAGCAATGATTCTGAGAACCTTCAGGGCACATGTGGCAACCCCGAGACCCCAGAGGATCTCCTGTAAGAAGCCCCAGATTTCAGGTGGAGCCCCATGGGGCGGGTGGTTGGGGATGAGTTCGAGGCGGCAGGGTTGAGCCGGGCCAGCCTCTCCTGGTGTGTGCGATCACCTGGGAAGGACGCGTGGCTCCTGTATCAACCCAGCTCCTCCCCGGAAGACAGCCAGCATAATCTCTGTGCTTGAGAACCTGTCTGAGAGAGAGAGAGAGATGACAGATTGCTTGACTCTGACAGAGAACTGAGAAAACATTGATGCTGTTTGAATTCAACAGGTCTTTTGAAAATGCAATGGCCAACGGGGGGAGTTTTACCTTTTCTCTGGCATGTTTTAAAATATGAGCATTGCTTACCAAACAAAACATTGAAGATCACAAATTCTTCGCTTATAAATCCTGACTGTGCTGGACGAGTAAGGCAGGAGAGGAGAGGGTCCCCAGGCTGATGACAGGTTTTAAGGCACCTTTCAGTGCTGGTTGGCCAAAGTCATTGGATCTCACCTGAGGCTTCTACGTGAACAGGCCGTTGGCTGGGGGCCTTGAGAACACCAAGTTATTACACTGCAGGCTGTATTTGCATAACCGCAAGTGCAGGTTTCTTTGGCAACCCCACTAGCTTAGCCATTATTGCTCAAATTTTAATGAAAGGAAAAGTGCCGTGCATGTGGAGAAAGTCATTTAAACAAGAACTACCTGTATCATTTAAACATGTAGCCCTAAACCACTCTTGTGAGCACTCCGGTCCTCGCAAACTTCTCACTTCTTTGGGGAATGAGAACAAACAGGCCGAGGGGCACATGCCCGCCAGGGCCCTCCCCAGCACCGCGCAGGTGCGGGGCAGGCACATCCGCCTCCGGGCCCCTGGGCTATTGTTTGCTGGTACAGACTTTTTTTCCACTTTAAAATTGTGAAGATGAAAACCTATTCTGGCGTGGGGTAAAGATTCTCCACAGAGCCCGAGTCAAGTCCAACGACGACCACCCTGACAGCTCTTGGCGCGCAGCGTGGGGTGTGCAGCGGCGCCTCCTGGGTGAACTTTGTCCCTGGGCGTGTGGTTTTGGAGCGTGCCGGGGTGACATTCAGCCTCTACATTCATTTTTATGATAATTCCGAGTAAATTGTGGTGCAATAAACTCTTCAAGCCTGTCTTTCTTGTGAAAGCCATGAATCAATCAGCTGTGGGCTTTTTTGGGGGCCTTTCAATGTATAGTGATCATTTAGATTTGACGTGCATTGTGAGACCTTAGCGTGCCTCCTCTCCCTGGTCTGTCATTAATTCCAGCCTCCGCTATTCTGGAGTACAGTGAAGGATGACTGAGAAATCATTGCCCCTCTTCAGCTCTGTTATTGCACAAAATAGCAGCGCAATAATTTTTTGTCAATGTTTTACTCTAAAAGCTTTCTACGTCAGTTTTGAAAAGGAAGCAATAAAGCCCATTCAATGGTATGAATAAAAATCCTTTGAGGGTTAGGAGCAGAGCTTCTTTTCTTCAGCTGGTAATCAAATTGGAGCTAAAATGAAATTGAGTTTTCTTATGAAAATAGCCTTTGTTGCTGGGAAGGCTGGTAATTCATAAACAATAACCTGCTCTTTTGTGTGGATAATAATATATTCATGTTCTTTCAATAGGGTAAAAGCCAGACCTAGTGCATTATGGTACAGTAAAAATAGCAGAAGGAGCTGGCTGGAATGATCTTGAAGAAGAAATGAAGCACTCGGTGGCTCTGCCCTTCTGCATCCCTCGGAAACGGCAGCCGGCTTTATTTGCGCGCCGGTTTCGTTGTTGATTTGTTGCCGCTGTACAATATTCGGTTAATTGTGGACGGGCTCAAGCTGTGCTCATCACTGCGAAGGCTGCCGCGGCTGCACGGTGTTCACAGGAGCAGGCTCGTTTCTCCGGGACCCACCAGCTCCGCAGCCTGGCACCAGCAGGCGACGGGACGCGGCGCTCGGGAGGTGAGCAGGCCGGGCCCCCCGGAGGAGCGGGGCGGCGTCGCGGGCTCAGCTGGGACCAGGTAAAGTGTTGGGGGGGACAACTTGCTGTGGATTTTCTGCTAAGTCTGTGGGGGTGGGGGGCAGGGTGGAGAGGGAGAGAGCAGGACACGGTGCGTGGAGGGAAGCGGCGTCTGGACTGCGGCGGCTTCGACCTGGCTCACAGGTGGATCTGACGGCCGCTGCGCCTCTCGGCCGCGCGGGACCTTTCGAGGGAGCCTTGTGGTCATGTCTGCTGGTCACAGGAGCTGTCCTGGCCCTCATGGCCGTGTCTGGGGTCCTTGGAGACCCAGTGGTACCTGCCGGTGCCGGGCATAGTGTGGCCTGGAGGCGGAACGATGGCTTCTTCTGGTGAAATCTGTGTTTGCTGAACTTAGCTTGGAAGTTGGCTGTGCAGTTGCAGCAGGCTGCTGGCATCCGGCGGGGGTGCTGGAACTGCTGCCTGCAGACAGCTCACTGGACGCTGCTCCTTGGGCAACAGAGACTTTTGTTCTCTATCTCAAGTTGGTGAAAAGTTGTGTTCTGGTGATTGCAAAAACGTGTGCCATCCCCATCTTTATGTCGGCATGTGGAAATAGCCTCCGTCTTCCCAGATCCACAGCCCTGGGCCGGGGTCCGGGCCAGTCAGATAAAAGGGGACTTTTTCATGAGGTCATTTGTTGTTACCATGCAACACAGTGCTGTAGGAATGATTCAGCTTAGCATGTCTACGGAGATTGTAAACATGAGATGAGGCTCCTCATGGAATACTCTACTTGCTCTTTTGGGAATGATTTTTGGTTGCTGTTTTAAGTTCCATTTGCTTGGCTCTAGACACAGTTCAGTGGACAAAAATAGAAAGAAAAGAAAACACACCTTTGAAAGCAGAGAAGTGTCCAGAATGAGGTGGGCAATGACAGCAGCAGGAAGGGAAGCGTCAGTCTGGCTGGACTGCGATTGTCAGGGGGGACACTGGTGCTTTCTGCGTCCCTGGTGGCTTCTCTCCGGGTTACCTTTCCTGTGAGACTCCTAAGGGATAATGGGTATCTTCCTGGCTTAGCCTAAGGGCTCTACAAACTCTGCACTTGGTCCAGAACTCAAGAATGGAGAAATTGAAATGAGTACCACGATGTGCAATTTTAAACGACTAAACTTTGACAGTGTCTGGAGAAACTGAATCAGTGCATGGTGAGCCTGCCCTCATGGAAATGAGAGCAAAATGGAAATGGACAGAAGCGCAGGAGTGCTTGCGTGCACACAGCTATGTCAGAGATGTGTGCCAGGGTTAATGCCGGCTATCAGGTATTTGTGTGTTGTTTTGGTGTTTTAAGAATGAAATTACATGCTTAACAAAAGGAACTTTTTAAAGGCGCAGTAGAAGCTGACAGTTGTGGTAACATATGTCATTATCTAATTAGTTGATGCAAGTGCATGTTTTTATGCCTTCCTGAAATGCCTCCATGCGTTTCAGCTCTAGCAAATATTACTTCATTGAAGTCTTTCAAAATGAGGATTCTAATTGTATATATTTTACTCTGCCTCAGTAAGTGTTCTGTGCTTTTCAATATCATGAGCACCTTAATACATTCTGATTTTTAAATCTATTTCACATTTATTTGGGGGGAAAAAACCCAGGATTCTTTTGGCTCCCATTGTACACTTTGTCAAAAACCCCCTGCAAGTGACAGGTTCCTTCTGACTTTCTCCTGCTGACAGAGCTGCAGCTCATGGGGGCTTTATTCTTATGCTGAAGTTGAATCGCTGAATCAATGTGAAAGAAAAGATTGCTAATTGTCAAAGAATTACCCTTCAACTCAAGGTAAAGGAAACTGTGGAGGAACGCTCCTGGAGCATTTTTACTGTGGAAGAAATGATAAATAGATTTCGTCTGGATGCAAATCGTGGATCATATGTCACAGCACAGTTCAGCCTGAAAATGATAATTTTCTTCATTTTAACTCTTTGGTAGTGTTGATGCAAAGTTCTTCCTTTAACAGTACATGTTTTAACAGGTGATAACTTGGCTTTTTTTTTTGCCTGAGGGTGTGCAGGCTGCTGATTCTGAGCTGTGCAAACCTTGCTGCAGAAGTGTGCAGAGAGGAGAGGGGAGGGAAGGAGGGGTTCTGTCGGGTGGGTCTGGGCATCTGGCCCCGAAAGGGGAAGCCCACTCAGTGGGCAGGTGTCGGAAAGGACGGCTTTGGCCTGTTGGACTCTGGTCTTGAGTCTGATGTTCTCTCCGGTTATTTGAAGAGATAAAAGCCACTTATGCTGACTGTCCCCTATTTTCCACGGCCAAGCACATGTTTTCCCTGCACTGCTCAGGGTAGCCCTACTCTCGGCAGAGGAACAGTTCCATGGGGAGGGCTGGTTACAGACGGTGGCTCACACACACCACTGGGCACTGTACAGCCCCAGAGCTGAGCCAGGTGGCATCTGGGTGTGTGGTGGGCATATGGCCAGAGCAGGCCTTCAGAGGGGAGCCAGGACCGAGTGCCGACACACTGGGGGCAGGGGACCTCAGCAGACAGAGGGCCGGGACGTCGTTGTGCGTGCAGCTCTTCACCCAGGCCCTCTTCCCAGCTACACTGGATGCCAAGGTCCCCTCCCATCCCCTGCTCGTGCCCCGAGCCCACTCTGCCCTTATTCCGGCTAAAGCCTAGGGCTGACCCTGAGGAGAGACTTCTTCCTCCTGACTCAGGGCCCTAGCAGCCCATGTGCCAGCCACAAGTCCCTCTTGTTGGGGAAAGAGCTGCTCCTTTCTTTTTGAAAGGCTTGATCTCCCAGGGGACCAATGTGGGGCATATGTGTGGGAACAAGGGGGCCCAGGGACAGGATAGGGTTAGATGAGGCAGGGACTTGGGGGTGGGGGGGATCACTGGTGATCTGGAACTTTTCCAGGTGAGTGCCCCCCAGCCCACTCATCTGCCCTTGCCTGGTGTCTGGCCGAGGCTTGCTATACCCGGATGGCAGGTCCTCTGCATCCAGTCTGAAGACCCACAAGGGTCAAACATCTACCACCCACCTCCAGGCTCCCATCTAGTGCCCTGGGGCCACCTGCTGTCATGACCATAGTGGGTAGTGGCAGTTTCTTTGGTTCTGTAAGGAGACCCCATGAGGAGGTGACCCATGGGAGTGTGACCACCTGCCCCCTCTGACCATGGCTGGCTGCTCACATCTCCTCGGACACACTGGGACAGCGCCAGTGCTGTTCTGGTCTGGAAAAAGACTCAGCTGGGTCAGTGGCTGTTCCTGATGGGTATGAGGGCCACGGACTCACCTGGCTCTGATGATTTCTTTCTTAAACTGTAGGACTAGCTATCAAGGTGGAGGAGGGAGACAGAGAGAAATGGGGAATAAGATCCACAGTGCAGCACCGATTTGTTCCCTGTGACTTTTCTCCTCCGGCTAACATTTCCTAATATGGGGAAGCTGATCTTTTAAATTAGAGGCAAATACAATGAACTTACATTAAGGTGAATGTAAATAAAGTCAAAGTCTTTTCATTATTGTTACTGATCCTCTGTTTTCCCATTAACTTCATTTAAGCCTTTTAATCCTTAATCATCAAATAATTTGTATTTACCTTGGCTGGACTAGATTATCTACAAGATAAGAAAGTCTACACATATGGAATAGAGGTGTTGGAATACATATATTTTATTTGTAAGGGAATAAGAATGTAGATGAAAAGTGATGAGTTTTGGTCATTAGAAAAATATTAGAGAGGGAAATCTGGGACCAAATCAGCAGGTGCATTTTCATGTTGCAGCTAATGTCAGCAATTTCTAAGGACATTATGGTGATAATTATCTGTCAAAAACTGCACCACAGCACGTCCATTTCTTTTTTCTGTTTTAATCCTGCTCTACTCGACCTTCTCCTTTCTGAAACTTTGGGGGCGTGGGTTAAGTGCTTTTTTACTGCTCTATGCAAATTGCACCTCCAAAGTTCAAAGATCTGGTACAAAGCCTGTCACTACTTGGAAGATTTCCTTTCTTTCCTTGTGCTATTGAGAATTAGGAGCTTATTTACAGATGAGTGCTTCTTGTACACTGCCGACACAGAAGGTTTGCCAATCTCATTCTCCCTGTGCTCTCCTCAGCACATGATTCAGAAACCTACGGCTGAAGCTTCCTCCGGAGATTTCTGAAAAATACAGGTTACTGACAGAAAAACCTGAAAATATCCAATTATATATTTTACATCAGTTTTAGTTTTGCCTTATGTATATTATTAAGGATGCCATATACCAAGGATGTGTTATCTCAAAAACGAAAAAAAAAAAAAAAGGCTCCAGTCCTTTCTGCAAAGTATTAAATACATTCTTAAAATATCATTTCTTTTCTTTTTGAAAAGTTAAAGTGTTTTAGGAAACAATTATTATATCAAAGTTCCTGGCCCTTTGGAGAAAGTGTTCAGTAGAGAATTTGTTAATCATTCTAGAAATATCTGGTATGTATTTTCAACATGAAGAACATATTTATTTCCTATACCATGACTGTGCAGAATTGATGTTTAAGGACTTACGATTGTACTTATTTCTGGAGACAATGGTTAATTAATGAGAGTTAATTTTTATTGTATCAATATCACCTTATACTGCAGCTATCTTTAATTTTAAAGAAAGTATATAATAGCGATACATTTTATAACACAAATCACCTATCTAACTGGTTTTACTGAAATGGCTGTAATTGAGTTCTGCTATAGACATTTATGCCATCATTTTTAGGTTTGCAGCAAAGATTGTGAAATCATACACTTAAAGGGAAAGGAATTAACCAAGAAAATCCGCACAGCGCCACACTCAGCAACACCGAGCATTCAGCAAAAGTCTAGTGCAGTGTGCGGTGTCTGGCAGGGTGACTGTGTCTTACCCTGGTCATTTTAATTCTTTAGAAGTGGCTTCTTACTTTTGCATATAAACATAGGAGTTTCCCTTCTTTTGGATTTTGTTAATTATATGAAACCACCCGTCATTTCCAATCCTGACTCTAGGCCTTATTTCCTTTAGCCAAAATCAAAGCGCTGACCCCTGGGCCTATCTGAATCCTCACATTCTGTCTTTTGTGGTACCGTCATCCACGAAAGCAGGCTTCCAGCCAACAAGCCACTGAACTCCACAAAAGCAGGCTTCCAGCAAGCAAACCACCAAACTCCAAAACACGAAGAGCTGGCTTCTCCTCCCTGATGTTTGTGTCGTCCAGAGCACGAGTGCAAGAGTAGCTCTTATGTTTCATGTCTAAGCATTTCAGTTATAAATCAGGTTGCACAAGCAGGGTCTCTCCTACCTGCACGAATGTGCCTTCACGTTCGTGAACCTAAAAGTCTAATTTAAACGCAGAATCCTCACCTTCCAGGGCATCTGCACAGGAGCTGGGTGGATTCAGGCCAACCAGCTTCAGTGCCATGGTGAGCTGCCCCCTTCCTGCCCCGTGCATCTCAGCTCCGTCCACACGCCCCCCAGAGAGCCTCTTGCGTCTTCTTTGGGAAGGCATGTCTGGGAGAAGTTCCCTGCAGGCTCAGGAAGGGGCCTTGTGGGTGTCTGGGGAATTCCGAGGTCCTGGCACCCATGGTATGTCATGGGGAGGCCCAATCTGAGTGGGTGTTTCTCCTGGGTCAGGGTCCCTGAGGGATGCCGTGTCCCGGGGAGGGTGAGAGAGGGAAGCTCTGAGGTGCGGCTTTCAGTGCAGGTGTCTCTTTGCCCTGGTCTAAGGTCAGAGTCATCTGGCTTCCCGGATTGGGCACTTCTCCAGAAAATGGCTGAGGTTATAGAATGTGTGGACTGCATCTCTGTTGGGCAATGTGGTCTTAATATGATGGTTTATTTTCTCATCTCATGGCAAGGACTTCTCTTATGAAAGGTTATTAGTATTATAAATGGCACGTGTTTAAGTTCACAAATAATTGGACATTGTGGAGCCTGAACTGGATGCTGAAATGTAAGCATAATGCTGCCCAGAGAGAGCGGACACCTGTTCAGTTGGTGGTGGGAGAAAATGATTGGAGAAAAATGGGGAGCGTGAGACTCCGGAGTCCAGCTGTCTGGACAGGCACCTGGCTAGACCACCTTGAGCAAGTTCCCGCATCTCTCCAAGCCTTCACCTTCTCAGATGAAGCTGGGGAGATGGTCAGGTCTAGCTCATGGGGCTGAGGTGAGGCTGATGTGAGCTGGTACAGCTCAGGCTTGGAATGACAGCTCGGGATAAGCTCTCAGTAAGTGTTAGCTCTTGTCACACTGTATCTCATCAATTCTAGCATGTGCTTTTCTCCATGTCAATATCTTTAAATCAGGATGTTTCTTTCCATTTTCATAGCTTGGATTTGGTGGAAGGTGGTAATCAATCTGCGTGACTCTTCAACAATAAAAGGATTCTTTAATTTGAGAATTTCTGAGAGGGAAAGAATATCTGAATTGATTATTGTGGGAAAATCTATCACGCAGGATCCATTTCCCTGAGATATGTAGGTAGAAGGGAACCGTGGAGGTAACATTTAGATTTATAATGGTCCACGCTTTAAAACAGGTGTGAAACAAACAGAATCTCGAGGCGATCAGCCGCACAATCAATCAGCCGCACAATCATCGCACTGAACACCTGATGCTCAGAAAGACACAAAGTGCTCCATTTTGAAAGGGACAAAATATTCTCTTTTATCCTGGGCACAAACAGACTTTACAAAAAGAAGGCAATTTAGTTGAGATCTTCATTTTCCCCTTGAAAAGAGATCAACTATATTCAGGCTCTAGGAATAAATGCAAAACCAAAAGTTTTCTCAGAATCACTATGCTTCCCATTGGTTTGTGAAAGCCCTCTCATCTCAGCTTCCACACACGCTCCAGGCTTCCGGGGAAGCCCGCGCCTGGGCCTCGTCTTGTTTTCAGGTGAGTGCCCTTCAGTGCTGCTGATTTCACTCACCCCAGTGCCAAACCCTCCGAGGATGGGGGTCCCGGGATCTGCATTCTTTCCATCTCCCACCAGAAATGCAGCACTCAAGCTTCACCAAGCTTGTCTGGTCTGGGCAGATGCCGCTGCCTGCTCGTGAGCCTGGGAACTTCCCTCAAAGGAGCTCTGGGGCTCTGTTCCTGAGGAGCCCCGAAGATGCTCTAAACAACGGCTTCTGCAGAATAAAGCAAATGAGTGCTTTATGACCAGTACCCAAGACAAGAACATGGTGTCCCTTGTTGATTCGGGGCAAGACTGTACGTGGTGGCTCCGGGAGCTGGCCGGATCCTCGGGGCTCATCTTCACGGGGGAGACTCAGGCGTCTTGAACGCTGAAGAGGGCAATGGGAGGGGATGGAGAAGGCTGAGTCTCCTGTTTGAACATGTCCTGCCATCCAGATTGTCTATGTGGACTCTTCTGTAAATTTTTATAGTTAAATATTTAAAAAACTTTAAAAGTTCCCCGAACAGGAAGGAACCCATTCAGAAGAGTCCTTACATTGACCTCGAGCTGTGGAGAAGACATGGTCTTGGGTGGCAGTCTTGAAACCTTGTTAAGCCCCTGCATGCAGGAGAATTTGCAGACACTCCCAATCCATGCATGTTCATTCTTTTACACAGTTTGGGAATCACTGTTCTAGACTCTATGTGCATTTATTAGACCGGGTCCCGGCAGGAAAACCATGGAATATTCAGAAGGAAGGATTGAGAGGCTAAGGGAACAGAAGCATCTGTAGAGAGGTGGGCAGGGCTGGGGAGCCGACCAGGATGGGGAGGCCTGGGTGTCCGAGGTGGCCCTCCTGAAACCGTGGGCTTAGTAGGGCATGTAGACACTGCTAGCCCACAGCCTGGCTTGATAAACATGTGACCGAGCTCTCTTTTCTGAAATACTCTAATTTTGTACAAGCTTCTGCCATTGGCCCAAATCAACCTGGGGTGGGGCTGGTGACAGATGACAGCATCCCAGCCTGGGGAAGGACAAGCCCAGATGGCCCAGCAGGGGTTTAGTAACAGCCATCCCTTCAAAACAGGTGATTGCAAAGACGAACTCCAACAGAACAGACTTCGGGCGTCCTAGAACTTGTCTCTAATGTCAGTCCAACAAGAGAGAGAAGGGCCCCACTCACTCGTTTCTGCTGCTGTGGTGGGAGCAGAAGAGATGCCAAGAGAGGCCCAGGGAAGGTGTCTGCAAACTTGAATTGGGCCACAGAGATCCTGCAGCCTGAGGACCGGGCCCTGGTCACCGGCAGCCCCTGGAGCTGCAGTGGTCCGAAAAGACCCCTAGGATCTTCTCAAACACAACGTTGACGGTCTTCTCTCTGTGTAGGGTATTCACTGATATGGCCAAATGTGTTCCAATAGAATTAGCCATGTGGTATGAAAAAATGATAGAATTACCACCTGAGGGACAAGAGGAAGGGCAGTGCAGTCTCACTGAGGTAGGCTTTTTATTTTTTTAAAGTGAGATGGGACCTTATGGTTTTTACGTGTTTTGAAATTACCGTTAAAACTTGCTACCCATATAAAATTCACCGGGTCATCACTTAATTTCAGAACTTTATTTTTCTTTATAAAAGTAATAAAAGTTCATTCTAGTCAATTTAAGACTAGGCAAGCAGAAAAATAATACACACCACCCAGACAACTGTTGGTGATCTCTGGAATGATTTGGAGCTTTACCTGTATGAGCAGGATGCCTCCTGAGCCGGAGGAAAAGTGTCCCTGAACCTTTGTGCTAAGAGGGGCAGCCCCACCCTGAGCACCTCATTCCTCTGGAGCAGCACACAGGCGCCAGCGTCCCCAGCCTTTAGGGCTCTGAAGGAGCAAGCACGTCGCTGGGTCTTTGTAGGAAGAACCACCTTTGTGTATGGGGAAGTTGTGGACATAAAAGGAGGGGAGGGGCACAGGAAAGGAGCTGGAGCAGGACCAGCCTGGGCAGCCCATGGGCCTAGCTGTGTCTGGAACCTGCCTGTGCCTCTGGGCAACCTCCGCCACGGGACCCTATACTGCGGGACCCTGTGCCGCCCTGAGTCGAGAGGCTGGACACAGGCTTTGCCTACTCACAGTCAGCTCCATTTAAATTTCTAGTCCTCAGGGGAATGTGAGCAGAGCTGCTCGCCTCTCTGTCCTCCGTGTACCGTGCATTCGTGTATTCGTGTCACAGAGCGTGGAGCCAGCATGGCTGGGGTGAGTGAGCGATGCCACGTCCCGTGCTTTACTTGTACTGTGGTCAAAGGGGCTGTGAACTTCTCAGGTGCTCAGTCCCCATGCCCTGAAGTCCCCTAGAAAGAAGGCAGGCTGCCTTCTTCCCGGGCCTGGGCCTCCCTCCCCTGAGCATGGCTGCTCCGCTTGTGTGGCCACCACGCTGAAGGCTAGAGAACACCACCGCCACCACCAACTGTGGCCCGAATGCTTCCTTGAACCCACGGTCCACTCATGAGATTCGCTGGGATGTGTATAAAATGTCCAATTTATAGTCACAACTCAGCTTTGGAAGCTGGAACTCTGCAATGTCTGAAGGGACTGAAGGAGCCCTGCCTAGCTCTCTCTTCTCAGGAGATCAGCTGTGTAGGGAGGGCTCAGGCCGACAGGGGCGCTGGGTGGGGGGCAGCAGTGGCCACATGGGGTGCTGGGGTGGCTGGTGGCTCCCTCCCCTGGGAGTACTGATGAAAACACCCCTTCGATTCTCTGCACTTGTACTGGGTGTTCCCTTGGCCCTGGTGTGTGCCTTTTTTTTTTTTTTTGATAGTGGGAACTTTCCATCAAAGACTGTGAAAGGACAGCTGGCCCCTGGCCTGGGGGCTGAAGCTACATCGGTAGAAGGAAGGGAAGAATCCGATCGGGTGGTTGGGACCCAGTTCTGGCCATTTCCTCTTTTATTTTGGGACATTCTGATTGGCCTTGGTCTTCTTTAATGGGTGTGCAGTTCAGGGATGAACTACGACGGGAACCTGTCAGGGAAAGGGCTGTGAGAAGCTGGGGCCAAGGGTGCAGGGGATGTGACGGGGGACCAGGGACCTGTCGTCCTCGTGCTCAGGCCAGGGCTGCTCCAGCAGGAAGAGGGTTGAGGTGCAGGCTTGGGAAAGCGGTGCATGGCTTCTCAGGCCCTTCCAGGGTGCCGTGCGTGGGAGGGGCTTACCCTGGAGTAAGTGCATGGAGGGGTCAGGGCTGCCTGGCAGGAGCAGGGGTGAGGTGGGTGTGGTTCCACGGGTGGGACCTGCCTTGGAGGGCTGTGCATTTGGGTTCCTCTCTCTCGTATGCATCAAAGGCCTGTTTTCAAGAGATGGATTAAATTTTGTCATATATCTTCTAGGCAAACATACTTCCCTGATATTTCAAATATCGGCAGCTTCCAGGACTGGGGGCGTAGGAGTGAGCTGGTGATAGAGCCAGCTATGTGGGAATCAGCACAGAGCACAGGCCGGGTGTGATGTGTGCCCTGCAGGCAGTGAAGGTCTTCCAAGAGCTTGCTTTAGCTAAGCCAACCCAAGTAAGATATGCTGCATCTCTCCCGTGCACCAGGAACGTGCCATGCATGATGGCCTGGCACGTGGGGCCAGCATGGGCCTCTGCTCCTCAGACCTAGATTCAGTGTCCTGGCCCATCCCCCCTTGAGACTCTGCTCGTGGGCTCTTGGCCCTGTGGTTGTCTGTCCTGTGACCCTGGGGGTCTCTCTTGTTTTGTCCCAGACCTGGAGCACATGGACCCGGCAGGGGAACCCTCCAATGCTCAGTAGCACCAAATAGTGCCTTGTATCCACAGGCCCCACTCTCCCGAACAGCCTCTGATAGCAGCTGGTGTCCTCTGTTGTACATTCCTACTTCGTGTAATCTTCACGCAGGCCCTAGGAAGCCAACTTGATTTCTTTATCATACAGACAAAGAAACCAAGGCCGGGAGGCATGCGTTCACTCACCCAGAGTGACATCCCTGCAAAAGGGAAAGGGCAGGATGAGGTCAACATGGACCCTCTGAGCCTGACTCGGTGGTTGCGTGAACCTTTGCAACTCACCAGGTTTGCAACAATGACCCTTCATTGAATGAAACGATCAGAAGTTGCCACTAGTGACAAGTTCTGAAAATGCCACCATGAGCAACAGGCTTGAGAGGGTGGCAGGAATTCCCTTCAAATGCAGAAGCTGGCACTCGGGCAGCAGTGAGGCGTTTGGGAGGGACGACGTTGCCATCTGCCCGTGTTAGGTTGGCTCAGTGCCCGCCTCAGCAGGCGCTTGATAAATGCTTCCTTGTTTGCATTCTTGCTTGGGGCTGTCTAAGGGGAAACGCGGTAAAGATTCGGGACACACGAGACCAGAGATTTCCAATAGAGGAGGTGGATGTCAGAGAGAGAGAGAGGGGCTATAGCCATAACTGGGTGTTCACTCTAGAAATAACCATTTCGTACCATGGCTGAGCCGCCAGACCTTTGAGCCTGATGTACCCAAGGCTCTGTCATCACGAGGCTTTTCAAGAGATGCATATCCCTCTTCAGTACTGTGATGCATACTTTTTTGGGTTCATGTCAGCAAGAGAAATGTACAATTGAGGCATTGAGAAGAAATGTACAATTGAGGCATTGAGGAAAATTCTGGATTTTCCATGGATGGAGTGACCATGAAATTCTTGAGGGACAGAAACAAAGTAATCTGAGCAAAATGTCCCCAAACAGAATTTTTTCCTACAACATTAAAATGTGGTTAAATAAATGCATTATTAAAAATCATGTTGCAGACTGGCCACAGGGATGGAAACGACCCAAAGGCCTCCAGGCTGGCTGTGAAGAGAGCCAATGTCCCTGTCGCCAGGCCCCGGAGGGCAGGGGGGAGGGCAGGTGTCTCTGCCTCACTTTTCACTTTTCATCTTACTCCTTTCACAAGGAATGCATACATACACCAGGACCTTGTGGTTGTGAGAATGAAGGGATCCTAAAACCTGGTAGAGATTTTAACTTCTGCACTGTCTCAGGGTGAGCGAGGCTCTGCGTCTCATCCCATTGCTGCGATGACCACAGGATCACACCACCACAGGGCTTCCCCTCCCATGCCTGTCCCTCCCAATGGCTGACCCTCCCAAATGGGTGTCAGGCATTTCCAGACATTCCGTACAACATGGTTGAGTTCAGGAGAGCCCTCCCGCTCTGTCTGATGTTTTCCAGTGATGATTTCGGCAGTCAGATCTGAGGTCCCTGTGTCCTCCTAGAGCCTTTTCATGCAGAACTCTTCACCATGAATTGTAATTTCCTGCTCACTCGCTGATTTCCCCATGACTCAGAGAGTTATGACATGGAGCGAGGGGAGGGACAAGGTCTGTCTCAGGTGAGGCTCTCGCTGCTGGGCACAGGGGCTCGGAAGTCTTGTTGAATGCACGGATGAATCATCGTGGCCCTGGCGTATTTTGAAAGGAAGAATCTGGGTAGAGTGAAGATAACATCTGAGTTATTTCCTCAGCTCTGCCACTTTGTATCTGGGGAAAGATATGGATTTTGTTTTTTTCATTTAAAAAATTTGAATAACAACATCTGCTTTGCATATTTCATAGTTTGCTT
Source organism: Gorilla gorilla gorilla (assembly GCF_029281585.2). Lineage (NCBI taxonomy): Eukaryota > Metazoa > Chordata > Mammalia > Primates > Hominidae > Gorilla > Gorilla gorilla. The sequence continues at coordinate 126,160,036 of NC_073238.2, forward strand.
GGAGGATCCAAGAAAAGTGCTTTGAAACCCAAGAGCCCTCTCTGGAGCAGGTGTGGTTGGTGGAAATAGCATGAGTGTGGATTCCAGGAGCCCGGGGCTTAGAGTTGGCTGCTTCTAGGCGCTGCGTTTTAGGAGGGGTGGATGGTAAATGGTCGATCCTTACCGCTGGTGGAATCTGCACTTGCAAATTTGCCTGCTCACTAAAATTTATTTATAATTCCAAAGTCAGTACTTGCAGAGCTTTTGAGGACGTGCACAGAGGGGAGAAAAAAATTGAGTCGCCAGACGTGTGTGTGTTTTTCCTACACATGTTCCCAGCTGAGATTGAACAAGGCCACACTGCGTTCTTGCTTCAGGGCTCAGGCTGTGAACAAGTATCCTTTTCATGGTCGCACGTCTTGTGTTTAAAACAGGCCACGCACAGTGCTGACGTGCTATCTGATGTCCTAAGCACAAGGGGAGGGGAGGCCCTCTCGCGAGAACACACGCGTGAGCTGAGCTTCACTCAGGTGTGAGTGATGATGCTGCCAGCCCACAGTCAGTGCCTCTTGAATCAGGTGCCTTTCAACAGGACCACGCACAAAACGAGGCTACGCCTTGGTCCATTGACAAAAATGTGACCAGAGGCTCACGGGAACCTAGCCCTGTGTCTCCTGAGTAGCGGTGGTTCAGGATTCACTAATTCATCATTTGTGTTAACTTCCTCAAATATACCTGCTGTGAGTAATGAGAAGCCACTGTATGTGGGAATGTCTGGCTAAAGACAGCCCCTCAGAAGATTCCCTGATGCCCTATTATTTTTCTGACCCTCCAGAAAAAAATGTACACATAAAAATCTAATTAAGGCCAGGCGCTGTGGCTCACGCCTGTAATCCCAGCACTTTGGGAGGTCGAGGCAGGCGGATCACGAAGTCATGAGATTGAGATCATCCTGGCTAACACAGTGAAACCCCATCTCTACTAAAAATACAAAAATTAGCAGGGCCTCGTGGTGGGTGCCTGTAGTCCTAGCTACTCCGGAGGCTGAGGCAGAAGAATGGCGTGAACCCGGGAGGCGGAGCTTGCAGTGAGCCGAGATCACGCCACTGCACTCCAGCCTGGGCGACAGAGCGAGACTATGTCTCAAAAAAACAAACAAACAAAAGTAATTAAATCCTGAGGGGAGAAGAGTTGGAAGACGAAGAAGCATTTACACAGCTGCTGTCCCTCCTGACACCACGCGAGTCACCTTCTCCTTCCAGCAGTTGCCCTGTCCCTCCAGCTGGGCATCGTGTCACATCTTGTTTCTGTAATTTTATGGAAGTGCCATCTGACGGAGGTTTCTGTGGTGGTGGAAATGTTCTTCTGTGGGCTGTCCACTACTACAGCCGCTGGCCACGTGTGGCCACTGAGCACTTACCATGTGGCTTATGTGTCTAATGAACTATATTTTAAATTTTACTTAATTTTGATGTATTTAAATCTAATTTGCCATGGTTGGCTGGTGGCTGCTGTTTTGGACAGTGTGGATTTCTACGACTGGTCCCTGGTGAATGGTCTGTGATTGGGGTGAGCTGTGGACTCAGCTGGCTTGTCCCAGCTCTCCCAGGAAAGTGTGGCTCATATGAGGAGGTGCCGCGGGCTCAGGCTGGACACGGGAGCTGCCGGTCTGGCGCAGAGGGGAGCCAGGCAGGGCTGTTTGCCGGGGATGCTTCCCATCCTTTGTGTCCTTGCTTCTCCTGATCCCTGGAGCTCCTTCATCTGATTCCAAGGACCCTGAGGCATGGAGTCCGCAGTGCCCAGGTGGGCAGGCATTTTCTGCCAGGCCCCTCCTGCAAGTTCTGCAGCCCTGGTTGGGTCCTGCTCTCTGGGAACTGGCCCCTCCCTGGCACTTTCTGCCCTAAGACGACCACTGACCCACCCAGAAGTGCCTCCTTCTCTAAAGTGAGCCTCTCCCATCTCTCACTCTCGGCCTCTCCTGCAGGGCTTCTGTCCTCCGCTTGCTGGTAGAGCATTTGAAAAAGGACTCTTTTATCCCAAATGAAAGCTCGCTTGAGAGGTTTTTAGACTTTTGACCAAGGAAAGTGGAGTGTTGTGGGTGCTCGGGGGTGGACAGGCCTCTGGCGGCTGTGGGATGCTCTGCCCGCATGGCTGTGGAAGGAGACTGAAGTCAGAGATAGGTGGTCAGGCTTTCCCAGTTAAAAAAAAAATAATAGCTGAACTTGATGGCGTGTTTAACATGCACCTGGCATTTTGCCACACACTGTCTCATTTAACCAGTGCAGCTGACTGGGAAGGAACCACTGCGGCCACCTCCACCTTGTGAAAGAGTGGCTGAGGCAGATCCCGCAACCTGCCCACCGTCCCCTCATCAGGAAGTCATGGTGTCAGGTCCAGGTCTTGGGCCCAGAGGGCTTTCTCCCTGAAGGGAGGTGAGCGTCCTGAGCAGCCCTCAGGCTTCCCCAGGTACAGTAAGACGCTCGGGCTTCTGGCACACACCTCTCCCGTGACGTTCAGTGACACCCGAGAGAACTGTTTGGATCTTCCAGCCGAGGCTCTGTAGCCTCGGATTTCCATCCAGCATTGATACCAGGTTTTGACACGCCACTGTTCCTGCTACTGATCTCCCTCTCTGTTTCCTAAAAGGTCCATCTCAGCCTCCTCACTGCCTCTGTGACATCAGTAGCAGAGACAAGGTGGTGGAATCCACCACAGGAAACGGGGACCAGGTTGTTTTCCCATATTTAATTAGCAGGATTTCTCCTCATTTATTGCCAACAAAAGAACAGGGCTGGTAATGAATAGAGTTACACAGTTATTTTTTGGAGGGGGATAAAGTGGAAACCTGTGTAGACTAAGAACCTGTTTCTCCAAGTGTCTGCTCCAACTGTGGAAAATGGCCAAGCTGTGTAGCCGTGGCCCTCAGGAGGGAGGACAGAGCCCCTCTCAGCCCCTCTCCCTGCCTGGCTCCAGAGTTTCTGGATCAGAAAAGGCAGCTATTGTGATGGGTAATTCTTTAATCATTGTAGAAATGCTGTGTTTTGCAAGCACTTTTATATTGTATTGAGCTGGTATTGAAGGTACTGAGTCCTTCAGACTGGTCTGATGTCCTTCCTTTCCCCAGGTAATTGCAGAACCCAGGTCTGGATGGATGCAGAGGTGGTAATGGCAGGTTTTATCCTTTCCTGTGTGGTTCAGGAATGGCCTCGCCTCAAAGGGAGGACTTTAGGAATCACTGTCTTTTCTATCCTGGGACCCTACCAGCCTCCATTCAGGTTGAGCTGCCTCACATCTGGTCTGTGTTGTGCACTTGAAGCTAACAAAGTCTTTGCTTAGCTATTTGGACTTCTGTTTATGGAAAAAGGTTCCTTTGTTCTTTGCCTTGGGCATACATTTGGCAGCCTACATACTGGGTGATGTTCTAAATATTTAATGACCAGCAGGCCCAGGACCCACCAGCCAGGAAGGGTGACTGCAGTGAGCGCCCAGGGGTATGAAGCTCGCAGCAGCCTTCCTGCCTGGGGCTCCCTGACCCTACTGAAGATGGCAGGGAAAGCTTAAGTTTTGTTTGGAGTTCACGGTATTTTCTGTAGTGCAGTGATGCTTATTTTTTCCCCAGTGGTTCAAAAGTTAAGGACCCATTCCCAGGAGAAAGGTACGCACACGCTCCATTTTGCTTGCAAATGAAAGGGCTCCTAGATTCGTTGAAGCTCTCAGTATCAAAGAGCACTTTCTCTGAAGTGGGAGATCCACAAAACCAAGTCCTAGCCCCCCTTTGCAGGCACTAGCATCCATATGGGTGGAGTCCCAGAGAACAAGGACCTTTCACCATTCGTAAGAACTGCAGGAAAGGGGTCATATTTTATTTCAATATTTTTAGTAACTTTCAATTTTGATGGTGTTTCAATCTTAAGGAAAAGCTAATAAACAGCAAGAACAGCCTAATACATTTCCATATGTCCTTTAGCTAGGTTTAATTATTATTGACCTTTTACACCATTTGCCTATCACTCTATCTGTATACACACACACACACACACACACACACACACACACACTTTTCAAGCCATCCGAGATTAAGTCAAACCCCTTTAAGTGTGCATTTGCTAAGATCAAAATATTCTTATACATTTATGCAACTTAACTATCAAAACTGGGAATGTTAATATTTGGCTCAGTTATGTTTTCTAATCCAGTGGTTCTCAAAGTGAGGTCCCCAGATCTGTGGCAGCATCTCTTGGGACCTTGTGGGCCATGGAAACCCCTTGTGGATGGAAGCCTTGGTGATGGGGCCCGACAGCCTTCCCTCTACATGCCTCCAGGTAATTCTGACACAGCTAGGGTTGTGGAATTGCTAATGTAATCAACCGACTCAATAACATCAGCCCTAGGTTTTTTTTTTTCCTGTCCAGAATTAAATCCAGGAATCCACATAGCACTTAGTTTTCATGGCTCTTTAATTATCTTCAATCTGGGACAGTTCTTCAGCTTTTCTGGGTCTTTCTTAATCTTGAAGTTTTTGAAGAAGACAGGCCCATCCTTCCGCAGACTGCTCCTTAATTTGGATTTGTCTGGTGTTGTGTATGATGGGATTCGAGCCATGCACCCGGGGTGGGACTGTCACTGAAGCCACACCGCATTCCTTCTGGGCTGCACTTCAGGGGCCACCTGACGTTGGTTGCTCCAGCATTGGTGACATCAGCTTTGATCCTGTGATTAGTGTGGTGTCTGTTATGTTTATTTGTTTGAAAATTTTATTCTAATTAGTAATTTGTGGGGACATACACTGAGACTATGGAAATATCCTATTCCTCATTTTAGCATCTACTGGTGGTTCCCTAACTTCATCATTTCTTCTATATTATTAGATATTATAATAAGTATTATTGATATATAAGATATAACAACATGAAATATAACATATAATATAGAGACAGACATAGGCATTCTTTTATAAGGGAGACCTTTCTCTTCTCCCTCATTTATTTATTTATTTATATCTATATAGCCTTTTTTTTTTTTTTTTTTGAGATGGAGTTTCACTCTGTCGCCCAGGCTGGAGTGCAGTGGCATGATCTCAAGTCACTGCAACCCCAGCCGCCTGGGTTCAAGCAATTCTCCTGCCTCAGCCTCCTGAGTACTTGGGGTTACAGGTGCCCACCAACTTGCCCAGCTAATTTTTTGTATTTTTAGTAGAGATGGGGTTTCACCATGTTGGCCAGGATGGTCTTGAACTCCTGACCTCAAGTGGCCTCCCCAAGTGCTAGGATTACAGGTGTGAGCCACTGTGCCCGGCCCAGTCTTTTTCATTCTCATTTTATTCAATGGGTTATATGTAATCCAGTAGAATTATCTTTCATTTTGATGCCTACATTGTTCCAGATTTGGCCGCTGAGGGAGCTGATGGGACATTGTGGCATAGGACATTATCCGATAAGCCTGTGGCCCCAGGTCATAGGCAGCCAGCAATTGGAGCTAAGAGTGTACAGTTCTGAAAAACCTGGACCTTGACCTTAGAAAAAGACGTTCTGGCTAATGAAGCTGGGAGTGCAGCGCATCTTCAATGCCCTCGAATCTGCTCTCTGACGGTGCCTTCCCAGTTCCCACAACCGTGCCCCTCTCCAGAGCATTCCCCGACCCCTCGGTGGCTCCGCCCACTCCAGGGCTGCCCCTGCCCTCTGGTTGCTGCCCCTGGCTCTTCCCAGTGGCTCCATCCATAGAGCTGCTCCACTCCAGAGGAGTGCCTTCTCCACTTGAATGTCCGCAAGCAGCAACTTGAATTAGGTATTGCTCCCTTCCCAGCCTGATGTTCCTCTTCCATGAACTAGCTCAGCTAATGGTGTACCCAGGTGCCCAAGCTAGAACCCTGGACTCATTCTAGACTCTTTCCTCGTGTTCAAACTTCATATGTTATGAGGCACGTGATATTCAAAGTCCTGGAAGCGTTAATTCAGCTCTGGCTAGAAATGGTAATTCTGCGTGAAGTCTAACGGAGGTCATTGCAACAGTGGAAAGCTGTTGTGCCCCGAGTGCAAATCTTGGGATAGTCCTTGTGTCTTGTTAGATGCTGGTGAGTGTTACGAGTACAAATCTTGGGATAGTCCTTGTGTCTTGTTAGATGCTGGTGAGTGTTACGAGTGCAAATCTTGGGATAGTCCTTGTGTCTTGTTAGATGCTGGTGAGTGTTACGAGTGCAAATCTTGGGATAGTCCTTGTGTCTTGTTAGATGCTGGTGAGTGTTACGAGTGCAAATCTTGGGATAGTCCTTGTGTCTTGTTAGATGCTGGTGAGTGTTACGAGTGCAAATCTTGGGATAGTCCTTGTGTCTTGTTAGATGCTGGTGAGTGTTACGAGTGCAAATCTTGGGATAGTCCTTGTGTCTTGTTAGATGCTGGTGAGTGTTACGAGTACAAATCTTGGGATAGTCCTTGTGTCTTGTTAGATGCTGGTGAGTGTTACGAGTGCAAATCTTGGGATAGTCCTTGTGTCTTGTTAGATGCTGGTGAGTGTTACGAGTGCAAATCTTGGGATAGTCCTTGTGTCTTGTTAGATGCTGGTGAGTGTTACGAGTGCAAATCTTGGGATAGTACTTGTATCTTGTTAGATGCTGGTGAGTGCTACGTAGCAGCTGAATTGTTAACTTGAATTGTCTTAACAATTCAAGTTAAAACTCTATGCATTTTGTATCTTATAATCATGAAGTTGAGTGTCTAAATCTGTTTATGAAGAGAAGCAAAGCCCTTTTCTGCACTTATTGAAAGTCTTGTTTTACTATTTCCAAGATTTGTTGAAGGGTAACTTTGAGCAGTAAATGTGTGTGTTAGAAATCTATTTTTCATAAAGTGTTTGTTGTAGAAAATAGAGTTAATTTAAATTTAAACTTGTGTTTGTCATCAGAGGCAGGTTTTACTGATCAACTGTGTGATGATTAACTCAGTATCCTTGGCCCCAGGAGGTTTGTTTCTTCCTCCTCTGCTGCCTGTTTCCTCCATGGTTAGGCAGCCTCAGGACTCCTTATGGACATGTGTGTAATAAACCTTGTGGCTTTTGCTGATTTGTTTCCTTAAAAAATACATGCAAATTCAAGATTGGCTTCATCCTATAATCCCTCCATCTTCTTAGTACTTTTCACATCTTTTCTCTTCCCACAGCTGCTGTTTTATTTTTTTTTCTTCTCTAGCTGTGGCCATTCCACTGGTCCCCTAATCAGTCTCTCTGGACTGGGTGTGCTGCACTCATCCCGCCCCCGACGACCTCCCTCTGCCTCGGGTGGCCTCTGTGGAATGCAGGTCTCTGCTTGCTTTGCCCCTCTGTTGAGAGCTCTTCGTGTCTCCCCAGATAGAACAAGGCAGGTTGCTTGGGTTGACAGCGAGGACTGCGCTGGGCTCCATAGCCTCGTTGTGTGTCTCTTTCCAGCGTACCCGCTGTTTTGTCCACGCTGAACTGCTCATAGCTGCCCAGCACAGCGTGCCCCTTCCGACTCCTTCCTCTTTGGTTCTGTTCAGGTCACCCCTTTTCGGCCTGGTGAATGCCCGTTGTCCGACATGACCACCTGCAGGCCAAGCCAAGCTCTCAAGCAGCTACTGATGGTGTCCTTCTCTGCCCTCTCTCAAAGCATTTGACTGCTTTTTGACACCCACCTCTGTTACGTCATGCATCCAACCAGACTTTAATTACTTGTTTACATTAACTATTTCCTAGTAGGCTGTTAGCAACTTGAGAGATTGTCTCTGTCTTTTAATTATCTTTTCCCACCTAGATTACTACCTGGCACACAGCAGATGTTCAACAAGGCTCTGCTGGATGAGAACTTAATGATTCCCTAGCATGACGGAAACAGGTTACATAACAGAATTGAACACAGAAGAGTGTCACCTAATGACAGCTGCTAGGAAAGCAGCTACTTTAAATAGACTCTAAAACATCCATTCCCTCCCTTCACGGAGGGCCTCACCTGAATAGACTGCCTCCACTAGAGGAGAAGGTGTTCTGTGATTTGTTTTTATGATTAAGGTACTTTTAAATAGTTTATAATTACCACCACCACTAAACTTGACCCCATTGTTGCCGTTTTGTTGGTTTTTCATGGAAAATTTGCTACAGTTTGAATCTGAAATATGTCTGTAAGCCTTTAGGCAATCTCTTTCCGGAGTCATGTTTGGCACCCCATGATTGGGGATTGGCCATGAAATTGGCCATGAGATTGGCCCCCCATGAAAAGTCTACTGTAGATGGAAATGATGTTTTCAATGAGTTAGCAATTTTTGGCCCCATTAATGACTAAAATAAACCATTGAAAGTGCTCAATTTGAAGTGGGTCTTGAAGAAAGATGTGAAGTTAGGAATGAAAATAAGGTTTTCCGGACATCACAGTAAAATGCATAAAAAGAAGCAAACAGAACCAGCAGGAAGAATATGAAAAGATCTTAAAAGGAAGGCAAGAAGGAAGACCAAAAGCCTTGGAGGGCATCTTCAGCACAGGGTAGAGGGCCAAGGGTCTTTCTTGGGTGGGTGCAAATAGAGCCAAAGGAAGTTTCAGGAAAGAGATCATTCACACATCAGCAAGCACCACACACTGCACTGCAACAGGGTCGAGTTGTGCACGTGGGCTGTGCTTTGGAAGCGTCCAGACGTCCGTGCAGGTGTTCTCTTTACAGTGTGCCCTGAATGGCAGTAAGCAGACAAGGACATTTTATGTGGAAGAGCATCTGGTATAGAAGGAACTGCTTTGATCAGTCCCACGCTCTCTTCTCTTTGGATGGTGACTTGCATCACAATCAGAAGCTTCTAAAGTTAGTAAAAAAAACAAGTGGAGACACATTTATTAAACTCCCATCATTGCATATGTGGTATGCTCCACAAATGTGTGCCTTAACACCACAGCTGTGTTGTCGAAGGTGTTTTGTGTAGGCATTTACTCTAGAACACTACTGATTCTTAGGAGAAACAGAGTTTAGACGTATAGAATCACAGAAATAAGGTTTAGGTAGTTCACTTAAAAGTGATCCAACTTCCTTAGTTTACATTCAAGGACATCCTCCATCTGACCTTAAATTTTCTTCCTGCTTTTCTTCCTCCCTCCCCCCCTTTTTTTTTTTTTGGAGATGGCATCTCACTCTGTCACCCAGGCTGGAGTGCAGTGGTGCGATCTCAGCTCACTGCAACCTCCACCTCCCAGGTTCAAGCGATTCTCCTGCCTCAACCTCCTGAGTAGCTGGGACTACAGGCATGTGCTACCACACTTGGCTAATTTTTTGTATTTTTAGTAGAGACAAGTTTTCACTGTTAGCCAGGATGGTCTTGATCTCCTGACCTCGTGATCTGCCCTCCTCAGCCTCCCGAAGTGTTGGGATTACAGGTGTGAGCCACCACGCCTGGCCCCTCCCTCCCTCTTTACTGACCATCTCTTTATGCTGCTTATGTTTCCCACAAAAGCTCCACCTCCCGTGTAGCATTTGGATCATGTTCTTTTCTTCTTCCTGCTCTGCAAACTCTTCAAACTTTTCATCCATTTTCCAGGTATTTTCCACACACTTTTGACCCCCAAGACTGTATGTCAAGCCTAGACATGTTTCCTGAGGGCCAGATCCCTGAAAACCTACTATAAATCTCCAATTAAATGTTTCACTGGCACCTCGAACTCAATATGCTCCAAGATGGACTTGTCATCTCCCTTCCACCTTACCCTGATATTGATGTCTCTGATAAGCTGTTCTGTGTCTTCCCACCTGATGGCATCACCATCCTCCTGGATTCCTTCAACTTCCCCTTCACCCCATGTTCCCAAGTCCTTTGTGTGACTCTTAAGTCTGACCTTGCACCAGACTTGCCCTATGCCTTCACCATGGTAACTCATTCTAGGCCAGGGGTCTCCCCACAACCCTCCTCCCTCCAGTCTACTTTCTTCATGGCCCTACATTTCTCTACTGGCTACCAGTTGTGTATACAATAAATCTCAGACCCCTTTATTCTGCCTTATACTGGTGGACAATGTCCCTTTCAAGTGGACCCCATCCTACTCCTGGTCTTACCTCCCTCTGCCCCAGCCCATATATCCTTCACCCCAGCCATACAAACTTTTCAAGCCCCCACATCACCTTGTCCTTTCATGGTTCTGAAATTTTCACATATGTTCCTTGGGCCAGTAATACCCCTTTATTATTTCTTATTTTGGCAGACTTTTACCCATAAGATGTACTTCTTTTTGCACTGGAATTTGTCAGTGAGCAAATGTTTAATCACTTACTAAGAAGGTAAGTTCGGATGTGAGTTCCTTAACTTTCCCAAGGCTCATTTTCCTCATCTTTAAGATGGCAATGATAATAATATGCACATGGATATGCATCACATTCATGAGTGCCTGTGTTCCAGGGAGGAATTGTGCCAGCCTTTGTTCTTGAAGGGCTTAGGTAAGTGGAAAGAAGTGGAGAAGAACACACATTAAAAACAGCATCTACAGTGAAAACCCATGGCAGGTCAGGTACACAGGCTGTGGATGACCATCTGTAGGGTTGGGAAAGGCTTTGTTAAGGGAGTATTGGTTTCATGGAGGGGACTCAGGATGATCATGAGAGCTGGCAGGTTTTAAACATTTATGTACTAGGTGTTATGCTCCGTGTTTTACATGTATAATTTCACTTAGTGCCCACAAAACTCCTCTGAGGTAGATTCTTGTTATCCCCTCAGATTTGGGGTGTGGGGGTGTTTTGGGAATCCTTCTGAAGGAAGTCACAACTAAGCTAAGACCTGAAGGCTGAAAGGGCTCGGTGGTTGACTCTGTTCTATGAGACAGTATCTCATAACAGGTTGTGCTGAGACCTAGATGGAGTGAGGAACTTGAAGCATGACCTGCTCGAGAATGGGATGAGTTCCTTGTGTGGAGATTGGAGGGAAAAGGGTGGAAGGAGAGCAGGACATGAGATAAGGACAGTAAGTAAGCAAGGATCAGACCATGAAGGACCTCATCTATTGCTTGAAAAGTAAGCCATTGCAGGAAAACCTACATGCCTTCCCACTAGATGGAGCACAATGGCTATGGTGTGGCTACTAGATTGGTGGATGAATGGATGGGTGTGTGGGTAGGCAGAAGGATGAGTGTGTGGATGGATGGATAAATGGTGGATGTGTGGGTGGATGGATGGGCAGATGAATGGGTGGATAGATGGGTGGTGTGAGGATGTGTGGATGGATGGATAGGTAGATAGATGGATGAATGGGTGAATGTGTAGATGGATGAATGAGTAGGTGGGTGTATGGATGAATGGATGGATGGGTGGGTGGATATGTGGATGAATGGGTAAGTGGGCGGGTGAAACAGATGGATGGAGATGTGGGTAAATGGATGGATGGATGGATAGATAGGTGGGTGGATGGATGAGTGGGTAGACGTATGTATGTATGGATGGATGAGTGGTAGGTGGATGTGTGTATAGACGGATGCATTGATGAGTGGATAGATGGATGGGTGGGTGAATGTATGTATGCATGTATGGATTGATGAGTGGAGAGATGGATGGGTGGATGAATGGATGAGTGAGTGGGTAGGTGGGTGGATGTAGGAATGCATGGGTGGGTAGGTGGATGTGTGGATGGATGGATGAATAGATGGGTGGATGTGTGAATGAATGGATGGATGGGTGGGTGGGTGGATGGATGGATGGATGGATGGATGGATGTGTGAATGGGTGCATGGATGAGTGGATGAATAGATGGATAGATGGATGAGTGGGTAGGTGGGTGGATGTGTGGATGTAGGAATGCATTGGGTGGGTAGGTGGATGTGTGGATGGATGGATGAATAGGTGGGTGGATGTGTGAATGAATGGATGGATGGGTAAGTCGGTGGGTGGGTGGATGGATGGATGGATGGATGGATGTGTGAGTGGGTGCATGGATGAGTGGATGAGTAGACGGATAGATGGATGAGTGGGTAGGTGGGTGGATGTATGGATGCGTGGGTGAGTGGGTGGCTGTGTAGATGAATGGATGGGTGGTGGGTGGGTGGGTGAGTGGATGTGTGGATGGATGGGTGAGTGGGAAGATGAATGGATGGATGGATAGATGAATGGATGCATGGGTGGGTGAGCGGGTGGCTGTGTAGATGAATGGATGGGTGGTGGGTGGGTGGGTGAGTGGACGTGTGGATGGATGGGTGAGTGTGTGTGTGGATGGATGGATGAATGGATAGGTGAATAGATGGACAGGTGGGTAGATGTGAGAGGGGAGGTTGGGAACAGAGCCAGGAGGCCGAAGGCAGAAGATAGGTGAAAAGGCTACTGTAAGAACAGGTGGGACAGATCAGCGGTCTTACATGGGGAAAACAATTGGGGTGGAATGAAGTGATCAGAATTTAGAAATACTTAGAAACCAAATTAATGGGATTTGGTGATTGGTTGAGTGTGAGGAGATTAAGGGAAGAGCCAGGAGTGACTCTGCCACCAAAGAGGGCAGAAAAATTTAAAACAGATCCCTGAGGACAGTGACTGGGAGGCCATGGTGGAAGAAATGAACTGACTGAAGAGTTAAAGGAGTGAACTTTTGACATGGAAACACCATGGGGGTCGGGGAGGTCTGCACAGAGGCTGTGGATGGAGCAGTGCGGAGGCTCCTGGCCACAATTTTTATGAAACATCTTTTAGTATTAGAGGCATGGAGTGAACAGGTCAGAGTTCTCCCTTTTCCTTAAATACCGAAGAGTTGATGCTGCTTCAGATTCCAAACTCAGGCTCTTTCCTGAGTCCACACAAGGTAACTGGCCGTCCAGCATGGAGATGCTGGCTTAGGTGATGGTTTCTGCTCAAGGGAGTGGAGCTGTGATGCCACTTCTGTCCTGATTTGCTCTCTAGTCATTTGGAAGTCTTCATTTTGTCTTTTCTGGGATTTGAGAGGGGATATTATAATCACTAAATACCAAAGACTTTTTATTTAATGTAGTCCCAATATTCTGAAAGTTCTGTTTTAAAGATAGCAATTTTCCTTGTTCCCATTAATAGTCCTTGAAAATCTGGGATTTGATTAGGGAAAAGATCACTTACGTATTAATGCAACATAAAGATATACATTATTAATGGAAACGAATGCAAAGCCGAGGTTATTCAGGGACTCCTTGGCCTCTGGGGCTGATTTACAGCAAAGTTGAAATGCTCCCCACTCGGGTCCAGCTGGACCCTCTGAATTTCTTGCTTCACCTCCCCATACCTTCCCCTATAATCTGAACCCTCACTCCCTCCAGATGTTTGGCACAGAGACCAGAGTTTAGACCTTGATTCCTACTACCTATTGGGTGTATTCTGCTGAAGGTTCTAAAATTTAGGCAGTCTACACTAAGTGTGTCCAAACGGGTGTTCATTTCGTTGGTGCATTGGTTCACTGGAGAACGTGGCTGGACGCCCCTGCGCACTCCTGCCCATCCCACTTGGCACCCCTGCTCCTCACTGCCTCGCTCCCCCACCTCCAGTCCAGGGCATCGCCCTCCAGCTGATGTCTCGGTGTGGACTCCGAGAGTGCAGGGTGAATCTGAGCCGCTTGCAACCTGTGAGATCTTGAGCAAGCTTTGTGATTCCTGAGTCCAGAGCCCTGACCTGTGCACGGAGACAGAGCAGCCTCGGCCTCCTGTGCTAGGGAGGCTGCTCCATACTGAGAGGGACAGGGGCTGGCCTCATGCTCAGCGCACTAGTGAGGAAGGAAAGCTCTTCTGTAGCATACTCTGCCTTCTGGATCCTTCCTCTTCCTCTTTGCTGCTGTGGTGTCAATGCAAGTCCTCACTGTCTCTGGTCTGGTGCACGGATGTCCTCTCTTCTAGAGGCACTACTTGAAGCAGGAAGCTGGACACCTCCCTTCCCTATATAAAAACATTTCCTTTCAGAAGACTAAGTCATTTCAGAGCCTGACCTCAACCTACCTAGTTGCTTCTCTCTCCCTCTCCCTGCCCTCCCATGACTGAGCACACACATACACTTTATGCAGGACGTGGAGCTGCCCAGACGCCTCGGAACACAGGCCCCTTTACCTCCTCTGAAAGGTCTTCTTCTCCTTCTGCCCTGTGCATGGGGTAGGAGGCCCAGCCCCTCCCCTCCAGGCCTGGCTATAGGATGTTTAACTAACTTGTGATTCTCCTACAAGCCTGGGAGCTTCTGAGGATGACAAATGTGTCCTTAAATACTGAGCACCTACAGAGGCCCTTTGTACCCACCCACTCCTGTGGAATTCCCTCCAGGTCATCTCGTTATCCCCATTTCACAGATGGGGAGACTCCATTGCCCAGAGACTGAGCAGCATGCAGCATTCTGAAGGCCAGTGAAGTAGCAAGTGCTGACGCCAAGATACTGTCCCTCAGCTGGGGCCCCTTTATGTCCCAGCTGGAACTGAGCTCGCCATTTGCAGGATGGGGGAGCCACAGCTGCCGCAGGGGTGTCCCGGACACTTCCCAGCCCAGATGGAGCTCCCAGGGCACCAGGGACCCCACCTGCCGGGGCCATCCAGCCGGAGGCTCTGGTTGCTACCCCTGACCCCCAGGCTGCTGGGTTCACTTCAAGTCTCTGCTTGGAACCAGCGCACAGGAGGCCTCGGCCTTCCGTCAACTTCCCGCACCCCCAGGGAAGAGAGGTCCACAAGTTCCCAAAGTGTGGTCCCAGACCAGCCTTGCCTGCCTCCCCTGGAGCTGTGTGGACATGGGAGGACAGGTCCCACATCGGCCCAGGGACTGCTGCCTCCTGCTTCCGCCCTGGGGAGACCCCCCTCATCTATCAAGACCAGTCTGTGGGACTCAGAAAATCCACACCATGAGAAGGTGTCACCCCTGGGATCGGGAAAAGGCCCTGCTTCCAGCACAGGCTCTGTCTTGGCTCTTTATCTTCTGCATTCTTCACTGTGGGGACAGTGGCCGGTACCTTGTGGGTGCCCTGGGAAGAGGCTCACATAAGGAACTGGGGAAGCCCCATGACAGCTGAGCTGAGGGCATGGCGGCCGAGGGCATGGCAGCTGAGACTGGGGCACAAGATTCTGGCCGAGCTCCACGGCAGCCTTGTGGAACCTGCCCCCGACCCACCCTGCAAAGCCGCTCCTGAATTCAGACCCACAGATGCTCGGGGTCAGTGGTGGTTTCAGTTTCTAGGCTTTGGGGCAATCGGTGCACTGCCATAGACAGCCGACACCCCGCGAGTCAGAATCCTGGGAGGGTCTTCACAGGCCTCCGGGGGTTCTGACACGCACTCAGGCCAGAGAACTGGTTTCCTTTGCACCAGTCATTTATTCCTCCACTCTGGTGATTTCGCGGCTGAGGCCTGTGCCTGTTGGGCTCCCAGCCTCCTCCAACTTTTCACGGGCTCCTTCCCTTTAAGGGCTGATGCTCCCCGGGGCTCCCCGGTGTCCGGCTTTTAGCAATCTCACTGCTGTCACTGCTGCAGTCATCGCCCCTCTGGGGACAGCTCTCGAGGGCACCGGGCAGCCCACCACCTTCCTGCCCTGATAGGGGAGGGGCTTGGGGCCAGGCAGCTCTTTGAAGAGTAACTGGGTCAATACGTCGGAAGGCAAGGTGGCTAGAGCGCTTGGCCTCGTGGGCAGGAGGAGGCTGAGCAGCCAGGAGCATGGCCCTGAGGTCACCCACGTGGGTTCCCCACCTCGGCTGGGCACTGACCCAGTCCGTGACTTAGGCCCACCTCACTCACTCTTCTTTCAAATGGTAATAACTGTGGAAACTTCTAGAGGGCTGTTGCAGGGATGACATCAGCTGGGTATGCGAGCAGTTAGCAGAGTCCCTGCCCAGGGCCAGCACTAGCCCGGGCTGTGGTTGTGGCAGCCCGTGTGAATGGCTGGCTTGGCCACCTGTAACAGTGTGTCTGGGAGACCCACATGTCTTAGTTGAACCAGTGATTTTAGTAAAGCTGGTTATACAAGAGGTGGTTTCTGGAGAAGGACTGCGCTCACTGGCAGACTTAAGTGTTTCTTGCATTCGGGACCTGGGTGGGGGCAGGGGCCTGCAGAGGGTCCTGTTTCTACCAGCTCTTCGACTCGCAGCCCTGCTAATCCAGGCCTCATTGTTTGGGGCTCCGTGAGCTGCTGCCTGGCCAAGTCATAGCCTCCTCTGTGGTCCTCTGCTCTGGGCTGAGCTGCAGACTCAGGAGGTCTGGGATGGCTGGCTGGAGTCAGGAGTGGGGGCCCATCCTCCTCTCCCCCCATAAACATCCCCCCACCTGAATGTGGCTTATGTAACATGACTCTGGTGCAGTCCTTCTCTGAGGGAAAGGAGCCTACGGCCTCCAATTAACCCAATTAGAAGTCATTACAGGCAATCCTGGCCTCCCCCTAACTCTTGGATTAGCATAATGAGCCTGTATGAGTCGCCAATTATAAACACATTCTCCGTGGATTCATATTTCTCTAAATTGCACTTCCCCTGTTGATGACAAGTTTTCTCCAGAACAGTTCCCTCTACACAGAAATACATTTTCCTGTTTCTTCCAATATTCAATCTACTTCCCACCTGGGGAAAGGCACATTGCTGGATGTCTGATTCTTTTCCTGTGCTTAGAGATTCTACAATTCTGTGTTTTTGAAGTTTTGGCACTTAGCAATAGGTCACTGGGAGGGACGCATGTCTTAGCTAGGGCTTATGTTATGAAAATGACATTTTCTTGGGCACAATTTCTGTGTGTGGCACAGTGGTTGGTTTGTGTGAGGACTGGGCTTTTTGAGCCTCTTGTTCCTTCTCCTGCTGTTTTCCTGAGCATGAGGAGCCCAGCATTCCCTGCACGCTGTCGAGGCTCATCAGCCCAATGCCCTGGGCACCCTGGAAGAAAGTGCTATGTGATACGTGCAGTCGGCTGGGTGCCCCATGCTGTTTCCCACTTTCCTTCCAGCCTCTATAGAGATGGGTGAATTAGGCATTCACAGACCTTCCTGTGGCATAATGGAGACACCAGTGGAGCTTTTTGTCGGGGAGGGGTCAGAGGGAGGTGGATGGTGTTTCCCTTCCTCCCTTCCTGTTTTCTTTGGAACCGCAAAGCAGGGGTGGGACACTTCCAAGGCTGGCAAGACCCTTTTGAGAGATGTGGGTGCCTCTTGGGTGCAGAGGGCAGGGAGGTGGCAGGGATTCAGGTGGCCCAAGGGGTGAGGAGGAAGGGAACGGCCTTCACAGCCCCATCCCACTGACGCCTGCACACTACCAGTTGCCCTTGGAGAACATGGATATGCTGGGAAGCATCTCAATGCATGGAAGCAGGGAGGCAGTTTCTGCAACTGTGGAGCCCCCGGACCAGAAGTGCGGAGAAATTCCACAGCCCGCGTAGCGTAAGTGAAAGAAACCTTGACTGCTCAGCTCCGTTTGAATGTTCACGGATATCTCAGCTCTTCTTGTCCAAAGCAGAGATTCTTGCTTTCCTTTCCATACCTGCCCCCTGCAGCTCCCCCTGCCGCTCCCCCTGCCGCTCCCCTGCCGCTCCCCTGCCGCTCCCCCTGCCGCTCCCCCTGCCGCTCCCCCTGCCGCTCCCCTGCCGCTCCCCCTGCCGCTCCCCTGCCGCTCCCCTGCAGCTCCCCCTGCCGCTCCCCTGCAGCTCGCCCTGCAGCTCCCCCTGCCGCTCCCCTGCAGCTCCCCTGCAGCCCCCCCTGCAGCCCCCCCTGCAGCTCCCCCTGCAGCTCCCCCTGCAGCTCCCCTGCCGCTCCCCCTGCCTGTGCTGAAGGTCACTGCATCCTTTCAGTTGCTCAGACCAAACCTTTCAGCAGACCCCACTTTACTCCATCCAAAGGTCTTGTTGGTTCTGCCTTCAGAATATACTCAGAACCCGCCCCTTCCCACCTCCCCATCCCCGCCACCCCGCTCTAAGCCCCTAACCACACCCTCTCTTGCCTAAATGACCAGCCTGCTACCTGGTCTCTGTCTTCTCCCTTGCCTCTTCCTCCTATAGCCTCTTAGTAACACGGAAGCTAGGGAGATCCAATTAAAATGTCACTCCGGGCCCTGCCCTGCTCAAAACTTGCCAATGCCTCCACCCCATGTCATTGAGAGCAAAGCCCAAAGCCCTTACCGTGGCCAACAAGACTCCATGTGTTTTCACTCTGCCTAGGCCACCTCTTTTCCCTCATCTACTACTTTCTCCAGGCTCTCTCATCTCCAGCCTCTGGTCTCTCTGCAGCTCCCCAGACCTTCCAGGAATGCCCCTACTCTGGGGCCTTTGCCCTGGCTGCCTGCTTTGCTGAGAGCATCCTTCTGCAGACATCCACACACATGCCCCCTCAACTCCTCCCAGCACATTCACACATGTACCCCTCACCTCCTCCTGGTACATCCACACACGTGCCCCTCACCTTCTCCTGGTACATCCACATGTGTACCCCTCACCTTCTCCCTCACCTCCTCCGAGTACATCCACACGCATGACCCTCACCTCCTCCCAGTACATCCACACGCATGACCCTCACCTCCTCCCAGTACATCCACACGCATGACCCTCACCTCCTCCCAGTACATCCACACGCATGACCCCTCATCTCCTCCCAGTACATCCACACGCATGACCCTCACCTCCTCCCAGTACATCCACACGCATGACCCCTCACCTCCTCCCAGTACATCCACACGCATGACCCCTCACCTCCTCCCAGTACATCCACACGCATGACCCCTCACCTCCTCCCAGTACATCCACACGCATGACCCCTCATCTCCTCCCAGTACATCCACACGTATGACGCCTCACCTCCTCCCAGTACATCCACACGCATGACCCCTCACCTCCTCCCAGTACATCCACACGCATGACCCCTCACCTCCTCCCAGTACATCCACACGCATGACCCCTCATCTCCTCCCAGTACATCCACACGCATGACGCCTCACCTCCTCCCAGTACATCCACACGCATGACCCCTCACCTCCTCCCAGTACATCCACACGCATGACCCTCACCTCCTCCCAGTACATCCACACGCATGACCCCTCATCTCCTCCCAGTACATCCACACGCATGACCCTCACCTCCTCCCAGTACATCCGCACATGTGCCCCTCACCTCCTCCCGGCACATCCACACACGTGCCCCTTACCACGTCCTGGTACATCCACACACGTGCCCCTCACCTCTTCCAAGTCTGCTCAAACATTGCCTTCTCAAGGAGGCACCTCAACCACTCTCCTTAGAAGTAGGCTGGGTGTGGTGGGTGGCTCACGCCTGTAATCCCAGCACTTTGGGAGGCCAAAGTGGGTGCATCACCTGAGGTCAGGAGTTTGCGACCAGCCTGGCCAACATGGTGAAAACCTGTCTCTACTGAAAATACAAAAATTAGCTAGGCATGGTGGCACATGCCTATGATCCCAGCTACTCAGGAGGCTGAGGCAGGAGAATCACTTGAACCCGGGAGGCGGAGGTTGCAGTGAGCTGAGACTGTGCCACTGCACTCCAGCCTGGGCTACAGAGCCAGACTGTCTCAAAAAAAAAAAAAAAAAAAAAAAAAAGTGATGCCAGTGTCCAACCTTCACTCTCCCTTAGTCCTCACCTTGCTAAATTTTCCCTGGAGCCTTTATTGCCTTCTAGCAGACTGTGTAATTTATTTACTGATAGTGTTTATTACGCATCTGTTCCTGACACTAGACTCTAATCTCTACACGGGCAGGCCTTTCATCTCCCTTGCTTTCAGATGTGTCCATCCTAAGCAACTACACAGTGCCTGCCATGTGTGTAGTAGGCATCTGTCAACTAAAGGAAGGAATATGAAAATTGTTCCATATGTGGGTCTTACTTTTCAGCTCCCAAGTTCTCAAGATCTCATCTTGAATGAGGTTCAGGAAAATATGCTTGATAGTTTGAGCCAAGTCACGTGGCTCAGTGTGGTAGTGGCATCCTGTAAGGTTTCAGGGATTGGGGAAGCTATGCACACCAGTGGAATTGAGCATGGGGTGAGTACTGGTGTCCTGGGGCAGCCACAACAACGAAGGCCTGCAAACAAGATGGCTTAAACAACAGAAATTTATCATCTCAGCCTGAAGCTGAAAGTTTGGGACCAAGGTGTCAGCTGGGTTGGTTCCTCCTGGAGGCTCTGGGCAAGAGTCTGTTCCAGACCTTGTCCCTGGCATCTGGTGACAGCTGGCTGTCCTGGGCATCTCTTGGTTTGTAGACATATTGCTCCATCTCTGCCTCTATCTTCACATGGCCAACTTCCTGTGTGTCTGCCTTCACATGGGGCTCCTCTCTGTGTCTTACACATTATGGTGATGATATCATCACCAAAATCAATGCATTTAGCTTTAATTCAATTCCTTTTAAGTTTGTGTCCAAATTTTGTCTGTTGTTACAATCATGTCGTCTGTAGGCATTCTTTTCCTAGTCCAGAATCATCTCCTAGATTTGGAATAATGCTTCACATTTTTTTTTTTTGGCCTTTCTTGATAATTTTGAAGAGGTCAGGCCAGTTATTTTGCAGATTGCCGAACATCAAAGAAGTGATGTTGTGTTCTTCTCAGTGCGCCCTATCAGGAGGCACAAAATATCTATTTGTTCCAATATTGGTGATGTTAGCTTGGTAAATTGATTGAGGTGGTGTCTGCCAGGTTTCTCCACTGTAAAGTGACTCTTAATTTTTAGATGACCTGGCCCTGCATGTGACACTGAGTAGGTCACGGTGATGTTGGCAGTTTGAATGCCAGTGAGCCTCTTTCCTTTTATCCTCCACTCTCTTTATTTGGAATTAGGGAAAGGTCTGGACTGGGGGGACAAGATGGGAGGTAGATATGATTAAGGTGGGTGAAAGGCAAGGCTATTTTTGAAGTTTCCACTGAACTCTACATCCACAAAGCACCATCTTAGGATGAAATCCCTAGTGCAGGTCAGCCTGCTTTTTGATCCCATTTGTGACACAGACAACTCAAAGTAGGATGTTGCTGACCACATGAACTTGTAAGGCTGTGCCTGAGTGTGTGTGTGTGTGTGTGTGTGTGCGCACGCGCGCACCATGCTCATGTTTTCCTCCCACATCCCAGCTTGGTTATGATCGTTTCACATAGTCTGAGACGTCAGTGCTGTTGGAGGTGGCAGGAGGCAGGCCTGGACACACAGTGGCTTGCCTCATTCACCTTCACACCCTCCATCTTCATGTCTTTTGCCTCTAGTGCCTTTTCTTGCATCCCTGTAGCCCAACTCACTTCAGAGTGACCTCACAAGGCCTCACTCAGGTTAAGCTCTGCCTCTCCCGGTCTCTTCACTTGCCTGCATGACTCTAATACCTAGTGATGCTGTCTGCATGGAATTTGTGTTTGGAGGCCACCAGAATAAATTAATGCCCCCTTTATAAATTTTAAGTTTTTAAATTGTAGTAAAATAGATATAACATAAACATTTGCCATTTTGAACATTTTTGAGCCTACAGTTCCGTGGCATTAAGCACACTCACATTGCTGCTCAACCATCAGCAACACACAGCTCCAGAACTCTTCATATCCTAAATGGAAACTCTTTCCCCCAATCCCTGCACCTACCATTCTATGTTCTGTCTCTAGAAATTTGACTACTCTAGGGAGCTAATACAAGGGGAATCACATAATATTTGTTCTTTTGTGTCTAACTTCTTTCACTCAGCATAATGTCTTCAAGGTTTGTCCATGTTGTAGCACGTGTCAATTTCATTTCTTTTTAAGGCTGAATTATATTCCATTATATGTACATATCACATTTTGTTTACGTAGCCATCTGTTGTTGAATACCTGGGTTGCTTCTGCCTTTTGGCTATTGCAAAAAATGCTGCTGTGAACTTGAGCATACAGACATCTGTTCAAGCCTCTGCTTTCTCTTCGTTTGAACACATACCCAGAAGCAGAATTGTTGGATCCTGTGGTCGTTCCCTTTTTTAATCTTTTGAGAAACCACTAAACTGTTTTCCATAGCAGCTGCACCACTTTACATTTCCACCAGCAGTGCACAAGGGTTCCCATTTCTCCACATCCTCACCAACACTTGCTATTTTTTTCTTTTTCTTTTTTTTTATAATAGTTATCCCAGTGGGTATGAGGTAGTATCTCGTTGTGTTTTTATTGCATTTCCATAATGATTAGTGATGCTGAGCATCTTTTCATGTGTACAGTCCCTTTTTAAGAATATAAATTTACCTTTTATTTGGTGGGTGGGGATGGATATAGCTTTGTTAGTGTCAGTATTTCAAAAGCAGCTACGAAAATGCTCAGCTGTCTGTGGAGGTGACCTGCTGGAGGGAATTTAGAGGCTTTTCTGTTCATCTTTTCCCTACTCATTGCTTCCCTTTATTAAATGTAGAGAAAAGTGAAGGCCCTGGTTGCCAAGCACTGCCCATTGGACTTCCTGTCCTCATGCCTTCTCCCTGTGCCCGTGAGCTCTCCCCTCCACATTAGCCCCTGCCATGGCACATAGAGGACCAGCCCTAGACCCTGGCAGCCCTTTGCTGTCATTTGCACAGTTGGTGGTGACGGTGGACACTGAGCTGAATCTTCAAGCCCCGCATGAGGACAGGGGACTGATGCTAAAAGGAGCAAAGGGCTGAGCATCTCTTGCTCGCTAAAGTGAGTATAAAAATTAGAACGAAAATAAGAACCCGAAAACAATACAAAATGTGAAAGAAACTAAATAAAAATGTGTGAAAAATAGAATGTCAGCTGGATGAGGACAAAAATAAAATGACTAGAAAAATATTCCAAGTAAATACTGCTGATTGTCGTCAGAAAGCCATTGAATTGGAGATCACTGAGGCAGCATGTGCATTTTAATCTTTTGAAACTGTAGCCCAGGTGCTGGAAAAGTCTATTCTTGGAGGGAAGACATCACCACGAATGGGACTGAGCTTCACAGATCTGTGTGCCAGATTCACAGGTCTGCTGTGGGGTGCTGGGGCTGAGTCTTTTTGTCTAGATGCCATCACTTTTTTAAGATTGTGCCTTCTCACAGATACACCCCCTGCCAACAAAATTATTACTCTAAGGGTGAGAAGGCTGGACTGAAGCCCCCAGCTCTCACTAATACCAGCATTTAAATGTCATCTACCTAGGAGAGGCTGTACAGTTATGGCCGTGGCAGGTACAGACTTTGTATCCAGGGAAGCACGGACTGAAAATCCAGGTTTTCCATTCACTATAAGTGCAATGTTGTGTGACACATTTAGCCTTGCACACATTAGTACTCTAATCTACACACTGAAGAGAATGCCTTATGGAGAGTTGTTATGATTCTATGTGATAAATGATATAAATCACCTCACTCAGGTCCTGGAACATAGTATGTACTTGATAAGTGGTAGGTGGTGGTGTTATCATAATCATAATCTTGTACGGCTGATTAGGAGATTGAAAAGAGGTAAATAAGAGAATATGAGAACAGTGGACAATCAAAAATGTGAGGCAAAGTGGCCTTGGGTACTGCCTAATTAATTTTGGTATGTTTATTTTGAATCTGGGTACTTCATTTACTTCACTGATTCCTTATTAAAATAGTTTTGTTGTGCTAGTTGGCAGTTATTGTTGATTTTGGTGACTGTTTTAAGCATACAATTATGTTACTATCTGCAAATAGTGATATAATTTTCACTATCTAGAATGGACACTTCTTATTTCAGTTTCAAGTAGTATTGCATTGGATGGAAGAATGGCTTCAGGGAGTGTGATAGTCACCTGGAGAGCTTGCTGAGAAGAGATCCTATTTCAAAAACGGTTCAATTTGATACCGTAAAAACTATTCTAGGAGTAGAAAAATATGGAACATTTTTAATTCCTGTCTTGTTTTATGGATTCTTTTATGCTTTCTGTTACTCTTTTAATCTTTTGATCATTTCATTTTCACTATTTTAGCATGTATATTTCTGCAGTTATTTTTACCTCTAAGTTTTTCTAAACCTCCTCCTGTAAACTACATTTTTCTGGTTAAAAGAATGAAAGGTTTTTGATTTCATCTATGTCAGATGCCCTTCTTCACTGGCTTATCCATCATATTTCTTAGCCTTTGATGATGTAATCTGTGGTTTGAAACTGAGATTATTGTTGCTGTAGTCCTATTAAAACATGCAAGTGGTCTAGTCTCAAAAGCTTTAGGTCACAAGAAGATATCCCACCAAAGAGGAGTCAATTTAAAAATAACCACATTTTTTATGTATCCATCTCAAACACCACACTGGGGCTGTGGAGATTATGACAAATATTCTAAAAAACCTTATTTTCCCTCTTATCTACTTTCTTCTATCCATCAGCTTCTCCAATACTTTCTTTAAATTCTTTAAAAATTTATATTCCCATTCCTAACCTTTATATCTCTTGTCCTTTTCTGTTTTCCTTTGATTTGGTGTTACATATATCATCCCCTACCTCCCCCAAAAAACCTAGCGTAACAATGCAAGAAGATTCTTGGAAGGGAGAGGGTGGATGATTTAAACAAATGAGCATAACCAGAATTTCTGTCGTTGATTTACTCCTTTGTTTTTCTGGAATACATTCTTGTTTTTGTTCTATTAAAACAGTACACCCTAAGTCAAGTTTCTTTGTATTTGTATGCTTGGAAGTATATCTTTAAGCCTTTACTTAAAGCCTTTACAGCAACTGAGATAAGAAAGTGGCACCAGCAGGAAATTGTAGAAATTCTGTTAGTTTTTCCTGAAAGTTTTTAGGACCTTTTCTTTATCTTTGATATTCTGAGATTTCTTTCTCATTCTGCTGGCACTTGTTGGCAGAATATTCTGTGGTTATGAGATGTTTTCTTGTATTATATCTTGGATTATTTTCTCCCCATTTTGTCTAGTCTTTCTTTCTGGGTCTATTTGGAGGATGCAGCTTGGAGGAATCCTTCCTGCTCTCTCCTCACTCTTGGACCACCAACGTGGCACCCTGGAGAAGAGATGATCAGAGTACTTGGCTTACTCCTGTTGCTTCATGTGTTGGGGGATGTATTCTCTTCCTTGGTCTACTTTTCTGTTTCTTCTCTGTTCTTATCACCAGAGTGGCAAAATCTTAAAAATCTAGAAATCTAGGTTTTCAATTGGGGCAATTGCTAGAATTGCCCAGGGGATTCCTAGCAATATCTAGAGACAGTTTTGATTGTCACACTGTGTGTATGTGTCAGGGCTTGGGGGGTGTGTTATTGATGTATAGCCAGTGATGCTGCTAAGATACACAAAACTAACCAAGAACTCTCTGGTCCTGAATGTTGATGGTGCTGAGGTTGAGCAACATGCTCTAGAGGACTGAGATATGATAAAATCCTGGAAGATGCAGACTAAGAAGGCTGCTGCCTGATTTTAGTCTCTAAACCACAGAAGCAAAAGAAA
This sequence comes from Gorilla gorilla gorilla, assembly GCF_029281585.2. Classification (NCBI taxonomy): domain Eukaryota; kingdom Metazoa; phylum Chordata; class Mammalia; order Primates; family Hominidae; genus Gorilla; species Gorilla gorilla. The sequence continues at coordinate 126,185,275 of NC_073238.2, forward strand.
ATGTGTGCCTCCCATGTAGCCAGCCTGATTTACTGGGGTCAGAGACCTGAAGAGGAACCACTTCCAGGGGTAACTCTTGCATATCCCTTTCCAGAAAACTGCCTGAGCTGGAGAAGTTAGGTAACAATATAGGCATCCTGAATTCCAGAAGTCTCTTTCAATCTTTAGTTTGGGACAATTGATAAGTGCAATAAATGTTTACGTCTCACCTCTGTGCTCAACTTGCGGATACAGCAGTCATTGGAAAGGATGTGGTTTTTGCCTGCAGAGTGTGGAGTTGAGTGGGGAAGAGAGGTAATAATACAGATAAGAATCACTGCATTGTGCGTGACTATGGGAGGTTATAGAGGCTCATGAGGGCCTGTGGCAAGGAGACTGAAAGTTGTCCAGGGGCACAGGGAGGAGGACGGCTCACTGAAGGAGTGGTGTTTAAGGGGGATCTGGAGAATAGCTCAGCAGAAGGACAATGTCCAGGCAGAGGGAAAAGCATGTGCAGAGGCTCAAAGACAAGGGAAGGCATCAGCACAAAGACGAATGGAGGAATTGCAGCGTGTCTGGGGCATTGATGTGAGAAGAAGGGGTGTGTCAAGGGCCAAGGCTGGAAGGATGGTGCCCTAGACAGCAGAGGGCTGGTGAAGTCGATGGACATGGCAGATAATTCAGTGTCTGCTGGGCGTGGTCACAGCATCCAGGTATCTGGTCACACACCAGCCTAGGTGTGGCTGAGATGGTATTTTTTAGATGAGATTAACATTTAAATCAATTGACTTAGAGTAAAGGGGACTGCCTTCCATAATGTGGGCCTCATCTACTCAGGTGAAGATATGTCTCCTAGAGGACAGCAGACACTGCCACCAGCATCCTGGGATCACACATCTGTCTTGACTGCTCAGGGTTTTGTGTGATGTGGGCAGGAAGCCTGACTTTCAGGGAACGGGTGGGATGTGGGATGTGGTGTCTTGATGTCCAGGGGACCGAAGTGTGGGAGGCAAAGCACTGGGGGTCTTGCATGGTCTCTTGGGCTCAGAGCAGAACTGACAACCCCATTTGCCTGATGGCAAAACTGAGGCCCAGAGGGAATGATGTGGTGTGCAACAGGTCCCATGGAGACCAGGAGCCCTGATGCCCCAGCTCACACTCTTGGCCACATGTGGCTCGACCTCCCCATGTGGGATTCTGCCACAACCAGAGGGGAGAGAAGGAGAAGCAGCTCGATTTACAGAGAGGGCGTGGCTGGGGGCCAGGTGGGTGCCAGCCCCACAGCCTGACCTTGTCTCTGCTGTTTGAGATTATGGGGAAGTCTCTGATCATCGTTCATATCTGATCGTATTCCAGTTTCTATCTCTGAAACCAAACCTTGTATCGCCTCGTGAGAAATTCTAACTGTGGAAGGATTGACACCAGTCTCCAAATTAATGATGGGAACAGGGCCATGACAAGGCTTTCCGGGTGGGTGTGGTCACCTGGAACGCCTGGCACTACCACAGCCTCTCGCACTTGGGTGGTGCTCTGCTGGCTGGGGCTGGAGTGACCTGTGGCTGTTCCAATGGCTCGAAGAGGCCTCCTTCCCACTCCCTCCCTTCCCCTGTGCAGCCTCAGAAGGCACCTGAGGTCCACCCACCAGGCGCTACTTGCTCCTCCAGGCCTTATGCACAGGAGGAGGAGTGCACGGGAGACTCCCCGGCCCTCCTGGCCCTGTGACGTGTTCTGCAGTTGCCAGCACAGAATGCATCACAAGGGCTGCATTGTCTCTGGGTTGTGGCATGATGGTTGTTTCCACTGTACTCTCCCCAGTTGAATAGTAAGTTCTCTGAGAACAATGAAGTAAGGCCTTTATACTTTTTAAAAAATCCTTCTAATGCTTAGCATGGTATCTTGGGTTTAACTGTCACTTAAGAAACTCTGAGTGATGGTGATTCATGAAGCTGACCCACAGGTGGCAGGGACTGGTGTGAGGGGTGTCTTTTGCCCTCCACCCAGGTGGTTACTCTTTGATAATTACTGGGTGTGCTCCTGTCCATCAGGAAGAGTCCCTTGTTCTTGGAACATCCGGTCCCTCCCTTGCTCATCAGACATGAGTGGCTCCTGTTGCCCCTGCATGGCTTCCTGCATTCCTGCCACAGGGCAAGTGCAGGTGTGCCCCCCTCAGTATGCTGACACCAGCCTCAGTGCTCTCAGTCTCCTCTTTCCTCCCAGCTCAGGGTGTTCCAGATTCCTCCTACGTGTATCCTTGGCCCCCTCCCCACACTGATAGGAAGGCCCTCCCCTCTCTATTCCACAGCAACTTTCACTCTTCTCCCATCTCCCAACTTTAACTGTCTCAACTTTCACGCTGCTCCCAGCGAAGCACGCACATCCCATGTCACAGTATATGTCTCTCCTATTACTGAAATGATCATGCTTTCTTGACCTCCCAGCTAATTAATTCCATGAGTCCAGGGACGTCCTTCTCATCTTGTCTGTTCCATATTCCTGCACATAGCAGATGTTCCTGGCCAGTTGGGTTTGATGGGCTATTGTGAAATGTGGCTTCTCGGGACTCCACCCTGGCTACAGCTAGTGCAAATGCTGAACGTTGTCATAGGCCAAGGACACTGGAAGGCATTCTTGCTCCGTGGCTCAGTTTGAGGCTTGCATTTGGTGTCTGGCCCTTTAAGAAGGAAATAGTTGGGAATCTTTGGTGGATCCTGGCCAGACAAAAACCTGGATATTTATGGAATATTTGCATCATTCTGGACAATTTATTATAGACATATATCTGTTCTATCATCTGTCAAATGAGAAAATGACATTAACATGTGAGCGGGAGAGGCCTCAGAAGAGATGGATTTAATAATGAATGAACTCAACCATGCAGAAACATCTCAGCTCAGGGTGGCTAAAAAGGAAAATTTGTCTTTGTGCCTCAAGCCTTCACTGTCTGTACAGAATTTCTCCATTCCTGAAACATTTTATTCTTGTAACTTTTCTACAAAGAAAAAACTGTGTTTCAAAATCTCCAATTAAGTTCTTTCTCTCTCTCTCTCTCACACACACACACATGCACACACACACACACCACACAGTAACTGATAGCAAATGCTCAAAAATGGCCCCTTTGTAATTTTTATGATTACTCGGAAGTGAGATATGGAGATGGCAGGAGAGACCCTGTTGTGTGGCCGTACTGGACACCGTGGCCAAGTGTTTGCTCAGAATTGGCTGGAGGTGGACAGTTGAGTGTGGGAGGCTCTTTGTGAAGGTGTGACTGTCGTCACAAACCTACTCAGCCTTTTTATTCTGTGTTAATCTGTGAATTGGATTTGAAAGAGATGGGATGGCTCTCCATGGCCCAGAAGAACTAATTTAATTTCTCTGTGTGTCTACTTAACAGGCATGGGTAATATCCCGGTCATTTGTCTAGAAAGGACAGAAGCCAGCAAGCTCCTTTTGTACATTCCACCTGCATCCCAGACGCTAACTAACCCGTATGCAAACAGAAAGAACCCTTCCTATTGTTGCATCAGAAACAACAAAGGTCTCCGTCAGCAGCCAGCCAGCAATAGACCCAGAAGTCACTTGGATTCTGTGTTTTCTGGCACAAAACCCAACGCCACACACTCGGGCTTTGTTCTCTGTGCTTCATTTCCAGAATGTTTTATGTCTCAGCAACAATCGGGCATTCAGCAGTCCATTAGCCATGTTGCCAATCTGTTATTCCATCTTTGATTTTTTTTTAATGTGCAGTAGTTTTCCAAAGATCAGTATCTGACATTAGTTGCCTTGTGCAGTGGCCAAAAAATGATAGGGCTCTGACCTTGAAGAATTTGGGACTGGTTTTTCCTGGGGACATATCTTAGGACAACATCGAGAGAAGCAATCTTTCGTCTCCGACCCTCCTCCTATGCGCCCTCCTCCAAATGGCACTGCCCGGGTTTCACTGATTCAGTGAGTGAATCTTTCCTGAGCAGCCGTGTACCAGGCACTGCACTGGGTTTGGGAACTTAAGGCTCTGCAAGGGAGCAACAGAATGAAGTGATAGGTAAAGCAAGTGCTGTCCACGCGTGGCACCACAGCTGCCTACTCCCTCCCGTTTTGTCCACTTCGCTTTTTGGGACACTGTTACGAGTTCCGTGATCTAATAACTGCTGTCGCTGCCCTCTCTCTCAGCATGAAGACTGTGGTCAGATTTCACAGGTCATGTCTCACTATTCCATACGTGACTGCTGGAGATGCCTCATCAGAGGCTGGACAACCTACTGCCAAGTGTCCTATAAAGAGGACAGAATCTTGCTTTTGATGGGAGGTTACATAAGCTGGCTTCTAAGGTCTAATGCTGATACTGTGCGATTATTTTTTCAAACCACGTCAGGATAGAAAAACAGATATGTCAAGTGCTTAGCATCGTTCCTAGAGGATACCAAACGCTCCCAAAAGTGGTATTGTTATAATTATTGCACACAAAATATTTCAGTGATTTCTCTCTTCCCTTTCATTGTCCCAGAGCTTGTTCTCTGATTTCCAACCTCCTACTTATAAATTCCAAAAGAAAAGGGATCTTCTCTTAGCTGGCATCTCCCACAGTGTGTTAAATAAAATTGGCAGTCAAATATTAATTGAACATAGGCCTTGTACACCACACAGAACTAGCAGATAATTTTTAGGGAAGTGTGTTGTGTCATACACCATAGGGAGCTGGGAGGCCTGAGGAAGAAAGCGCTGTGCCTGGGAACACATGCAAGCTTGCGTTCAAGGATCCACATGCTGTGCCAGACTCCTTCTAAGGCCTTTCATTAAAGCCATTTCTATGTCAGGACAAGCAGGTAGGAGGAGGGTACAGGTGATACTTTCAGACTTGGTCCTACAATGGGCACTGCTGCCTAACAGAGTGTGAGTGCAAGAGGCTCTCACAGTGTGTGGCTGCTTCCTCAGGGGTAAGACGGGGTGAAGCCCACACCCCAGCTGGCAGCCACCGACACATGGCTGGATCCCAGTACAGTTCCCTCCTGATATGGTTTGGCTTTGTGTCCCCACTCGAATCTCATGTTGAATTGTAATTTCCAGTGTGGATGGAGGGACCTGGTAGGGGGTGATTAGACTGGGGGATGGATTTCCCCCTTGCTGTTCTTGTGATGAAGTTCTCAGGAGATCTGGTTGTTTGAAAGTGTGCAGCACCTCTCCCTTCTCTCTCTCTCCTGCTGCACCTTGTGAAGAATGCTCACTTCCTCTTCGCCTTCCGCCATGATCGTAAGTTTCCCGAGGCTTCCTAGTCATGCTTCCTGTACAGTTTGTGGAACTGTGAGTCAATTAAATTTCTTTGTATCATAAATTATGCAGTCTCAGATAGTTCTTTATAGCAATTCAAGATCAGACTAATACACCTCCCCATTCTCCATCCTTTTAAACCTTATTCCAATGTCAACATTCACTCTAACATTTTTTAAGATTCCTACAATGAAGAAAGTAATGTCCTTAACTTTACATTAAAAAGAAAAACAAACTCAGAATGTAGAGTTTCTCTGCTGTTTTCTGTCCAGGCATGGAATAGAAATTAATGTGCATGAGTGTTTTCTCTGGATGTAAATGACAGGCTGGTGTTTCTATTAGAAGATGCCATTTCAGACCAACTCTCTATCTGGGAATAACTCTCCAGGAACATGCTGCTACATTTGGTGAACCCATTTATAGTTGTGGAAAAGCCACAGTGAAGTCTCTTTGTGGAATATAAGTGACATGATTTATAATAAGATCAGATCTGCAATCTATGACCTTTGATATAAATTCTTTAGGACCAATAATATCAGAAAAGTAAGATGTTTAGTTCTAACTTGTCAAAAGTATTTTTTTAAAAGACAGCTTTTTTGAGGCTTAATTGACACACAATAAACTGTTCATCTTTAAAGGGTATAATTTGATAAGTTTTGATAAATGTATAGAAATGAGAAACCATCAACACAATGAAAATAACAAATGAATTTCTCACTCTTAAAAGTTTTCTTATTTCATTTTGTAACTTCCTCTCTCACTCCCTTGTCCCATCAAATACTCTAGATTAGTTTATATTTTCTAGAGCTTTATAAAGTGGAATAATATAGTATGTGGTCCTTTTAGTCAGGTTCTTTCATTCAGAGTCCAGTGGGATTCTCAAAAACAGCTACTGGAACTGATCAGTGAGTTTAACAAGGTTGCAAGATATAAGGTCAATATGCAAAAATATATCAAATTTCTAGGTACTAGAAACTAACATATAGAAACAAAAACTACTATTTATGAAAGTAGCAAATAATATAAACTATTTAGAAATACATCCAACAAAAATATGTAGAAAGTTCACTGCAAACTATAAAATATTGCTGAGAGAAATTAAAGAAGCTCTAAATAAATGTAGAGATATACCATGTTCATGGATCAGAGGATTTAATAGTCTTAAGATGTCAGTTCTCCCCACATTTATCTGAAGATTCAACATGATACCAATTAAAATTCTAGCAGGCTTTTTTGGTATAAATTGATGAGATGCTTATGAAAATTATACGGAACTGCCAAGGACCTAAAGTAGCCAAAACAATTTTGAGAAAGAGAAACAAGTTTGAAAGACTTACACTTTCTATTTTATGATTTATTATAAAGTTACGGAGATCAAAACAATGTGATTTTGGTGTACAGAGAGAGACAGACAATTAAAGGAAGAGAATAGAGAGCACATACATAGAATCACACATATATAGATAATTGATTTTTGATAAAGATACAAAGGCAATGGAGTAGAGAAAGAATAGTCTTTTCAATAAATCATTCCAGAAAAATTGGGTATCCATTTACAAAAGGGAACTTTAATTCATACCTCACACCACAAGCAAAGGTGAACTCAAAATAGATTACACTTATAAATGTAAAACCTAAAACTATAAAACTTCAAGAAGTAAACACAAGATAAAATCTTTACGACCTTGGATTAGGTAAGATTTATCAGGCACATTATAAAAAACACAATTATAAAAGAAAATAATTGACAAATTAGGCTTCACAAAAATTAAGATCATCAGTTTTTCAAAAGATGTTTTTTGGAGAATGAAAAGTCAGGGCACAGACTAGGAGAAAACCATGTGTCTAATAAAGAACATGTATTTAGAAAATCAAAGGGACTCTTAAAGAAGATATGCAGATGAGAAGCTGGTGGTTTCCTAAGTGGTTAGACATACACCTACCATAAGGTTGCCATTCCACCTATGGGTATTTACTCAAAAACAAAACAACAACAACAACAAAAACCTTGTATGTCCAAACAAAGACTTGTACATGGATGCTTAGCATTCTTTTTCTTTATTTGTGATGGAGTTTCACTCTTGTCACCCAGGCTGGAGTGCAATGGCGTGATCTCTGCTAACTGCAACTTCTACCTCCCGGGTTCAAGCAATTCTCCTGCCTCAGCCTCCTGAGTAGCTGAGATTACAGGTGCCCACCACCACGCCTGGTTAATTTTTATATTTTTAGTAGAGGTGGGGGTTTCACCGTGTTGACCAGGCTGGTCTTGAACTCCTGTCCTCAGGTGATCTACCCACCTTGGCCTCCCAAAGTGCTGGGATTACAGATGTGGGCAACCACACCCAGCCAAATGCTCAGCATTTGTAATAGCCCAAAGTGAAACAATTCAAGCACCCCTCATGTTGAAATGTAATCTTCAATGTTGGAGGTGGGTCCTAGTGGGAAGTGTTTGGGTTATGGTTGTGGATCACTTATGAGTGGCTTGATGCCGTTCCCATGATAATGAGTGAGTTCTCACTCTATTAGTTCATAGGAGACCTGGCTGTTAAAAGGAGTCTGTCACCACCTCCCCTGTCTCTCATGCTCCTTCTTTTGCCATGTGACACACCTGCTCCCTCTTTGCCTTCTGCCATGATTGGAAGCTTCCTAAGACTTCCTCAAGAAGCCTGGAAGATGCTGGTGCCAAGCTTGTGCAGCCTGCAGTACTGTGAACCAATTACACCTGTTTTCTTTATAAATTACCCAGCCTCAGGTATTCCTTTATAGCAACACAAAGCAGACTAATACATGTACAATAGAATACTACTTAGGAATGTAAAGGAATAAATATTGATACTTACAACAACATGGATGAATTTCAAAATAATCATGCTGAGCAAAAGAAGTCAGGCAAAAGGATGCATCCTTTATTCTTTCATTTATATAAAATTCTAGAAAATGTAAACTAATCTACAGTGACAAAGTAGGGCAAGGGCCAATGGGAGGGAGAGAGGGAAGGATGATGAAGGAGCATGAGGAAGCTTTGGGCTGATGGATGTGTTCACTATCTTGATTGTGGTGATGGTTTCGTAGGCATATGTTTACGTCAAACCTCAAATCACACAATTTAAGTAAATGCCATTTACTGTATGCCAATTATATTTCAATAAAAATATATTCTTCCATTTCCCCAAAAAAACGCTAGAGAAATGCCTCAGGCAGAACCTTAGTGAGACAATGTATTTCATGCATCTAGAGCAGGGCCTGATGTATCAGGTGCACTCAATAAAGGGTACTTTTCTTTCACTTTCCTTCCCCACCCCATCAAAATATTTAGATTACTCTACACCCAGTACAGAAACTTGTAGTTTCTCCTGTACAGATTATGGTGGAGCAGAAAGGCACTCATGTTTTGATCCTCAAAGGTCATTCAATACTATTTGTTTGAGGCTGAAACTTTTCAATGCTTTCACAGTATTTGGAACAAGACATGATTACCAGAAGCACATGTAGTTCAGTGTTGAAATTTCATTTTTTTGAAATGCATCTGGGTTTTAAAAATGTAGTTGCATGATTGAGCTTTTGCATGGAGGCCATCTTCATCCAGGAAGCATTTACTGAGGGCCCTCCGAGGTGTTCCTGATGCGTAGAAAAAGCTGTTAAATGAGTTACAGAAACGACCCAGCACGGCCGACACCTCCTTGTTCAGCCGTTGGCAGTTCTGTTCTTTGCCGCCTCCTTCCTGGTGGGCTCTGGGTGAGCCGCTGCCATATACACTCTTTTATGTTGGTGTCTTTCCCTTTATCGCTGTCACTGTGTGCCTGTCTCAGCAGTGTCGTGCCTAAGTGTGTTGTGACATCTCCACTTCCACCCATTTCTGTGGAGGCTTCCTTCATTTTCGGTGCCAAGAGGCACCACGTGCCTGCAGCTGAGTTGCACCAAGGGAGGCTCTGGAACGTCAGGCACCAGCCTTTGAACCTACATGCAAGAAACGGTGAAATAATTTGATTTCCTCTCAAGAGGGGAATACAGGATGCAAAATGGAGACCTTTGTGTATGGAAGCCTTTGATGAGACTTGTGCCTGGAGGCCTTCTTTCAATGGTGACCACAATGTGGGCAAAGCCTCCCTTGCAGAACTTCCAGCGAGTGTGGAAGAAGCCGCCCAGGAAGCTTCTGCCATACGGTGAGGGGGACCCACAGGAGGGAGCCATGCTCCCTGAGAGCAGGCTTCATCCCGGACGCTGGCCTGGGATGTCTGGCACGTGCTGCCATTCCCTCATTTCCACCAGCCTGGCGCTGGGATGCAGCAAATGACTGCATGCAACTTACAAATGCATCGTGGATTCCACCAAATGATAAACGAGGGGATATTGTCCCCTGAACTCACAAATGAAAAGTCAACAATTTAAGCCGCAGTTGATGTCCCGCTTGTCTACCCCCAGTGACCCTGGTTTCATGGGGCAGAAAGGGCTCTTGCCTCTGTCTCTGTGTAACTGCTGACTGTACCTTGAAGTGCACCCTTTATCAGAGATAGATGCTATCAATCAAAGTCAGTATCAGGACAATTCTCCACTGATACATGGAGTTAAATCTACAGTTGTATGAGTTCCCAGGAAGCTCTTAACTCCAGGGAAAGTGGAGAGATGGAGAGCTTATTCCATAACATTTTTGTTAGACTTCCTCTCATTCTTTTCTTTGAAGCATCTACACCACTTGCAGAGACCCTGAATTAGTGTTTTTGGGATTATGTATGTGTACTGAAGACAGCAATTTAACTCTGAGTGTACCCTCCTAATATTCCTCGAAACTGATTCTAATTACACTCTTGTCTCTTGGGTTAACGACTTCTAAATAGTGCCTTCACTCACCGCCCTTTCCCGATTGTCTGGCATTGTAAAGCCTCCATGCAGCGTGTGCGGGGAGGTAGGGTGCTGTGCTGTTCTTTCTCAGGGAACTCCCTGGCTGCTGTAGTGACTGCCATTCCTTATCTAAATACTCACAGTGGGAGCTTTTGAATTTTCCTCCGTTGCATGTTTTTGGCAGTTCTCAAGACAAGGTCCATGGGGCATTGGTGACCTTCAGGGGTCCTTTGGTGCTCATGGCTCAGAATGCAGGGGAGCAGCACCAAGGCTGGCTATCTCCTGATGGAGGTGGGGTGCTGGGGGTCGGAGGCACGGGCCCACAGCACGGGCAGCCCTAGCTCCGCTGCTCCCCAAGCAAGCTCTGCTGCTCCCCAGCTGTGTGGCCTGGGGTGCAGTAACCAGGTCTTTCTCTTTTCTCTATTTCGGAGTCTTTGACTTTGCTGAGCCTGGAAGGACAGCCCATCACAGGGTTGGCCAATCCCTCGATAGTGAGCACCTCACCTATGCACGTGCCTATTGCATGCAAACCCACAGTCTGGAGCCCACGCCCCACCATCTCCTCCTCTGGGCACTCACATGGCTCACACTGCAGTGGCCACCGTCCCCCTGCCATGGTCACTCCAGGACAGGTATCAGACACTTAGGGGCAGCCCCAATTCCCCAGAGCCCACTGAAATCACTCAGTAACTAGGACTGATAGCAGCCAGTCCTGAGCTTGTCCCACCCCACCCAACCTTCCCACGAGGAAGGTTCCTGCCCCAGGTTCCAGGCCTGGCCCCAGCGCCTGCCTTTGCCCAGGCTGCTCTGAGGGGCCGGTGGTGCTGGTCACCTGGGACGCTTTCAGGACTACAGGTTGCCGGCATCTCTTTCTAAGCGTTCCTGTTTAGTGTAGGGCCTGAGGTCTGTGTAAGACACAGTCAGCGGGGATTTTCTGGCTCCTGCATTTGACTCTGGTACCTGGGATCCAGGATCCTGAATGGCCTTTAAATGTGGAGGGTCTTTTTTGGTGCCTGTCTTCCTAGCACCCAGCATTGAGAACCTATGAAATCTCAGAACCTCAGGGTTGGGGGCGGTTAGCACCCTTTAGTCTCCCTCGCTAGTTCTTGACTCCCCATTGGCACAGCCAGAGCTGCCTCTAGGCGACTTGCAGTACCTGGTGCATAGGGAAACCCGGCTGTACCAGGTGCACAGAGAACGGGAAGCCGGCTCCACGGAGGCCGTGTGTCTGCCTTGCTGGGGTCTGCACAGCGAAGACCCTCCCTGTGTTGACTGGGCCACAGGGGGAGGTCTGGATGGAAAGTCTGTACAGGATGTGGGTGCGCCTCCCAGGAGGGGCAAGGCACCTGTTGGCCCCATTGGTTCATGGGTGACACCGCGCTGGGCCAGCCTCCGTGTTCCGCTGTTGGCAGCTGTCCTTTGCTGCCTCCTTCCTGGGAGTGTGGGTGTGTTTTGCTTCTGTGGATAAAGCTGTAATGAACAGACTCGATTTAGGCTGCGGCCCCTTTCTCAGTTTCCCCTGTGAAGACCCAGAATGGCCAGTGAATCCCATGAGGGTCCCGAATGGGAGGAGTGGGATTTCAGGGATCCAATAGGAACTAGGAAGGACACAGGTGGAAATGCCAGGGCCGCAGCCAGCCTGAGGCTGCAGATGCAGGGAACCTTTGGAGGCGTGACCTCCTGGGATTCATGTTATTTACTTGATACTGAAAGTTATCAACAAACTGTAAAAGTTATTTATATTTTATAGTCCAGATTTACACATCCTGTGCACATATGTGGCGCAAAAAAATAAGATTTTCAAATTTCACGGGTAAAAAAGCTTAGGTTCATATAAGAAGTGATTGACAAAAACGTTACAGGGAACAAGAAAAAGGGAAGAGCATGTTTTCTGTTTTCACCTTGTGTTCCTTGTGAAATAACTCATGAAGGCTTTAGAGGGAAAGGAGGAGTGGAGGAGGGGTGTGTGTGAGAGAGAGAGGGGAGGAGGAGGGAGAGAGAGAAAGAGAAGGGGAGAGAGAGAAGGAGAGGGGGAGAGGGGAAGAGGGAGAGAGAGAGGGGGAGAGGGGAAGAGAGAAGGGGAGAGAGAGAGAGGGAAAGAGCGGCAGGGAGTGGGGGAGAGGGGAAGAGGAGAAGGGAGAGAAGAGAGGGAGAGGAAGAGAGAAGGGTAGGGAGGGGGAAGGAGAAGAGAGGAAGAGCAGGAGAGAGCGGGGAGAGGGGAAGAGAGAAGGAGGGAGAGAGAAGGAAAGGGGGAAGGAGAGAGAGAGGGAGAAGGAGAGGAAGAGAGGGAGAGAGAGAAGGGGGAAGAGGGAAAGAAGAGGGGAAGAAGGAGAGGAGTGGAGAGGAGGAGACAGAGAAAGAAGGAAAGGGGGAGGGAGAGAGACAGAGGGGGGAGGGAGAGGGAAAGAGGAGGAGGGAGAGAGGGGGAGAAGGGGAAAGAGGGAGAAGGAGAGGAAGAGCAGGAGAGAGGGAGAAGAGAGAGTGGGCAAGAGGGAAGAAAGCGGGAAGACAGAGTGAAGAGAGAAGGGGAAAGGGGCGAGGAGGAGGAGGGACATAATAAAGCTGACTTATGAGATGGGGTTCCGTATTAGGGAGGAGACCTGGTTGCTGGCCACACTGGACTGGTGTTGCTGTAAGGCCTTGTCTCAGGGCCTGGTTGCCTCCTGAGGCCCATGCTGCTCAGGGTGGGGTGGGTCCCGGTGAGGGATCTGGGGGCTCCTGCCTGTAGCAGATTTGCTTTCCTGCGTTGCAAGTGAAGGCGGTTTGCAGTTGCGCCTTTCCCTCTGCTTGGCAGATAATGCAGGAGTGTGAACCGCAGCTCAGGGCCAGGCAGGGTGAGGCCCCTCTGGTCAGCGTGCCCCGAGCTCAGGCTCAAGCTTCGGCCTCTCCTGTGAGGACCGGTGCAGGAATGGTTTCAGCCACAAGGCAAGGCACTGCTCAGGATATTTTTCCTAAAGAAACTGCTGGAAGCAATTGCTGGCCTTGGGACAGGTGCTGGCTCAATGGATTAGGAACTTGTGAGGTCGTCGCCATCTAGTGAGGAGATGCTGGAATGTCCCGGTGGGCTGCTGTGGCCGACTCACTGAGCCACGAAGCCGGTGCTGCGTTTGTCTCACGCCCTTCACCACGGCAGAGATGAAGAGCTAGGATGAGTTATTGTCATCCTTCTAAGAATGTGTGCTTTGAGGCTCACCAGGCAGGTCTCTCCAGGTAGCTCCTCGCTTTTTTAAAAAGGAACACGCAAACACCTTTGAGGAAGGCAATGCCAAGAAGGCACTGGCGATTGATGGGGCACGTGGTCGTGGAATCAGTTCTGAAGAACACAGCGCTGAGCGGCATTGTGGAGCCTGGCACGGGCCTGGCGAGCACTGCCTAGGTGGGTGAGCACTGTGCCTGGGGAGGCAAGCACCGTGCCTGGGCAAGTACTGTGCCTGGGTGAGCACTGTGCCTGGGCAGGCAAGCACTGTGCTTGGGCAGGTGAACACTGTACCTACATGGGTGAGCACTGTGCCTAGGTGAGTACTGTGCCTGGGTGAGCACTGTGCCTGGGTAAGCACTGTGCCTGGGTGAGCGCTGTGCCTGGGTGAGTACTGTGCCTGGGCGGGCAAGCACTATGTCTGGGTGAGTACTGTGCCTGGGTGAGTACTGTGCCTGAGTGAGCACTGTGCCTGGGTGTGTATTGTGCCTGGGTGAGTGCTGTGCCTGGGTGAGTACTGTGCCTGGGTGGGCAAGCACTATGTCTGGGTGAGTACTGTGCCTGGGTGAGTACTGTGCCTGGGTGAGTACTGTGCCTGAGTGAGCACTGTGCCTGGGTGAGCACTGTGCCTGGGTGAGCACTGTGCCTAGGTGAGCACTGTGCCTGGGTGAGCACTGTGCCTAGGTGAGTACTGTGCCTGGGTGAGCACTGTGCCTGGGTAAGCACTGTGCCTGGGTGAGTGCTGTGCCTGGGTGAGTACTGTGCCTGGGCGGGCAAGCACTATGTCTGGGTGAGTACTGTGCCTGGGTGAGTACTGTGCCTGAGTGAGCACTGTGCCTGGGTGTGTATTGTGCCTGGGTGAGTGCTGTGCCTGGGTGAGTACTGTGCCTGGGCGGGCAAGCACTATGTCTGGGTGAGTACTGTGCCTGGGTGAGTACTGTGCCTGGGTGAGTACTGTGCCTGAGTGAGCACTGTGCCTGGGTGAGCGCTGTGCCTGGGTGAGCACTGTGCCTAGGTGAGTACTGTGCCTGGGTGAGCACTGTGCCTGGGTAAGCACTGTGCCTGGGTGAGCGCTGTGCCTGGGTTAGCACTGTGCCTGGGAGGGCAAGCACTATGTCTGGGTGAGTACTGTGCCTGGGTGAGTACTGTGCCTGGGTGAGTACTGTGCCTGAGTGAGCACTGTGCCTGGGTGAGCGCTGTGCCTGGGTGAGCACTGTGCCTAGGTGAGTACTGTGCCTGGGTGAGCACTGTGCCTGGGTAAGCACTGTGCCTGGGTGAGCGCTGTGCCTGGGTGAGTACTGTGCCTGGGCGGGCAAGCACTATGTCTGGGTGAGTACTGTGCCTGGGTGAGGACTATGTGTGGGCGAGCACTGTGTCTGTGGGGGTGAGCACTGTGCCTGGGTAAGCCAAGTGCCTGGGTGGGCGAGCGCTGTTCCTGGGTGCTCAGAACCTGGACTTGGTCCTCCTGCACGCTTGCCTGGGACTGGTAAACTGTGGACCTTGAGCAATAGTGGAGGAGAGGAAGCATCAAGCATGCATCACATCATTGTCAGAGAAGGTAGTGACACCCAGAGGAGGAAAGCCGGGGGAAAATGTCACATCAAAGAAAGACACAGGCTGTTTCCTCTGGGCTGAGCGTAGGCTCTTTAGAGGAAACCCTGCCCTGGAAAGGGCTTCCTCTCAGATAAAGGAGCCCCCCAAGGCTGCAGGTGTGTCCTGAGTGGTGAAGCAGGTACATTCCCAAGGAGCTGCAGAGCAGAGGTTCTGCGCCGGTGCCCCAGTGAGTCAGGGCACAGAGGCTGGGGACTCGCTCCCCACCAGGCCCTGCACAACAGCTGGAAGGGGAGGGTTGGGGGAGGAGGGGGAGGGCAGGCCGGCCCCACCTCTTCCGGTCAGTGCTGGAGGACTGCCGCCCAGTAAGAAGCGGTTAGCACAAGGGGACTGTGACCCTACACCTGGTGAATGTGGTCAATTGTATATGTGGCTTTCACCAGCATTTTTAAAAGGCACACATTGGACTGGGATGGAATGGGGAAGCCTGCTTGCCTTGCACACTAAAATTGCCCCGATATCAATTGCAGTTCACATACCTGGGCTCAGTTTTCCCACCTAGAAAGTGGGTATCAAAGTTCTGTCCCAAGCACCTCGGAGCCAGTGGCATGGGCTGGACACTGATGGGAGGGGCACACTCTCTGTTTGGAGCAGGATACAGACTCCAGGTGTGGACAGAGGACGGGCTGCTTTCTGACTCTTGTCTGAGGGGTTCGCTCCCGGGCTTGTTCCTTGCCTTTCCACACCCCCGTCTTCTCTGCCAGCCTAGAGATGTCAATCAGGTAAGCACAATGCGGCATCTTCGAGAATTTGGAGTCTGTGAAATCTAGTCTAGAAAAGTTCTGGTTGAGCCTGTGTTGTGTCTACACTTTGAATCAAATTCCAGGTGGAAGGACAGCAGCACAACTCAAACTGAGAAGCCGCAGCGTTCTGGGAGAAACGTGGCCATCATCAGAACGAATGGCTTCACCAGAGCATTGCAGGGCATCTTTGAGCATTGCTGTGTGCTCCTGGGAGCTACTGAGGCTGGGGCCAAATAAATAGCTATTTATTTATAAGCGGCTTCCTCACCTGGCGGGAGGACCCCTTCTGGGGTAGGGTCTCTTCAAAAGAGTGCCTGCTTGGCCGGAGGAAGCAGCCTGCATCTTTCTTTCATGTGACATTTTCTCCTGACTTTCCTAGACTGATGCCACCTTTGGGAACTGTCTGGATTCCTTTATGATCCTGCCCATTACAGCTTTGAAGCCCTGAAAGAGCTAAGACCACTTATGCTACATGGCCCAGGCTCTGCAATACAGTCTGTTTACTTGCTGTCATTTTGAAGAATGTGGAATAAAATGATTAAATTCTGCTTTCTTCTGTGTTTTTAGAATGTGCAAACTAAGCTAATTATTATAGTCCAGGCGTAGTGGCTCATGCCTGTAATCCCAGCACTTTGGGAGGCCAAGGCGGGTGGATAGGTTAGGAGTTCAAGACCAGCGTGGCCAACATGCTGAAACCCCGTCTCTACTAAAATATAAAAAGAATTAGCCAGACACAGTGGCGGGTACCTGTAGTCCCAGCTACTTGGGAGGCTGAGGCAGGAGAATCACTTGAACCCAGGCGGTGGAGGTTGCAGTGAGCCAAGATCGTGCCACTGCACTCCAGCTTGGGCAACAGAGCGAGACTCCATCTCAATTTAAGAGAAAAAAGCAAACAAACAAACAAACAAAGAAAACTAATTGTTACAGAGTCTCGAATTTTTCCTTCTTCATTGCTTCCCAGTGTATCGGTAAGGTGATGCTTTTAGCCTTTTGTTTACCAAAACTGAATTGAAGTGGATAGATATTTAAATGAGCGAGGCTGAACCCTTGTAGTTAGGGATGGCTAGATGGACACGGCTGTGTGTCATTTTCTTCCACACTGGCTGCACTTTGCACCCATGTCCTCCCAGTGGAAGAGCCTCGAGAAGTTTTTGCACATGGAGTCTCCTTCATAGCCAGCAGCTCTCTGCCCTCCTCCAGCTCGCCAACTTTTTGGCATGTCTTATGCAGGGGCTGCTCTTCGTCAGACCCCTCAAGCCTTTTGGAATATTCCCCTCCCAGAGTTTTATTTCTGTCTGCCTCTCTTTGAATTTCTCCCTCTATTTCTATTCTGCACCTAGGTGAATTTCACCCCAAACATTTCTTTGCTTTCCTAACTTAAAGCCTTACACTTTATTTAGAATTATAAATTTATTTAGTTATATGCTTATATGTATATTTATTCAGATTTGTAACTTGCTCTGTAAAATGATCTAGGGACAGAGCAGGACTGATCAGGTTATTTACTTTATTTCAAAACTGTCCCATGTCTAAGGACACACATGGGCCCCTCTGGAACTGCATGCCGGCTTGCCAAGGACCAAGCTGAGTCTCTCCTCCAGCCCAACACAGCACCGACTTTCTAGACAGAGGCTGGATACGTGGTCTTAGGAATATTCTGCGTCCCACCATCATGCTCAACAAAACTGTTTTGCTTGTGTCATATTTGAGACTAAATGTCATGGACATTTTAAGAGTTATAATTCCTACTTCTTAATCTCACATTTTTCAGTTTATTACAACTTAAAACCTTGTAGAGACTTTACCAGTAAAATTATCAGAAAAGATTAGATTTTAGATAAAATTTTTTAGGAAGGAAGAAACTTGAAAGTAATTCTGGCAGATTTACTGTTGTCTGAAATGTGGCCGCATTTTTCTCTGATTGGTAAAATACAATAATTTAGCTGCTGGTGTGCAGGCAAAATATTCACCTGTCCAGTCGACTTGTAAAAACTGTGGTTTTAATGATTTTTAGTGAATTTATTTGTTATCTTATCTCTGCTGCCTCTAGATTTTCCTAGTATTCAAGGCCCGGTAATGGTGAATGGTGTATGTGGGGTGTGTGTATTTTAACCAGGCTTTAATGTATGAATATATACGCTCAAATGAGAGAAGTTTTATCTAGATTGTCTTGTCCCTGTAAAAGCATGTTTTTCTTTATTTACTTATTTTTAATAACTTTAACTTTTGTTTTGGATTCAGGAGGCATCTGTACAGGTTTGTTACCTGGGTACATTGTGTGATACTGAGGTTTACAAGACGATCCTGTCACCTGTCACCCAAGCACTAGGCAGAGCACACAATAACTAGTGTTCCAGACCTTCCCTCCCCCATTTAGTGGTCCCCAGTGTCTGCTGTTGCCATCTTTATGACCATGAGTGCCCATCATTCAGCTCCCTATTACAAGTGAGAACATGTGGCATTTGGTTTTCTGTTCCTGTTCTCCTCTTAGGATGATGGCCCCCAGCTGCATTTATATTGCTGCAAAGGACATGATTTCATTCTTTTCTTATGGCCGCACAGTATTCCGTGGTGTATATGTGCCACGTTTTCTTTATTCAGTCTACTGTTGATGGGCACTGAAGTTGATTCCATATCTTTGCTACTGTTAATAGGGCTGCAGTGAATACACATGTGCATATGTCTTTTTGGTAGAACGATTTATTTTCTTTTGGATATATACCCAGTAATGGAATTGCTGGGTTGAATGGTCATTCTGTTTTAAGTTATTTCAGAAACCTCCAAACTGCTTTCCACAGTGGCTGAACTAATTTACATTCCCATCAACAATGTATAAGCATTCCCTTTCTCCACAGCCTCTTTAGCGCTTATTTTTTATTTTTTATTTACTTTTTACTTTTTAATAATAGCCATTCTGACTGGAGTGAGATGGTATCTCATTGTGGTTTTGATTTGCATTTCTCTAATGATTAGTGATATGATGTTGAGCATTTTTTCATTTGTTTGTTGGCTGCATGTATGTCTTTTTTTTTTTTTTTTTTGAGATGGAGTCTCACTCTGTCACCCAGGCTGGAGTGCAATGGCGCGATCTTGGCTCAAGGCAACCTCTGCCTCCCAGGCTCAAGTGATTCTCCTGCCTCAGTCTCCCGAGTAGCTGGGATTACAGGCACCCGCCACCTTGCCCAGCTAATTTTCTTTTGTATTTTAGTAGAGACAGGGTTTCACTATGTTGGCCAGAATTACCTCAAACTCCTGACCTCAAGGAGTCCACCTACCTCATATGTCATCTTTTAGGAAGTGTCTATTCATGTCTTTTCCCCATTTTTTAATGCAGTTATTTGTTTTTTGCTTGTTCAATTGTTTAAGTTCCTTATAGATTCTAGATATTAGAGCTTTGTTGGATGCATAGTTTGTGAATATTTTCTCCCACTCTGTAGGTTGTCTATTTACTCTGTTGATAGTTTCTTTTGCTGTGCCGAAGCTTTCTAGTTTAATTAGGTCCCACTTAACAATTTTTGTTTTTGTTGCAGTTGCTTTGAGGACTTAGTCATAAATTCTTTCCCAAGGTTGAGATCCAGAATGGTGTTTCCTAGGTTTTCCTCTAGGATTCTTATGGTTTGAGGTCTTACATTTAAATCTTTAATTCATTTTGAGTCAATTTTTCTATATGGTAAAAGGTAGAGATTCAGTTTCATTCTTCTGCATATGGCTAGCCAGCTAGCCCGGCACCATTTATTGAATGGGGTTCCCTTTTCTCATTGCTTATTTTTGTTGACTTTGTCAAAGATGATATGGCTGTAGGTGTGCAGCTTTATTTCAGGGTTCTCTGTTCTGTTCTATTGGTCGATATATCTGTTTTTGTACCAGTACCATGCTGTTTTGTTTACTGTAGCCTTATAGCATAGTTTGTGATAATGTGATGTTTCCAGCTTTGTTCTTTTTGCTTAGAATTGCTTTGGCTGTTCAGGCTTTTTTTTGGTTCCATATAAATTTTAGAATAATTTTTCCTAATTCTTTGAAAAATGAGATTTGTAGCTTGATAGGAAGCATTGAATCTGCAGATTGCACTGGGCAGTATAGCCATATTAATGACATTGATTCTTTTGGTCCATGAGCATGGGAATTTTTTTCATTTGTGTGTGTCATCTATAATTGCTTTTAGCAGTGTTTTGTGTTTCTCCTTGTAGAGATCTTTCACCTCCTTGATTAGATGTATTCCTAGGCATTGTATTTTTGTGTGTGGCTATTGTAAATGGGATTGCATTCTTGATTTGGCTCTCAGCTTGAATGTTACTGGTGTACAGAAATGCTGCTGATTTTTGTACATTGATTTTGTATCCTTAAACTTCACTGTAGTTGTTTATTAGTTCCAGGAGCCTTTGGTAGCATCTTTAGGGTTTACTAGGCATAGAATCTCATCATCAGCAAAGAGAGTTAGTTTGACTTTTCTTTTCCTACTTGGATGCCTTTTATTTTTTTCTCTTGCCTAATTTCTCCGGCAAGGATTTCCAGTTAAACATCACGCTTTTAAAACACAGAATAGTTGCAAGTAATGAAACATGAGAACTAAAAGTCTTTCCCCAACCTAATTCCTCATATGTACTCCTTCCCCAGGGCTAACTAATCCTTGTGACTTATTCGAAATCCTTCCAACATGTCTGAATGAAGACTTGAGCGTAGATGCAGATCTAGATGTGGATACAGATGGGCAACACACATGCATGCACATAAACACACGTGTGCTTCTCTTTTCTCACACGGGGAGTATCATGCTCTATGTCCTTTCTAGCTCAGACTGGACCCAATGTGGTCAGGAACAGTATCAGTGCCCTCTCAAGAGGAAAGGGCCTTGCTTGAAGTATGATCCTTTCCTCCTTCCTCCTTTCATGCAGTAAACACTTACTGAGTGATAATACCGTCTTTCTCCTCCAGGGACGTGGCTGGAATGTGTGTTGTAAGTGGGGTGAGCGGGCGCCTGCCCTGGGGTGCTGAACAGGAGCTAGAATATGAGATGTCCCAACAGGAGAACCACTGCAAGGCCGTTCAGGGGACATTGCTGGGGGAGGGAGGGTCCAGCCAGTGCCTGACAGGAGCTCCATGGTTTGCTCTGTGAGTACTGGTTAGGGGCGGGCATGAGGCTGGCTGTGGGACGGGGACATCCTATGTTAAGGACAGTGGCCCCCATGAGGGCTGGGGCAGGTCAGACCTTTCCCAGCAGGTGTCCTAGGTGGCTGCAGGAAAGGGAGAGGGCAGTGGCCTGGTGTGAGGCTGGAGAGACACAAAGACCAAGCTGTGGACCAAGTGATGGGGTCTAGACTTGATCCTATGACCATAGGGACACAGTTGATAAGCAATGTGTGTATGTGTGTGTGTGTGTGTGTGTGTGTGTGTGAGAGAGAGAGAGAGCACGAGCATGAGAGAGATGGGACATGGTCTATGTTGTAGGCATTGCTTTGCCTGCAGTGTGGATGATGAACAAGTGAGTGGTGGGCCCCACGGGGGTAGGGAGGACGCGTAGTAGGAAGTGATGGGTGGTGGCTGGGACCAACGTCTGGACCAGGGGTGGCGTGGGAAGGAAGGAAGCAGGTAAGACATTGGAAGAGTTGAGGTGGGAGAGGAGTCAAGGGTGTGCAGAGGGCCTGTGTGGTGGGCATGCAGTGGCAGACATGATGGGGAGGCACGCTTGGGAGCACAGGCGGGGTCTCTGGATCCTGGGACCCTGTGGCATTTTCTCTGTGGCCTGTGTGTGGCTGAGACAGCTACTCTGTGCCCAGGTCCTCCTTGGCTCCCTTTGGGGTGCTGTGGGGGTCCCACCACAACCACATGAGCAGCCTCCGCATCACTTCTTGGCCCAGGTGCTCAGAGACCCAGAGCTTGGTGCTGCCAGCCAGGAGGGGGACTCATGTTCCCAGGACCCTCACTGGCCCGGCTGTGGGCCGGTCCAAATCCATGGGCATGCTGAGCCATTTTCTGCTCTTCTTGGAAGTTCCAGTTCAGATACCACCAACTGTGCTCTGTTGGGTGTTCCTGGCTGTTATCTGCTTCAGGCTTATTGTGTTTGCAGTGTGCACAGATCCGGCAGCGTCCCTACTCCAGAGGTGCATTCGCGTGTAAAGCACTTAATCATTTAATGAAGCACTGAAGTGCTGGCCATCCCGTGGCTGGTGTGGGCTGCGAGGTGCAGGTGAAGGCGAGTGACCACAGTGCCTGCGAGATGCACTCGTGCTTTCTAACGGGCTGGCCGGGCCTCCCACTGTTCTATGTGTATGTCTGTTTTCCATTTTGAGAGGCTTTACTTTTTTCTCTCTTTTAAAAATTAAATAGCGTGTTTGTGCACTATTACAGATGACGTCTCTTGGGAAGGGCTTTTGAGGAGGAGGAAGAGCAGTGAAGGCCTCGATGTTTCCCCTTTCGTTTAGTCCGCTGTCCACCCTTGACCCCGTTGTCCATCAAGCCCATTGCCTAAGGCTCTGCTGGCTGGGTGGACGGAAAGTCCAGCTAGGGCTGCTGTCCACCCCTAGTGTGTGGCAGTGTGTTAAATCAAAGCTCCCAACTTTCTGAGTTGATGTCCTATGGATAGAAACCTCATCTTCCCTGAGGACTTTGAAGCCCGGCTGCCTGGGTGCAAATCCATCTTCTACCCACTGCTGGTGTGACTCCTCCCACTATATTGTCTGAAATGAGCATACAAGTGATTCTCCTGCCTCAGCCTCCAGAGTGGCTAGGATTACAGGCACACGCCACCATGCCTGGCTAATTTTTGTATTTTTTTTTTTTAGTAGAGACAGGGTTTTATCATATTGGTTAGGCTGGTCTTGAACTCCTGACCTCGTGATCCACCCGCTTCAGCCTCCCAAAGTGCTGGGATTACAGGCGTGAGCCACTGTGCCTCGCCGGTTTATGGTTTCTTTAGAGGTAAGAGATTAGGAGGGGATCCCAGAGCTTGGTCTTTTGGGTACCCCAGCTGCCTCTGAGCCAGGGCTGCTGCTGTTAAGGAGGGCACTGATGCTTAGAGCAAGGGCCACTTCCCCCAGCTGCATGGCCAGTCAGAGGTCCCGTGAGGTCCGGGGCTCGGCTCTTCTGACGCTCACCTCTTGAAGGAGCCAGAAACCAGGACACCTCCTTCCAGGCTCGTCCTGACCACTGGCCCACACCTGGTTATGGCAGGCATCC
This sequence comes from Gorilla gorilla gorilla, assembly GCF_029281585.2. Classification (NCBI taxonomy): domain Eukaryota; kingdom Metazoa; phylum Chordata; class Mammalia; order Primates; family Hominidae; genus Gorilla; species Gorilla gorilla. Next base: position 126,208,081 of record NC_073238.2, read on the forward strand.
CCACAAGGAGACTAGAACTGGCTTCTTATTCTGATTCCAGTTCTGCCATTTGAGCCTCAGTTTCTCCCTCCTTTAAGTGGGGAAGACAGTAGCAGGGCCAGTTGTGAGCAGATTGGGACTGGAACAGGTTGGCTGCCTTCATTCTGTGCCACCCGAATGTAGGATTCCTGCTCCAGGGGGTTGGTGAAGCCTCGTGGAACACTGAGGGGTGTCGCCTGCGACTTGGGCTCTGCTTCGGTGACGTTTGGGAATCCATGGAGACGTTGCCTCCGCCCTTGCAGCCAGCAAGCTTCCTGCCCGTCACAGCGTGCTGCCGGCGGCGTAGTGTCCGTTTATTTAAGGCCCACTCGTGCTGGCCCCCGTGCAAAGCACAGGCCGCCTGTCTGTCTCAGTGCTTGAGACAAGCAACAGTGGAGCAATGGGGGCTGATCTCATTTTTACAGTCAGGGAAGCAGGACTCAGAGAGGGGAAGCAACTTGCCCAAGGTCAGGACAGGGCCTGGTGGATTGAACACAACCCCGCACCGTGAGCCTTGAACCATGGCTCCTGGCCAAGAGCCTGCGTCCGTCCACCTGTTTGACTCCAGCTGGAACACCCAGATTTGATTCTCCTGCCTTTTCTTCAGTCCCTTTTTACAGTTTAGGAGAAGTTTAATTTCACATCTTTGGTGAGAAAATATACATATCTCCTCACACATGCGGCTAATCCCCACCCTTCACTCACTCCAAAGCACATTTTCTTGTCCTTTCATCGAAGGTCACATATAAAATAATAAATATACTGCTCTTAAGAGTATGTGAACTCTGTCATCTGAAATATTTGAAAAATGACTTTTGAATTTTTATGGTTTCTATGGCAAAAAAAGTTGCTGAAACAAAAACTCTACTAAATTTTACAGAACTGGAGGTTTGGATCTGCAAATGTGATCTCTCAATACCCATGGGGTCTGTGAAAGTCCCCATTCATGGGACTTCCTTCGGGATGAAGTAGGTGGGATTTCTTCCTGGGTCACTCCTAGGCTTCCAGAAGGTGCCCAAACAAGTGTTCCCAACAGGGGCCCTAAGCGCCCACTCCATCCACATGGGGCCAGAATCTGCCTCTCTCCTGAGCACCTGTCATGGTACTTGTAATGCACCATCCCTGGGGGGATTGAAAGGTGAGTCCCTGCAGTCATTTTCTGGGTTCTGTGGCTCAGATGAGGTGTCCCCTGAGAATGATGGCAGAAGCTTGTCATCACCTCCCTCACTGTCCCCAAACCGCATCGCTTCCGGTCTACCCAGAGAAGCCTGGTGCGGACATCAGTCAGTGTTGGATGCCACGGTTTGTCCAGAAGCGGGTGAAGCCCCCCACCCAGTATCTGTGCTGACTGGAGCAGAGGACGCATGTGCCTGCTAGGGTGCACTGGCCAATCACTTCCCTCCCACTCACCCCAAATCACAGTGAGGAGTTCAGAGGGGAGTGTGGGGCGCACATGAATCAATACCGCGTGTACACGGACCAGGTCCTGGCCTGTCTCTGCATCTATAGATCCACATGCGTGTCAGATCCATGTCTACGTATCTATGCATCTCTGCATGTTCCAGACCCTGTCTGTACATGGGTACGATGTCCCTGTGGTGCTGGAAGCCTCTGGCAGCAGAGTCTGCTCCTCAGATGCCAGCTGGCGTGCCCCACACCCCAGTCATTCTTGCTCTGCTCCCTGGAGACTCCATTCCTCCAGTCACAGGCATTTGGCCCTGGGGGCACGGCTGGCACAGCATAAGGTGAGGGAGGTGCCTGGCGCGCACAGGTTAGAGGCGTTTACCCTCGGGACCATGCGAGTGCAGCGGCAGAGCCCTCGTGGGCCCCTGAGCACAGGCACTTCTTTGCGCTTTGCTCTCAGGGTGCCTCCATTTCCTCATCCCAGTCTACGTGATTCTCAGGTGAGTCTAGCTCACAGCAAAGAGATCACTGTTCACTGTTAAATTTTAAACTGTGGTCATTAAATGCTGCTGCACAGGCAATATCTAAAGACTGATATCTAAAAACATCTGATTTTCAAAAGCCAGAGTTTGAGAGAGAAAAGATTTGGAAAGAATTCTATGGACGTGGCTTTGCCTGCGGAAGGTCAGAGAATGTGGGTCCAGGACAGAATCACACCCTGACTACAGCTTAGGGAATCCCTGGTGACTCCCTGGCTCCAACAAAGATCAAAGAGGGCCTGGAAGGAGAAAGGTGACAGGAGGGGATTGGCCCAAGCCCAGATGGAGTAAGCCCATGGAGGCCCTGGGTAAGGGCTCAGGGCTGCAGAGAAGGGTCCGGTCTTGGCTTGAGCCCAGGCGGAGTGAACCCATGGAGGCCCTGGGTAAGGGCTCAGGGCTGCAGAGAAGGGTCCGGTCTCCTGGGGTGGGTGCAGCCTCACCGAGAAGCCCACAGTGGCCCAGCCCTGGAGGGGCAGTGAAGGATGGTGACCAAAGAAGTCCCCAGGGCAGCTGCTGACCTGCCTTGACACACAGGATTCTGGAGCCCCAAGGGGGTTGTGGAAGAGCCACATGGGCCACAGAACCAAGGATTCCGAGATAGGCTAAGGGGCATAGGCACCGACCACTGGCCTTAGGCAGGGATGGGGTGAGGGCTGTCAGCAAGGGTGAGGGGCATCCCGGGGCAAACGCCAGTGGAAGACCCGGGCCAGCTCAGGACTGGCTGTAGACAACTGGAAGGACAACGTGGAAGATTCTGAAGCCTGGATAGCCTCCTGGGAGAAGGAGATGAGTTCCAGCGACCACCTTGAAGTCTGGAGAGGACCAAGTGACCTTTGATGGGTGAGATGAAGTTTCGTGCTATTTGCGCAAATGTGGGTCAGTGGAATATGTGATTTTTCAGTTACGACGGAGAAAGAAAATCAGTGCATCCCACCGATTTCAGATACTGCGGCTCTGATACTTGTATCTGCTACACTTTGCAAGGAGGTTGGCAAACAATTTTCCATGTGCTCCTGTGTGTCTCCCTGTTGGGAATGGGAAGGGAGGCATTCCTAGGGCTGTTGGCTTTGTGGGTTCCCACTGTCCCACTCCAACATTAGGTCTCGCAGGAGCTGGGATGCAGACCCTGGTCTAAGGCTCATCCAGGAGACCTGTGACGATGCATTTATTTTCTAGCGATCCTCCCTGCAGAGAATGAGCTCCTGGAAGGTGGCCCATGGCATTCTGGGAAGAGAGTGTTGGGTAGGGAAGATCCAGGGTTGGGGGTGAGTCTTGGGGTGGGCAGGAAGGAGGCCTGGCTCTTCTGGATCAGCATCTGGTCAGGAAGCAGGGCTGCGGACAGGCAGGTGTTTTCCCATGAGCAGTTTGCATGGAGATGCCTTTCCTGCCCCCAAGAGTGCAGGTGCCGATGTCTGTGTACGTGCTGTGCACGTGGGGGTGCAGACTTGGCACAGCCCTCCATAGTCACTGGATGGGCAGCGGCAGAAGTGGAACAGGTCAAACTGCCCTTTGTCTGCAGACTGGGCAGACCTGAGGGACGTGGGGAGAATCAGGCAGGACTCACTGCTGCAGGGCTTCCAGTCACTTTGGGAACCCCAAGGAGCTTCCAGTGCTGAGCCCACTGCAGGCCGCATGCGGGCAGGGCAGGGACTGAGAGCAGGGGCTTTCCACCAGGATTTCTGCCTGCTGCAATGAGACGGGGCCAGGCAGGCATGAAGCGGAGGCCAGGGGGCTGTGCCAACCTGGAAAAAGTACACATGTAGAAAGTACATGAAGAATGTGATTACCTACAACAGCCCCAGCCAAGCACAGCTGTTCACATTGGGCCCATTTTCTAGGAGTGTGTCTAAGTGGGTGTGAATGGCTGTGTTCAGACTGCATACTGTTTGTATTGTCCCATTTGTCAATGAAAAGTAAGTCCTTCACTTTGGACTGGAAGTCCAACTTTTTTTTTTTTTTTTTTTTTTGAGGCAGAGTCTTGCTCTGTTGCCCAGGCTGGAGGGCGGTGGCGCAGTCTCGGCTGACGGCAACTTCCACCTCCCAGGTTCAAGTAATTGATTTTCCTGCCTCGGCCTCCAGAGTAGCTGGGATTACGGGCACCCACCACCATGCCTGGCTAATTTTTTTTGTACTTTTTAGTAGAGATGGGGTTTCACAGTGTCAGCCAAGCTCGTCTTAAACTTCTGACCTCAAGTGATCCGTCTGCCTTGGCCTCCCAAAGTACTGGGATTACAGGTGTGAGCCACCACGCCCGGCCTGGAAGTCCAACTTTTTACCCTTTTGTCCAGACAAGACCTAGTCTTTTTTAGGGGAGATTCTAATTAGTGAGTGTCGATTTGCACTTGGTACTGAGGCCTGGTCATGTTTTTAAAGTGTTTCATTGATAAGCTATGGGGGTATGAAAATTTCTTATAATCACACCAGTGTTTGCATCTTGATGTTATCGTGGGGTGAAACAAGGCTCTATCCATTCACACTTGGACCACAAGGTCACCTGTGCTTGTTCCCTGCGACTTTGATGTGGGGCTGGTAGGAGACCTCCTGCTATGGGACGGGGGCCAATTCGGGGAGTGTCGAGGTCCCCCTCCGCCAGAGGGAAGCTGCAGCCCCAGTGAGGGGTCAGGAAACCCTGAGTGCTCAGGAACAAGGCTCCAGGGAGTCACTGTCCCAGGCTGGGGAGTTTTTTAAAGGTGTTCGTTGTCGTGGATGGAAGTGACGTTGCTGCCAGACTGGGACGCAGGTGTGTCAGGGGATACAAGTGAGTTCTGGCTTCACCCACTTTCTTGGTGCCTGTTAGGGAGGCGGGAGCTGTGAGTGTCCTGGAACCCTGCATTTCTTCTCTTGGCTTCCTTTTCATTCTAGAGATCATGGTCTCTGATGGAGGCTGATTAAATCCCTGGATCTGGTATTTCTAAAGAGTGAGGTTTCTTGTCTTGCCACCAGATGTCAGTAAAATCCCTCTTAAAATAAATGTGCTGCTGGGCAGGTGGATCCAGAGAAGGGAGTCCTGTCTAGGATTTGAGGCTTGGCTGAGGTGCCAGAGAAGGCTGTGGTCCTGTGTGCTGATATGGGCAGCTCTGGTCCCCAGGCTCCTTGGGGAGGCCTGACTCTGAAAGCTCCCCCAACTTGCCTGCCTTGCAATCCCAACTCTGCTGGCACCCTCGCTTGTGCAGGAGGCCACTGCAGTGCAGGCGTGGGACGCGGAGCTGCTGCTGAGGGACCGGGGAGGGGCCCCACGCTGGGGGCTCAGCACTCAGGTTCCTCTGCTTCCGGCAACACCTCGGGCTCCATCTGTGCAGGATTTATTGCAGGAACAGGGGAGGCTTTACAGGGCTTTGTTCAGCGTGGTTCTGCCTGAGGGCGATGACATTTTTATTTATTTTTATTTATTTTTTTGACACGGAGTCTCGCTCTGTTGCACAGGCTGGAGTACAGTGGTGCGATCTCAGCTCACTGCAACCTCCGCCTCCTGGGTTCAAGTGATTTTCCTGCCTCAGCCTCCTGAGTAGCTGGGATTACAGACGCGTGCCACCACGCCCAGCTAATTTTTGTATTTTTAGTAGAGACAGGGTTTCACCATGTTGGTCAGGCTGGTCTCGAACTCCTGACCTTGTGATCTGCCCGCCTCAGCATCTCAAAGTGCTGGGATTACAGGTGTGAGCCACCACTCCCAGCCAACATTTGTTAATATAACTGCAGAGCCACATTGCATCCACACCAGGGATGCTGTCGGGGTGACTCTCCATAGGGTGGAGAGGACCCCAGGAGACAGGGGAGGGATGGTGCTGACGGAGGTAGCAGAGGGCCCTGGGTGCAATCCCTATAATTCCCATGCTTTGCCGCTTTGCCTTAGAAATAGGGACCGTCTCTGGATTGTATTTATTGCTCATGAAACAGTTTCACGCCTCTTTTCCACTTGTTCCAGCAGAAGCTTGTGGGTGGCACTGATTCCATTAACGTGTTGTCATCTTATTTACTGGGTTGACACTGATTCCAGAAGCTCTGGGCTGAGAGTGGCCCAGGGTGGGCCGAGCTGTGCTGCTGGGGGCTGGGAGGGCGGCGAGGTGACTGGATGTGCAGGCTTTAGGTAGAGCTGTGCTTAAGTCCCAGCCACACTCGTGATTCCTGGATCACCCTGGGAAGTGTCCTGATCGTCCATCTTGCTCCTGCATCTCTAGGATGGAAGCAGCAATGCCTCTGCCATCAATATTTTGAAGTTTAAACAGATACTACCTGAGCTGTAAGAGCAAGAAGTCATGGTGAGCTCTGCAGAAGAGTGAGGAGGGAGAGGAGCTAAGAAAGGGCCGAGCCAGCCCTGTAGGCCTCCCACGGGCTTGGAGGGCCCTTGTCTTAGTGGACAGATGAATTGCTTGGGTGATGATGAGCTGGCTGGAGGTTTGGTGGGGCCCCGTCTTAGTGGACAGATGAATCTGCTTGTGTGAAGATGAACTGACTGGGGTATCTTTACATGAATAAAGAGCAGATTCGCCAGGAAGTGGACCGCCTTGAACCAAGGCTTCACGGAATGTGGACACAGAGAGAAGGTGGGACTGCCAAGGCCTTTCCTGAGGCCCCTGCACCTGGCCCAGTGGCTATCAGGTGGCATTCACCTTTGCAGAGCGTGAGAAGGCACGGATGCTGCTGGCAGGCCTGGGCATGGTGGCCTAGCAGCCAGGGCTATGGACAGGAATTCCAGGAATTCCAGGAGCATGGCCGCTTCCTGGTGCCAGGGGCCTGCTCACCTAGGAGGCCTCTCCCAGGCATCAGATTAGCTTCACAAAGAAGAGAGGCTTAGTGACACCCTGCCTCATCTCCCTGAAATAAGAAAACTAGCTGCCTAATTTGAAGGTCAAATCAAACCCTGAAATAGTCCTGGAACTGGAGGGTTATTTTAGGGATAATATAACCACACCAAAAAAATTCAAATGCTCGTTCCTCCTGCCTCTTGCTTTACTATTTCAGATTTTCAGAGTGTTTTTTGTTTTTTTGTTATTTTAGGGGAAAGAAAATCTTTGTACCTCTGCTATTTTTTCCTAAAGTTACATTAAAACCCAGATGGATGCTTTCTTTTCTTCCGTTCGGTGGTGGTGGTGGGGCATTCCTCTAAGATAAGAAGCAATCTTCCCTTCTGGGGTTGTTGAGTCTGGGACTCCTGCTCCTGGGTCATGTGGTTTGGCTCTGTGTCCCCTCCCAAATCTCAGAGCTGTGATTCCGGTGTTGGGGGCAGGACCTGGTGGGAGGTGATGGGATCCTGGGGCCAGATTTCACCCTTGCTGTTCTGGTGATAGTGAGTGATTTCTCAGGAGATCTGGTTGTTTAAAAGTGTACGGCACCTCCCCCTTCACTCTATTCCTCTTGCTCCGGCCACGTAGGACCTGCCAGTTTCCCCTTCGCCTCCCGCCATGATTGAAAGTTTCTTGAGGCCTCCCCAACCATGCCTCCTGTACGCCCTGTGGAACCGAGAGCCGATTGAACCTCTTTTCAATGACCCAGTCTCAGGTGTTTCTTTACAGCAATGTGGGCATGGACTCATACATAGGATCTTTTTTTCCAGCCCTGGCTGTGTGAGACTTGCTGGGGTCTGGGCTTGAGGTTCACAGGTGCACCTGGGGTGGCTGGGGTTGGGTGACAGCCAGGCTCTGGGCTCAAGCACCTGACACACCTGGCCAATGGGACCACATTCCCTAGAAAGGGGCCATGGGAGAAGCTGGACATCCACCTGCCAGGGCGAGCCAAAGGGCAGGAAGATTGACTGACATTTCAGAGCACGATTCACCAGGAAGCTGATGTGCTAGCTGTCTTCATCTTTGAAAAGTTCAGGAAGTGTTGGAAAAACCAGCTGCTTCTAGAAATTTCTCTCGTATTCTATTTCCTGACATAGAGATTGCCCATTTTTGGTTCCATGGGAGTGTGTATGTCTCTTAGGCCTCAGGCTGGGTTGCAATTCCCAACTAACTGAGACCACTTCCATTTCAGAGAGGGAGGCTCTGTGTGCGCCATTCGAATTGTCTTACAGAAGGATTTATTTTAGATTCTGATTAAGAAAAACAAAACCTGAAACAAAACAAAACCTCACTTGCCTGCCATTTTCTGGAAAGTTATCTTCTGCATTCTTAATTTATTTCCTTATGACAAATGTTATTTATTTTCATTATTAAAAATTTAGACTACACATATGAGGTAAAACACAAAAATAAAAATTCATTTTTCCTGGTGATAACTGCTTTTGTGGGCCATCTTTTAAGACTTTTTTCTATGTGCGTATTTTTTTTCAGTAGTGATATACTTGTCATTATTTTTTAAATGCAGGGATAATGGTGTACAATGAGAAAAATTTAGCAAATTCTACATACAGGTTTTTTTGTTTTTTATAAAAAGTAAATGGAAATAGACTAAAATCACATAGAACTAAGTGGCCGTTCTTCAAATGATTCAACATGGAGTTACCATAGGACCAGCAAGTCCATCCCTAGGCACATGTGAACTGGAAACTCAAGAGAAATAAAAATGCACGTCCACACATCAGCATGTGCATAAATGTTCACAGCCGCATCACTCAGTTGCCGAAAGACGAGAACAACCCGAGTGTCCACCTCCTGAGGATGGGTAGACAACGTGTGTTCCACGTGGTGGAACGCTATTTGGCCTCAAAAAGGAATAAAGTGCTGGTACAGGCTGCATGGAGGAAGCTTGAAAACGTTATATAGTAAGTGAAAGATGTGAGTCACAAAACACTACCTAGTATATGATTCTGTTTCTATAGAATTTCCAGGCCGGGCATGGTGGCTCGTGCCTGTAATCCCAACACCTTAGGAGGCTGAGGCAGGCAGATCACTTCAGGTCAGGAGTTCAAGACCAGGCTGGCCAACATGGCGAAACCTTGTCTCTACTAAAAATATAAAAATTAGCCGGGCATGGTGATGTGTGCCTGTAAATCTCAGCTACTCAGAAGGTTGAGGCAGGAGAATCACTTGAACCCGGGAGGTGGAGGTTGCAGTGAGCCGAGATTGTGCCTCTGCACTGTAGCCTGTGTGACAGAGCAAGACTCTGTCTCAAAAAAGAAAAAGAAAATCCAGAATGGAGAAATCCATAGAGACAAAAATCTATAAGACAGATTAGTGATGGCTTTGAACCTGAGGGCAAGGGCAGAAGCGGGCTAGAGGGTGACAGCTGAAGGCACAGAATTCCTCTTTGTGGTGATGGAAATGTTCGAAAATGCACTGTGGTGAAGGTTGCACATACCTGTGAATATATTTAAAAACCATTAAATTGTACACTTTTAATGAGAGAATTAATGGTATGTGAGTTACATTCCAGTTAAGCTGTTAGAGAAGAAATGTGAAGAACCCTAGACTTGGGAATGTGAAAGGATTTTAGCAACTGTGTAGCTGGGAACCTCTGTATTTGACCATGTGATGTATTAGAGAGCCCCAAACCCGTTACTAAACAAGGAGAAATATTGCACAAAATGCAGCAGACATTTTAAGTGGGTAGTTCAATTCGCAAGAAAGTAGGAGAAATCTCCAAGGGCTCTGAGACGAAGAAGAAAATGAAAATCGGAGTGGTCTATAAAGAAGTGGTATTTTGGCAGCCAGGGTGGGGCAGGCGGCATTGTAGGTCTCATGGTCTCAGTCACCCAGAGACCTGTGTTTTGATCCTCCCCAAATAAACAAGTGGAATATTGAAAGCAATGTCACTTTCCCCCCAACATAAAGCCAGGATCCTTGCTAAAAGTTCCATTCTTGGTAAAAGCACATTCTAGAAATCATCTCTGCACTGGTGCTTGGTGGCCAGGAGGCTGGACCGCAGGAGAGGATGGTGGCGTTTGGATTCCAGCCCCAGCTCCGCTCCTGCCCTGGCTGGACCGTGCTGCCAGCACAGCCTGCGGACCCCCGGAAGAGAAGTCACCCAGGCTGTCCCAGGACGGGGCATCCCCCTCTGAGGCCCTGCAGACTCAGGCCCTACACATGCCTGGAGGCCGCACCTCACAGGTTTCCCGCAGATCGAATCCTGCTGAAGAGGAGCTCATCCTCCCCAGATGTGAAGCCCAAGAGGAACCAACTCACCCAGAATTTGCTGAGGAAGCTGGCGTGCCGGTTCTCTTCATTTCTGAGAAATTCCAGAAGTGCTGGGTAAACTAGTGGCTTCTAAATTTTCTGCCAAGTCTTCCATGTCCTGACGCAGAGATTGCCCATTTTCAGCTCTGAGGGGAACTCTTGTCAGGTGCGTCAAATAGGAGGAGGATGCAGGATCGTCACGTAACAGAGCCCAGAGAGAGGCAACAAGACCCAAAGCTTCCCGAGAGGAAACTGAAACAGAGGTCCATGAATACCACTGGGAAGAAGGTACGGGAAGCTTTGAAGAAGAACCAGGCAGAGCTTCCAGCAACTAGAAACACGACTTCAATCAAAACATAAGTGACGGGGTTAGAGGGGAATTGCGTCTAGCTGAAGGGAGAATCTGCTGGCATTTGAAGAAATTGCTCATGGTGCAGAGAAGCCTGGTGGAGATGGGAACTAGGAAGGGTGGCTACAGACCTGCAGGCCAGGGCGCCGTGTCCCCATGTCCCCATGTCCCCATGTGTGTCCCTTACCCTGCACACGCGGCAGCACGTGAGGCTCAGGGAGATGCTGGGGGTACCCTGGGTGGGCAGGGTGAGCCACACGTGCCCAGTTTGGAGCTTCTGAGGTCCGGTGCTCCCATCAGGAGACCAGACCCCTGTCTGTGAAACAGCAGCGAAACCTCATTGCAGGGGCTGACATCTGAGAAGCCTCCTAGGAGGCCCCCCAACCCCTTTTGAAGGCCAGGAGCACCTCTGCTCTTCTCCTTCCAAACCAACAGGCTGGTGTGGGCAGAGCCTGCACCATGGGAAAAGGAGGCGACTGACTTGTGTTTGATAAAGAGATTACTCAGATGCATCACTTTTAGAGGATTTGCACAAAATGATGTAATAACATGTCAGCAGGGGCAGTTGGTGCTTGTCGTCAGAAGTGAAGACAGTGACGGTGGTGGCCATTCCGGGCGGTGTCCGTCCTGCTGCCCTGTCCGGCAGCACAGCATCCTGCTCCCATCCTGTGGGCACCTTTCTGGTATTTTGCCCCCTCCTTCTTCTGGCTCCCCATTCCTTCCTCGGCCTTTTACAGCCTGGTTTATGAGACTCAACCAGGAGGAGAAAGCATTCTCTGAAAGTACCTTTGGATTAGAATGGGACCGCCAGGGAGAGAAGCCCAGACGGCAGGAAGTGGATGTAGGAAAGTCTTCCGGGGGGGCTCTCCCGGGATGAGGTTCACAGGGACTGTGTGAACTGCACCCTGGGGAGAAAGGAGCTGGCTTCACTCACAGACGGCCCCCGTTGCCCAGCTGCCGGGGAACATGCGCATGTGGTGAGGGTGGGCGCCGGCCAGCTAGGTGGGGATGAGTGATAGCGTCTGTAAACACGGTCGCAGGAGAGGGCCGGCTTGGCTCATTGTAAGGCAGATCTGGAGGCCCTTCCCAGCTGAGCAAACACCCACTGGGGACGTTGCTGGTGCTGAAACCCCAGGAGGAACCAGAGTAAACATCATGGTCAGTTATTAAAATATGAAGTCACATCATCATTTAGGATTACGCTTCAGCATCCCCGAGTGGTGTCTGGAAATAGAGATGGTGACTGTTGGTAGCAACGTTCTCAGGTTGCTTTTGAAGCTTTGTCTGCACGGAGTTTCAGGTGCAGGCTTGGAAACAAATTAGAATCTGTCCCGGTGGGAGTGAGTAGCTATGGGTTCTATTTTATGAACACTTTCCAGGGCAGCCGTTTTATACCAGCCCGAAGCAATTACAGCTGAAGAGAGAAACTTTCCAAAGGACCTCTCCCAGGATGTCAGTTATCTCGTGTCATAATTAAATCTTTGCATATTTCAAACCTTGACTTTCTGTGCCCAGATCAGCACGACTTGAGTGCTTCCATGAGGAACTATTTTGCATTTTTCCTTTTGTTTAGATGTGTGGAAATTTGAGTTCTGTAAAATGCTTATTATAAACCGGGACTTCATTTCTAAAAACTTGAAATACCCTTTCTAAAATCTCCTGCAGTTAGGCGGTTAGTAATTTTTTTTTTTTTTCTGAGACAGAATTTCGCTCTTGCCGCCCAGGCTGGAATGCAGTGGTGGGATCTTGGCTAACTGCAACCTTTTGCCTCCCAGGTTCAAGCAGTTCTCCTGCCTCAGCCTCCCAAGTAGCTGAGATTACAGGCGCCTGCCACCATGCCCGGCTAATTTTTATATTTTTAGTAAAGATGGGGTTTCACCATGTTGGCCAGGCTGGTCTTGAACTCCTGACCTCAAGTGATCCACCCGCCTCAGCCTCCCAAAGTGCTGGGATTGCAGATGTGAGCCACCGTGCCTGGCCACATTAGTCCTTCTTTTTGTGTCAATCAAATGTTACAGAAAATGTACAAGATTTTAATCAGAAATCTGTAATGCTTTGTGTTTCCTGTGGCACTGGGGCTGGCAGCACATCACTGGCTCTTAGGTTGCAACAGTGACTCCTACCTCGGCCAGGGCGGGGTGGTGATGCTGGTGCTGGAGGCCAGCTCTCAGCTTGGGTTCCCCAGAACCATGCCCATGAGGAGCCACATCCAAATGTCATGACTTGCCACAGACTCACCTTCCTGTTACCCATGGCAGGGTGTTGTAGGAGAAGTAAATAAGATACTCCAAGAGCTGTGCCTGCTAAGATCCCCTTGAAATTGGGCAATAAATCTTAGCAATTAATTAGTAATGGATTGGCACTAGGAAATCATAAGATTTAGGATCTAGACTCAGACCCTTGGGTTATCACTGCCTGATATGTAACAGGGGAGTGAGGAGGTCATTTCAGATGGGTAGCACCTGAACCCTTATGTCCTTGTTAGGGAAAAGACGGTAACCATTCAATGCACATTGAAGGCCAGAAGTGGAGAGTAGACTTCCTAAACAAAGGCCAGCATGATGACGTAGAGGTTGCTATCATCCAGCATGGCCTTCATCCACCACGCTGCTCCCTGGCACGCTGGCCTTTCCCTATGGAGACACCATCCTGGAACCCTGGGCCAGGCTGCACAAGTTCGCACCCATCACAGACCTTCTCTAAGCCTGTAAGAGGGGAGGGACACATGCCCCCACCATCATGAGAGTTGGGTCGGGGGCTGTGTGTGGACCTTGGGGCAAGGAGCTGGCTGAGCAGGTGTGAGTCTGCAGCTCCTGGGGCCAGGCTCAGCCGCTATGCACCTCGCTCAGTGCAGGGGGTGTGTGACTCGGCAGGAGTGCATTGCTTTGGGACTTTATTTTCAGGAGAAGCTTCCAGGGGGGAAGCCCAGAGTAGTGGGTGAAGGAGCTGAAGAAAGGTGGGTTTTGGTGACTGCTACGGAGAGGATGAAAGGGGGCTGGAGACACCCACAGGTCTGTTACTCAGGGAGCATTAGGAGGTGGATTGTGTCCACAGAAACACAGGGAAGATGAGGAGCACGTGGGGCCCCTGGAGCTGGGGAGAGGAAGGGACCAGAGTCTCCCTTGCACCCCAGAAGAAGCCAGCCCACCTGGATGTTGGCCTTCTTTGTCCAGAACTGGGAGGGAACACACGTCTGTTGCTGCGAGCCACCTGGCCTGTGGCCTTTGTGACAGCAGCCCCGGGAGACTAATGGGAGGACCTGCTCTGCTCTGGGCACAGCTGCTGGGGTCCTGCTTCCTCTCTGAGCCCTGACAGGAGTGGCCCGGGAAAGGCTTGGGGCACTGGCCTGGGGAAGGCTTGGGGTGTGGTCTCCCGGAGCAGGTCCCAGGTGTGCATAGGACTTGCTCAGCTCTTGGCTTTCTGCGTCTCTTCAGGAAGCTTTGTTATGTTGCATGCAATGTGCCCAGCACATAGTAGGTCTCCACATGAAGAATGTCACAGCACTGGGCCACCTGCAGGCCGTATGTCACCGATGAAGAAACTCCTGAGTTATTTTATGTTCTCTTTTCTCCATATAAGTATATTGCACACGTGGCCTGGCCACACACACGTGCTCCTGGCCATGTGGGTCAAGTGGTCACCCTATTAGACTGTGCAGCCCTACCCAGTGCAAAGCCCAACCCAGCTGCTAAGGGCTCAATGACTTCACAGGCATTCACGATCCACGGAGTCCGGGATAATTAAATATTCAGCCCCCGACCCCATGGACATGTGGACCGTTAGACACATTTCCCATGAATGCTTCTGTGTGAGGCACAGAGAAGCCATAAACCCACCTCCTGCTCTGGGAGCTTAGGATCAAGTTGCAAAGGTCACACGTCTATAGATATTTGAAGCTAGAAGGGTTGACAGAAGGAAGGGATTACTTCTGCTGGGAAATCTGGAGGTAGGAAGTGAACAGGCTTGGGGCGGGTGTAGAGGAGGACGGGCAGTGTCTTGTTGAGGCTGTCGGTGGGGGAGGGCTGGCTAGCACCTGACTGCAGTGGTCCTTGTTCAGCTGCTGAGAGTAGGAGGCCCGCAGGGCCCGTGCCCGGCCTAAGAGGCCTTGTGCACGATGGCTGCCCAGGTCTGGGCAAAGGAATTGTTTGGGAGATACTCTGTGTTTTGTCCAGACATGAGACCAGGAGCAGTGGTGATCAGAAGCTGCCCTCCGACTCCTGGTGCTCAGGAGCTGGTGCCTGGAGTGTGGAGCACACCCAGGAGACGTTTGCCAAATGCATGAGCTTCATGTGACACCTGCTGTGCGGAAATGGACACACAGGCGGCAGCTGCACTGCGGACACATATTCCTCGTCTCCAGCAGCTCAGCAGAAGCTCCTGCTCTTCCTGCTCATGGCCACCTTCCCATGAGCAAGCAGACCTGAGATCTGCTCACCCGGCTCCCCAGGGCGTTGCTTTGGTGGCCTTTCTGCCCTCCTCACCCCCCGCAGCATGTCTCTGCTTCCATAGTTGTTACTTTGAAACTGCTCTGCCTGGCCCTGGCTGGGGGCTGTCTGTGGGCCTGAGAAGGGCTTTGTCTCAGGGGAGGCATCCAACCGTTCCCGAGCAGGCAGTACCCGGCTGGCTGGAGAGCTATTCACGGCCGCAGGGTGAAAGGGGCTGCTTGCCATGAGCAGTCCGACAGGGCTAATGGGGTATTTTTCCCTGAACTATTATCCCATCAGTTTACCACCTGCCTTGTTACTAGGCTGCGGGCTATTTTCATGGTCAGCTGATAAGTGATAGGTAAGCATGTTAATTGAAATCTTGGGGAAAAAAACCTGATGTTTCAAAGATCCCAGTGTTGGGGGGATGGAGCATGTGTATTGCCAGTAGGCATTTATTTTCTGTGTTGGGGTCTGGTGGGGACAGAGATGGTGGCATGTTCATGGGGCTCCCACTTCAGAATACAAATCCCGCTGACAAAGAAGAAGGCAGGGGCTGACCTCGCCGGGGAGCATGTGCAGGAGCGGGCACGTGTGTTATGTTTGTGGGTAACAATGTCCTGGCAAAGACACCACGCAACAAGATGTCCACAAGCCCACTGTCCCATCTCATTGTCTCTGAATTTGCTCTTTAAATATTTTTGAAGCCCTACCGTGTGGTTGGATTGTGTTAAAGGTTATTTCTTTTTGTAAATAAGTTAGCATTGGGAATTTGTTATTTACAAAGGAACCAGTAATAATTCTTTTTATGTAATGAATCCTTATCTCCTGATTTATCTGATTTCAAAGTTCAGGTTTTTAGCAGGTTGGGTATTTATTTCAATGTCAACTTCTCCTCAAGCCCCATGGACATTGTACCAAAAGGTAGTAGTTATTTTCAGAATCCAAAAATACATATATACAATGCAAGAAGTTTCAGAATGAGTGAACACTAGAGTTAGGAAATGGAAGCTTTCATAGAAACAGAATTCATCCTCATGGCTCGTGGCATTCCGATCACAAGTTAAACTATTTGAAATGATGGCTTCATAGGCACTCCTCGCAGTGTAGGGGAGATAATGAGTGTAGAGTGCTCAGCTTCTCATTGCCTGACTCTGCTTCGTGTTGAAATTAGTAAATGCTCTATCATAGGAAAATGGATTTTTGAATTTAATTTTCATTCTTTCCACATTCCTATGCCCAAAAGATAGGGAAGAGACAGCATTCTCGAGAGTCATGTTTTAAAGTCATCCAGGTGGGCTCCAAATTAAAGTGTCCTGCTGCCTTTGGCAAGTGACAAGGGACAGGCGTGGGGAGCTAAACACAGCCTGGATGGATACCGAGCGGAGCCTGCCGGCATTCGCTGGGGGAGTCAAGTGCGGGACGGGCGGCTTATCATGGACCATGAGGGGCATCTCAGAGGACACAAGACGGCCATATGATCACCCGACATGGGGTGTCTGGGGGTCCATGCTGGGAGCAGACAGCATAAGGGGACACCCACCCTGAGATGCTCCCTCTGCACCCCTTCAAGGTTGGGCTTGGGTACCAAGGACACTCCAGGTTTACAGTGGGCGACTTGAGTTTACAGGATGAGTCCTCTTAGTGCAGAGAGTGGCCCCTGATCTTAGTTGATCTGCCACCAAGTTTTGCTAATTATAGAAGTGTATGTTTGTGTGTTTCTGGGGTATGACTTGCCTTATCCCAGCCCCAAGTGCCTTTTTCAGGAGTTGCTGAAGAGCTCTCCTCATAGTCGCCCTGCTTCTGTCCAGCCTTTTCTGCGAGGTCACCGAGAACAACGTCTCCGCTGTGCCTCCGCCCAGGCCCGTGCCTGGCTTGCTTCGCCAGGGCCAAGTCAAACTTCGAGGCCTCCCAGGGAGACCCGTGTCAGTCTTGGCCTCCAGAAGCTACTGCCCACAGCTGGGCTCTGTGAGCCCTGAGCATCTGGCCTGGCTTCCTCCTGCCCCCAGCACTGTCCCTCCTCCCAGTCCAGCTCCCAGCCTGCTTCTGCTAGGAAACCCGGTTTCCTAACACACCACTCACAACAGCTCACACCCTGTCTCTGCCAGATCCCTGTGGGGCCAGTCCCTCAGCTCGGCCACTTCCTAAAGCTCAGTTTCCTCCTCAGTAAGAGAGAGGACTGCTGGCTGTCAGGGAATTCTCGTGGGAATAAAGTAAAAGTTAAACTTATTTTTATAAATAAAAACTACAGTTAGCAGTTGGAGTTTACAGAGCGCCTGCTGCGCCCCAGGCACGACTCTTGGTGTTGGGGATCCACTGTGAACTAACGAAGTGAACTCAGGAAGGTAACCCTGGAAACCACCGCAAGCACCCTCCCTGAGGGGATTCACATCCCATTGCTGCATCCACCCCACTGGGCCTGAACTGGGGGACCAGGACCCCCGCAACTGCCTGGGTGAAACTCAGAGGCGCCTTGCATTTTCAGAAGGCCACTTTACTAGAAGTGACATCTCCAGGAGCTGTGCTATGTGAGCCTCGCCTTTTACTGCATCTCTTTTAACGAGAAGCACATCCTGTAAGAGCCTAGGATGGCGTCCTTGTGGCGATGTTTGTGGCAGTCCCTGTTTTGGTCCTGCATGAGCGTGTGCTCAGCGAGAGCAAAGCCCAGTCATCCCTGGGTCCACATTTGGAATATGGTGTGGTGCTTAATAAGAAGGCTCATCATACAAGAGCATGGCGGTGTTGTAGATACACAGAATAGGAATTACATGTATAAATTAGGAAGTTAGAGACAACCGGTTCTGACTGCAATTTGCCTGTTTAAATTTTGTAGCATGTCTGATTTTCCATCTTCTTGTACAATAAAGCAATTTTCAAGCAGGGCTGTGTAGGGTTTGCTCACTGCTTTTTCCTTTTCCTTTCTTCTCTCCCTCTCTTTCCTACTAAGTTCTTGCTATAAGAGGAAATAGAACTTTTTAAAAACTTCTTGGATTGTGTGTGCCTAACTCTTCAACCTTTGCATTAATATACATTTTTCTTTATATTTAATTTTGGTGACAGCCAAATTACATGCCCTTAATTGAATTAACACAAATTAGAGCTGAAAGGGGTTGAGGTATGAAAATTTGGGATGTTTCTTGAAAGCTTTCTTATTGCTGAGGCACGCTGAAAAAAAAATCTCTCTTTTTCAGGAATGACACCAATTAAAGACACATTAGAGTTAATACCGGCAATGTCTTCCCATAGCGGGAGTGATTCATCACTGCTTCTGAACCTATTATTTAAAAACTCAAATGTCATGCATTGAAAACCCCAGGACTGGCTTCAGGGATGTGCCTGGGTCTGGAGGGACTCGCCCTTCTGGGTGGCTGCTCCCACACCCACTCAGGAACCTGGAGGCACTGGAGCTGACCCTTACTTGAGGTTGACGGAGGAACTCGATGTGCCAACATGCTTTAGAAAATGGTGCAGGAACGAAAGAGCAGAGACACATTTTAGAAACTCCAGGGACCTCAGGTTGAACTGAGCCTTAAAGGCCATCGGACTCAGACTCTCCTGCTGCCAGCCCCTTGCTGAGGTTCTTCTTCCTGTTAGCACCTCTGTGATGGTCCATTCCCTCCACCTCCTGAGAGCTCCTGCCATCTTTCAATGGCGAAATCTATAAGTGAATGGTTTCTTAGATGAAGCAGGGCTCCATCGCCCTGTAGTCCCCTGACTGTTGGTCTTGGCCCCAGCTCAGAAACATTGGATCCTGACTCGATAACAGCATGTCTTCAGGCATTTGAAGGCAGCTACCCTGTCCATTTCAAGTCTTCTTCAGAGTAAAACCCCTCAGCTCCTCCGGCTTTCTCTCCTGGGCTGTGCATTTGTGTCCCTTCACATCTTTGCATGTAAGGAAACACAGCCACTTCTTGAGGGCACTGGTCTGCAAGTGAGGTCCCCAGGCAGCAGCATCAGCAGGTGGGCTGGGCACAGCTCTCCATGTTCTAACACGCTTCCCAGGTGTTCGAATGCACGCTGAAGCTCAGTGGCCATTGCTCTAGCTTTCTAACCATTCCTGTGCAAAGATGTGACAAGGATGCAGAAATACAGCTTCCTCTGCACACGAGGGCAGGGCGGGGACTCAGGAAGCCTCCCGCCTGGCCCGCAGCGGCCCCTTTCCTCACTCTGCATGTGAAGTGGTTCTCGCTGTCTCTGCACAACCTGCGGGGAGAAACCCTCCCTGAATATGCTGAGGTCAACTCCAGGGCTGGGCTTTGGTGGACCTCCCAGAGCTCACGAGTTTCTGTTGACAGCCAGCTGCTACCAGGTGTGGGCCAGAGCCCCGAACTTCTTTTCCTATAGCATGGGGGGTGTCTGTCCTGTGCTCAGCCCTCCCTTAACCCGGCTAGTCCTCAGCTGCCCCAGGGGCACCTGGGCCTTCCCCAAGCAGCTGCCCTGGAAAGAGACTCACGGTGGGCCATGGGTGACTTGGTTTAAAGGACAAAAGGACTTTGGGTGCATTTCTCCTGCCATACAGGCCATGAGGGGAGAGGAGAAGCAGACACATCTCTGTCCCTTCACTAAGTGTCAGGAGAAAGGAGGAGACAGCTGCCCATGGCTGCACTTGCTGCTCTTTCTGGCGTTTCTGAGTTACTGGGGCAGCCAAAACATCCCTTCTGTGAAATGTGTGTGGCTGGTATCAGCTGGCAGCCAGGACAAACTTTGTGCAGCACAAGTGTGGCATTGGAGACCCTCTGTTTCTTGCATCTGCCCTAGGTGAGCTGTGAAAGAGCAAGGAGGCCAGGGGAGAGGAGGAGGAGGAGGGCTCAGTGCAGCCTGCAGGCAGCAAGCACCTGCCCAAGGGGCTGCCGAGGGTGAGCATGGGCCTCACCGCCAGCCCCCTGCTCATAGGCCATGCCTCACCAGAGAAGGTCCTGGAAGTGGGCCAGGTGCAACAGTTAGGACTGAGCAACCGGGGGTGCTCAAGGCATCAGTCACAACAGGAAGAAAGTGAAATACCAGGGCTGCTCCCCGCTGGGGAAAACCTGTGTGCCTCCTGTACAGAAGGGCCTTTTTATTGTTAATCTGAGAAAGAATGTTCCATGAGGCTTGCTTCCAGCTACAAAGGGCCACCTGTAGATAGATATTGGTGATGTCTTCTTAGGTTGGAATTACTGCTCAGCTCCATTGGGAAACTCAATTTTCCTTTTTTTTTGGAGGGGGCAAAAATTGAATGGAATCGATGATGTGGTCTGAGCAGAAATATTGCATTGTGCGGGCCAGTGAGAGCAAACCTTAGGAAATTTGTAGTGTACACTTGAAATTTGCTAAAAGGATAGCTCTTAATCCCAGCACTTTGGGAGGCCAAGGTGGGAGGATAACTTGAGGCCAGGAGTTCAAGACCAGCCTGGCCAACATTATGAAACCCCATCTCTACTAAAAATACAAAAATTTGGCTGGGTGTGGTGGTGGGTGCCTGTAATCCCAGCTCCTTGAGAGGCTGAGGCGGGAGAATCGCTTGAACCCAGGAGACAGAAGTTGCAGTGAGCCAAGATTCCTCCCCTGCACTCCAGCCTGGGCGACAGAGTGAGACTTCATCTCAAAAAAAAAAAAAGATCTTAAATCTTCTCAGCGTGGACACAAACAGGATAACTACACAGAGGCGATAGACATGTTAATTAGCTGGAATGCAGTGTCATTTCATATGGATACGTACATCAAAACATCAGGTTGTACATCTTAAATATATACAGTTTTTAGATGTCAATGCTATCTCAATAAAACTATTTTCTAGAAAGTAAAGTCGGAGCATTTGGGAGGGTGGGAATGGAGAACTCTTTTATCCAGATAAGAGCAGGCCGAACATAGACGTGTAACTGAGGGAACCAGCCAGGTGAGCCTGAGGCAGATCAGAGATTTGCAATGTCCCAGCAGGTATGGCAAGGGGTGCCCTGAAATTCTCCTGGTGGAAGTTTGACAGGGAGTCCTCATAAAATTACATATAAATAAAGAATTCTATAAGTCTATAACAAAAGAGAAAATAAAATTTCCTTTTTTTCTCTTGTTCTCTCGAGGACACACCTGGTAAGTCTCCTCTTTCTAGGAATCAAAAAGCACCTTGGCCAGTAAGTGGGTTTTCAGCTCTTACCTGATTTGCAGGTACACCATGGCCTGCTGAGCAGTTCACTCATATGCACGGCGAGAAAACAGGACTGTCCCCGCCGAGTGTCATGATGGCGGCGGTCACTCTATTAAACAGGGACTGCGAACACACCTGACAGGTGTCATCCTAAAGACACGCTAGGCTGTGGACTAAGGTGTAAGGCTGGCTCCGTTCTGTGGATCTGGGCTCAGGCAGTGTTTATTAGAACCAGCTTTCTCCAGTCTGTGGTGTGACTTCCTGGCTTGCTCATGGCACGGTGCTGCGAAGCAACTTTTCCCTCTGGGCCCCCTTCCCGAGTATATCCCTGGTTTCTCTGGGAAAGCCTTCCTCACTGCCCTCTCCCTTCCCTCACACCAGCTGCATTCATTTCCCCCTTCTCTGTCCCCTGGGAAGGAGCTGGAATGTGGGTCACGTCCTGCCGAGATACCTGCTCCATCCAGCTTGGGACTGGGAGTGCCTCAGAAGCTGACGGCAGAAGGCCCCAGCTTAGCCTGGCACCCGGCACACAGCAGACACCCCGGGCTCTGGGCTTGAAAGCTATGAGCAGGTGCACATTACTCTACTCCAGCAGGAGAGTCAGGCCTTGTGAGTGGCTCATTCATTTATTCTTTTTGCTTCTCTCATGTTTTCAGCTGAAGGGTGCGTTTTGCCAAAGTTTCCCTCCCTCCCTTTCTCCCTCTCCCCATCTCTCTCCCCATCTCTCTCTCTCTTTTTTTTTTTTTTTTTTTTTTTTGTGATGGAGTTTCACTCTTGTTGCCCAGGCTGGAGTGCAATGGCACGATCTCGGTTCACTGCAACCTCTGCCTCCTGGGTTCAAGCGATTCTCCTGCGTCAGCCTCCTGAATGGTTGGGATTACAGGAGCCTACCACCATGCCTGGCTACTTTTCTTTTATATTTTTAGTAGAGATGGAGTTTCACCATGTTGGCCAGGCTGGTTTCGAACTCCTGACCTCAAGTGATTAGCCCGCTTCGGCCTTCCAAAGTGCTAGGATTACAGGTGTGAGCCACCGCACCTAGCCCCTTTTGCCAAAGTTTCTATGTCATATAAAACCTAGAGAGTGGACATAGTCATCACTCCTGGAATCACAGGGCTGCGATAGCTCTGGGCTTCGGGAAGATAAGCTGCTCACATCTTGCTTGCAAAAGCACGGCTTCAAGTGCCGGAGTGGACTCACCAGAGATGAACATAAACCTCACAGTGGCAGCTGTGTGGAGATGATTTTTCATTTGCTGGAGGTACTGTCAAAACTCACGGTCCTCGGAGAGTGTCTTTCCCACTGTCATGGGTGAGATAAACTTCCCCAAATGCTACCACAGCCAAGCTGCCAACTCCACATTTGCATTAGTAGTTTAGCTACAAATTAAACACGTTGCCAGCATGCTTTATTTTGGTTTGGGAAGGTAAATTGTAGTAATTATATTGGGACACAGGAATGCATACTTAAATTTGAGGAGAAACACATTGCCAAGGCTTGAATCTGTCATTTAGGGATGACTTGGCATATGTGCATTGCACCGAACGAGCTATATTTGCAAATGGGTGCTCCCTTTCTCAAGGTGAACAAGCCAAAATTAACCAATGCTTTCTTGCTAGCAAGTCTTCCCAGAGCATCTGAAGGATGATGGGGAACGTTAAAACCATCATGAAATGTTGGAAACGACAGAAGTTTCTCCAGGTCTTGCTGGGGAAGCCATTGTGCGTCTCCGAGTCAGTGGCAGAGGAAATGTGTGAGTTCATGCAGTTGTTCTGAGGCTCTGCATTTACCCCCATAGTCGATACCAGGACAAAGGGGCCCCTGGCTGGGCTTTGTCTAGTCAGAGTTCAAGAAAAGAGCTGCAGAAGAAGACGCAAGTGCAGCTCCTAGTTTCGAGGCCTTGATATATAGGGAGATTTTAAAGTCCTCATCGTAACTCTGCGACACTGTTTCTGTCTCCTTTAAGAGACCAGCAAGGTGATTGGAAAGGCCGGGCTGGGTCCCTTGTCCTGTGCAGCATAAATCTCCGGAGGGTGACAGGCGCACAATGGCCACACTCCTGTGGCATCAGGGTGGCCGTGTCTGAACTATTTATTAACTGAAACGTGAATGGGCAAATGAAGGGCCCATTTATATGTTGTGCCGGGAGATGTATTATGGCTGCCTTAAGCATTGATTTCTTTCCTTCGTTGATTCTTGGTTGGGATTTATATGCAGAAACTGCAATCAGGAGGGGTGGTCTTATCAGATCCTAGATATTTCCCCAGACTGTCTGCAGCCATTAACCTTGCATATTATCTGACTTTAGTGATTAGTAAAAGGCACATAAAACCATACTGATGGCCAGTCTTGGGTTAGAATGGTGAGCTGAGTTATTAGAGGCTGGATTTTGCTGACTTTGTGATACAAACGATAGTATTATGCTGTTGCTGCGAAATTGCTAATTTGTCATTTCTTTCATGGTGTCGTCAGTGATGTGGTACTAATGAATGAAGCACATAATTGTGGGATGCAGCTTTCCTGAGGCTGTATTGAGAGGCAAAGGGTGTCAAGATGCTCTTTGTCCAACAATTCACTCCCTTTTCAGTGCTGTGCTGGGGTCGTCACAAACACAGTCTCTCATGAATGCCAAGGCCGTTGCGTGTTGAGTTTCCAATGCCGTTCAACCTGCTTTATTTGCTATTTCCAATGGGCGAACTGGTGGGGTTACATCATTGTCATCTACACTCAAATTCAGAGTCTCTTCCTGCCCTTGGTGATATACAACCTGATAGCTGCACATGCAGTTTTTCTTGGCCACCTGCATCTCCAGGTTCGCAGACCCCCCTGAAAATGTGCTTTCCAAGCTTGCTCCTCAAAGGGAGCCCTGGATAATGGCACATTGCCAAAAAGACAAATAGTCCCATTGTGTATCCCAGCGTGGGATGGAGGCTGAAGCTGCTTCGTTATGTTCAGGGCCCAGTGCCCAACCTGTGTTATGGTATCAGTGGGGTCCGGGCAAACTTAGAATCATGGAGCTTGAACATTGGGAAGGGCCACGGTGATCTTCTCAGCCCTTCCTTTCTCCCAATGAATCTATGGGGCCAGAAAAACCTGAAGTCAAGAGATGGTTAGTGGTCCAACCAAAACTCACATTAGGTTTCTAGTCCCCTAACTCAGGGCCATCTCCATACTAGGATTTGCCCCTGGAAGTGTGAGATAGCGCATGACTGCTTATGGGCCTTTTTTTTTTTTTCTGTTGTTGTTTGAGATGGAATCTCGCTCTGTCACCCAGGCTGGAGTGTAGTGGCATGATCTCGGCTCACTGCAACCTCCGCCTCCTGGTGTCAAGTGATTCTCCTGCCTCAGCCTCCAGAATAGCTGGGACTACAGGCATGTGCCACCACGGCCAGCTAATTTTTGTATTTTTAGTAGAGATGAGGTTTCATCAAGTTGGCTAGGCTGGTCTTAAACTCCTGACCTCAGGTGATCCGCCCACCTTGGCCTCCCAAAGTGCTGGGATTACAGGCATGAGCCACCGCACCCAGCTAGGGCCTTGTTCAAAGACTGGATTTGGTTAGACGTTGCTGGAGTTGGTCAGCTCCTCCCTGTTTCTGCATCTAAATGTGCCGGGTGCCGCCAGTGGATGGCAGGGCATGGAGGGATGGAGGACAGAGAACTCAACTCCAAAGGATGGAAGAGAGAGGAAGCCTTTGTTAAGAAATCTTTCTTCTAAGAAATTTCCAATAAAAATCTGCATTGGCTGAACTTTATGAGGCATCATTAAACTCTGAAGTGTAAACTATAGCAAGATATAAATGGAATATAATTGCTTAGGCCCAATGTAATGCTCCTGAAGAAATAAACATGAATAACAGTTAAGCATTTCAAACTTTGGCTGGAGCACTTACATTGGGTCGGCTCTCTTCTTGAAGCCAGAAGCTTTTGGTGGAGTGTGTGCTATACCTGGGTTCACGCTATGTCTGATGAGAAGCCTGTGCCTGGCTTCTCTCACCCACACATTCACAATGCTTGCTGAGCACCTGCTCTGGGCTAGGCTCTGGAGGTAAAGTGCTGCACATGCCCGCCACAGCTCCTGCTCTCAGGGAGCACCACGGTCCCGTGGGGCAGAGGGACGATGAAGAGGTCACTGTGGCAAGGGGCTGTGGGCACGTAACAGAGGCGCTTACCCGCAGGGTGAGGAGGCACTTGGCGGGGAAAATCCCCAGGTCTTGTTTCCTCTCAAGATGCTTTGCCTTGTGGTCTTCTGGCCTCTCCTTCTCTTTCTTTTCAGGGCTGCCTTGCATAGTAGCAGAACAATGCCCAGTGGATCCTGAGTTGAGAGCCTTTTGATGTTGTTCTAACATATATCCATGCAGTCTGCTCATGTACATCGCTGGTTTTTCTCTTGGGAGGTCCATGCCTGGATGGGTTATAGCAATCATTCTTGAGTGTCTAACAGAAGTCCATAAATGGGCAACTCCAGGCTTTCCATCTATTAAACAATCATCGTCCACGGCACATGTGGGTGTTGGCACCAAGTCTGAGTGCCCCTCAGAGCAGATTTCCCATGACAGTTCTTATTGTTAAAACCCTCCTAATTTTTTTAAAAAAATTTTTCTTACAGAAAAATTTAAATGTATATAAAAGAGGACCTGAGTGTAATGAACCTGTACATGCCCATCACCCACTTGCAGTCATTAGCCATTTGTGGCCAATCTTGACTCATCCATAACCCTCCCAGCTCACCTCATCTTATATTTTTAAAACAAACCCAAGATGTCAGATCATTTAATCTGTAAATATTTCAGCATGCATCTCTAAAAGACAAAGACAATTTAAAATATAATAACAATGACATTTTAACACCTAAAAACTATCATTTTCCCCTTAATATCATCAAATATCCAATGTCCAAATTTCCAACAGCTTCAGACGATCAACAGTTTTTCTTTGAATCAAGACCCACATAAGATCTGTAGACTGCAATAAATGGCTGTCTCTTACATGTCTTTTTATCTGTAGAATTCCTCCACCATCTTGGTTTCTTCCCTTTGCAATTCATGTGTTGGATTGGAGAAATCAAGTTGTTTGTTGCATAGTTTCCCACAGTTTGGATTTTATTGATTGCATCTCTGTGTTGTGTCTAACTTGTTCTTCTATCCCCTGTATTTCCTCCAGATTGGTAGCTGGATGCCAAGATTCTCAATGAGGAAGGTAACCACTGTTCAGGGGATGCTTGGCAATGTCTGGAGATATTTTCAGTTGTCACAATGGGTTAGTCTGGTGGGTAGAGGGCAGGGATGCTACTCCACACCGTACAATGTGCAGGAGAGCCCCCACTACAAAGAATTATTTTTATTTTTTATTTTTATTATACTTTAAGTTCTAGGGTACATGTGCACAGTGTGCAGGTTTGTTACATATGTATACATGTGCCATGTTGGTGTGCTGCACCCGTTAACTTGTCATTTACATTAGGTATATCTCCTAATGCTATCCTTCCCCCCTCCCCCACCCCACAACAGGCCCCGGTGTGTGATGTTCCCCTTCCTGTGTCCAAGTGTTCTCATTGTTCAATTCCCACCTATGAGTGAGAACATGCGGTGTTTGGTTTTTTGTCCTTGTGATAGTTTGCTGAGAATGATGGTTTCCAGCTTCATCCATGTCCCTACAAAGGACATGAACTCATCCTTTTTTATGGCTGCATAGTATTCCATGGTGTATATGTGCCACATTTTCTTAATTCAGTCTATCATTGATGGACATTTGGGATGGTTCCAAGTCTTTGCTATTGTGAATAGTGCCACAATGAACATACGTGTGCATGTGTCTTTATAGCAGCATGATTTATAATCCTTTGGGTATATACCCAGTAATGGGACGGCTGGGTCAAATGGTATTTCTAGTTCTAGATCCTTGGGGAATCACCACACTGTCTTCCACAATGGTTGAACTAGTTTACAGTCCCACCAACAGTGTAAAAGTATTCCTATTTCTCCACATCCTCTCCAGCACCTGTTGTTTCCTGACTTTTTAATGATCACCATTCTAACTGGTGTGAGATGGTATCTCATTGTGGTTTTGATTTGCATTTCTCTGATGGCCAGTGATGATGAGCATTTTTTCATGTGTCTGCTGGCTGCATAAATGTCTTCTTTTGAGAAGTGTCTGTTCATATCCTTTGCCCACTTTTTGATGGGGTTGTTTTTTTCTTGTAAATTTGTTTGACTTCTTTGTAGATTCTGGATATTAGCCCTTTGTCGGATGAGTAGATTGCAAACATTTTTTCCCATTCTGTAGGTTGCCTGTTCACTCTGATGGTAGTTTCTTTTGCTGTGCAGAAGCTCTTTAGTTTAATTAGATCCCATTTGTCAATTTTGGCTTTTGTTACCATTGCTTTTGGTGTTTTAGACATGAAGTCCTTGCCCATGCCTATGTCCTGAATGGTATTGCCTAGGTTTTCTTCTAGGGTTTTTATGGTTTTAGGTCTAACATGTAAGTATTTAATCCATCTTGAATTAATTTTTGTATAAGGTGTAAGGAAGGGATCCAGTTTCAGCTTTCTATATATGGCTAGCCAGTTTTCCCAGCACCATTTATTAAGTAGGGAATCCTTTCCCCATTTCTTGTTTTTGTCAGGTTTGTCAAAGATCAGATAGTTGTAGATGTGTGGTATTATTTCTGAGGGCTCTGTTCTGTTCCATTGGTCTATATCTCTGTTTTGGTACCAGTACCATGCTGTTTTGGTTACTGTAGCCTTGTAGTATAGTTTGAAGTCAGGTAGTGTGATGCCTCCAGCTTTGTTCTTTTGGCTTAGGATTGACTTGGCAATGCGTGCTCTTTTTTGGTTCCATATGAACTTTAAAGTAGTTTTTTCCAATTCTGTGAAGAAAGTCATTGGTAGCTTGATGGGGATGGCATTGAATCTATAAATTACCTTGGGCAGTATGGCTATTTTCATGATATTGATTCTTCCTATCCATGAGCATGGAATGTTCTTCCATTTGTTTGTGTCCTCTTTTATTTCGTTGAGCAGTGGTTTGTAGTTCTCCTTGAAGAGGTCCTTCCCATCCCTTGTAAGTTGGATTCCTAGTTATTTTATTCTCTTTGAAGCAATTGTGAATGGGCATTCACTCATGATTTGGCTCTCTGTTTGTCTGTTATTGGTGCATAACAATGCTTGTGATTTTTGCACATTGATTTTGTATCCTGAGACTTTGCTGTAGTTGCTTATCAGCTTAAGGAGATTTGGGGCTGAGACAATGGGGTTTTGTAGATATACAATCATGTCATCTACAAACAGGGACAATTTGACTTCCTCTTTTCCTTTTCCTAATTGAATACCCTTTATTTCTTTCTCCTTCCTGATTGCCCTGGCCGGAACTTCCAACACTATGTTGAATAGGAGTGGTGAGAGAGGGCATCCCTGTCTTGTGCCAGTTTTCCAAGGGAATGCTTCCAGTTTTTGCCCATTCAGTATGATATTGGCTGTGAGTTTGTCATAAACAGCTCTTATTATTTTGAGATATGTCCCATCAATACCTAATTTATTGATAATTTTTAGCATGAAGGGCTGTTGGATTTTGTCAAAGGCCTTTTCTGCATCTATTGAGATAATCATGTGGTTTTTGTCTTTAGTTCTGTTTATATGCTGGATTACATTTATTGATTTTCGTATGTTGAACCAGCCTTGCATCCCAGGGATGAAGCCCACTTGATCATGGTGGATAAGCTTTTTGATGTGCTCCTGGATTCGGTTTTCCAGTATTTTATTGAGGAATTTTGCATCGATGTTCATCAGGGATATTGGCCTAAAATTCTCTTTTTTTGTTGTGTGTCTGCCAGGTTTTGGTATCAGGATGATGCTGGCCTCATAAAATGAGTTAGGGAGGATTCCCTCTTTTTCTATTGATTGGAATAGGTTCAGGAGGAATGGTAGCAGCCCCTCCTTGTACCTCTGGTAGAATTCGGCTGTGAATCCATCTGGTCCTGGACTTTTCTTGGTTGGTAAGCTGTTAATTATTGCCTCAATTTCAGAGCCTGTTATTGGTCTATTTAGAGATTCAACTTCTTCCTGGTTTAGTCTTGGGAGGGTGTATGTGTCGAGGAATTTATCCATTTCTTCTAGATTTTCTAGTTTATTTGCATAGAGGTGTTTAGAGTATTCTCTGATGGTAGTTTGTATTTCTGTGGGATCGGTGGTGATATCCCCTTTATCATTTTTTGTTGTGTCTATTTGATTCTTCTCTCTTTTCTTCTTTATTAGTCTTGCTAGCAGTCTATCAATTTTGTTGATCTTTTCAAAAAACCAGCTCCTGGATTCATTGATTTTTTGAAGGGTTTTTTGTGTCTCTATCTACTTCAGTTCTGCTCTGATCTTAGTTATTTCTCGCCTTCTGCTAGCTTTTGAGTGTGTTTGCTCTTGCTTCTCTAGTTCTTTTAATTGTGATATTAGGGTGACAATTTTAGATCTTTCCTGCTTTCTCTTGTGGGCATTTAGTGCTATAAGTTTCCCTCTACACACTGCTTTAAATGTGTCCCAGAGATTCTGGTATGTTGTGTCTTTGTTCTCATTGGTTTCAAAGAACATCTTTATTTCTGCCTTCATTTCATTATGTACCCAGTAGTCATTCAGGAACAGGTTGTTCAGTTTCCATGTAGTTGAGCTGTTCTGAGTGAGTTTCTTAATCCTGAGTTCTAGTTTGATTGCACTGTGGTCTGAGAGACAGTTTGTTATAATTTCTGTTCTTTTACATTTGCTGAGGAGTGCTTTACTTCCAACTATGTGGTCAATTTTGGAATAAGTGCGATGTTCTGAGAAGAATGTACATTCTGTTGATTTGGGGTGGAGAGTTCTGTAGATGTCTATTAGGTCCTCTCGGTGCAGAGCTGAGTTCAATTCCTGGATATCCTCTTTAACTTTCTGTCTCGTTGATCTGTCTAATGTTGACAGTGGGATGTTAAAGTCTCCCATTATTATTGTGTGGGAGTCTAAGTCTCTTTGTAGGTCTCTAACGACTTGCTTTATGAATCTGGGTGCTCCTGTATTGGGTGCATATATATTTAGGATAGTTAGCTCTTCTTGTTGAATTGATCCCTTTACCATTATGTAACGGCCTTCTTTGTCTCTTTTGATCTTTGTTGGTTTAAAGTCTGTTTTATCAGAGATTGCAACCCCTGCCTTTGTTTGTTTTCCATTTGCTTGGTAGATCTTTCTCCATCCCTTTATTTTGAGCCCATGTGTGTCTCTGCACATGAGATGGGTTTCCTGAATACAGCACACTGATGGGTCTTGACTCTTTATCCAGTTTGCCAGTCTGTGTCTTTTAATTGGAGCATTTAGCCCATTTACATTTAAGGTTAACATTGTTATGTGTGAATTTGATCCTGTCATTATGATGTTAGCTGGTTATTTTGCTCGTTAGTTTTTGCAGTTTCTTCCTAGCATCGAAAGTCTTTACAATTTGGCATGTTTTTGCAGTGGCTGGTACCGGTTGTTCCTTTCCATGTGTAGTGCTTCCTTCAGGAGCTCTTGTAGGGCAGGCCTGGTGGTGACAAAATCTCTCAGCATTTGCTTGTCTGTAAAGGATTTTATTTCTCCTTCACTTATTAAGCTTAGTTTGGCTGGATATGAAATTCTGGGTTGAAAATTCTTTTCTTTAAGAATGTTGAATATTGGCCCCCACTCTCTTCTGGCTTGTAGAGTTTCTGCCGACAGATCCGCTGTTAGTCTGATGGGCTTCCCTTTGTGGGTAACCTGAGCTTTCTCTCTGGCTGCCCTTAACATTTTTTCCTTCATTTCAACTTTGGTGAATCTGACAATTACGTGTCTTGGAGTTGCTCTTCTTGAGGAGTATCTTTGTAGTGTTCTGTGTATTTCCTGAATTTGAATGTTGGCCTGCCTTGCTAGGTTGGGGAAGTTCTCCTGGATAATATCCTGCAGAGTGTTTTCCAACTTGGTTCCATTCTCCCCGTTACTTTCAGGTACACCAATCAGACATAGATTTGGTCTTTTCACATATTCCCATATTTCTTGGAGGCTTTGTTCATTTCTTTTTACTCCTTTTTCTCTAAGCTTCTCTTCTCACTTTATTTCATTCATTTGATCTTCAATCACTGATACCCTTTCCTCCAGTTGATCGAATCGGCTACTGAAGCTTGTGCACTCATCACATAGTTCTCATGCCATGGTTTTCAGCTTCATCAGGTCATTTAAGGACTCCTCCACACTGGTTATTCTAGTTAGCCATTTGTCTAATCTTTTTTCACAGTTTTTATCTTCTTTGTGATGGGTTCGAACTTCCTCCTTTAGCTTGGAGAAATTTGATCATCTGAAGACTTCTTCTCTCAACTCATCAAAGTCATTCTCTGTCCAGCTTTGTTCCATTGCTGCTGAGGAGTTGTGTTCCTTTGGAGGGGGAGAAGCGCCCTGATTTTTAGAATTTTCACCTTTTCTGCTCTATTTTTTCCCCATCTTTGTGGTTTTATCTACCTTTGGTCTTTGTTGATGGTGACATACAGATGGGGTTTTGGTGTGGATGTCCTTTCTGTTTGTTAGTTTTCCTTCTAACAGTCAGGACCCTCAGCTGCAGGTCTGTTGGAGTTTGCTGGAGGTCCACTCCAGACCCTGTTTGCCTAGGTATCAGCAGCAGAGGCTGCAGAACAGCGAATATTGCTGAACAGCAAATATTGCTGCCCGATCCTTCCTCTGGAAGTTTTGTCTCAGAGGGGTACCCGGCCATGTGAGGTGTCAGTCTGCCCCTATTGGGGGGTGCATCCCAGTTAGGCTACTCAGGGGTCAGGGATCGACTTGAGGAGGCAGTCTGTCCGTTCTGAGATCTCAAACTCCATGCTAGGAGAACCACTACTCTCTTCAAAGCTATCAGACAGGGATATTTAAATCTGCAGAGGTTTCTGATGCCTTTTGTTCGGCTATGCCCTGTCCCCAGAG
This sequence comes from Gorilla gorilla gorilla, assembly GCF_029281585.2. NCBI lineage: Eukaryota > Metazoa > Chordata > Mammalia > Primates > Hominidae > Gorilla > Gorilla gorilla. Next base: position 126,239,926 of record NC_073238.2, read on the forward strand.
GTGGAGTCTACAGAGGCAGGCAGGCCTCCTTGAGCTGTGGTGGGCTCCACCCAGTTCGAGCTTCCTGGCCACTTTGTTTACCTACTCAAGCCTCAGCAATGGCGGGTGCCCCTCCCCCAGCCTCGCTGCCACCTTGCAGTTCATCTCAGACTGCTGTGCTAGCAATGAGCGAGGCTCCGTAGGTGTGGGACCCACTGAGCCATGCACAGGATATAATCTCCTGGTGTGCCGTTTGCTAAGACCATTGGAAAAGTGTAGTATTAGGGTGGGAGTGTCCTGATTTTCCAGGTACTGTCTGTCACAGCTTCGCTTGGCTAGGAAAGGGAATTCCCTGACCCCTTGTGCTTCCCTGGTGAGGGGATGCCTCACCCTGCTTCGGCTCACACTCAGTGCACTGCACCCACTGTCCTGCACCCACTGTCCGACAAGCCCCAGTGAGATGAACCTGGTACCTCAGCTGGAAATGCAGAAATCACCCATCTTCTGCGTTGCTCACGCTGGGAGCTGTAGACTGGAGCTGTTCCTATTTGGCCATCTTGGAACTGCCCCCCCTCCCCCCACAAAGAATTATTAACCCAAAATGTCAGCGGTGCCAAGGTTGAGAAACCCTGAAAGCCTGATCAGTTAGGTCATAACTTTTGGCAGGACGGGTTTGTAAGTGGTGAGGTATTTTTCTGGCACTGGGTGCATACTATCTGACTGTCTCTGTATTTGTGTATTGCATTCATTTCTTCCCAATGCCTAGATCCGTTAGGGGTTATGAAATGGTGATGTTCTGAGTCTGTCCATACTGTTTCCTTTTTGTGGCTGGAATACTTCCATAAAGAGGATGCTCCTGCTCCTAAACCTTTGGAATGTTCCCTTAATCAATATTGTACATTCACGTTACACCTCCAAGACTGGTTCTTGTATTCAGAAATGGTGTGAGCATCCTCTATTGGATCATCTGTTCCTGGTACAGTGTGGGTTAGAGCCAGGGTCACCATAATTATGGGAATACATGGCATTTTCTCTTTCCTTGCCCTCCAGGTGATTTCGAATAATGATAGGGAGATGAGGTCTACAATGTCAGTTATGTAGCAATAACATGCTTAACAATGTAAGATAAAATAGTGACACCACGCGGTGAACTGCAAGGGGATGTACCATCATGGAAGCCAGAGTTTGCTGAAGAGATGGAGCTGGATGCTGTGGGAGGCCTGACTCAGGCAGGGTGGGGAGTGGTGGTCTTGGGACCTGCATCTGGTTTGGGGAGGGGGTTGTCCTGGGGTTAAAAGCATGGATTGTGGAAGTGACTCTGGCTGGAATCCCATCTTTTCCGTGTCCTGGACGCACAGCCTCAGCTAAGTCTCCCTCCTTAACCTTTCAGAGCCTTGTTTCCTCTTTGACTGAATGAGGCCCACACTAGTGCCCTCCCCTTGGGTGTCACGAGGGTCCCATGTGCTGTCCCGTGTGGAGCTCTCTGAACAGCATGGAGCACAGGGTGTCCGCAGCATCTCCCTAAGGGATTATAAGATTGGAGCATGACTGAGTGCCTCTGATTTCCCTTCTCATTCCAGCACTCCATGACTCTGAGCAGAGAAAGCTCAGTGGGAGGTGTGGGAGCCGAGCTTGATGAGTGGGCACAGGGAGGCAGGGAGGCTGAGGAAGGCCCTTGGATGGATGAAGGCTGGTGAGGCCACCATGGGAGCCTTTGGGGATGGAGTGTGCGCAAGCCAAGGTGGAAGGGCACTCAGAGGTTCTCCCAGCAGTTTCTGCATAAAGTAGGATGATTTGAGTGCCTGGGCCACTTGGCTGGGGTCATCAGGAGCGACTCTTCTGCACTGCCTCCACGTCTGTCTATGCCACGTCACTTGTGGAAGCGTGGGCTATGGCTTCTGGCCATAGATGATGGAGGAGAGCGTGGTAGCCTTGCCTGGCTCTCCCTACATAATTGGCAAGTGCCTGAGACATCCTCAGAACATGTGGGCTGGCCCTGCCTCAGAGGGAACTGGTCTTCAGGCAATTTTCAGACTGTAAAGGTGAACAGGCATGGAGATTCATTAGGGTGGGAGACTCGACTCTGGGGAAACTGCTCCCTGATTTCCCAGTGTTGTTAGGGAGGGAGGGAACAGAAGTTCAAGGAGGACAGCAACTTCAGCCTCACTGAAGAGCCATTTAGCAGCAGGGCCTGTTTTTGACTTCCAGCTCTGAGATGGGTCTATCAAAGTCATTCCAAAACCCTCCATTCTTAGAACCTATTTCCTTTGCAGCCCCTCCCTCTGGCCAGCAAAGAAACTCTGTGGCTTTGCTGGAGAAGGCTTGTCTCTTTCCCGAGCTTGCAGCTTTTGTTTGCCCTCCACCGCCCCCTGGGAGGGTGCGCTTAGCAACACTGCACCTATTTCTGTCCGAGTAGGCACAGATACAGATCAGTCATTTTTAAGCTCCATTAGTCACTTCTCTTCCTGCGCCCACTCAGCTCTACACTCCCACGGGCACAAACTCCTTTATAGTGAGATGTACTTTCTTTAAATTTCACTTCAATTAATCCCCAAGAGTTCAATATGTTTAGAAGTGCAGGAGGTGTATAGTTTTTCCAGAAAATGCTAAAATTCAAAAATTATCACCATTCACCAATTTGCTTTTTAATAGTAGGTGTGCTTGCACCAAAATACTCAATGCATCTTAGCATGCAGATAGACCAAAGCGCTGGCACTCCCTCCTGCCAGAACACATACTCCATGGGTTCTGGTAGGAGAAGTAAGAGAACCTTGAGGCATGGCGTCTCTTACTTCCTCTCCCAATTGACAAACCTGCTGAGGCCCTGACTTGCCAAGAGCACCTGGAATATGAGAAATGTGAGAATGAGGTACAGCCTCATGCCAACACCTGCCCGAGTTGTTCTTCTGTGTTAGGAGTTCAGCAGTGGTGCTGCTGCATCTGTGGGTTCCACCTTCTGGAGCTGCCTTGAGTTTTGGCTTTGAAATACCAGAGAACTTAAGTTCCACGCTCTGAAGGTCCCAAATGGCAATCTTGATTATGAATGAAAATGAGTGATAATGCCAAAAAAGATTTCCTTTATGTTAGAACTTAAGAGGATAGGCTGGGTGCGGTGGCTCATATCTGTAATCCTAGCACTTTGGGAGGCCGAGGTGGGCAGATCACGAGGTCAGGAGTTCGAGACCATCCTGGCCAACATGGCGAAACCTCATCTCTACTAAAAATACAAAAATTAGCCGGGCATGGTGGTGGGCGCCTATAATCCTAGCTACTCCGGAGGCTGAGACAGGAGAACTGCTTGAACCTGGGAGTTGGAGGTTGCAGTGAGCCAAGATAGTGCCACTGCACTCCAGCCTGGGTGATAGAGCAAGACAATGTCTCAAAAAAAAAAGAAAAAAAAAAAGAGGAAAAAAAAGAATTTGAGAGGATAAACACCTCTTGGGCATTTGAAACAGTCGCGAGTTATTGATAATATTAGGCATACATGTTAGGTTGCTGTAAGTGATCTCCTCCAACAATCCCGAGGGAGAAGCACCACCAATAGCTCCGCTTTTCAGAAACAGAAAGCAAAGCTCATAGAAGCTGAGAGCTCGTCCATGGTCCTGCAGGTGGAAGACCACAGGGAGGCGCTGGATCCCGAGCTGTCCAGCTCCAAACCGTGCTGCCCCCTTCCTCACATCCGCAGACACCACACGCTTTTCTTTGAGCCGCATTTGTTCTTCTTGAGGGTCCCTACATCTGGGAGACGTCAGAAGTCGGACTCTTTTATCTTTGGGTGTGGCTCTCCTGGCACCTTGCAAAGTCCACGCAGACACCCATGAAGCCTTCTGTGTTTGGGCAGTGGTGGGGAGGCTGTCCTGTTTCTTCTTTGCCTTTGTGGAGAAGAGGATAATTGAGAACGCTGAGGACATGCACACCGATGTCGTGGCCTCCCAGCACTGCACGCCCCTAGGGAGCTTCTCGTCAGCTCATCTTCCTGTCTTGTTCCCCTCCCCTATAGACCGTTGGGATTAAAACATCAGATCATTGCCTCTCCTAGGTTTTTATTCTTTTTTTTTTTTTTTTTTTTTGAGACGGAGTCTCGCTCTGTCGCCCAGGCTGGAGTGCAGTGGCGCGATCTCGGCTCACTGCAAGCCCCGCCTCCCGGGTTCACGCCATTCTCCTGCCTCAGCCTCCCGCGTAGCTGGGACTACAGGCGCCCGCCACCACGCCCGGCTAATTTTTTGTATTTTTTAGTAGAGACGGGGTTTCACTGTGTTAGCTAGGATGGTCTCGATCTCCTGACCTCGTGATCCGCCCGCCTCGGCCTCCCAAAGTGCTGGGATTACAAGCGTGAGCCACCGCGCCCGGCCGGTTTTTATTCTTAATGAATGCCAACAGAAACTATTGAAGACTATGGTGAACTAGAATGCATCATTGGCCTATAGGCGCTCAGATTACTTTGAAAAATATTACAGAGGTCTGGGTGCCGGGCTCACACCTGTAATCCCAGAACTTTGGGAGGCCAAAGCAGGCAGGTCACTTGAGGCCAGGAGTTCGAGACCAGGCTGGCCAACATGGCAAAACCCTGTCTCTACTAAAAAATCCAAAAATTAGCCAGGTATGGTGGCATGCTCCTGTAATCACAGCCACTCAGCAGGCTGAGGCAAGAGAATCGCTGGAACCCAGGAGGTGGAGGTTGCAGTGAGTGGAGATTGTGCCACTGCACTCCAGCCTGGGCAACAGAGCGAGACTCTGTCTCAGGAAAAAAAAAAAAAAAAAATATATATATATATATATATATATATATATATATATATATTACAGAGGTCAATGAAAACAAAATACGCAATCAGAAATAAACCATGCCTCTGTAGTCTCTGAGCTCAGGGCGTGGAGCTGTGGCCCTGGAGGGCGGATCCCCTCCTGCCTTTGCATCTGGAGAGCTGAAGGCCTCAGGGCATCTGCTGCCTGGGGGTGTAGGTGGCCGCTGGTGCTGCCTCCACGAGCACATGCAGCTGTGACCTGCACGGAACCCTTGTCCTCATCTGTCTCTAGGGCACACATGCTGTCTGGGGAGGATGCAGTGCCCGGCACATAGGCAGCTCTTGATGAGAGTGTTGTATTTGTATTTGGAGTCCGGGTGACCCCTCCATCCCTGCACCATTGCCCTCCTCAAGGACCCCACTGCACAATTCGGGGGATCCCCATCTCTGACAGCACCTGGGAGGCTGGGCCGCTGCAGTAAGTCCTCCACCAGGAGTCAGAGCCACTCCGTGAAAACACAAATGTGGCCATGTTGCTCCCCGTCCCACCTACCCTTGGCAAGTAACGCTCATTTCAAACACAAGGAAGGAGCTCTGCGACCTTCTCAACTCGGTCTCAGCCACTCCAGTGTGTTGATGGAGCACGTGTTTCCCCTCCCCCTTCCTTTTTGGGGCTGAGGAAGACTCCAGTGTGTGGATGGAGCATGTTTTGCCCATCCCCTCCTCCACGGATGGTTGCGTTGTATCCTTCTCTGGGCAGCTGTGAGCATCACTGCTGTGAGCAAGAGTGGATGGATGTCTGAGTGCCCAGTGGGCCCCTGAGGGCACTGTCTGCCTCTTCTCCAAGCCTTCACAGGTGCTGCCCTGCCATCAGGTGCCAGCAGCAGCCCCACTAACCTGACGGCCTCTGCTTGCCCTCCCAAGCCTTCAAGCAAGTGTCCCCTTAGGGACAGCCCAGGCTGCATGTGTGCCCTTCACCCAAGCCTCCATGCGAATGTCCCCCCAGGGACAGCCTGCACTGTGCGTGTGCACTTTGTCCAAGTTTCCGTCACATCCTGTACCTCGGTCCCAGAATCTCTTACTTTTTGCGCTGCCATAGCTGCTATACTTGGTCAGCTTCCCTGCTCAACTGCAAGACACTTAGAGACAAAAATGAGGCCTGAACTTCTGTGACCCCAACAAATAAATATGTGTTGGCTGGATTCATGGCAAGAAAATCAGGCAGCATGGGTGGCTTAGGGACAACCCATCTGTAAACCCATTTTAACTGCCAGTTTCACCTCATCCCTCCAGCCTCAGCCTCCACCCTCACCCTCACTTCTCCTCTGAGCCTAATGTCCTAGGCCTTTGTTCGGGATGGACTGTGGGGCTCCTCATCTCCCTGAGCACAGCCCCTTTCTGCAGATGCTGAAACCATGAACAACCCCATGCTGGTGGCTGGGTGAGTGAACAGGGGTGCTGGTGGCCGGGTGAGTGAACGGGGGTGCTGGCGGCCGGATGAGTGAACGGGGGTGCTGGCGGCCGGGTGAGTGAACGGGGGTGCTGGCGGCCGGGTGAGTGAACGGGGGTGCTGGCGGCCGGGTGAGTGAACGGGGGTGCTGGCGGCCGGGTGAGTGAACGGGGGTGCTGGCGGCCGGGTGAGTGAACGGGGGTGCTGGCGGCCGGGTGAGTGAACGGGGGTGCTGGCGGCCGGGTGAGTGGACGGGGGTGCTGGCGGCCGGGTGAGTGGACGGGGGTGCTGGCGGCCGGGTGAGTGGACGGGGGTGCTGGCGTCCGGGTGAGTGGACGGGGGTGCTGGCGGCCGGGTGAGTGGACGGGGGTGCTGGCGGCCGGGTGAGTGGACGGGGGTGCTGGCGGCCGGGTGAGTGGACGGGGGTGCTGGCGGCCGGGTGAGTGGACGGGGGTGCTGGCGGCCGGGTGAGTGGACGGGGGTGCTGGTGGCCGGGTGAGTGGACGGGGGTGCTGGTGGCTGGGTGAGTGGACGGGGGTGCTGGTGGCTGGGTGAGTGGACGGGGGTGCTGGTGGCTGGGTGAGTGAATGGGGGCGTAGGCTCCACAGCGTGGATCCCTCCTCCTGGAAAGACCACCAGCAGCCTTTGTTTGAGGAAATTCTGTGCTTTTATTTTCATATAATACAAGGTGACATTATTCACAATGGGAAAAAATATGGCAAAATAAATAACGGAAACCACTTTTCATTGACTTCCCCGGTCATTTGACCTGCCCCCCAGCCTCGGTGCTCAGGCCTCTGGTTAACTACCGATGGTATCAAGAGATTCACTGCACCTTCGGGGGCTGAATTCCTTATTCGTCAATTTTGCTCATTTTATGTTCTTAGTTTGCCCCGACCCACAACAAAAGCTTGGTCCATCAAGAGAATAACATCTATTCATCACCAGCCAAACCAGATCCCAGGAGAGAACCAGCCACACATCAGCATCTTTTGGGATGGTGGCTTTTTGACCCAGACTAACAGAAATATTTATGTGACCAGCACTTGCCCGGAGTCCCCTGTCCTCCTGCAAATACTGTGACCCGGATGCAGGGCGGGTGAGCCTCACAGCAGGGCTTAGCCGGGGGGTGGGGGCGGGGGGCTTTGCTTTGCCCAGGAAAGAATGCAAAGGTGAGCCAGCGGTAGAAGAAAACACCTTTTCTGAAGCCACAGTGCCGCGGCTCTGGAGGTGTTACAGCTCTGTGACTGCCCCCGTGGAGCTGGGCTACCCCATAGGCTGAGAGTTGCTGCTTAAGGTGGTTTTGTTGTCATATTTATACCTACTTTTAATCACATGCAGATTAAGTGGCAGTTTATGCAGAAATTTCTAGGAAAGGGTAGTAACTTCTGGTTCATTGAGTCTGCCGCGGAAAGGGGTGGTAACGCCCAGTGGCAACAGTAAACTGACAGGTGCACTGGGGGCGTGTCTGATGGAAAACTGCTTCCACACCTTCCCTGTTTTATCTAGTCTTCAGTTGGGTCCGGTGTCTGAGTCCTGCCTACAGAGTCGAGTCCCACCTCCTACCAAAATCCCATACAAAAACAGCATCTGCTGCCCCGAAGCTGGCCAGACATTGCGAAAGGTGGTAAGAAACCCGCCCTTGACGGTTGACGACCATCCCTCTGGCTACTCCCTCCCACCCACATCTCTATCTTTAAACCACTGAAAGCAAATGGAGTGAGTTGCGCCTTCCTTCAGTGTGTCTATCTGTGGTCGCTAAGGTGACATATTACATGACCTCCTTGGGCACTGGTTTTGCAATAAGCCATTTAAAGATTATGTTACCGGTGGGTCTTTGTTCTTAGAGCTCCCAAGATGGCGGCGAGCCTTTTGTTCTCTGACCTGGGGTTCTTGGCCTCACAGACTCCAAGGAATGGAACGTTGGGCCATGCAGTGAGTGTTATAGCTCTATCAGAAGCCGTGGGTCATGGAAGAGAACCGTGGAACCCAGTGACTAGTGTTCAGCTCAATTAGGATGAACCCGGGCACTTAGCCATGCAGGAACAATGGCGAGCCTCTAGCCGATCCGGAGCGGCAAAGTCTAGCTCAGTCAGAAGCTCAGTGGACACTCTGCCGGATCCAGAGGGATGGAAGTTACTGGCGGGCCTGTGACGGCGGCGATCAGCAGTGGTAGACGGCAAGTGAAAGCTCAGCTTGAGCCGGAACAAACACAGACCAGAAGAGTGAGCAGTTGCAAGATTTAATAGAGTGAAAACAGAGCTCCCGAACAACGGGAAGGGACCCAAAGGATGCTGCCCGATCCAGCTCGAATGCCTGGGTTTATTTCCTGATCATTGTCCCTCCCCCTGTGCTCTCAGGCGACAGATGATCTGACTATTTCTTTACCTCCTGCTTTTAGCCTAATTGGTGTTTTAGTGCGCTGAGTTACAAGCCCCTGTGTAAATGTGGGTGCAGTCACCTTCCCCAGCTAGGCTTAGGAATTCTTAGTTGGCCTAGGAAATCCAGCTAGTCCTGTCTCTCAACTAGAAAGTCTGTGTGTTTGTGCTGGGCAGTTGTTTGTTTCAATGGGATTAAAGCACTCTGCACTTTCAGTGGGTGCTATTTACGGTATTGAGCTATGTTGAGGGAAAAGTCTGCCGCTTTGTCAACGATGGGAGTTTCTAGCTAACAGCACTTTAAAGAAGTGGAAAATGCTCAGTTATCACCCAACGTGAACAGGATCAATAATAGTTTAGTAGTGCCTGATAATTGGAGTAGCTGTTATACACAAGAGCCTGTATCTCCTTGAGTGACTCTTATCAGTCTATTGTCCATCATCATCTGATAATCAGACCGAAAATATGGTGGGGAATTTTCCCTTTTTAAATCAAGCTTGTGAAAAACATTTGAAATAATAAAGAAAAAAGCCCCTCTCATTGTTCAACTCAGCGGGGAGGAAAACCCAGGAGCTGGGTGACTCTGTAAGGCGAATGAAAACCAAGGGGTGTGTGCTGTGTGGAGGGATGCTGGGTGATGTCAGAGGAAAATAATTATATTCAGAGAGCATTTAAAAAATTTGCTGCTTAGAAGCCAAAGTAGTTGCTACAGTCAGACTTCGGGTGGAATTTTTAGTGACATATCTGCTGTGGATCTGGGAGGCCCTCAGAGGGTTTTATGTCATATTAGCCAAGAGGCATTTGAATCACACTGAATCTAGCCCTTCGTGCGTGCTTGGAAGAAGACATGGCATGGTGATGTTAGAGTTCTCTTCTTGGTTCGTCCGTTCACCCAATCAAGGATTTGTTGAGCCTCTACTGGGTGTGCCAGACACTCCCGGGAGCAAGACCTCAGCTGTGATCTGCCACAGGTCTGAGGAACCCCTCACCTGGTGACAGCATACGTTGTGCTATGAAAAGTAAGGAAGATGCAGGCAATGGCCTCTGAAGTGCTGGCTTGCGCTCCTGTCCAAGGAGAGAGAGAGGCCCAGATCTGGGCTCCAGAGACCCCAGGGACCCGTGGGAGGGCACCAGGCATGTTGTCCATGGTGGTAGACTGGCTTGTTCCTGCTTCCCATGCCCTCCCTCTGCCATGGAACTTGCCCTGTCTTCCAGCACTCCAGGAGGAGTCCACCGGTATCTAGATGGCTGGATTTGGGCTTGATCCTGGGACTAGCTCTGGCTGGTGGAATGGGAGTGCCATAATGCGAGAAATGAGTTTAATGTGCTTGTTTCTTCTGGCCTGGACTGCTGCTTTCCCATGCTCCTTGGAAAGAACACGCCGCAGGCAGCTGCTGGGTCCAGAGTGAGGAGGCATGGAGCCGGCTCCACCCCGTCCTCAGCCTGGAACCCCGCCTAATGCATCCCGGAGCAATGCAGGTGGCCCTAGACCCACGAGCAAGAGCCAAGCCCCTGTGGTCATAGCCCCTGATCGTGGAGTTGGTAGTTACAAGCATTCGTGCAATGAAACTCTAACACACATGCGCCTCCTGCAGCTGCACGTGAGCCTATATGAGTCTCTGCAACTTTGGGAGAAAATCCTAGCTTTCATCCCATCCTTAAAATCATCCCTGGAATGTAAATGAACGCAAACCACCTCTGTCAATGATAACAGGTGTCCAGACTAACAAAATGTGTGTGGTGTGTGTGACATATGCAGTGTATGTGTGTGTGTGGATGTGAATGTGTATGTGGTGTGACCATGTGAATGTATGTGTATGTGCATGTGGTGTGTGAATGTGAATGCATGTGATATGAGTGTGTATGAGTGTGTGTGATGTGTGTATGTGAGTGTGTGGTATGAATGTGTGGTGTTTGTGTGAGTGTGTGTGGGGTATGAGTGTGTGGAGTGTGTGTATGTGAGTGAGTGTGTATGTGAGTGGTATGAGTGTGTGTGAGTGTGTGTGGGGTATGAGTGTGTGGAGTGTGTGTATGTGAGTGAGTGTGTATGTGAGTGGTATGAGTGTGTGTGTGTGTGTGGTATGAGTGTGTGGAGTGGGTGTATAAGTGTGTGTCTATGTGTGTCTGTGGTATGAGGGTGTGTGTGTGCGTGTGAGGGTGTGTGTGCTTCTGCAGAAATCATGTCCTCACTCCCACATGGTTTGCTAGGTCCACCAGGGACACAGGCTCCTCTTCTGAGCCCTGCCCCTGAGTCCCATCTCACCCTGACCCCTGACGGGGAGAGGCAAGCCTGGTTCTTCCCCACGCGTATGTGCACACTCTCACATATGTGTGCACACTCTGGCCCTCGCACTCACCCGCACATGCCTGCCTCCGCTGCCTGCCCTGGCTGCCAGCCTGCCCAACCTGTGAGCTCCATCCTCAGCCGCCCCCTGCCCAGGGCATTCCAGCAGGAGCCGCCCTCTCAGCCCTAACTCGACTCTAGCTGCCCTGGAACCAAGCTACTCCGGTTATGGTCTCCCAAGCCCGGGCAGTGCCGTCTGCCTTGGTTGGGTGGAGAGCTTCTTTTCTCAAGCCCCCCTGTGTGGCCATGCACCCTGTTCCTGCTGCTGTAGCCTGAGGGTCCCGTTCTCTACCCTGCTCCTCTCCCAGCTCCTTTCGTGATCTGAGCAGAGGTGAGGCTCTGGACAAAAAGGGCCTGGGAACCCAGTGACTTAATCGCTGAGCCTCTCTGAGCACCAGGCTGAGTCAGCCCCAGGGGATGGGATCCACACAGCCTCCCCTCCAGCTCCGTGACCCGGGGCCGTTTCTCACCCTCTCTGGCCCTCGTTATAAAGCGGGCACGTCTTCGCCCATTCTAGGGTGGCTGTGCTGTTTGCAGAGGTGGCATGCAGCCAGCCTGTCTCGCAGACAGGGCCTGCCTGGGTGTGCCGACAGCACCTGGTTCATCAGTTATCTTACTCTCCTGCTGCCCCTGTAAAACCTATACAGGGCCAAGCTCTTTCGCTGGCCCAGGATGGAAACTCCTGCGTTCCTGGGACTCTGACTCTCACGCAGTCAGAATGTCGCCCTCAGTTTTGTAATTAGCACACGTCGGTTGAGCATATTCACTAAACGTTGCCCTCCCCCTGCCCAGCCGATAGCTGGGACGCCCACCAGAGGCTGCCACGCTCTCCTCCTGGCCCTCCTGGCTGCTGTCCAGGAATCCTGGGTCCCAGGAGGAGGAGGGGTGGGATTCGGGGCCAAGGTGGCTTCCCCCAGCCAGGGGCTCCTCCCTCCTGGGTCCGGCAGTGGGTAGGGCTGAGGCTTGCTCCCATGGGGCATGTTCATGACCCTTCAGGGCCCCACCACTGCACGTCCCAATCTCCAAGTCCCCCGGACCTGGGAATATGCATTTCTCTCCCGGGGGATGTTGCGTCCGCAGTCCAAGCCTATTGTACTTGTCTGCACATTGCTCATAAGGTCTCTGTCCTCTAGTAGCCCATTGGACACGGCTGAGGTGACCCCACACTGGCACTCCCTCCACCCGGTCTTCGACCAGCCAGGGGCACACCCATGTCAGCAGCCCACAGACTCTGTGGAAAGGCTGCCCTCACCTGCCTCCGCTGTACGGCCGACTCCCGTAGTCTCAGGCTCCAGGGCAGCACTGTGTCCTGCGCCTCCCAAATGTGGGGAAGGCCTTTCTGGCTCCCGGTCTTATAGGAGCCCCCAAGCAGGGTAGAGGGGAAGGAGCTGCCATCCCCACCTCTTGCCTCTGAGGGCAGAAGGGACTTGGAACAGCTCTCACTACCGAAACCGCGCTGTACTCTCCTGGCCAGGCCAGGGGTGCAGCTGCAAGCACTGCACTTTCTAGCTCTGGGATTTCTATGTTATATTTGGGTAACTCAGATAAAATTTTGATTTTTTACATCTTGTTTTCTTGTTGTTGTTGTTTAACAGATGGGGTCTTGCCACATTGCCCAGGCTGGTCTCGAACTCCTGGGCTCTGTGAATCCTCCTAACTCAGCCTCCCAAAGTGTTGGGATTACAGGTGGGAACCACTGTGCCTTGTTACATGTCCCATGATAGCTACAGACAGCAGTTATTATTTTCTAATTATTCTCTATAATATGATAATATAGATAATAGCTATTATATTTATAATACATATTATCTATTACATAGATAATAATCAGAAAATATCAATAATGAGACAGGATTGTCTCCTGCACCCCAAGAGGCACCTGGGCCTTGTCATACGGGGAACTGCTCTATCCCACTTGCTGGTCTTGGCTTCTCCTTCTGGGTCCTTTGACACCTTCGTTCCTTCCTGAGCACCTGACCTTTAGGCTCATGGTGACCTGCAAGGGGGTGTTTTAAACTGGGCTGTGCACACGAGTCACCTGGCGTCTTCACAAGGCAGGTTCGGGTCGGAGGGCTGCGGTGGGGACCCGGGAGTACACTGGGCTGCAGTCCACATCCTCCCTAGGCAGGGCGGCTGAGTCCTGCTGCTGGAGGCCCACAGGTGTGCAAGGCAGCGCCGCTGGCCTGTCCTTGCCAAGCCTGCCAGGTGCTCAGTCCTATTCTTGACCTGGGTTTGCTCTTCTGTGTCTGCTGCAATGGCAGCCCCAGTTCAAGTCCAAGTGCCTGCCCACCCGTTATCTCTTGCGCTGGCATGAGCCCTGCTGCCGGTGCGTCCTGAAAATCGAGGCCCCCGGAGCCACCTCCTCTCCACTCAGAGCATCCTTTTCCTTGGGACAGTCTTCCCTCCCAACTGGGGAAGGGGACTCCGGCTCACCCTGGAGTCCTCAGCTCTTCCACTTCACAGGGTGTCCAGGGACAAAGCCCATGCACCACCCGGGTCTCGGCTGTAGCTGGCTGCTGAATGGGGGGAGTTTTAGCCGTGGCAACGAGCTGTGTATGTTTTACTTGCTCCGCATGGTCAACAGAGCCCTGACCCTGACATGTCCATGCCCTGATTCCCAGAACCTACGGCCGTATCACCTGCCATGGCACAGAAATGTGGCGGGTATGATTAAGAGCCCAAGCTGTGAGGCGGGAGATAATCCGGGATGGTGTGTGGGGGGGGTCTTAACAGCGCAGACCCTTCGCCGGCTTTGGTCAGAAAGATGTGAAATGGAAGAAAAGAGTCTGCAAGGCGCAGCGTCACTGGCTTTGAAGATGGAGGAGGAAACCAGAGGTCAAGAAGCAGGCGCCTCCCTCCCTCCCGCTGGGACCCTCCCACTCTCCTACCAGCCGTGGGAGGCATAGGAAGCCAAGAGCAGTCCGTGGCTGGGGATTTGGCCTAAGATGCCCCAGTGGGGAAGCTTCACCGACTCCTACCCCTCAGGACCCTGCGTGTGCATAGGATGACGCTGGGCCCCGTGTGACGCACACAGACCTGCTCCCCAGAGCCAGGCACCAGCACAGGTGCAGCACGCGGGGGCTTCGTGTGAACCACGGTCCGGAAGCGACCAAGATGGGCACGAGGAGGGGCACGCGTGGGATTAGAGGAGGGGGGGGCTCCAGAGAGGAGTGGCGAGGAGACTCAGTGGAGGATCTTCACAATCCCAGAAATACAGCCACTCCTCTCTGGAGCCCTCCCTCCTCTAATTCCATGCATGCCTCTCCTCCCGAGGCAGGACTGTTCGCCCTTCCTTGTGCCCGTCTTGGTCACCTCTGGATCATTCCCTGAGTCTGGGGAGCACGTCTGTATGTGTCACACGGGGCTGGGTGCCGTCCTGTGTAGACGCAGCGTCCTGAGGTGAGGATCTGAGGGTGGAAAGGACCTGGTGTGAGAGTCTGAGGGAGGAGGGTCCTGGTGTGAGGGTCTGAGGGAGGAGGGTCCTGGTGTGAGGGTCTGAGGGTGGAGGGTCCTGGTGTGAGAGTCTGAGGGAGGAGGGTCCTGGTGTGAGAGTCTGAGGGAGGAGGGTCCTGGCGTGAGGGTCTGAGGGAGGAGGGTCCTGGTGTGAGAGTCTGAGGGAGGAGGGTCCTGGTGTGAGAGTCTGAGGGTGGAGGGTCCTGGCGTGAGGGTCTGAGGGTGGAGGGTCCTGGCGTGAGGGTCTGAGGGTGGAGGGTCCTGGTGTGAGAGTCTGAGGGTGGAGGGTCCTGGTGTGAGGGTCTGAGGGTGGAGGGTCCTGGTGTGAGAGTCTGAGGGTGGAGGGTCCTGGCGTGAGGGTCTGAGGGTGGAGGGTCCTGGCATGAGGGTCTGAGGGTGGAGGGTCCTGGTGTGAGAGTCTGAGGGTGGAGGGTCCTGGTGTGAGGGTCTGAGGGTGGAGGGTCCTGGCATGAGGGTCTTAGAGTGGGGAGGGCTAGCATGAGGTAATAGGAGAAGGAGCAGTCATGTGAAACGTCCCAGCCTGAGGGACTCCTTTGCTTTCGGGAAACTGGACAGTGGACCTCCCCGCCACAGCTGACAGCCCTCCTCTCCCCGGGCACTGGGCTGGGATCCTGCGGGACCCTCTGGGTGCTGCCGTGCTGGACTCGCCCTCCAGGCTGGGAAGACAGACCTGCTGCTGGCCCGGCTGTCCCTCGAAAGCGTCTCCCATGTGCCATATGTGCAGCGGGAGCCCCAGATTCAGTCCCTGCTCTGATGAGGGGAGTGAGGTTTGGTTCTGCACCCCTGCACAGCTTGGCCCATAAGCCATTCCGTGATCAACAACTTAGCAACGGTGTGGGCCCCAGGCCGGCCAGCCTCCGCACCTGCTCTTTTCACGCGGATGCCCACTTCTGCGTGAGTTTGGAGAGGAAGTTGTTCACGGTGAGTGGAAGAATGTAAAAATGCCTCCTAAACCTGGGACTAGAGAACGGCTTGCCTCCACTAAGGGATGCTGTGAAGAGCCTCCCGGACTCAAGTATGCAGTTCAATTTCTAGTGTTAACAGCCCAGGCGGAACTCACAAAGGCAGGAAATGGCAGTTTTCAGACATTTCTTACTGAAAGAAAAGGTATTTTCCCATCTCTGTCATTTTCCCCTGCTTAAGAGAAGCATCTCTATTTTTCCACACACACGTAAACAGGTATAATATAATGCCGTTGTTTCTAGGGATAACTTTTAACAGGAAGTCAATATTTTGTTTTCTCTGTTTTTCTGCTTTTCTTGGAGGAAATGTATAGATTATATTTTGGAACAACAAAACCACAAAATCCGGCACTTTCAGTGATGCTCATATTCAGTAGCTGTTTACAACTGGTACAATCATTCTTTTGTGCCACTATTTAAGACTATTGATTTGAATTACTTTTAAAAGATTGTATATGTTTTTTCCAATTACCACCTTCTACCAGGTGTATCTCCTAATAACATTTAAAAACAAATCTCATGGGTTTTAAGTGACTTTCCATTATTAAAAATTTAGTCCAGCATAGTCCAGTTGAACACTTGGGAATTTTTCTTAAGTATCAGGGGTACATGTGCAGGCTTGGGTATATTGTGTGAGACTGAGGTTTGGGGTACGACTGATCCCATCACCAAGGTGTGAACATAGTCCCCAACAGTTCATATGTCAGGCCTTGCCACCTCCTTCCCTCCCTCCCCCATCTAGTAGTCCCCAGTTTCTGCTGGTGCCATCTTTGTGTCCGTGAGTGCCCAGTGTTCAGCTGGCACTGCAGTGACACCATGAGGTCTTTGGTTTTCTGTTCCTGTGTGAGTCGGTGTAGGATCACGGCCTCCAGCTGCACCCGTGTTGCTGCAAAGAACCTGGTTTCATTCCTTCTCACGGCTGCATAGGATCTGTGTGGACACTTCAGTCTTCTCTCCCACTTGCTGGCCCCTCCCCGGGTCTAGTGCAGCTGAGCTCTGTGAGTTGGGAGAAAAAGCAGCTCCAGCTTCTTTCCTGGGGAGCAACAGGAATGAGGCAAAAAAGGCAAAGGCTTTTGTGCTTTCGCTTCGCTGGCGTCTGGCCTCAGTCTGCTGTTGGAGATGAGCCGAGCTTCCCGGTTAACCGTGGCTGGCTGTGGGGCATGGGGCGGGGCATCCTGTGGACCTTAGTCCCTCTTACCCGGGGGGAAAGCACCCAGGCAGCTCAGGCCTTGTGTCCTCCACCCGTTCGCTGGACTCGCCAGCCACTCCTGCGACCTTGCTGTGACAAGGAGAGGGAGGCGGGTGCCTCCGCCCCGCCATCTGTGCCTGGCCATGGCCTCTTTTTCCCAGTGAGGAAGGTCTCTTGGGGCTCCTCATTTGGCCACGGAGGACGAGGAGTGGGTGGTGGGCACTGTCACCCTCCCTGTGGAGGGGACACCCCAGCATGCCAGGCTGAGACCCACAGCTCTGCCAGCTCACACTCAGCAGCCTGTTGTGCTGATGCAAACCACACGGAAAAACAGCAGAAAGCGAGGGCTGCGGTCTCCAGCACCTGGGGGTGACCCTCAGCGTTCCCTCCCTGCTGGGGTCTTGGCTTAGTGACTTACCCTCTCCCATCCCTGACTACTCCTGTGTGCGCTGAGGATTCCAACACTGCCAGAATCGTGAGGTTGTCACACATATAACATGCAGGGTCCGCACAGTTGTCATTCACACATAAAACCCCTCATGGTTGTCTGTCCAGGACTGCATGAGGAGGCCTGCTGGGCCCGCCCACTGCCCTGCTTCCCACCCACGTGGGCCTTTGCTGGCTCCCTCACCTGGCCCCCGGGCTTCCTCATCTAGCCCCCCTGGCTTCCTCACCTGGGCCTCCGGCTCCCTCACCTGGGCCCCCGGCTCCCTCACCTGCCCCCCCGGCTCCCTCACCTGCCCCCCCGGCTCCCTCACCTGCCCCCCCGGCTCCCTCACCTGCCCCCCGCGGCTCCCTCAACTGCCCCCCCTCCCGGCTCCCTCACCTGCCCCCCGGCTCCCTCACCTGCCCCCCCGGCTCCCTCACCTGCCCCCCGGCTTCCTCACCTGGGCCCCCCGGCTTCCTCACCTGGGCCCCCCGGCTTCCTGCTCCCTGTGGTACTGGAAGCGGGGTGAGACGTAGACGTGCTAGGGCCGTCTCGACCAGGGTGGCCTCAAGCGGAGGACCCCAGTGACTTGGGAGTGTGGTGATGGATTTGGTAATGATACACGAATGTGTCAACAGTCACACGTCACTTAATGACAGGGATGCGTTCTGAGAAATGCGCGGTCAGGTGATTTTGTTGTTGTGTGACCTTCGCAGAGTGCACTTACAAACCTAGGCCGTGTGGTGGAGCCTGTTGCTCCTGGGCTACACACCTGTGCAGCACGTGGCTGCACTGAGCATGGCAGGCAGCTGTAACACGTGGGCAGTGTTGGTGTACCTCAACATTGAAAAGGTACAGTGAAAAAGTACAGCATCACCATCAATGAGACCCCGTTGTCCCATCCGTGGTAATACCATACTTTTTCACGATACATTTTCCCTTTGTGCTGAGTGACTGTGTGTGCATAGGGTCCCCAGGTGACACTCATATTCAGTTTCTGCTGACAGCTGGCAGACTCCTTCTTTTGTGACACTATATAAGACTATTAATTTGAATTACTTTTAAAAGATTTTATATGTTTTATCCAGTTACCACCTTCAACCATAATGTCAGGTATGTCTCATAGTTAATAAGATTTAAAAACAAATCCAATGGATTTTAAGTTTCTTTATTAAAAGTTTAGTCCAGTGTAGGGCAGTTGAACAACTGAGGTTTTTTAAGTATCAGAAGCACATGGTCTCACTGAGAGGACCCACGTCTGCTGCCTGCAAAGCTGTTTGGAGAACAGGCCGCAGGGCCATTACCTGCTGGAAGTCCCCGGGGTCCCTGACGGGGTCATGGTCTTGGGTCCCTGCCAGGCCTTTCTGTCCCTCTGCAGCACGGAGGTTCTGGGTCTGGGCATCATGGTCCTTAGACCCCCGGCTGCCTCTGGACTCACCTTCCGGCTTCTCCTCCTGCATCTGGTGAAGCAGTGGCTGCTGACTCCAGGTGGGAATGGGGAGGAGGGGCAGGAGGCTGAGGAGGCAGTGAGGTGGCAAGGGTGGTGCTTTCCTGGAGCTTGGTATGGGGACAGCATCCTGTGCTCCCTGAGGCATCTCGCAGGGCCAATGGATCGTGGCCCTGTTCCTTCCTGTGGCAGCCTGGGACACAGGCTGCTCTGTGAGCTTCCCCTCGCTTCCAGGAGTTGGTGGTCGACACGCTCCGGTCAGTCTGCTTAGAACAGTTTCTTGCATTGAATCGGCTGGGGCTCTTTGAAAAGCTCCTCCCACAGCTGTTCTGTGGCAGCTATGATGGGGTTCATGTGGCTGCACTGGCCTCTCTGCAAAATGGAGGAGCAGCCATGGCCCAGACGAGGGCCTCCTCTGGAGCCGTTCCTGGGGTGGGAACAGCCAGATAAGGAGAGTAGTGGCTTAAAGACGTGGGGTGAAGCCAGCTCCAGAGGCCTTGCATGAAATACCGTATGTAATTAGGGAGATCAGAGGAGATATGACACTATAAATGAAGATTTGGAGGAGTCTGAATAAAAACTTTTCCAAAGCAGTTTAATGAAAATGGACTTGGTGCATTGCAGCCTCGGCGTGGCATCCAGCATGCCTCTGCGTGTCACCCACGTGCATCAGCTGCACAGTCAACCGCGTGTTGCCCCTCACCCTGCCCAGCTCAGAGCTGGCGGCATGTCCACAGTGAGCGAGTGATGACCTCTCATGTTTCACTTAGACGAGTACTGAACGTTTCAGGATGGAGGAACGTCTGCCGGCCAGTTTCCCACCTGTGTCTCCTGGCTTCTGTCCAGAGCTAGCGGCATTTTACTCCAGGGCCAGGGTCTCCTTTGCTCTCCTTCAGTGACTGCAGGGTTTTGACTGTTCATTACATGGAATCCATTTGTAGCCCTGGCAGATGCAGAGAGAGTAGGTCTGAGGAGGCCCAGCATTGACCTTTCTAATGAATGGCCCAGGTGGCTCACGTGCATACCCCACTTCGAGAGCTCCCCTCTGAATTCTAACAGCAAGAGGCTCTGGCCTTAGCCAAGCAACCTTGCAACTTCTAGACTGGTCAAGGTTTGCTCATAAATTCCTAGCCTCCCATCACCAAAAAGAAGTCAGTGTCAGTAGGGGACCAGGAGAACAAGAGACACGGCGTATGTGGGATTTGTTCCCAAGCCACCTACATGGATGAGCACCACCCAGAGCCAAGAGGGCTGACAGCCACCCCCAGCCACAGCCGTGGCGAGATGTTACCATGCAGCGCATGAGGTTCCCCACCCAAATGCACATTCCTGTTGCTTTTTTCTTAAACTCATGCAGGATTGGCATTCAGATGGTAATGTGCAAATGAGGAAACTGAGGCTCAGATTCACCCAGAGGGTGGAGGGGTGTGTCCCACTCACACACAGGTCTTCCTCAGCTTCAGACCCTGCCCGGCTTGGCCTTCCCCGGCCACCTCTGTGCCTGCAGGTCCACTTCTGAGCTTACTGAATGGGGTCCAGGACCCCGGGAGCAGCTCGCACTGTCCTCCTGAACGCAGTGAAGTGGAGGTTACAAGGCACTGGAGGTAGCTCTGCTTTTAGAGGGGCTTAGATCTCGGGGGGTGGGGGCGGGCAAGATACTCACTAGCAGGAGCTAGCTTCTCCCTGCTTTCTTTTCTTCACCAGGCAAGTGAGCGGTTCTGGCAACAGATCAGGGTGTGTCAAAGAGGGGAGGTGTGTGGGGGTCTCGGCAGGGGTGGGCCCTTACAGTCACACCTGGGGGAAGCTGGTGGGGAGTGTGTACTGACCCCAGCCAGGTATGCAGAATGAAACCTTCCCAACGCATCATTGTTGATGACCACGGTGAATTAGACCCCATGCTGGGGCTCGGCATAGATGGGACAGGACAGACCTGGCCACAGAGCACCCGCGGTGGGGATTGGAGCAGGCTAGGCCCCTGCGTGCCTGGTGGGGTGGCTTGGCAGACACATCTCTGGCAGGATCTCAGCCCCTCCCTCCCCCTTGGTGGATACTCTGGTACCTTGAGCAAGCTGTACAGTCATGCCCAGCGCTTCTGACTGGCAGGTGGCAGGGCCAAAGAGACACATGCCTGTTCCCAGGTAGGTAATCTCCTGGGTGTTTGTAGGGAGGGGCAGATACGGGGCGGATGCTAAAAGACAAATCCTCATGAACTTGCTTGGGGCTCTGGAGATCTGGGCATCTAGGAAGAGTCCCAGAAAGGTGTCCTTTGAAGGGATGGTCAGGGAGGAAACTGGAGGAGGAGAAAGACCCAGGTCAGCAGAAAGCCGGACAGGAATGTCCCGGGTGGGAAGGTAACAGCTCCCGGAGTTGGAGGGAGTGAGAGGGGGCTACTGTGAAAAACTGACACTGGAATTTCCTGAAGCGGCGAATGTGCTTAGTTCTGTCTGATGTGGTACCCGGTAGAAAGAATTATTAGGAGGAACTGGGGACAACAAGCAGAGGCCTTCCGAAATGCCTGTGGCTTTAATGGCCTTCTGTGTGGGACAAGGGAGGGGACAGAGCCGTGGTCGGCACTGGGAACTGGGAGGAGGCATTGGAGGTTTTCACTGAGCAAATATCAGTGAGCACCTACCCCGTGCTTGAGGCTGGACCCAGGTGGGAAGAGCATAGTTGAACTGAGGAGGATGGCTTAGGCCAGAAACGGCTGATCTCTGGCTCAGGGGCGTCGGCACCGAGTTGTTAGTGTGTTGGATGCAACATACCCAGGACGCGGTATTCGTGGGCCTCAGTGCGGCCAGTGGGGTAGGATGGACAGAGCCTTTTGGATTATAGTCTAGAAGATGTGCATCTCAGAGTAATCAAGTGAACAGATCTGTGCTTTAAGAATACAGTGTCATCTTTTATCCTGGTGAGCTATTCCCGTGATCATGCTACAGAACAAACCACAGCAAATCCAGTGGTGTGCATGGCATCCCCTTGCTCTCATGGATCTGCAGGTTGGCTGGGGCTTGGCTGCTGTGTGTTGGGCCTGGCTGAGCAACTCTGCCTCTCAGAGTGGATCTGTGGTTGCCTGGGCCACATCTCCCATCCTCCCTGGCCCACTGGCTCTTCTTGAGGCTGGGTAGAGGCACAAGAGCCTCCTGTTGGCAGGAGAGGCTTCCTGAGACCTGGAGCCAACACATTCTCCTTCGCCTCCTTCTGTAGCTGAAGCAGGGAGCACTCCAAGCATAACATCACAGGAAGGACCCTGTGGCCTTTGCTTGCAGTGAGGCCATGGAAAGATGTAGATACAGGTGTAGAATTGGGGTTGATACTTAGTTCACGACTCCTCCTTTACCTAGAGATCACTTAGCCGACAACCTGTACCATCTAGAACACCATCCCAGAGCAAAATAAGCAAAAACGTTCATTTAAATTAAGATGACAAAATACTAAAATGTGTTTACTTTGTACCTGGGGAGCCCTCCAAGTTTCATGTATGCTACTTTCCTCTCCCTCATGCATAACAGAGGAGGCCACTTATCTGATTTCTCAGCCCCCTTGAGGTTGGACATCTCTCATTAGAGAAGGCGGGAGAGCACTTTGAGAGGCAGGCATGTTGCTAGCAGCAAGCTGTGAGCACAGACAGGCTCAGGGCAAATGAGAAAACAGAAAAGCTGGGATGGCAAAATAAAGAAAACCAGGTACTGTTCAAAGGCATTTTCCCTTTGATCTCCTTGGCTTTGGGAGCCTGGGGATGGAAATTGAGAAAAGCTCAGTGACTTGCCTGAGTGCACATGTAGCCGATAGGAGGCAGAGCCTGAACTTAAATGAAGATTTTCTTGTAAAAAGTGGGTCATAAGAAGTGTCTTAAAAGCACTTAGAGAATGATGATAAGAAATATTACAGAAGGTAGTGTCAGCCCTGTCCGTGGCATGGTTTAGGTGCTGTCTGGCTGCTGCACCATGCGCAAACGACTGCTGTGTGTTATGCCTGGCTCTGCCATTCTAAAGGATTTGTCTATTTAGTGTAAAATGTGATCCTTTTGGAAACATAAATGCCCCTTAGAAAAATCAACAGCTGGCATATGTATAGGTGAAAATGTAGTTTAATGTTGTCTACATAGGGTAGATATGTTATCTATGTAGGGTATTGCCATGGGTGGTTAAGACTAGGCTGTATTTGCTCAAATGAAGAAAGTCAGCAGGCTTCATGCACAGGAGAAGAGATGTATCTGTGTGTGGGAATCCAGTTGGGGAGATGCCCTACACATGAGTAAGAATAGATATTATTTTACAGACACATTGTGCAATGATGTAAAAAGTCAGTCTTATAAGAAACTATTAGAATGCCAGCACATCCTAGAGGGTCTTTGGTGGGGCTGGCTGCAGGGAGGACAGAATATGGCATGAACACCCCAGTTGTCTGGTGGGCAGGCCAGCGCCTTGAAGCCTGGACTGGACGTGGCTCCCCCTCATCCTGGACCCAACGCATCCTGCTGTCTTCACCTCCTGAGCATCCTTCTCCCCTCCCAGGATCATTGCCTGGTCCACAGAAGCAGCATCTCTCCCCACAACTTCCTAAGTTACTTTGGGGCTGTTGTCAGCTTTGCTAACCATACATCTCAGTGTGGGGCATAGGCCTGCAGATACAGGTCCTCAAGAAATCCTTGCAGCAGTGAATTTGAGAAGCCACCGTCAGCACCACAAGAACTGCCAATGCATTTCCTACCTTCCAGATGTTATCACCCTTCCATCTTCTCTTCCCAGGTCCCGTCCCAGGCCTGCCAGGCCTAGCATGTCCTGCCTCCTCCCCTAGCTTCATCTGTGGCTACTTCACCTTCACTCTTCAGCTATTGTAGGACCATTTAGGGGACTGTGTCCCCTAAAAAGATATGTTGAAGTCCTAAGCCCTAGAACCTATGAATGTGACTTTATTTGGAAATAAGGTCTTCATAGATGTAGTCAAGTTAAAATGAGATCCTACTGGATTAGGGTGGACTTATATACAGCGTCTGGGGTCCACACATCAGGAGGGAAATTTGGGCACAGAGACACACAGAGAAGATGCCATGTGATGATGAAGTAGAGGTTGGAGCGATGCATCCAAGTGATACAGGCTGAGGAGCACCAAGCACTGCATCACCAGATGCTGGGAGAGAAGCCAGGGAGAATCTTCCCCTAGAGCCCTCAGAAGGACCCAAGGCTGCCAAGACCTTGATCTCAGATTCTCAGCCTCCAGAAATATAAGAGAATCCATCTCTGTGGTTTTGAGCTGCCCAGCTGGTGATACTTTGTCACAACAGCCACAGAAAACTAACACTGCAGCCTTCATGGGGTTCCTTTCCACTTCTTGAGTGTTCCCTCTCACTCCTTTATCCAGCCATGCCATCCTCCCAGCCCCTCTCAGCTCTGGCCTCTATCTCTGAGAACACTTCTCAGACTTCCCTGGAAAAGGCCTGGCCAAGCCATCACTTTGTTTTCATTTTGCCCCATTCCTTTCCTTCAGTGCACGCACCACAGGTGTCATTCTGCACTTATTGATTCAAATTTGATTATTTTATGGCCCTCCCCCTGGAGAGAAAATTCCAGGAATATAAGGATGCTGTCTACTTTGCTAACTGTTGTGTCCCAGTATTTCCCATAGAGCCTGGAACTAGGGAGTAGCTCAGTAAATGTTTGCTGGATGAATGCATGGATGATCGGATGAATGAATGGATGATTGGGTGAATGAATGGATGATCAGATGGATAGATGATCAGATGAATGAATGAATGGATGATCAGAGGCATGGATAATCAGATTAATGGCTGGATGGATGGGTGACAGGATGGCTGGATGATCAGTTGGATGAATGACCAGATGCATGGATGAATGATTAGATGAATAGATGGATGGATGGAGGGATGATCAGATAGAAAGATGGATGGATAATTAGATTAATGAATGAATGGATGATCAGATGGATGGATAATCAGATGGGTGGATGGATGGGTGACCAGAAGGATGGATGATCAGATGCATGTATGGATGATTAGATGAATGGATGGATGATCAGATAGAAGGATGGATAGATAGATGTATGGATGATCAGATAGAAGGATGGATAGATAGATGTATGGATGATCAGATGGATGATAAATAGATGGATTGATGATCAGATGGCTTAATGGATAGATGGTCAGATCGATGGATGGATGGATGGATAATCAGATGGATGAATGAATGGATGGATGGTCAGATGAATGGATGGATGGTCAGATGAATGGATGGATGATCTGATAGACAGATGGATGGATGATCAGATGGATGGATGGATGAGTGACCAGGTGGATGATCAGATGGAAGAATGATCAGATGCATGGATGGATGCTTAGATGAATGGATGGATGGATGGATGATTAAATAGATGGATGAATGGATGGATGGATGATCAGTTGGATAGATGGATGGATGATCAGATGAATGAATGAACAAATGATCAGATGGATGGATAATCAGATGGATGGTTGAATGGATGAATGGGTGACCAAATGTATGGATGATCAGATGGATGAATGATCAGATGCATGGATGGATTATTAGATGAATGAATGGATGGATGCATGATCAGATGGGTGGATGATCAGATGGATAGATGGATGGATGACCAGATGAACTGGTGGACCAAATGGATGAATAATCAGATGAATAATCAGATGGATGGATGAATGGATGGATGGCCAGATGGATGGATGGATGATCAGATAGAAGGATGGATGAATGATAAGATTGATTAATGGATGGATAGATGGATGGACGGTAAGATGAATGGATGAATGATCAGATAGAGGGATGTATGGATGATCTGATGGATGGATGAATGGATGGATATCAGATGGATGATCAGATGGATGGGTAGATGGATGGATGGACAAATGAATGGATGATTGGATGGATGGATGAATGGGTGGGTGGAGGAGTGGATGACTGAAAATGAATGGAAAGGAGACAGCATCCCACAGAGATGTTCTCAGTATCTCACTAATATAATTCTCTTCCTGTATGCAATTCAAACATAACAGGTTCTCAGAGGCCTTCTTTGAGACCCTGAATGAGCCTCTATCTGACTTCTGCATTTTTATGAGCATTGTTTCACACAATTCTCACAGGTGTATAAAGGTTGTACTCTCTCCATTTCACAGATGAAAAACCTGAGGCTGAGTGTGACTTACCCAAGGTCACTCATGGGCTTCTGACCACACACCTTCCATTCACAACCATGTCCGATCTCACAGAGCCTGATGTGAGTGGAGGTGCCAGATACTGACACAGCAGATGTGGCAGTGGCTGGACAGTGCCTGCAGGCAGATGCACACCTGCACTTCTTCCTAGGCAGGAACATACATGTCTGTGCTCTTGCGTGATGCTGAAGGCTAGCTGGAGGCTCTGTGTGTCTCACTAGAACATTCTCCCCTGTTCCTAGAACACTTTGAATGTGTCTGTCCCTTGCTTCTTCTCTGAGGCCAATCACTGGAGAATGGATTTAGAGAGCCCTTCTTCACACTGTTCCAAAAGCCCCTCCAGGAATTCAGTGTGAGCTGAGAAGCTGTGTGCATGATGCCTGTTCCCTCTGTGGTCTAATCACAAAAAGTAGTGTTATTTCCAGCATCTTTAATGAGCCATTTTTACTTTGCAAATCACTTTGGGAACTGATTTTTACCCAGACTTCTATATATATTTCTATACTATTTGGGGGCATTTTTCCAAAAATGAGTGGGAATTTATGAGTGTGTCTATATAAAATATAACTCCCCAGATGATGGGAGCAAAATTAAGCCAGCAGTGTAGATGCAGGGTGTCAGCGGTGGGCCTGGACAGAAACCGGCTCTGCCCTCACGTGGAGCTGACCGACGGGCTTGTTGGCTCATGGGCAGGGCTGACATCCCTCTTCCAAAGACTGTCCTGGCAGTGTGGCTGTGAGGAAGCGTGAGGAAGGCGGGCACTTCCTGAGCCTCCCAGGGATAATAATACACCTCCTGTTTGTTTGAAATAAACTAGGCACAAGAAGTGAGATTAATGATATGTCCAGACCCAGTGTAATCACTAAAATTAGCAGAGGCAAGTTGCATAATGGAAATGGTGAAAGTTCTTCTTTCTGGTGCTCCTGAGCTGAACTGAATGGTTTGGGTAATGAAGAATGCCAGCCCTGCTAATGAGAACAAGAATGCTTAACAGGAGGCTGCTGGGCTTCCTTGCTATTATCTGCTACTCCCGCTTGAATGGTGTTTGGGGTTAAATGTGAGAATCTGTGCTCTCTGCCTCTCCCTTTCTCTTTCTCCTCCTTCCTCTCTCTTTGCTTGTTGATTGTGCATTTTATAAATAGCGCTCAGGGTCAGGGGGATTAGGAAAAACATAACTCTCAACGGAAGGTAAGAATAGTAATGCTCCTCGGAGAAGGCATCATACAGCAAAGGCCATGCATTCAAGGGATGTGTGGCTTTTTCTCCTCAGTATTGCCACAGACACCTGACATAGGTACGAGATTGATCTGCACACCAGCCCTGGAGCCTGTGTTTGGTTCTTCAGCAGGATGTGCTCCCCTTCACTTGCATGTCAGAACATCAAAATCAATTCCTTTTTGATTTTTGCAGCACCCAAATGGCTCAGCTAACAAATGACAGAGACTCTATTTATAGCAGATGATTGTTGCATTACACATACAATTTTGCAGGAATTTAACAAAAAAACAAAAACAAAAAAAACCCTAACTAAGAACACAATTTTCCTGCGTCATTTACTGTCTCACGCGATTCATCGGCCCTCTCAGTACTGCATGGTGCAGTCTGCAGGCTGTCTTCCAAACAGGCGATCATCCCCCATAGCTGCATCTGTGCCCCTGCCACCACATGGGGGTGCATTTCGTTGTATTCCGTGGAAAGGGTTTCAGGGTCTACCTCTCTTTTCCTCCCTTCTCGTGTTCTTGGTTGCTGGAAAACTGCAATGGAGTCTCAAACCCGGGGCGTGGGCTTTGTTGTATGTGTTACTACCTGCCTTTCCCCCTCCCCCTGTTTGTTCCTGTTCCCATACATGATGTGGGGGCAGAGTGGTGGTGGCAGCAACCAGTGTTGACAGTCTGTAACCTACTGAGTCTACGTCCATCTGGCCTCTGAATAGTTCATGACCTACTGAGGCCTGCTGTCCACCTAGCCTCTGGACAGCTTATCACCTACTAAGGCCTGCTGTCCAGTGGGCTTCTGGACAGCCTATGACCTATTGATGCCTGTCCTTCTAGCCTCTGAGCAGCTCTTGACCTACATGATGCCTGCTGTCCACCTGGCCTCTGGACAGCCCAGGACCTACTGATGCCTGCTGTCCAACTGGCGCCTGGACAGCCCATGATGTACTGATGTCTGCTGTCCACCTGGCCTCTGGACAGTCCAGGACCTACTGACGTCTGCTGTCCACCTGGCCCTGGACAGCTCATTATCTACTACTGATGCCTGCTGTCCACCTGGCCTCTGGACAGCCCATTATCTACTGATGCCTGCTGTCCACCTGGCCTCTGGACAGCCCATTATCTACTGATGCCTGCTGTCCCCCTGGCCTCTGGACAGCCCATGACCTACTGATGCCTGCTGTCCACCTGGCCTCTGGACAGCTCATGACCTACTGATGGCTGCTGTCCAACTGGCTTCTGGACAACTCATGACCTACTGACACCTGCTGTCTGCCTGGCCTCTCAGGAGGGCCAACGTGAGCATAAGTGCAAAACTTGGGATGAAACTTGAAATTTGCTTTATGGAATGGGAGATTTTTAAAATTAAATTTTACTTTTTGGAATTACCTTCTAAAGCCACAGAAAGTTAATTGGTAGGATATCACAGCGGTGCTTTAACTTTTCTTTGAATTCTCTCCAATCTTAGTAACACAGCTGACTGGGGCAATGGCATCTCACTTCTACTTGATTTCTAAATATTTGTTAGCTAATATTCTTCATTTATGCTAAGATAGTTTTTACATTTAATAATTTTAGAATCAGGTGCATTTCACCATCCATCACAACTTACAGTGATAACCGACCACATGTTTCTTTCTTACTGGTATGCAAGGTAATGGTGTGTCTTGTACTGGCAAAGTCTTACATGTAATTAAAAATATTATGGTTCTGCTGTCCCATGTTCCTGAAGACAGGCTTGGTTTCTGCTGCTCCATTCTGGGGAAGCACAGGGGGTCTCCCATGAGCTCTTGGGGCTGCCCTCCATGGGGCAGAGCAATAGCACAGAACACCAATGCTTAGTGGTCACTACATTGACCCTAACCCCCGCCAGGCCTGAGTTGCTGGGGTTCAGTATTACTCCAGAGGGAACGTGTGTGCATGTGTGTGCCTGTGATTTTAGGCGTTGACGGTGATTGAGTAGGATGCTTTACTGATTCCAAATTGTTTTTTGGAAGATGAACAGATTTATTTATCTTTCTATCATCTGTTTGCCACTTTGACTGGATTCTGGCAATTCTCGGCTCTGTGGATTAGACGCGTGCTCTCTCCTTCCGTCCCCGCTCCTCCCCCCTCCCCCTCCTCCTCCCTCCCTGTTTCCTTTCTAGAGCTGGGCTTCTGCTGGCCTGGCCCTGCGGCCGCCTGTGCCGTATTCACGTAGCCTCCCCTCTTTGCCTCTCTCAGCCACTCAGCTCATCAGTTCTTCATCCATAACAGGTCTCTTCTGCCCCTATTTGGTCAGCATGAAATGCATATTTTCTTGTTTTTTAATTTGGAAGCCTGGTTTCTCAGCTCACAGCTGCTTTCCTTCACAGCCAGGGCTGTCTGCGTGCAGCCTTCTGAGATGGGCTGGAGGTGTCTTGACCTCTAGCCTCTTTCTTGTCACGCTCACGGCCACGCAAGGTCCCTTGGCTTCTTGGGCACGTGTCTCCTACTTACAAAGGTGATTTAAGTCCCAGTTCTTTTGAGGATCCCTCGGCAACATTCTTGGGCTGCCGATTCTCTTAGGGGAAGATGAACATCTCCCAGTCTGCTGGAAGTTCCTACCCGCTCATGCCCAGCACTAAAGCTGCTGCCTCACCGGGGGTGGGAGTGGAGGCAGAAAGGCCCTGTTTCTGCTAAGCCAGGAGGCAGAGCTTTGCTGTATAACAGAATAGCCCCGGCTGGGCAGTGGAATAATTTCCCGTTGAGTCCTCTGGAGTCTTTGCCCCGTGCCTGGTGTTGGCAGTCTAGGTGACTCTTCCTTGGCTGAGGTGCTCCCCTCGGGCCTTTGCAGTCAGAGCTCAGGACCACAATTCCCGGGGGTGGGGCTTCAGGCTGCTGTCCTGCTGGCTGGCTCTACCAGCTTTGCTCACCAAGGGGACCCCAGACATCCCTCAAAGGCTGCCATCAAAGCAGGTAAATGACACAGAAGGAAGATTCCTCCATCTGTGTGTGGTGGGGTGGTCTCCAGATCCTGGCCCCGACTGGGCAGGAGACGCTCAGGTGCTTCATTTGTTGAGGGAATTATCCTGGAACTGTGTCTGACAGATCAGCCCGTTGGCGCAGTTTTCCTCCACGCCCTCCATGTGGTGGACGGGTACAGTCTGCCCATACACACCTGGAGAGAAGAAGGCTCTGAAGAGGTGCCATGCACCCAGGTTTCCCTTCAGCACAACCACCGGCTGTCTACAGGCAGACATACAGTTGGAGCTTGTTTTTACACTGTGAGCTGAAGGCGGTAAAGTCTGCTTCTATGCAACCCAAGGTTTTTGTGAAGCAGCTTTAGGACAGAGGGTGGAGCTCACATTGCTTCACAGTTAGTGTTGGATTTGGTGGCCTGGCCTCTCCGCAGACCTGCGGGTGTGTGCATGTTGCCACCCTGCTTCTCTCTGCCCAGGGACTGGGCCATGCTTCGGTCTATCAGAGGCATTCTATTGCTGCGGCCCCTTCGTGTAGGTGGAATATTGGAGCTGGGACTCGTGGGAGGAAGTCTTGTATTTTGCAACAGAAGGAAATATGTTAATAACAATAAGGAGATTGGGAAGAATTTCATCTTTTTAAAAGGATCTCTGCTTTCTATTTCCAGAAGAAAGAGGTTTCCTTTCTCTTTAGAATATTTAAAGTCAGAAAGCATTACAGAGAGTTCTAATTTTGCACCATTTTTCTTATTGAAATTTTCTTTCCAGAGATGGTTTAAGGGTTTCTACTGTTGTCACAGACTTCGTTTCTACTGTGTCATTTATTAAATGAATTTTTTAAAATCTAAAGTTAAAATACATTCATTCTCAGGCAATATTTTACAAGATGCTGGTTATTTGAATTTAGACACCGTCTTAGGTTTTGCTAAAAAAAAAAATGCATTGAAACAGTTTTAAATAAAATCTGGGTGCAGGCATTGCAAAATATTTTATTGACAATGTAACAAATACCGGACTGTGATTTCATGTTGTGTATTTTAGTGCTATCGTTCTTCTTCCAGTCTGTCTGGCTGAGCCACGTTATGGGTCTGTCATCAGCAACTAGAGGCCGTGGCAGCTGGCACGGGTTGAGAGATGTTCCACTTTGGACTTAGTTGCATTTCTAGCTTTTGCAAATAGATGGCACTTTTGACTTACCCTAGAATATTGCTGATCAGACCGTAGCACAAGAAAAATACTTAAAATGATCTCTGTGTCTAAGTCAGAAATGTATTAGTTACTATTCACATGAAGGCCAGAAAAATTAAAATTAAGCCTCTCGGGAGACAGAGTATTGCATCTCTCTCTTAAATGCTAAAACCTTAAACACACACAACCAGCCCAAGTATAAAATGTGTGCATTTTATGTAATGTTTTAAAAAATGTTTATTGTACAGCATTGCAGGCTTTGATCTGGAAGAGCAAAAGAAAATGGTGTAAAGAAAGTTTTATTCGGAAATAGGATCGCATGGGTCTGTGTGTGTTTTTAGTATCTGTACTTTGCTGTGAAAAGCCCTTGCGAATATATTTTCCTCCCCCTTTTCTCTCTTCAGCACACACGCGTACAGCCATGCACACGCACACACGTGCACAGAGGAGGCACTTGGACCCTCACGCACACAGAGGGGAAAAAAATCAGGCTGTTGTCTTGCAAGTGTTACTTATCATATTAATTAAAATCTGGTGACATGATAACACCACCAGCTGTGTGGGAAAGCGAGGGAAATTAACAAACGTTTGATTTGTTGTGTTGCTAATGTGACACTTATTATACAGGTCATAGTAAAACAATACCTCAGCCCAAATATGCTAATGCAGCAGTGAACTGTTGCCGTTGTAGAAACATTGGCGTTTATTATAATCAGGCAGAATAGCACATTACCTTTAAGAGAAGGTATGATCTTTGAATCTAATAACATAACTAAATTTTTAACCATTCAGTCATTAGAAATAAAAAATGCAGGAAAAAACTTTTCCTGTGTAATTTTGAAAATGGAATATGAAAACAGAACTTATTTAAATTAATCTGGGCTCAAGGAAAATATATTTGTTGTTTAGTTTTTAAAGTTTTGCTATGATAAGAAACTGAATTATATAGAATATTAGCATATTGAATATGCTGTTGTGTGTTTTATCATCAAATAGTCAAATTTATAAAGATCAGAATAGTTTAAAATCAGGTTATACGTAAGAAGAAATTGTCATATTCATTTATTCATCCTGGAGGTTATAATGCTTCTACTATGAGTCAAAGTCTAAATTATTTTCAAAACAGTATAAACAAAATAGTCTAATATGAAAGGAACTTGTCACACATCCCCTTCCTCCTCACTCTGCTTCGTTCTCCCAAAGTCTGCAAAGAAGAAGCAACTGCACACTTTCTCAAAACACTTAGCAAACTTTTCCCCACTGTTCTCTGAGGCAGCTGTCAGAATCTGGGTCTACATGTCCAGGAGGCAAAAGAAAATGCAAGATGCTCCCATTTGCTATAATTTATGTCGTGAATTTCGTGGAGATCACATTCAGCACTTGGCATCTGCACACTCACAAAAACATACGATTTTTACCTTCCCACAGGGTCCTTCCTTGCAGTGGCTTTTCATTATGGGGCCACATTCTCTCCAGCCTAGATGAGATTTCTTTCTCCCTTCCTTGCTTCTCTTTCGGTGTTTTGATCAGGCTGCTGAAATGGGGTGTAGGAAATCAAGCATTTGTTTGACAGTTTTTGACAGTGGATTATGTAGATTGTGCCTGAGAGAACAGGAGTCATTCGGAACTGAATTTGGAGCAAGCCGTCTAGATCAAAGGTCAGATGGTGCGGGGTCAATGGGGCAGAGACTTCACCCTCCTAAGTGGGAGACCGTGTGCAAAAAGATATGAGCATTGGAAGATGGGCATCCAGGGAAGGCTACAGGAAGGCGAGTCAATCCCATGGCATCAACAGCCCAGGTCCGTGAAGTTCCTCTGAACCTTGGTTCCTTTCTCTATACCAAGAAAACTCACTTGCCTCTGGGGCTGTGCCCTGCAG
Organism: Gorilla gorilla gorilla; assembly: GCF_029281585.2. Lineage (NCBI taxonomy): Eukaryota > Metazoa > Chordata > Mammalia > Primates > Hominidae > Gorilla > Gorilla gorilla. The sequence goes on from NC_073238.2 coordinate 126,272,742, forward strand.
AAATGTGAATCCACCCCTGAAGTCAGGCCCAGGAGCACAGGAGACCGTCCACCTTCACCTGTGAGCTCATCTGCAATTGCCACAGCCGCCTTCAGGCCTCAAATGTGATGAAATGCAATTTCTTTCTTTTTTTTTTTTTAATACTTTAAGTTCTAGGGTACATGTGCACTTCTAACTTGGATTGCTGCATGTTCTGTTGGCAGAGGAAAAATAATTTTGTATCTGTGCCTCAGATAATAATTCCACTCAACAAGCAAAGGGTTGATAATTAAGTCAAAAGGGCACTTTCTGAATGACAAGGACTCTGCTAGAGTCTGGGCTCGAAGCTCTAACTTCAGAAATGCCATAATAACAGTTTGCTTTCAAGCGATGTATTTGAGCTGTGTAGAGAGCAGCCCTTGTTATTGATTAAATCCATATAAATAAACACATCTACTGCTTGTGTGAGACCAAAACAAGATTAGGTTCAAAATATGATACTGTGTACACATACACTTGGTCCTTAGGAGGGAATTCTCAACTCTGTGCAAACAGATGCAGCCCAGAGAGGTTTGCTCACAGCGAAACTTCCTTCTCTCTAAATCAGTGGTTTTAATGAAGACTTCGTGACGGAACTGGCATTTCAGAATGCAAAGACATTTAACTCTGACAAAAAAAAAAAAAACAGTTTATTTAGCTTGGAATGGATTTTTTTATGCTTTGAAGAGCTAGTTTTTTTCTAAACATTAAATTATTAATGAAAGATTGAAAGCAATAAATGGGGATAATAATAAATGTTGCGGTCGTGGTGCTGGGTAGAGGAAAATTTCCAGCGATTCTGTAGGGATTTTCCTTCATTCGTGAGAGCCAGGCATAGATCCAGTAAGCGTGGTTTTGTGTAAACTTCCCACCTGGCATTATGCTGGGACAGACCGTGACGTGTTCAGTGATGTTAAGGAGAATCAATTCAGTAACAGAGATACCCAGTGTATGATTTGAATCTGTTAAATAAATGTCATTCAAATACCATTATATATATTAAAAAACACACTTAACGTTGATGAGAAATCCAGGTATGGTGTTCTACCAGGGTGAAGTGATTGAACTGGTAAGTATACCGCTGGAGCAGCATTATTAAGTAGTTTCCAAGTCTGCTCTGCTTACTGACTCCCTCCTGCCCCAGTTAAAGCCAAAGCAAAGGAAACCAACCGCTTGCAGCAGCCGCTGCGTAAGGAGAGCGCTCACCCAGCACCCTGAGACAGCCTGATGTGTCCAGGTCCTGGTAGGGTGTGCGGTTGCATAGAAAAGCCAACGGCTGCTTAATATTCTCTACTTAAGAAAATAATTACCCATCACCCGGAGGGAGGATGCTGAGCCCTGCCTGTTCCTTGTTCGTCTCTCTCTTCCCCTCCTATGCGCACTTTTCGCAGAGCCCCAGCCAGCCGCCTTCAGGAGAGGACGAACCTGGGCGCGTTTTCACCCGTCCTGGGACATATTAACGCCATTTTGGCTGAATGTGCAGAGCTACCCATAATAGTTGTAGCCAGTACGTTAGCATCATTTAATTTAATTTGCACGTTTTCTTCATCTCGGGGAGAAAAATAAATAGCTGCAGGCTGATGTGCACTCCCATCCGAAAGAATGCTGTCAACTGCAGGAAGTCTTGCTTTTGTTGTAGTGTCTTTTTTTTTTATAAACCTCCCCCCCCGCCCACCTTCTTTATCCACCCTTCCTGCAGCCTTTCAAGGTCTCCTCTTTGACTCAGCTCCATTAATTGCTGAGGAGACCACCCAGCCTTCTCAAGAGTATTGTTCTCCACTCCACCTTGATTCTCCTGGAGGTTCTTAGAATGCGTCTTTGATATCTGGCTACTGTACCTCCTTCTAATTACATTAATCTACGTAATTGTACTCACATTCATTTTAATTATTCTTTGCATGAGACCCCAAACAGTTAATTCTCTCCACACAGCAGATTTTGTTGTGGTTTTCAGTCTACTTAAAGAACCGGGGAAACGATTATACGAAACAGACAGTATTTCTCACGCATTTTTGCCTGCCAGGGTAGCCAAAGAGTGCATCTCACTGCAGCATGAAGCTACTGTGCCCTGTAGAGCTTCACAGTGCTTTAATTTTCAGTTTTCAGTTTTGTTTGATCCCACTGAATATATGTGCATACACAGCACATTAAGACAGAGGTACACAGCCTTCTTTTGCATATAAAAATATAAATCTTGTGTCACTAATTGAGAAAGATTATTATTTAGTTGTTCCCTTATTTAGAAGTGAGGTAAGAAAACATTTCTGACCTTCTAAATGTTAACTTTTGCTATTTCATGTGCCAGGGTAACGCCCGAGCTCTGAACAACCTGCTTTATTTAGAGGGGAGTTAAAATAAGCTTCAGTCTGACCGTTCTCTCCTGTTCCTGGCAGCACGGAATTAATACATTACTTATTTTCTCCAATTTTCCACAAATACTGGGAAGGGTGTGGTGTAGAGAAAAGAAATTCAAAACACACCATTTGGATTTTAAGGACAGTTTTTGAAAAAGACCAATTTCCATATTTCAACACTTTTTGGTGTGATCCACGAAACATTTTGATATGATTTAGCGAAAACAGTTTTTGCATCAGGAACACTATAGCTGCCTCATCTGCATCTGTAAAGACTGCAGAATGGAATCACATTAGGTATAAATTCAATGCAAAAAAAAAGACGCCCTTCGTTAATGCAACATGATGGGAGGAAATTTAAATGCACAAAAGTCATAAAATTCAGTGTTCCAGTTCTCACAGCAATTATAGCGCGGTCGTATTTGCATAGTTGGCTTTATATATGCTGTTAGATTTTCTACCTTTAGAGGGAAGTGGCGTCTCTTTTGCTCAGCCCAACAATCATTAGGAAGGAGGGACTGGCGGCGATGAATAAAACTGTGAAATGAATTTTCTCGGTTTAATCACAGTTTGTGTTTCCAAACTGAAACTAGGGTAGATGGATCTTTTCTTATCAGAAGAAATGTCGGTTATACACAGGATGGAATATCTACCAGGGGAAACAGCATATCAACCCTCCCCTTCCAGGAGGACGTTGAGAACTCTGTGTTGGGTACACGTTTGTGGGGACAGGCTTGAATTCCCAGTCAAGCCAAGTGGGTGTTTTGATGCCACTGCAGGGTCTTTATGGAAGGTCGTTGCTTTGACAAGGAACAGTTTGGGGACTGGTTCCTCAGATCCACTGAGGTCACCCACCATCTGCAGTACAACCCGTTTGGAAGCTGTTCTAGCCCCAGAATTGAAACTTAAAATGTGCTCAAGTGGGGCATAGCAATAGGTTATTAAAATAATCATATGTTTTATCTCATTTGATCTTATTCCCACTCATATTATTTCCCTTTCAAAATGCAGGAAGCAGAGCCTTGGGGGCTTCCGTGACTCATCTGTCAAATGCTCCACGGAGGCTCCAGCAGGGCCCGGACCTGAGCTCGGGGCGCTTCCAGGTTCTCCCTCCCTTCCCTCTGCGCCCCTCAGTGCCTCCTGCCCTTGAACTCCTTCCTGCCTCGGTCATCCTCCTCCTCCTCCATCCTGAGGATGGCAGGTTTTTGAAAACATGGTGAAGGGCTTGCTCCGTGGTGACGGAAGGTGTCTCCTTGTTTCTGCGCTGAGGCTGCCGTGGGCAAGGTCAGGGCCAGAGCGGCCTGCATCTCAGGGTCCTGACTCCAAGTTCCTCCCTCTTTGGCCTGCACTTTCCATCCCCTGCCAGCCATGACCTGTGGCAGCAGTAACTGCTTTGCAGAGGCAGGGTCTGGAAGGCTTAGGGCAGATTTTGGTGGGGGACGGGGTAGGGAATTGCAGCGTCTGACCTCTTGTCCGGGGTGGGTTTCAGTCCAGGCCCCTCACAGGGACCACATCACTGCCCTGAGCATTGCATCTTTGTGCACAGAATCTCCAGGCGCTGGAGGTGTCTTCCTCTCGCTGCCTCCATGCCCAGCATGGGGGGGATGGGAGAGATGAGGGCACGTGGGGACCATACAGGCGACTGAAGAGCTGCTTCTGAGCCCCAGAGCCTCTGCAAACACGCAGGGGATGACGCTTTCACTGGAAGGGAACCAAGTGACCCATTAATAGACAAAGGTTCACCAAGGGATCCAGGCTGATGCTAGATGTCCTCGCGCCTCCTGCTGAATTGCTCAGTCTCTGCTCAGCCAGGCCAGAGCTACGGCCTGCCTGCCTCTCTCCCTTATTCTTCACTGTCTTGGCTGCGTGCTACCAGGCCCTCCACACCAAGATCTGGTTCCAGGCTGGATTCCAAAGGGTGTGGGAGATTCCCGCGGCCCTTCCCACTCTTCTTGGTGCTGAGTCTCATGCCTGGGTCTTCCTTGGCGAGTGTTCACCGCCTGGCACAGCATCTCTGACACCTGGTCGTGTGGGCAGAGGCTCCTCTTCCAGGCAGGAGAGGAAAGTGTCTGGGGGCCAGGAAGCCCGGTCCCACTCCAAAATCAGTAGCTGAAGAGCAACAAGATTGATGGCCTGAGGCTGGAGGTCCCAAGCCTCAGAAGCTCCCAGGGCCCACAAACCTGCGCTCAGGTGAGCTGCCAAGAAAGGACTGAGCCTCAGCCTCAGGTGTGGCCTCTCTGCCTCTGTTCTCTAATTAAAAAAAGACTTGGAGATTGACGGTACGCGCCTCCAGGGGTGTTCGTGAGGACTACAGCAAAAACAGCGCCAACAGGACGGGCAAGGTTGCAGGCGGAGAGTCGGGTGTCAGAATGGGGATTAGCTGGAATGATTTTGATTCAGGGCTTGTGTTAATCCAGGGACTTACTCGCTCTTCCACAGGTTGGTAGGAATGAAGGAGGAGTGAGGGTCCGTTTGTGTGGATTACACCTGAAAAGAGCAACTCGGACTCAAATGCAGGCTGCTGCTTACAAAGTGAACCTTTTCTACCCTCTCTTCCCATGCTACCCCAGCCCCTTGGGAGACTGGGAAGGTCTTGAGCCCTGCGCTGCATTCCCGCCCCTGAAAGTGATTCTATAGGCGCATTTGCTTTCTTTTGTCTTGAAAATTATCATGTAGTAAAGTTAGCTATTTTTTCCTTTTGGTCTGCAGCTTTACGAATTTCTACACGTGTAGATTTGTATAACCACTGCCGTAATCAGAATATAGAATATGCCTTCACCTTCAAGCTCCCTGTTGTCACACCTGTGGCCACCCACCGGCCTGGGTTTCCTGGGACTGAGGGGTTTCATGTGGATGGGGGACTTTCAGTGCTGAAACATGGGGTGTCCGAGGGAAACCAAGACAGGTTGTTACCCTACCACATCAGCCCTCACCAGGAACCTGGTCTGTTTTCCGTCATTAGAGTCTTTGAGATGTCAGATGACTTGAAACCTCCGGCCACCTTTGAGAGGCTTCTCCGGCTCAGCACAGTGTCTGTGAGGGCCAACAGGTAGCTGTGTCTATGGACAGGTGATTCCTTCTGATGCTGGGGAGGGTTTCTCAGTGTGGAAATGTCATGCCAAGTAAATTGTTTACTCATTTACCCGTTGTAGGACATCTGGATTATTTCCAACTTTTGCTTTCACAAATCAAGCTGTTCTAAACATTGGTATGTAGCTTTTTGATGAACATAAGTTTTCATTTCTCTAGGAGTAGGATTGCACATTTAACTTTATAAGAAAATATGAAAATACCTAACCATTTTCCCAAGCGGCCGCACCATTTCCACCGGTAAAGCAGGCGTGGGGCCCCGCAGTTGTGCTTGAGGCACCAGGAACCATACAAACGTGCCTTATTCAAGGGTGCACAACTCGGGCCACCCCCTGCGGCCTTGGGAAATGTCCCACGGTGACATTTCCAGTTGTCACCGGAGGGGGTGTGCCTGGTATCAGAGGGTGGAGGCCGGGACGCTGCTCACACCCCCTCGTGCAGGATGCACCGCCCCACAATGATCTACCCAGGAGGCCCATGGCGCCTGAGTAGGACAAGCCCCAGTTCAGTCATAGAGTCTACCAGGCCCACTGCTCTTCCCCTTTGTGGGAAATGTTTAACTTCCTTATGTGATTCTTCAGTTCTTTCCCTTCTTTCAGTTGGTCAGACTGGCAAGGTGTTGAGGAAAGATGATTCCTGTTGGCACCTGCAGTGCCAGGCACGCACCTGTAGTTTCTCTCCCCGGTGGGCGGCTGCGATTCCTGCCTATGGGATTCAGGGGCCCTGCTGGGGTTTGCTGAGCATGGATGTGTCCTTGGGGCTGTTGCTATCATTCCCGTTCCACAAACAAGGCTGGAGGTGGAGAGAAGATGAGGATTGAGTGAAGTCAGGCCTGGCAGGGGCCCCCGTCCTTGGTACCCGCGTCTCTCACCAATAGTGTCCCACCCAAACTGCTAGATTCGGGACCCCGGCTCCCTGGTTGCTCCACTCTGTCCCCTCCACCCTCACCATCCCAGCGGCCATTCATGGGCACCACTCCTGTCCCCAGCACCCCCAGGGCACCGCTGCCCTCACAGCTGCAGGGGGAACACTCTCCCTCGCTGCGTCTTGTCTCCCAGGGCCCATGCTCTATGCCTTTGTTCAGGGTCGGAGCTGCTGCAAGCCTCCCATTTGCTCCTTTCTCTGCTTCTTTTGCCCTGTCCCCCCTCCCCAAGGTCCGGGCTCCTTTTTCCCAGGGCTCTGGACAGTGCTCCTCTATGGCCACTGGGTCCTGGGCCTGAGCATGGTGCCCGGAGGCTCTCCTTCCTCTCCTCCGATGCTCGTGCCCAGGAGAGGTTCCCTCCCTCTCTGGCTCTGTCCACCTGCCCAGCTGCCTTTGCGGGAGTCTTCTGTACAGGGCGACAGCAGGCAGTCGTGGCAACGGGACCCAGCCACCTTCCTTCCCTGGGTATGCATTGACTTGAGCCCCTGAAGGAGCGTCTGTATTCAAGGTACACCATTCTTTGTGACAGTGGAGAGACTCACAGTTGTTTATTAATTACATATAATCTTTAAAGTAAAAATGCTAACCAACACAAATGGAGGGGGCATGGGGCCGGGGATGAAATGCATCCACTGCAGGACCTTTGAGCTGGGTGGGGAGTGGCGGGGGCACGGAGGGCGCAGGACTTCGTCTGATGGAGTCGGGCGAGGCGGGGCAGATGCTCCAAATGATGGGCAGTGGGACCAGGCTGGGGCTGCCCTTGGGGAGGGGTGGGGAAAGGAGCTGGAGAAGCAACCCTTTCTTGGTCGTTATTGGGATGAAGAAAAGGTAATTTAGAAACTGGAGGGAAAGCAATGTAAGGAAGAGCAACAGAGATTGGTGCCGTGAAAAGCAGACATTTGCCTAAACCCTACTGGACAGGGAGGGGGCTACAGGCTTAACTCCTTTAGAAACTTTAATTATAATTTTGATGACTATTTAATTAAAATGAATGTAATACTGAAAGACGAACATTTCGAACACTTGCATCAAGTCTTTTGGCCAGTCTGTCCCTGGCAAGAACCCCGGGTGGGAGAGCTCTGAGGCCACGGGGTTTGTGTGGAATCCTCTCTTTTCTCAGTGTCTTCACCTGCTGGCCAGTCCACACCTGGACGTGGAAGGAGGTTCAGTGCTGGTGACTTCTTAATTGCCGTGGAAAATTTAATTGCCTCACTAGCCAAAAATGAACACAATTTGCATTAATAAAAGATTGGGTGTCCTGGTGCATTCCACTGAAATGGAATTGTGTCCCTGAATTTTTAACAGGCACGAAGTGGACAGTGGAATGAAAAGTCTGTTTCTTTTATAGAGCAAGAACAGATGTAAAATAATGTACTCAAAGATTATTAAACCGAAGGACTGCACAGACCCTGCGGGGGTGTGATCAGCACTCAGTGAAGAGCTGGCTAAACTGGAAAGGAAAAGAAAAAGATATTCAGAGGAAACAAACAGGGCTACCCCATCAAAGCCCCTTCTGGTCAGGCTGCAATGGCATCCCGGAATACCCTGCAGGATTCAGCTTCTTGCCTGAACCCAAGGCAGCTGAGTGGCGGCACAGACTCGCCCCAGCCCAGGCTTTTTCGGCTGTGAAGCAGCTTCCTCGAATCTCTTCAGGCAAAAGCCATCCTCTGCTGGCTACGCACTAAGTCTTTCTCCGGCCGTGATCTCTGACTTGTGGCTCAAAGTTGAGACTCACATTACTGACACCTGCATCCGCAGGATGAGTCTCTGGAGAAGCCAGTCTGCTTCTAAGCTTTAATGAACATTGCAATTCCCTGCACATCTTGTTGAAATGCAGATACTGATCTAGGGGTTGGGGTGGGGCCTGGGACCCTGCATTTCTAACGAGCTCCCACGTGACACTGATGCTGGCTGTCCTCACTAAGCATGAACAGGGCTTGTTCTAGCTCTTGCCACAGTGCCCCGGAGCCCGAGCTGTTTCTAGCAGAGTTCGTTGGAACCACGAAGGGAACAGGGGGCCAGGCAGTCTGCACTTTGCAAACTCCCAGGGGGTTCTAACATGAAGATGGAGCACTTCATCAGGGTGCTGGTTGTTTCTTCCCTAACTCGTCAGCCCTTAGTCTCAGAGTTTGATTATAAACCCCGTGGAAATGGAGTTGCTCTGTAATCAAATGTTTTCTTGTGCGTGGTTTCTCCATGCTGCGGAGTGTTGGTAAAAGACGTTTACTCAGTTTCCTTCAAGGTTCCTGGCAGAAGCTTCAGGATTCTGTGTCTGACTGTTGCTTCACCTGACAAGGCCTGTGTCATCTGTCCTGGTGGAAAGCAGGACGTGACATCTGCTGGTCGCTGTTTCTGGCTCATGACACTGCATCGTTCTCTTGAAGTAGAAAGACCCTAAGCTCAGAAAATGGTCTTTTTCTCTGCTCTGCTTCTATAAGACATTTAGGAAGGTCAGTCCTCTTTCCTAGTTCCCTGTTGACTAAGTTTTTTTTAAAGGAGCAAACCAGTATTAATCATAAGAAATGAGCAAGATTAAATGAAGTGTGACATAATCTGGAGAATTAGTACTCACTGTTCAAAATGAACTCATCCTGTTATGTTTATGAGATTTTTAGTGATATATTGAGAGGGTAGATTTGGTTTGAGAGTGGAATCTACATGTATGCATGTGTGTATGTGTGCATTTGTTTCTGTGTACGTGTGTGTATGTTTATATGCACGTGCATGTATGGGTACACGTGTGTGTGTGTGTGTGTGTGCGTGTGTGTATGGATGAAGGAATAACAGTGGAATCCATGTCTGGGTTACATTGGCATGTGAATCATTGTTTGGAGTCCACCGTGCAGGGAAGCCCCCTGCCCTGGTGATGTACTCTTACATGCTGAGACAGTTTGTTGCCAAGTGCTGTCATCATCTTGGCAGGTAGAATGTCCTGGCAAGGCTGAGTGGCCTGCATGGGGGCAAGGTGCAAGGCCAGCTCAGCATGGGGATGGCCAGCCCCGTCTGCTCCAGGCCTGTCTGCAGAGGCCTTCTGCCTGGCCAGCGGTGTGACCTCTGCTCTGTGACATTGCCCATTTGGAAGAACAGTGTCTGCAGACTTGCTAGTCTAAAGGTAGCTAACTGCTGCCTGCTCACCAGTGGCCAAATGGAGCTTGTTGAGATATGGTGCCCACATAGGTGCCATGTGAGCTGCTCCTGCCTCCGAGCAGTGGGATAGACAAGGGGCAGGCTCAGGGCAGACGCAGGCCTTCTGGGGAGGGGTGGTGGAAGTCACGTGCTTGGAACATCAGGAAAGTTCCTCCGAAAGCGTGGGGCTGGGGAGGGCTTCAGTCAGGGGAGAGATGTGAGTTTGAGCAACAGGAAGTGCTAGATTCATGAAAAACAACTGCTCTTTTTTCTCTGGAATGTGGATCAGAATTAAGTCTTCTTCTGGTAAATAACACGTGTAGAATTTCATGATGAAATATTTTGGGCAGATATACAAAAAAGAAGACATCGTGTTACAAATACCCCTGTCCCCATCACAGAGCTTAACAGGGAAGCCGCAACAGACCCCTCTCGCCACGCCCACCCTCCCTCCCAGAGGTGAGTGCTGTGATGCATTGGTTGTTTTGAAGACTAATATGTAGCATAAATTTGCTACATATTAGTAAATATTAGTATATACACACACAACACATGTGCACAGACATGCATGTGCATACACAAAGACATGCACACACATTCATGCATGTACATATATACAAATTCATACTACACACTACATATCAGTCAGAGCTGGGAAATGTTATGTAAATACCAGCCTGTTGTCTACATATTTTTGTGTTTCTTGGTGGGGGTGTCTCAACTTTATGTTTTAAAGACTTATTCACGATGTTTCATCGCTCACTCATTTTTCACTGTTGCATAGTATTCTAGCTTATGAATGTGCAACAACTTACATACCCCTGGTCTTCCTGATGAATATATAGGTATCTTACACTGAATTGCTCCATTCAACAGTACTACAGTGATTAGCTTTGTGTGTGTTTCTGTGGGCACATGCACAAATGCGTTTCTCTGGGTATCAAAAAGTACAAGAAAAATTGTAAGGTCTTAGAATATGTTGTTTAATTGTTCCACTGTTGTTAGTTGCTCTTTAAATCATCAAATGAACTTCAGCTCTTACTGTAGAACTTATTTTACATCCTTGCCACAGCTTTCTACACTTTTTATCGTCAAATGAAATAGTAGAAGTGCTGGCCATAGGCAGGAGTAGACACCAAACGCCACATTCCCAATCAGCACCGACGGATGCATGGCTCATCTGTAGACACCATACACCGCATTCCCAATCAGCACCGACAGATGCATGGCTCAACTGTACACACCACACACCATATTCCTGATCAGCACCGATGGACGCATGGCTCAGCTGTAGACACCACACACCACATTCCCTATCAGCACCGACGGACGCATGGCTCATCTGTAGACAACACACACCACACTCCCTATCAGCACCGACGGACACATGGCTCAACTGTACATACCAAGCACCACATTCCCTATCAGCACCGACAGATGCATGGCTCATCTGTAGACACCACACACCACATTCCCAATCAGCACCGATGGATGCATCGCTCAACTGTAGACAACACACACCACATTCCAGATCAGCACTGACAGATGCATGGCTCATCTGTAGACAACACACACCACATTCCTGATCAGCACCAACGGACGCATGGCTCAACTGTAGACACCAAGCACTACATTCCCTATCAGCACCGACAGACGCATAGCTCATCTGTAGACACCACACACCACATTTCCAATCAGCAGCAATGGACACATGGCTCAACTGTAGACACCAATCACCACATTCCAGATAAGCACCGATGGATGCATGGCTCATGTAAGAAAATCCCAACTTGATAACAAACATAATTTTCAACACAATACAAGATCCTGGGCCATATTGCCACTTCATTCTCTGTTCCAAAATGGTTCAAATGGGAAGAAATGGAGTACAATAAGAAAATTAGGAAAATAATCACTTCAAACTTATAATCGTCTATAGAAACATCCTAGTAAAAAATAACTATCTCCATTATAAATATTTCTAAACACAGTCACATTCTCTCTGGGGATGTTGACATTAATCCTGCTAAAAGGGGTTCCATACCAGCACCATCCCCTCGTTGATAACATTTTTCTATAAATACAGAAAGTATTGAGTGGTCAAATGCTGTATAGTAAGATCAATATTCTAGCCACATAAAAGTGCCTCTCTGATAATGTAGCATCATGAGATAATCTTAAAAACACAGTTTTACAAGCAGCATCAACTAAAAGATTCATAAACAGGGAGAGGATTTAAAAAGAGCCATAAAATAGGGCTGACGTTGGGGTTAGATTTTCAGGTTGCTTTTTACAATCCTCTCCCATCCTCAAGTCTCATCCCTCAAATTAACAAACTGCTTTTTTATAAAGCTTTCCATGCAGAATCCAAGTGATATCCGTGAATGTTAACTGAGCACTTTCTGTATGCCTGGCTTCCTTTCCATGAGTGTTAACTGAGCACTTTCTGTAGGCCTGGCTTCCATTCCGTAAGTGTTAACTGAGCACTTTCTGTAGGCCTGGCTTCCTTTCCGTGAGTGTTAACTGAGCACTTTCTGTAGGCCTGGCTTCCTTTCCGTGAGTGTTAACTGAGCACTTTCTGTATGCCTGGCTTCCTTTCCCTGAGTGTTAACTGAGCACTTTCTGTATGTCTGGCTTCCTTTCCATGAGTGTTAACTGAGCATTTTCTGTATACCTGGCTTCCTTTCCGTGAGTGTTAACTGAGCACTTTCTGTAGGCCTGGCTTCCTTTCTGTGAGTGTTAACTGAGCACTTTCTGTATGTCTGGCTTCCTTTCTGTGAGTGTTAACTGAGCACTTTCTGTATGCCTGGCTTCCTTTCCATGAGTGTTAACTGAGCACTTTCTGTAGGCCTGGCTTCCTTTCCCTGAGTGTTAACTGAGCACTTTCTTTATACCTGGCTTCCTTTCCGTGACTGTTAACTGAGCACTTTCTGTATGCCTGGCTTCCTTTCCGTGAGTGTTAACTGAGCACTTTTTGTATGCCTGGCTTCCTTTCCGTGAGTGTTAACTGAGCACTTTCTGTAGGCCTGGCTTCCATTCCGTAAGTGTTAACTGAGCACTTTCTGTAGGCCTGGCTTCCTTTCCGTGAGTGTTAACTGAACACTTTCTGTAGGCCTGGCTTCCTTTCCCTGAGTGTTAACTGAGCACTTTCTGTATGCCTGGCTTCCATTCCGTGAGTGTTAACTGAGCACTTTCTGTAGGCCTGGCTTCCTTTCCCTGAGTGTTAACTGAGCACTTTCTGTATGTCTGGTTTCCTTTCCATGAGTGTTAACTGAGCATTTTCTGTATACCTGGCTTCCTTTCCGTGAGTGTTAACTGAGCACTTTCTGTAGGCCTGGCTTCCTTTCTGTGAGTGTTAACTGAGCACTTTCTGTATGCCTGGCTTCCTTTCCATGAGTGTTAACTGAGCACTTTCTGTAGGCCTGGCTTCCTTTCCCTGAGTGTTAACTGAGCACTTTCTTTATACCTGGCTTCCTTTCCGTGACTGTTAACTGAGCACTTTCTGTATGCCTGGCTTCCTTTCCGTGAGTGTTAACTGAGCACTTTTTGTATGCCTGGCTTCCTTTCCGTGAGTGTTAACTGAGCACTTTCTGTAGGCCTGGCTTCCATTCCGTAAGTGTTAACTGAGCACTTTCTGTAGGCCTGGCTTCCTTTCCGTGAGTGTTAACTGAACACTTTCTGTAGGCCTGGCTTCCTTTCCCTGAGTGTTAACTGAGCACTTTCTGTATGCCTGGCTTCCATTCCGTGAGTGTTAACTGAGCACTTTCTGTAGGCCTGGCTTCCTTTCCGTGAGTGTTAACTGAGCACTTTCTGTATGCCTGGCTTCCTTTCCCTGAGTGTTAACTGAGCACTTTCTGTATGTCTGGTTTCCTTTCCATGAGTGTTAACTGAGCATTTTCTGTATACCTGGCTTCCTTTCCGTGAGTGTTAACTGAGCACTTTCTGTAGGCCTGGCTTCCTTTCTGTGAGTGTTAACTGAGCACTTTCTGTATGTCTGGCTTCCTTTCTGTGAGTGTTAACTGAGCACTTTCTGTAGGCCTGGCTTCCTTTCCCTGAGTGTTAACTGAGCACTTTCTGTAGGCCTGGCTTCCTTTCCGTGACTGTTAACTGAACACTTTCTGTAGGCCTGGCTTCCTTTCCGTGAGTGTTAACTGAACACTTTCTGTAGGCCTGGCTTCCTTTCCCTGAGTGTTAACTGAGCACTTTCTGTATGCCTGGCTTCCATTCCGTGAGTGTTAACTGAGCACTTTCTGTAGGCCTGGCTTCCTTTCCGTGAGTGTTAACTGAACACTTTCTGTATGCCTGGCGTCCTTTCCCTGAGTGTTAACTGAGCACTTTCTGTATGTCTGGCTTCCTTTCCATGAGTGTTAACTGAGCATTTTCTGTATACCTGGCTTCCTTTCCGTGAGTGTTAACTGAGCACTTTCTGTAGGCCTGGCTTCCATTCCGTAAGTGTTAACTGAGCACTTTCTGTAGGCCTGGCTTCCTTTCCCTGAGTGTTAACTGAGCACTTTCTGTATGCCTGGCTTCCATTCCGTGAGTGTTAACTGAGCACTTTCTGTAGGCCTGGCTTCCTTTCCGTGAGTGTTAACTGAGCACTTTCTGTATGCCTGGCTTCCTTTCCCTGAGTGTTAACTGAGCACTTTCTGTATGTCTGGTTTCCTTTCCATGAGTGTTAACTGAGCATTTTCTGTATACCTGGCTTCCTTTCCGTGAGTGTTAACTGAGCACTTTCTGTAGGCCTGGCTTCCTTTCTGTGAGTGTTAACTGAGCACTTTCTGTATGTCTGGCTTCCTTTCTGTGAGTGTTAACTGAGCACTTTCTGTAGGCCTGGCTTCCTTTCCCTGAGTGTTAACTGAGCACTTTCTGTAGGCCTGGCTTCCTTTCCGTGACTGTTAACTGAACACTTTCTGTAGGCCTGGCTTCCTTTCCGTGACTGTTAACTGAACACTTTCTGTAGGCCTGGCTTCCTTTCCCTGAGTGTTAACTGAGCACTTTCTGTATGCCTGGCTTCCATTCCGTGAGTGTTAACTGAGCACTTTCTGTAGGCCTGGCTTCCTTTCCGTGAGTGTTAACTGAACACTTTCTGTATGCCTGGCGTCCTTTCCCTGAGTGTTAACTGAGCACTTTCTGTATGTCTGGCTTCCTTTCCATGAGTGTTAACTGAGCATTTTCTGTATACCTGGCTTCCTTTCCGTGAGTGTTAACTGAGCACTTTCTGTAGGCCTGGCTTCCTTTCTGTGAGTGTTAACTGAGCACTTTCTGTATGTCTGGCTTCCTTTCTGTGAGTGTTAACTGAGCACTTTCTGTAGGCCTGGCTTCCTTTCCCTGAGTGTTAACTGAGCACTTTCTGTATGCCTGGCTTCCTTTCCGTGACTGTTAACTGAGCACTTTCTGTATACCTGGCTTCCTTTCCGTGACTGTTAACTGAGCACTTTCTGTATACCTGGCTTCCTTTCCGTGAGTGTTAACTGAGCACTTTTTGTATGCCTGGCTTCCTTTCCGTGAGTGTTAACTGAGCACTTTCTGTAGGCCTGGCTTCCATTCCGTAAGTGTTAACTGAGCACTTTCTGTAGGCCTGGCTTCCTTTCCGTGAGTGTTAACTGAACACTTTCTGTAGGCCTGGCTTCCTTTCCGTGAGTGTTAACTGAGCACTTTCTGTATGCCTGGCTTCCATTCCGTGAGTGTTAACTGAGCACTTTCTGTAGGCCTGGCTTCCTTTCCGTGAGTGTTAACTGAGCACTTTCTGTATGCCTGGCTTCCTTTCCCTGAGTGTTAACTGAGCACTTTCTGTATGTCTGGCTTCCTTTCCATGAGTGTTAACTGAGCATTTTCTGTATACCTGGCTTCCTTTCCGTGAGCGTTAACTGAGCACTTTCTGTAGGCCTGGCTTCCTTTCTGTGAGTGTTAACTGAGCACTTTCTGTATGTCTGGCTTCCTTTCTGTGAGTGTTAACTGAGCACTTTCTGTAGGCCTGGCTTCCTTTCCCTGAGTGTTAACTGAGCACTTTCTGTAGGCCTGGCTTCCTTTCCGTGAGTGTTAACTGAACACTTTCTTTATACCTGGCTTCCTTTCCCTGAGTGTTAACTGAGCACTTTCTGTAGGCCTGGCTTCCTTTCTGTGAGTGTTAACTGAGCACTTTCTGTATGTCTGGCTTCCTTTCTGTGAGTGTTAACTGAGCACTTTCTGTATGCCTGGCTTCCTTTCCGTGAGTGTTAACTGAGCACTTTCTGTAGGCCTGGCTTCTTTTCCGTGACTGTTAACTGAGCACTTTCTGTAGGCCTGGCTTCTTTTCCGTGACTGTTAACTGAGCACTTTCTGTATGCCTGACTTCCTTTGGGTGAAGCTGTGGTAAACACCGTGAAGGACCCTCAGCTCCAGTTGGGAGAGGAGCAAGACCCTTAGAGGATTTAAAGGACTATTTGCTAATGTTGTCCAGAGGCCATTTGTCCCCAGGGAACAGAAAGGCAGGGACTGGAGGGAGCTGAGCTGCCAGGGCTTTGCTGTCTGAGCTGTGTCCACCGAGTGCCGCAGGCTTCCTGGGAGGAGGAAAGAACCCACTGCCATGGGGGATGGATGGGGAAGCTGAGGCAGGGCTGGGAAACTGGCTAGCCTGGAGTGGAGGGCATGTTTTGGAAGGTTGTAAATGAGAATGATTGCATATAGGGGAAGGAGAGGTGATATCTGTGGTTTCCAGTCTGACATTGACCTTTTGGATGAAGCCATTAAGTGTTTGCTTCCACGGATGCTGCACGCAGAGCAGGTGGTGAGGTCCGTGGCCCCTCCCTCCATCCGGGGTGGGCCTTTGCAACTTCCTAGGACTACTGAGCGTGGTGGACCTAGAGTAGCCCCCACCTTATCCATGGGGATACATCCCAAGACCCCCAGCAGATGCCTGAAATCACATAGTACCTGACCCCTACGTATGCTGTGTTTTTCCTATAGAGTGACAGGCGAGACAGCGCACAGAGTCTGGTTACACTGGATGAAGGGATGATTTGTGTCTCAGGATACAGAGGCACAGCCCAGATTTCATAACACTGCTCAGAACTGACCACAACTTAAAACTTAAAATTGATTTGTTTCTAGAACTTTCCACTTAATATTTTTGGACCAAGATTGACCGCAGGTCACTGAAACCATGGAAAGTGCAATTGTGGACAAGGGGGCTACTGTAATGCTCTGGATTTCCTAGAATTTGCCGTAGCATGGTCTATGTTTTCATGTTGCTTTTTTGGGATGCTTGGAGGAAGCCCACAGGAAGTGTGGATGTGGGGGCCACGTGGGGAACCCCTGAGGCCCGTGGCCTGCAGCCTGTACCACCTTGCCAGCCATGCGGTTAAGAGACTTTAGGGGGACCCCTCCAGCCTCCACCTGAGTCGTCGCAGCTAACACCACACAGAGTCCAGATATGTCATTTCCGCCACTCCTGCCCAAACGATAAGGTCATCAGCAAAGGACATTGCTGTTGTTTTAAGCCACCAAATTGTAGGGTGGTTTTTCACACAGCAGCCCTTTACAGCATGTGTACAAATCCCCTATCGATCATTTCACACACCTCTACTTCCCTATCTAGAGGTGGAGAAGGTGTCTCACTCTAGGAGCTTGTCTTGTGGGTGGCCAGATGGATAGGAGTTCACCCACAGGAACCGGCTGAAGGTGGGGAGTTGGCCATCCCATGATTGGCCAGACCCCTCCCCAGGTGGTGGGGTGTGGGCCCACACGGCTCCCCACAGACACCCCTCTTAGTACCCAGGATCCAAGGCTCCCCAGCTCCCATTTTTCTAAACCCCAACACATCTCTGACACAGTAAAATCTTATAATATCGTTGGCAATGAGCGGCGGAGGTTTGGAGAGAGCCATGCTGGGGACTTCAGTCCTTGAGCGGCAGCAACGCAAAGCTCCAAGTGTGAACCAAAGCGAACTTTTTCTTGAGGCCGTGATAGAGGAATGACGGCCTCCTGGGACCTGTGGTTTTCTTCGGCGCAGGAGAAGGCGACAGGGCCCTGTCCTCGGGGAGTGGGCGGAGGTGCTGGGGATGAAGAAGGAACCCTGCGCCTTATGTTCTGAGCAAGCTTCCAAGGCTCCTTAGCTCCGCAATGCGTTGGAGACTCCGGCTTCCTTGCACACGTCAGGGGAGGACTCCACGGAGCCTCGCTCCTCAGACCGGGGTCCGGGGACCGGTGGCACCGGAATCGCCTGGGCGCCTGTGGGACTGTCAGGCCCCCCTGGTCTATTAAACCAGACAGCACGCGACTGCGCGGGACCCAGGGCGACTCCTATAGACGGGAAGCCAGGGGGAGTGTGGTCTGGAGTCGATTCTCAAACGTGAGTGTGCCGGAGAGACCCCTGCCCGGCTTGTGGAGCCCAGGTTGCTGGGCCCGAGGGTGAGGTGAGGTCAGGGATGGATAAAACTGAAAACGTCCTCATATATTGTTCCTGGAGAGATGTATTTCGAGAAGAAAATGGATGAAACCATTTGTTAAAGCCGAAATGTAATGGGGCACACAGTGGGTGTGGACGTCAAACTCGCTGCCGGCCAGGGGGCTTGCCCTGGGACCCCCACTCCTGCTGAAAGCCAGCAGTGAGAGAGGTGGGACAGCAGTTTCTTCATCTGTTCGCAGCAAGGCAGTCTCTTCTGCTTCACAGTCTCGTTCAGGCAACACTGCGGGAATTCGGCGTGCATCGCTGGCGGGCCGCTGCTCCCTGCCGCCCTCCCGGGTTGTGGCTGAGCCCACGGGAGGCGCGTATTTCCCACGCCATCGCTGGCTGCGCTTGCTCCTGTGGGTCCTGATGTCTCCTGAGTGGGCCCTTGGCCATGGAGCACCCAGCCTTGGCGTTTGCTGCGGGCGCTGGGCCCCTGTTCCTGGCTGGCTTCTGGGTTGGCTCCTGAAGCTGCAGCTGGGGCTGACTTCCCGGCAGGCAGACAGGCTCGACTCCTCATGACCACAGTACTTTCAGGAGCCCTTGGAGATGCCTTTCTTTTAAAACCAGGAAAAAAAAACTTTAGGTCAAAGAAACTATTTTAATATTTAATATTAATATATTTATCTTCATACCAACATAGTCATGAAATAGGACTTTCAATAGTTACTAACTGAGGCAGAGCCCCATAAAGGCAGAGAGTGCCTAGAGCCCATGAAAGTCGCTGTGGCCCTGGCCTGGGTCTCTGGTCTCTGGGTTCTTCACGCCCCCTCCCCCCGACTCCATCCTTTCCCAGCCCAGAGCTCCTCTCACACCTCTGAGTCCCATGGCAGGGCTCATGGGCCCCCTTGGCGCCTTCAGAGGGCCCCCCGTGAGCCCTGGACATTCTCTGGGATGCAGGCGCCTGGGTGCTCTGTTTCAGCTCTTCCAGGACTGTCCCAGCTACGCAGGTTGCTGGATGTGCAGGTTTCTCTAAGAAGCTGGCATTTTCCTCGTTTACTCCCTAAATATCAAGGAGCAACTGCCCATCACTTTCCAGACTTTTCTGAGAGCGTCTACACTCTGAGTAACTTCCCACTTCTTCCCTTCTTCTCCTTTGCCCAGTACCTGGAAAGCTCTTGATTGCTGTATAGAGAACCCTCCTCTGAGCCCCCCTTCCCCTACTTTCTCTCGTATCACTGCCAACTCCTAGTGGGGCAGCAAGGCTGGGGAGCCAGGATCACCCTGTGGAGAGAGTCACTGAGAATTATGCACAGAATTGCACACATGGCCCTGGAGAGCATTGAATGTAGCTAAAGAGATGGCTCACCATTTCAGCAGGGAAACCATTTACCTTAGCAGCTAACAACCTGCTGCAATTCATCCTGGAAAAGCCAGGCTTTATCAGTGTGGCTAGACTTTCTCTTGGTTGCTTTGGTCTGTTTGTTTTAAGGGGCTGCCCACTGTTCTGGTGATAGGGCTCAGTGCCAGGCTACCGTGAGCTGGGGTGAGTCTTGGCTTGATCATTCACTAAGTGAACACAAGCAAGTCACCTAATCTCTCTCAGGCTCAGTTCCTTCCTCTGTGAAATGTAGTCAATAATAGCACCTGCCTCATACATTTCTGTAACGATGAACTGAGATAATGCACCCAAGTACCCAGCAGAGTGCCACCAAGTATGCCTTCAATCAATTTTAGTTGTTAGTGCTACAATTTTCAAATTGGAAAAGCCTTTTGAAACCATCATGTCCCTGAATTTTATAAAAGAAAATAAGATTAAGAAACTGGCTCACAGTTTATAAGTAATTAGTAGCAAAGCTAAGACCGTGCTTTGACTTCACCCATTTATCTATCTACTTATCTGTCCATCCACTCATCCATCCATCCATATTTCCATCCATCCATCCATCCACCCACCCACCCACCCATTCATATTTCTATCCATCCATCCATCCATCCATCCATCTTTCCATCCATCCATCCATCCATCCATCCATCCATATTTCCATCCATCCATCCATCCATCCACCCACCCACCCATCCATTCATATTTCTATCCATCCATCCATCCATCCATGATTTCCATCCATTCGTCCATTTATCCATATTTCCATCCATCTGTCCATCCATCCATCCATCCTTCTACTCATCTGTCCATCCATCAATCCATCCATCATTTCCACCCATCCATCCATTTTTCCATTCATCTATCCATCCATTCATCCATATTTCCATCCGTCTGTCCATCCATCCATCTATCCACCCATATTTTCATCCATCCATTCATCTATTTATTCATCAACCCACCCACCCACCTACTCATCCATTTATCCATCTATCTATTTATCTTTCCAGCAAACATTTATTAAACATTCACTAGGTACCAGCTATTGTCACTGATGATTCATAGATTAAAAAAACTCAGTTCCTATGTTCAGGATTCTCTTGTCTTAGTGGGATGGGAGCATATTAATTGGCAATGTAACGCCATGTGGGAATTACACTGATACAGGTACACAGAATCCCAGTGAAAGGTGGGGGCGGGTGGGGGGGCTACTTCTCCAGCCTGTGTGGAGTAGGAGGTAGGTTAGGAAAGGTCTTCTTCATCTTAAAGGATAACATGGGTGTTAATTTGGGCAAAGAGAATGTATTTTTATCCTTGCCAAGCTGTTCCTTGATCCAGCAGCATCAACCTCACCTGGGAGGTTGTTAGAAATGCGGACACTCAGGCTGCACCCAGCGCCTCCTGCATCAGAATCTGCATTTTCACAAGCTCTTTGGGGTTCGCTTGCATGTTACAGCTGAAGCCTGCTTTACACTCTATGATGCATACTTCCCCTCACTTCCAGCTGTACCTATTAAACACAGTGCTTGTAGAATTCTGATATGAGAACCCTGTTTTGTCTTCAAAGTTTGTCTTCAAAGTGAGCATTCTCAATACTTCCCCAGTGTCTTTCTTAACGCATTATGTAATACCAGAAAGCTAAGGAGCTTCTGTAGTGTATTCTATTTAGCAATCTGGACTTAAACATTAAAAAGCAGCAGCAACATTTTATAAGCAGACCTGGAGCTCAGTTCTGATGAAAAATGGTGTGAATAATACATAAGCAAATGGCATCTCCTGCCTTAATCTCAACAAGGAAGATATCCTGAAGGAAAGAGACATTGCTCTTTGGCAATCATGTCTCCACATATCTCAGGGTGAAGCCTTCTCAGCCCCCATGCCTCCAGGCTGTGATGCTGGTTTCTAAGGAGCCCTTGCGGCATGCTCTGCAGGCTGTGCTGATCTGTGACATCATTCCTGCAAACCAGCCCTTGCTTTGGGCTGCAGTGCTCTCAGCTACCTCTACTTGGGCCTCTGCAGGCTTCATACAGAAGCAAATTTAATTAGAGGGCAGTGGGGCTTTGCTGAGCAGTGGTGTGTGACAGGGCACGTTACTTGGCATCCTTTCTGTAGGGTGATGTTGAAACTCATCCACCGAATGTTCCTGTCCTGGGTTCATTTGGCCGTGCTGCCAAATGTGCACACCAGTGGTGGTGACCCCCCTCACCTTCTCAGAACCCAGGGCACACCTGTGCCAGCTGGGACAAGTTGCTTTTCCCATCACCCTGCCCCCATTCATCTCTTCATCTACTGAGTTTTGCCTGGCCTTTGGCTCACCTGTGTTTCCAGAAGAGGTACAGGAAATGAGGAGAGGCAATTTTTGATGTGAAGATGTGAATGTAGTGACATTTTATTTTTACCAATAAGTAAATCAATTTATTAAGTAAAAAACAAACCAAAATCACCAACTAAAAACCCAGCAAATTGAACTTCTCTTTTCACTGAACACACTTTATTTGAATCTTCATTCCAGACCTTATTCCTGGATTTCAGACTCACGTTTCTGTTTACGTGATGTTGTACATAGTGAGTTAGTGACTTACCATGACCCCCAAATCAATTCGAGGCAAGTTCATAACTTTCTACTGCAAAACTCTGCCTCCTCTATTCCCAGTTGCACTAGGTGGCATTTCTATTGCAGGCAGGCTCTAGAAGGGATCTTAAACACTGTCTCTTCCCTTGCATTAACCTACCAAAACATTCATTGCCAACTCTTGTCAATTATACTATCTACATATATATGGAAATTTAAAAAATCATGTTATCATGCACTAGTTCCCCCATTATAAATGTAGCATGTTTATTGTTGAGCGGTTACATAATGTAACATTATGACGAAGCAGGTGAACATCCCGTGCTTATTGTCCGCATCCTGTTTCCTTCCAGTCTTTTTTTCACTATGAGGAACCCTTTTCCATTCATCTGCACTAGTTTCCCCCATTATAAATGTAGCATGTTTATTGTTGAGCAGTTACATAATGTAACATTATAACGAAGCAGGTGAACATCCCACTGCTTATTGTCCGCATCCTGTTTCCTTCCAGTCTTTTTTTCACTATGAGGAACTCTTTTCCATTCATCTGTTTCTGTAAGAGAAATGTCATTCAGCTGTTTCTCCTCTCTGCCTCCTGACTCCTTCTTTCCTGATGGGTTTGTGGCTGCGTCCAGCCTCCTGCCCTACCTCCCTGTATTCCTGTCCCTTCCAAGTCCAACCTCGGCAGTACTATCCCAGTGGGC
Source organism: Gorilla gorilla gorilla (assembly GCF_029281585.2). Taxonomy (NCBI): domain Eukaryota; kingdom Metazoa; phylum Chordata; class Mammalia; order Primates; family Hominidae; genus Gorilla; species Gorilla gorilla. The sequence continues at coordinate 126,295,277 of NC_073238.2, forward strand.
TTTCAAAAATGTAATTATCACTCACCACTCTCCCTTAAAGTCATACCTCTTTCTTCCTCTTCAGGACAATGGCCACATATCTTACTGTGGCATAAAGATATTATTGATCTAGTCTCTTTCTCTCTTTTCTGCTTCATGTCTTAAAACTCTCGGCCATGTCCCCTCTGCTCCAGGTGGGCCAAATTACTCTGGATTCCTAGATGCACTGGTGCTTTCTCATAGCTGGTCCATTGCACCTCTTCTGTCTGGACCACCATCCTGGTGTGGCCCTGGAACACAGCCCTGAGCTGCCCACACCTCTGCCTGCCAAGAGGATGCCCCGATCCCTGAGGCTTGCCTGGGCTGTGGGAGTGCCTCTGCCTTGCCCTGTAACACAGAGGCCCTCATCACACTGTACCCCACGGCAAACCCATCTCTATATCCTCAGCACTAGGCTCTGCATCTCCGCATGACCGGACCTCAGCAACATTTACTGGATGAATGTGAGAGGGAGGGAGTGGATGGCCTTTGAGGCTTTGCAGCCACAGTTTTCTCCATTACCAGCTCTGATACATTTTCTGTTGTTTCCAACTCCATTCCCCTTTCACCTGCTCACCTGCTCTCCTGCTCTCCAGCACCCACTCCCCTTTCTGGAGCAGCACTAATGATTCCTAAGTTGTGTCCTGATGAGCTGCCCGGCCGACTGGCCGGGCCTCTAACCTCCTGAAGCGCTCGCTGATGGCCCCCACGCGGCCAGGCTGTGTTCTTCTGCTGTCGGCCAAGGTGCTTGTCAGTGATTTGCTGCAGCCAAGCTCTCAGCCAGTGGAATGAGATCTTGAGTAATAAAGCATTATTGACTTCTGTTGAGAACACCCATCAGACGTATTGACCTGAAAAGTAAGTGCTGACCAAGGCGGTCAATATTTCACCTTGAAGGACAACGCACTTTGATGGTTTGCAGAAATACGTATTTTTCTACACATTTTGACTGTCTTCATTAGCGATCCCTGAGAAATTGTTTGCATGTTTTGGAGCCCACGGTGTGAGCTGTCACTTTTGTCCTTAAATACCCCAAGGAAGAGATTCCTGCTCATTCTCCTCTGACCCTCCACGATGAAATGTGTGCTCTCTGGGCTGGGTGAATACGCTGCCCACATTTGCAATGGAAGGAAATAGAAATATTTTACTGTAAAATGTATTTCTTTGACATATTCATTTTTTTGTTTGTTTGTTTGTTTTTAGACAGAGCCTTGCTCTGTTGCCCAGGCTAGAGGGCACTGGCATGATGTCGGCTCACTGCAACTTCCACCTCCCAGGTTCAAACAATTCTCCTGCCTCAGCCTCCCATATAGCTGGGATTACAGACATGCACCACTAAGTCTGGCTAATTTTTTTTTGTATTTTTAGTACAAACAGGGTTTCACCACATTGGCCAGGCTGGTCTTGAATTCCCAACTTTCAGTGATCTGCCCACCTCGACCTTCCAAAGTGCTGGGATTACAGGCATGAGCCACTGCGCCCAACCTTCTTTGACATATTCTGAGGCAGCTATTTAGAGAGCCAGCCCTGCAAAGCTGTGTTTTGTGGGGAGATTTGCTTCTGCAGAGAATCCTGGTGGATGCATCCAGGCCTCCCGTGTCTCGTAGAGGGAAGGTGAATGGAATCTGACACCTTTAAGGATCTGAGACATTTGCCGTCCACTGTCGTCCAGCACTGTGCCTCTGAGGCTTCTCCTACATAGAGAGGCACCATGGCCAGCCAGGCCTCCTCTCCTCCCTCCCATCTGGCCTCCTCTCCTCCCTCCTGTCTGGCCTCCGTAACCTGATTTCCTGCCATCTCTGTGTTTGGCTGTGTTCTGGGCCCCCATTCTGTCATAACCAAAGATGGCCCCTGAGCTTCTGCACATCACTGGGGGCTTGAGGCAGTGGCGCTGCGGTCCTCCCCACACACGTTCACACCCTCATGTGCCTTTTTCTCCCATTAATCCGCCTTCGTGAGTTGATTTTTCTGCAAACCTCCAGAGGGCAGAGGGGAGGTTTTCCCTTGGTCCCTACACTATGCAAATCACTGCAGGAAGGAGCCCTATACTTTTTATTTTCAGAAAATAGGCCCAGGTTATAGTAGAGCTGGGATGAGCCAGCTAACTCAGCCCCCTTGGGTGGATACTCAAGTATTTGAGGAACAAATAGGTAACACGAATCATCTGAATCACATTAAAATATCACTCAAGCTAGGACTCAGCAGTGTAGATGGCACCAGTGCCTGTGAAGCCAGGATGGGCCAGGCCTAGTGCCCAGGGAGGCTGGGTGGGAGGAAGAGGTGGTGGGTGGTGGCCCGTGGAGTCCTCCCTGGCAGCCACACTGTGTTGGGGGACTTTGCAGGGGGCATGTGCAGGTGGCAGGCTCTTGATGACGCATTGCAGATGCAGCCAGGGCTCTAGTGGAGGTGGCCTGAGTGCCTGTCAGGGCAGAGGGACTTACCGTCTTCAGGGGGTGCGGCAGCTGCCAGGCTGTGAGCCGCGAGGGAGCACCTCTCTTGCCTGGGCTCAGCCCCCTTCTGATGGTTGCCTCCTGCGTCTCCGCTCTCTTCATTTGAGAATCATCCCTCCAGTTTGCCTTTTTCAACTCCAGCTTTCCCACCAGGACCAAAGGGCAGTAATCCCGCAGCACCCTGTCTCAGCAGAGGGCACTGCCCCTGGGGAGCACTTTAGGCCTTTGGGGGCACTGTTGGCAGAGTTCCTGGAGGTCCTAGACATCCTACCTGGGCTGTCCCCTACAACGAGGTGGTGTGTCCGGCACCTGCAGTTTCCCTGCTCCTTCACAGAGGTGAAAACCCTGTTGCCAGGAACCTCAGCCTAGGACTGACTGCCTTTTCCATAGCGTTTTCCAGAGCATTTTTGCATAGCTTTAACATACATTAAAATTCCCAGAAGTGCACACATGCTTAAAATGAGGGAAAGTTGTTCTTCGTTGGCACTTTACCTAGAGCTGGTCACCGTTTGTTTCAGAAAGCCGCCTCGCTGAGCTGCTGCAGGGCACGTCCGGCCCCCACCCTCAGGACTGTCGTCCTCATGGCAATTGAAGCATCAGTGCAGCATTCGGCGACCATGTTGTGCCTTCGGGTGCGGCTACTTCCAGGAATTTACATGTGGAAATGCATTGAAATCCATATTATTTCTATTACAATTATCTTCCTTTAAATTCTGTTAGGGCATTATGTTGAATTTTTAAGATTATGTCTATGGGTAGATTTTATTATTTTTTTCAAGATAGCAGAGGAGATGATAAAAATGATGCTATAAAAAGGAGCATTCGATCTGACGGGGCTGAGATCCACTGACGGGATGTGCCGTGGAGTATGTACTGGGCGGTTCCGATCCCTGTCCTGACAGCGCACGCTTTGCCCACCTCTGTCCAGAGCCCACAGTCTCCAGCACTCTGGGCTGGCAGCACAGCACTCCTGGGCCTTGACTCATTTTTAGGGCTTCCTCATCACGGTGCTCAACGCTTCCATGCACCTTTTACCTTCACTGTCTCATTCCAATATCTGCATGAACTAATTTTTTTTCTTTTCTTTTTTTTTTCTGAGACAGAGTCTCACTCTGTCACCCAGGCTGGAGTGCAGTGGCACAGTCTTGGCTCACTGCAACTCCTGCCTCCTGGGTTCAAGCAATTCTCCTGCCTCAGCCTCCCAAATAGCTGAGACTACGGCTGTGCGCCACCACACCCAGCTAGTTTTTGTATTTTTAATGGACATGGGATTTCACCATGTTGGCCAGGCTGGTGTTGAACTCCTGACCTCAAGTGATCCACCCCCTCGGCCTCCCATAGTGCTGGGATTACAGGTGTGAGTCACAGTGCCCGGCCCAAACTAAATTTAATATTATGCTGTATATTGTTGCATCACATAACAGTTGTACCACCTTCCCCTTATGTCTGCGTGGTAGTCATGGGCCGTGGAACGCCGTTGCAGTCAACGATGGAACGTCTGTGCCACGGTGGTCCCATAAGATGAAAATTGAGCTGAAAAATTCCTATCGCCTAGTGATGCCAGAGTCACCACAGGACCATCATGCAATGCGTTAGCTTTTCTCTGTTCAGATACACAAACACCCTTGTGTCACAGTTGCCTACAGAATTCAATACAGTCGTGCGATGCAGAGGTTCACAGCTCAGGAGCTGTAGGCTGTGCTATTGAGGCTTCTGTAAATCATTCTGTGATGCTCGCATGATGACGGTATCACCTAAAGACGCGTTTCTCAGATCATTTCCTTGTTGTTAAACAACACACAACTGTAGTTGCATATGCTATTATATAATGTGCGTCTATCATTTTCCTCTTGGTTTTATTTATAGTTTGAAGTATCTGTTCTCATTGACCCTATCATTCAAATTTTGTCTGTTCTAAGCAATACATAAGCAAGTATTTAGTTTATGACCTAAATCAGTATTTTAAATGCCACTTCACAATAAAGTAGCAAAAATGTATGCTGTCTGATTCATTATAAAATTGCTTTTGATTTTACTCTTACATGTAGCGGTGGATATTTTTAACTTAAAAATGCTTCTTTTGATTCACTTTTTTTTCCAAAGCGTATAAGGTCTTTATAATATATCTCCTGTAATTACCGAGACAGTGGGCTGTTTTGGTTCTGTGAATTCCAGTTGTCAGTAAATCGTGCTCGCTTTAGCCTCCAAAGTCTGCATTTTCATGTTTGAGTGGTGATGGAGAGAAAATGGCACTGTAAATAAAACAGGAAAATGGAATGGAAACGCGCGCATAGGAGCGTGAAGCCAAGAGAGAGAGGAGAATGTGCGGCCCGCCGCTCTACCGCTGGATAATTCAATTCCTATCACTTCCTTCTATCATTCCAACAGAGAAGAAACTCTGGCTCATTCCCCGCCTTTTCCTAGGATAGAGGTGATTACAGATGAGGAACAGAAGATGGGAGATCTGGGCACATTGGTTTAAGGGTGGCATCTGTCCATGCCTGAGGTGCTGGGTGGTTTCTCTCTGGGCCACTCCTCAGGAGCAGCAAATGATACAGAGGGCCTCTGTGTCCCTGCACCCACACGCAGCACCCAGCACACAGAAGGGAATCCAGTCATTCTTCCCTGCAAGCTGCCAGCCTAGGTTGCACAGTATGGCCAGCAGGTGAGAGCTTCAGGAGAGGCACCAAAAAAGTGTTCAGAAGCCCAGGAGAAAGGATCGGTCTGTGGGGAAGTCAGGAACTGCCTGTGCCTGCAGGCTCCTGGGTTCTAGATTTTGAGGGCTCAGCCAGGCTCTTCAGGCAGAGCTGAGGGTGTGGGGAAAGTGAGGCTGAAGAGGGTCAGGCCGTGCCCAGGCCTGGGGTCCCCAGAGGCAAGTGCTGTCTGAGGGAGGTGTGAGGCCTCAGTGTGCTGGGAGTGGTGGGAGCAGATCCAGAGGTGGGTTGACCCTGCTGGAGGAAGGCTGGCGCATCAGCCTTCCTCAGTGTAGACGTCTTGGGGCAGCTGGTGGCAGTGGAGGCCCCTTCCAGCAGGAGCCTGTTCAGACCTATCCTTTTCTCCTGGGAGGGTGAGTGGGGGCTGCCGTGGGAACATTGTGAGGATGCTGGAGTTTTCCAGAATGGTGGGAGAGCGGGGAGAGGGAGAGGGATTCGGCGATACATTGTGCAAGGAATCCACAGGGTAAAAACCAGAGGCTCGAGGGAGAAGGAAAGCGAGACAGGGCAGGGAGAACGTGGGCGTATTTTCCAGATTTCTGCCCCGCTCGCCAAGGTGAGGTGTGAGGCCACAGCATGGTGCGAGCAGTGGGGTGAATTTTCTCCCAGACATCAGCAGGTGTATGGGGCCTTTTAACCATGTCCGGGTCCTGGTTGAGTTTGGTTTCTAAAGCCCCACATGTGTGACTCAGTAGCAAATGGATTATCGATCAGCGGCGACTCCCTTGCTCAGATCACAGGAGGGTAGGCTCTCCGTGGGGTCTGCTAATACTGGATCTGGAACACTGGGAGCACGGGACATTAGGAGTAGACAGTGTCAGCAAATTAACTCTCCGCAGGGCAAAAGCAATCCCGTGGGCTTTAAAAAATACTAGATTGTCAAAAAAGTACCGCCACGACCGCTGCAGAGGCCAGCAGCTGTGTTTAGCGACGGCGGCACCTGCGGAGCGATCTGATTTGCTCACTGTGTGGATAAACAGATAGAGGCCCGAGGGACTCGGTGAAGGTCGCCCAGCCAGTTAGGGACCCGGAACAAGAGCGGGCACACGTTGTCCCACCCTAAGTTTTAGGTTCTTCTCAGTCTCCCACGCTGCTTTTTGTTCCCTCACACACTTTATTGCGGACTACTAGGTTTAAAAGTGCATGTGGAGGGCTTTAATATGGAAACTTGTCTGTGGATGTGACGAATTTGTAAGAGAATATTCTTGCCCTTAGGAAATAGGTACTACTTAGAAGTCAGAAGCGCACAAGGCATGGGTGTATGTGGCCCAGACTCCAGGGGCTCCAAAGAGGATGGAAATGTAGAGAGGGGAAAGGAGGGAGGGCATGAGCACACGTGGCCACAGTGAGGACAATTTTCAAATCTGGGTCTGAGGGGATACAAGACTTTTTCATGTAATTCTTGAATTTTTTTTTTCTGTAAGTTTGAAGTTACATCAAAGTAAAGATTTAACCCAAATAATTTAGATTTTCCTAAAATTTAAATATAAGTTTAAAGATTTAAATAAGTCATTTAATCTCAAAATGAAACTGCCAAGTGCATGTGAGGTACAACTGTGTAAAACAAACATCCGACTTCGTATCTCTCAGGCGTTCGCTGTGTCCCTGGAGTTTTCTAAGTACTTTACACGTATCCAGTTGTTTCATCATCATAATCCCATTTTACAGATGAGAAAACAGAGGCCCCACGAGACAAAGGATGGGACAGCCAGAGTTTGAACCCAGGCCGTCTGGTTCCCAGCCTTCTTCCTCCACCTTGGGGTTCCCAGGGCAGTCAGGCCCCATGTTCCTTCACTGTGGGGGTCCCTGGGCGGTCGGGCCCTGCGTTCCTGCACCGTGGGGGTCCCCGGGCCGCTGGGCCCCGTGTTCCTGCACCGTGGGGGTCCCCGGGAGGTCGGGCCCTGCGTTCCTGCACCGTGGGGGTCCCCGGGCGGCTGGGCCTCGTGTTCCTGCACTGCCCCATCACCACGGTGGGTTAATGTGGGCAGCTGACTTTCACTCCTAGAGTGCTAAGCAGTGTTCAGATGGCTCTTACACATGCGGCCTCACCACTTCCTCTAACCCGACCCGCACAGGGGTGTGGGGCAGATTTAGCACTTCTGTTTCCTCTGGGAGGAAATTTGAGGGCTGGCGACTTGACTTTGCTGAGGCAGACACAGCTGATCTGAGACAGCACCAGGCCCCTGGAGGAGGTCCTGGAGGCTTGTTCACTGCTCCCCACACTCTCCCACGGGATTCCTGTCCCTCCTTCCTTCAGAGGGCAGCTGCAATGGGATATTTTTGGCAGTCTCCCTTTGAAAGCATCCCCTAAACGTGAATGTCAACAGCAGTGCTTGCAGGGAGCAGCTTTAGCTGTGGGGAGCTGTGTGGCAAGAAGAAAAGTGCCACCTCTCTGTCAAGGACACAGTCCTGCCCTCAGCACCTACGTCTCAGTCTGGCCCAAATAGTCACAAATTTCGTATTCCGCCCCTGTCACTAGTTTATTGTGGGGTCCACACTGTCAGGGCCCTAGAAGCCAATCTTCCTCTCTTTTCTCCTTTCTCCTGAAAGAGAAGTGCCTCGGATGCTGTTACCAACTTTGCCATGGTTCTGTGACCAGAGAGAAACATCTCCTCCACGTGAAATGCAAAAATTATTTGTTCAGAAGAATTAGAAAATCTGGAAGAAAGGGGCATGGGGGATGTTTTTCTGGTTGACTTTTGTTTTTATGTTTTAGTAGTAAAATAATTTGTAGATTTAACCTCATCTTGGGACAATCTGGACAATAAGGCAAAAATACTTGTTCCCAGTCATTCTCATTCCTGATGAACCTAATTCAATTTCAAAGGTTTTTTGTGGTTTCTTGATGTCAGCATTTTCAAGACCGCATTCTGAGGAACATACTTGTTCAGTTAATTAGAGTTCTATAGAAAAGGGTTTCAAGGACAAGTGGATCTGTTCAGTGGTGCACAGCCGGCCTTTCTCCTGCCCAGTCACACGATTCCAGGAAGTTCCGTCATGAGGATCTACTGGCTCTGTGAAGCCTAGTGACTTCCAAATTCACGGTCCACAGAACCCCCTTTCTCATGTGATATGTATTAACATCCACATTGGCCAACACCCCTTTATTTATTTTTAGGGTCATGTTGGCAATAACTCTTGGCTTGGCCAATTCTGAACGTGAGTTCCCAGCTCCATCTTCTCCTGGGAGTGTTCCTTCTGAGCTTCCCACCATGAGATGGCTCGGGGAGCAGTTGACAGATGTCCATATTTAGAAATGCAGAATGCCTTCAGACTGTTGGTTTTTAAGAAGGCTGGAGGAGGCGGGAGCACTGAGTCGGCCAAGTGTCATTCAGGCCTGCTTCCTGATGCCCTACGAGACCATCGCCCACACGCGGGGTGGTTTGCAGATCCTGAGCTTCAGCCTGGCCTTTGTCTCCTCTGCATCATCACTGGCCTGTCCTCCACCTGCACCAAGGCCCCACATGCTGCTGTCTGCATGGTTCAGTGCCTCTGCTGTTTCTCTCTGCCCCTTCTATCTGGCTTTTGCAAACCTAGATCCTTTTCCTGAGTTTTATCTCCTTTGTGTGTGTTTTCATTTATTCACTCATTATACTTTTATGGCCACCGCTGTGTGGCCCAAAGCTGGGAACAAAAGACCAAGCAATACTGAGGACCACAGCCTTGCATGCACTCCCCTCCCAGTCCAGCAGCACCGGGGGTGGGAAGGGCTCACCCAAGCCTCACTCACCTCCCCAGCCTGCTCCAGCCCAGTCTCTCCTGCAGGGTGATCCCGTGACTGTCTAAGCACTTCTCTCCCTGCCCCTGGAGCTTCTGCTGTCGACAGAGCTCTTACTTCTTCTCTGATTGCTTTAATGGAATTGACTTAGTTTTCCTAACCACGTGATCACGTTGGGAACCAAGTTCTTACCTTGGCATTTCCCACAATGCTGGGCACGTGCTCCATGGATAATTGTTGACTCCCCTAGCTCAGCCTTCACAGAGCAGCATGTAGTCACCCAGGACTAGCTCCCAGGGTACAAGAATGCTGGAGCTCTAAATCCTATCTCAGGTTCCTATCAGCTGGTAGGAGAGGCTGAAGACTTCCTTGTCATGGGATAAACATACCTCAACGCCCATCCCACTAGAATGCTTTGTGACCGAACCCCAGGGAGAAGTGAGTTTTTTTTTTGTTTGTTTGTTTGTTTTTTTGAGATGGAGTCTCACTCTGTCACCCAGGCTGCTGTGAAGTGGCTTGATCTCAGCTCACTGCAACCTCCGCCTCCCGGGTTCAAGCGATTCTCCTGCCTCAGCCTCCCGAGTAGCTGAGATTACAGTCTCCCACCACTACGCCCGGCTAATTTTTGTATTTTTAGTAAAGATGGGGTTTTGCCATGTTGGCCAGACTGGTCTCAAACTCTGACCTCAGGCGATCCACCTGCCTTGGCCTCCCAAAGTGCTGGGATGACAGGCGTGAGCCACCAGCCCGGCCAGAAGTGAGTTTTAAATTCGCACTCAGCACACGCATGCACACCTGCACACACACAATCACAGTTTTACAAAACTTTGTGGACGTCGACAAATGAACATGGAGTCATCCTGGAGTAGCCCAGGTCCTCGTCCCCTCTGCCCATGGTCCTCGAGAAAAAAGAGGGAAGTTCAAATGCAGACACACAAGGAAGACAGCCAAGTGACGGCAGAGGCAGCGATTGCAGCGATATGTCTACAAGCCAAGGGCACCCAAAGATCGTGGGGGACACCAGAATCCGGAAGAGGCAGGAAGGACCCTCGCTAGAGTCTTCAGAAGGAGAGTGGCTCTGCTGAGTCCTTGACTTTGAACTTTGGATCTCCAGGACTGTGAGCGAGTAGGCCTCCGTTGTTTTAAGCCACACAGTGTATGGCATTTTTTTTTTAAACAATAGTGAATACATAATTGTGAAGTTTTATATAGGAGGACACAGATCATCCCATCTGCTGTTTGGAAAGATCCCCAGTTGCTGTGGAGAAGATAGGAGAAGGGGGCGAAAGCAGCTGCAGGGGCCGTGGCTGCAGCCCTGGGGGAGGAGGGTGCAGGCGCGAGTCTTCACTCAGGCTCCAGCAGCCTGGCTGTCTCTTACTGTTCACATGCTGGTGGATGGATGAGCTTGCAGACCGTCCCATCACATTCCTTTCTTTCTGGAAACCTCTCTGGAGGTTCTCTGTTGACCCCAGAAAAAGCTAGAGGTGGCTCAACACAGCTTGCCTATCTCTGTGTGATCTGATCTTGTGCATTCTCTCCTTTTCCCCTCCCTCCTCTCACCTCCTCTTTCCTTCCCTCCCCTCACCTCCTCTTTCCCTCCCTCCCCTCACCTCCTCTTTCCCTCTCTCCCCTCACCTCCTGTTTCCCTCCCTCCCCTCACCTCTTGTTTCCCTCCCTCCCATCCTCCATCCCTTATTTCACTAACTTCGAATTTCTTTAGCACTTAATATATGTGGTTAAGAAAATGGGCCTGAGACAGACTGCCTGTGTTGAATCTGGCTCTACCAATTACTTAATCTAGTGGATCTCACTCGGGGTGTGATATTTGATCCTCAAGAGAGATTTACAACGCCTGGAGACGTTGTTGTCAGGTTGGAGGTGCTAGTGGCATCTGGTTGGTGGAGTCCAGGGATGTCACGAAGCACCCTGATGTGCACCCACAGCCCCCAACAATAAAGAACTATCTGGTTGTAAATGACAATAGTGCTGAGATTGAGAAACCCTGACTTCACCTGTGGTCAAGGTTACCAGGGTCAGGCTTCTGGAATTGGGGACCACAGCAAGAAAAGGACAGATATGTGAGCTGGGTAGGAGGTGGTGCTGGGGACATGATGGTGCCTGTCTGGGAGGTGTCCACAGTGGAGCTCAGGCTGGCACCTAGGACTGTGCCGGGGGATGCAGGTGAATTCCCACGTGTTCCCTCAACTTAAAGTTCCAGCCTCGCTTTGCAACGCACAAAAACACACAGGGATTCTCTTCTACAATTTCATCTTAAAGTTTTGGTTACCTTTTGAGGTTTGAAATTTTCTCTTTCTTAACCTACGAGTTGGGGTGTCGAAAGAGATCCTTTGTCCTCCTGAGTCTTCTTAACGAGTTTTAGGAGTGGCATCTAACTTGCTTTGAAGACGTGCACCCTCCATAAATAGCAAATTTGGCAGAAAGCTGGGTGAGGTCCCATGATTATATAAAAACTAGTGTTCATTTTACATAAAATGTCAAGTTGGTCTTTAAATAGCAGTCTCAGAAGCACAAGCCATTTTATTATCCATTAAGTCATTTAGCATCCACTACACAATTTTTCAAAGTTACTTTCCCCAGAGGGTTGCTGATATACAGTATTCTTGCAGAAAGGGTGGCAGGAAGAGAGGGGAAACATTGTTGAAAAGAGAGTATCCTGCAAGCAGTCTCTCATTGTATTTGCTTTATCATTTAGGGGCAATGCAGACATCAAATCTGAGACAAAAAGTCAAAAAGGAAGTCTTTAGAAGCCATTGTCAGCTCGGAGCTGTGTTTGGTGCCGCTCAGTGAGAATGCTTTGCTTTGCTGCCATAGTTGTTTCTATCTATGGCAAAAGCAGTCACAAATTACAATGATGTCCCATGCTGAACAGGGCAGAGTAACGCTGTATTAGGCACAAACGCAGGTCAGAAAGAAGAGGCAGCCTCTTCCCTGGTGGGAGCCACTGTCTGGCCGAGGAGACAATGGGCACAGGGAAAGTGGCTCAGAGCCCCCAACGGCAGGCAGGCCCCTTGCCACTGGGGCCTGGAGACCTTGTCATCAGTCACGTCAAATGCTCCAATAGCAGAGGCTCTTGGGAAGCATCATTTCCAGAAATTCTCCAAACAGCCTAAAAGCTACATGCAAAATAGCCGTGTCCTTATAGACTTTTTATTTTGGTGAGGCAAGGATCTAACGTTTATCAGATTCTCAAAAAGGTTAACGGCCACCATAAATGGGGGCGGGATGGCCCCGGAGCATTCAAAGTCCCCAGCAGCGTCTGGTAAGGTTTACAGGAAAAGCTGTGAGTCACCCCAACAGATTTTTTTTTTTTTTTTTGAGATGGAGTCTTACTCTGTTGCCCAGTCTGGAGTGCAGTGGTGCGACCTCAGCTCACTGCAACCTCTGCCTCCTGGATTCAAGCGATTCTCATGCTTCAGCCTCCCAAGTCGCTGGGATTACAGGTGTGGACCACCACACCCAGCTAATTTTTGTAATTTTTGGTAGAGATGAGGTTTCACCATGTTGGCCAGACTGGTCTTGAACTCCTGACCTCAAGTGATCCACCCACCTTGGCCTCCCACAGTGCTGGGATTACAGGTGTGAGCCACCGTGCCTGGCCCCAACAAACCTTTAATCAAGCGACTGGCCCGCCAGGCTGGGCAGAAAGGAAACATGGCTGACAGGGGCAGATGCTGGGTAGTACTTGGTTCATTGCCAGCAGAGAAGCCCTCACCAGCAAACTCCCTCCCAGACCAAGCTGGAAACTGAGTCTCAGCAGCATTCAGAATATTCACCTGTTGCCTGTCGTCAACATGTCTGTCAGTGGTCTTCCCTGGAAGGCCAAGGGTCCCGTGTGGAAGAGAAGAGGCCGGTGTGTCCTAGGATGCCCTGGTCAGGGTTGGATGGAGTCCTAGGACAGGGAAGGGTCCTGTCACCTGCATGTGTGCCTCTGCGGTCCCCTTACTCTGCTGTGGATTGTAGTGGATGTATGTGGTTTGGAGGAGGCATTGCAATGAGGTAGAAAGAATACTTTGAATTCCTTTCAGTGAGATCAAATGTCAAGGTGGATTCTCAAAGTCAATTAGAATTGTTTGTCCTTTGCTTCTTCCTCCAGCCCCATGTCTGCCAATACACCCACCAGCAGGGTCCAGGTACCTCCTTACAGCCAGGCCGGGAAAATTCCCTGGATGCTGATCATCGCAGACCCTGTGGTGTATCTCTAAAAGTTTAAGTGTTTTGTAGGCCGCTCCCTCGGACCCCTCGAACATAGGGCTGTTTTCAGGGGTGAGATTCAAAATATTTAACAGCTGGTACAACACAAACACCAACCAGGCCAAATAAATGGCAGCCACTACACAGGGCACGTCCACAAGGCCTCTTGCCGGCCTGTGCTCAACTTTCCTGCAGGCCTTGTTGGAATGGAGGGTGCCCAGGGATCAAGCCGTGGCTATTGACCAAAGCACAGGGGAGTACTTCAGTATTTCAGCGGCTGTACCCACAGCTTACTAATATCAGCTCACAATGCTGGTCGTTCATGGGCCCCCCACTCTGACATTGTAGAATTCCATGACCACCTCTTCTCTGATCCGGGCCTGGAGAGCAGAAAGGGCCTGGGACACTCCTGCAACAGGTTCCAGGAAGATCATGGCTGAAAGGTCATCTGCCACCGTTCAACTTCCTTTTCTCCACACACTTCCCAGCTTCATATCGCTTTCTGATAAATATCACTTATTACTCAAAATTCTGAATCTGACAACTCTCCCCACGGGTTCAAGGAGACAGAGCCACTGGGTCACCATGCAAGCCCCAGACACAGGGCCTGCAAAGTCCTGGGGCCCTGGGTCCTCGGGAGTGGGCATTCCCCCTGGGACCCCAAAGGCTGTCGTTGGAGGGGGAGATGCCTCTGAGGACCGGGTGGCCGCTCAGCAGCTGCAGTCGCTTGTCCGTGTCCAGGGCGCACCGGCGTTCCCTCCACATAGAATGCTGCTCTACCATCTCCCCGTATTCTGGTGCTACTGCTGCTTTCAGGCCAGTTTAAATGTCCCCTTTCTCACCTCTGCCCGCTTCACCTCTTGTCCTCACTGACTTCTCTCCCGTGGGCTGGCCAACTCCCCACGATGGGTGACGGCTACGTCTCTGCACAACCTATCCTCTATGACTGTACTGTGTGTTCTCTGAGCCAAACACCTTTGCACAGATCACAGTATTCCTGGGTGCCTCTGATAATGGAAAGATGTCTCATACCATCATCAACCAGGGGCGGCGCCAGCCGGCGATCACTCCTCCATTTGTAGGGGGTGGAGGATTTCCCCACATTTGGAAAATCATTCATGAGTTCACTTGACCCTTACGACCATCTTGGGAGCTAAGTACAGCAGCCGATTCCCAGGTTTATATATTGGGTAAATTGCATAAACTGTGTAGCCTGGAGGAAGACGTCACAGCCTTGGATGGAAGGAGTGGTTGTCGATGGCTCACTGGATCCCTGATGAGTCTGAAGACTCATGTCAGCTCTGGCCTTGGCTTTACTTAGATAAATGGTGAGATGAACTCATACTTCAGCATGGTCCTAGGTAAATAGCTCCACATGGGCTGAGCTCGGTTTGTGTCTGTGTCTCTCCACAAGGAGCTCTGGTGTCCCCACAGCTGTGCCATAGAACTGTCATCTGCTTTTATCAAATTTGGGCTCAGTTCTATCCATATTCAACTTTTCTGGGCCCATTCCCTCAGCCTTGGTGAGAGAAAGGAACAAAATGGGGAAGAAAAGACTGAGAGAGGAAGGAGAAGAGAGAGGAAGGTAGTGGAGGAAGAGGGCAGAAAGCGGACCCCACACACCTCCTCCCCTCTCTGCCTCGCACAAGGCTTACCACGCTTCCTGGGTCCCCACTGGATGTATGAGTCGCACCTGCCTCTGCTCTTCCGTTCAGCGACTCCGGCTTGGGGCTTCCCTGGCTTCTGCTTGAATCATTGTCACAACCAAACGCGCTTTGGCATACCTCCAAGATGCTCTGTTGCCCCCCACGCTGCCCTCGGAGTGTCTTTCAACACACACTGGACCTTGTCACCCCCCACGCTGTCCTCGGAGTACCTTTCAACACACTGGACCTTGTCACCCCCCACACTGTCCTCGGAGTATCTTTCAATACACACTGGACCTTGTCACCCCCACGCTGTCCTCGGAGTATCTTTCAACACATTGGACCTTGTCACCCCCACACTGTCCTCGGAGTATCTTTCAATACACACTGGACCTTGTCACCCCCCATGCTGTCCTCAGAGTATCTTTCAACACACTGGACCTTGTCACCCCCACACTGTCCTCGGAGTATCTTTCAACACATTGGACCTTGTCACCCCCACGGTGTCCTCGGAGTATCTTTCAACACATTGGACCTTGTCACCCCCACGCTGTCCTTGGAGTATCTTTCAACACATTGGACCTTGTCACCCCCACGCTGTCCTCGGAGTATCTTTCAACACACTGGACCTTGTCACCCCCACGCTGTCCTCGGAGTATCTTTCAACACACTGGACCTTGTCACCCCCCATGCTGTCCTCGGAGTATCTTTCAATACACACTGGACCTTGTCACCCCCACGCTGTCCTCGGAGTATCTTTCAATACACTGGACCTTGTCACCCCCCACGCTGTCCTCGGAGTATCTTTCAACACATTGGACCTTGTCACCCCCACGGTGTCCTCGGAGTATCTTTCAACACATTGGACCTTGTCACCCCCCATGCTGTCCTTGGAGTATCTTTCAATACACACTGGACCTTGTCACCCCCCATGCTGTCCTTGGAGTATCTTTCAACACACTGGACCTTGTCACCCCCACACTGTCCTCGGAGTCTCTTTCAACACACTGGACCTTGTCACCCCCCATGCTGTCCTTGGAGTATCTTTCAATACACACTGGACCTTGTCACCCCCACGCTGTCCTCGGAGTATCTTTCAATACACTGGACCTTGTCACCCCCCACGCTGTCCTCGGAGTATCTTTCAACACATTGGACCTTGTCACCCCCACGCTGTCCTTGGAGTATCTTTCAACACATTGGACCTTGTCACCCCCCATGCTGTCCTTGGAGTATCTTTCAATACACACTGGACCTTGTCACCCCCAACGCTGCCCTCGGAGTATCTTTCAACACCCCCAATGCTGCCCTCGTAGTATCTTTCAACACACTGGACCTTGTCGCCCCCACGCTGCCCTCGGAGTATCTTTCAACACACACTGGACCTTGTCACCCCCCACGCTGTCCTCGGAGTATCTTTCAACACACTGGACCTTGTCACCCCCACGCTGTCCTCGGAGTATCTTTCAACACATTGGACCTTGTCACCCCCCATACTGTCCTCGGAGTATCTTTCAACACACTGGACCTTGTCACCCCCACACTGTCCTTGGAGTCTCTTTCAACACATTGGACCTTGTCACCCCCCATACTGTCCTCGGAGTATCTTTCAACACACTGGACCTTGTCACCCGCACGCTGCCCTCAGAGTATCTTTCAACACACTGGACTTTGTCACCCCCACGCTGCCCTTGGAGTATCTTTTGATACATTGAACCTTGTCGCCAGCTTGTTTCAACTTTTCCCCTGGTTCCCGGAGGCCAGTGTGAAAAATGACACTCGCAGGTTGGCAAAAAGGCCCTTTAATATCTGACCACAGTCAACGTTTCTGGGCCCTTTCTCCACGGGGTGCTTTTCAACCCTGTGGATAAATTAGAATCATCCAGGAGTCTTTTCAGCCACCACAGCCCTGGCCCCAACCCCACCCTGACCCAGAACCACACCCTTTCTGAGACAGATCCTGCCTGTTCCTCCTGGTGCAGGCACAGGGACAGTCTCTGAGGCTGTCCTCTTCTGTCCACCTCGAAAGTTCCACCTAATGTCAGCTCCTCCAGGGTCCTCCCTGACTCGTAAAGGAGAGTTAACCCCCACCCATGTTTTCAGAGCCCCTTCTATTACATTTCCGTCTCAGCTGTGTCATCAGTTTCCCACAGGTGTGTTCGACATGCACCCATGAGATGCAGGTGGGCCCAGGTTCTGCCTTCTCTGTCACATGACAGGCAGATAGCACAGTGTCTTCTGTAGGGTTGGCACTCTCATGATTTCCTGCAAAACGTTGGTCAGCACATTGCCTGTGCTAGTCCCACACAAAATTGGCTCAGGTCCCCAAGGACTTTTCAGCTTACTTGAAGGGACAGAGGAATTAATCTACAAATTACAAAGGGTTTTGGTTATCTCTTGCTGTGCGGTGAACCTCTCAGGGTTCTGCAGGTTGACTGGGCTCAGTGGGCGGTTCTTCTGCAGGTCTTGCTCAGAGTATCTCATGTGGCTGCAATCATAAGGTGACTGGTGCTGGATTTATCTGCAGGCTGGACTTGGATGCTGGCATGAGGGAGCCTCAGTGGTCACTCTTTGTGGTCCTTCCAGTAAAAGATCCGACTGTGTATGTGGTGGTTCAGAACTTCTGAAAGTAGCATCTTAAGAAGGTGGGAGAAGGCACAAGACCTCTCAGTGGTGAGGCCTGAACTTGGTCCCGTGTCATTCTGCCAGGTTCCTCTGGTTCCCAGGACTCACAGGTCCAGCCCAGATTCAATGTGGGAGGGGTCACAGCAGGAGGCATCTACCTTGGGGCCCTCTTTGGAAACAAGCTGCTGCCCAGTGTGATGAGCAGAATCTTTGGAGGGCGCATAGGCTGTGCTGGGAAAAGAGAGGCTCAGGATTGGGACAGGGAATGTTTCTGGAAGATCATGAAACTAGAGCAGATTTTTTAAAATAAATAAAATGTAGCCAAGTAAAGAAAATGGAATGTTTGACAAGGCAAGACAAACACCTCCTAATACACTTGGAATAGAAGAATAATCCATCAACATGAAAAGTTTTGTCATTTTAAAGCCCAGCCAGCAACATTTTGTGGTTGAAATCCTAGAAATGCCCCCTTTCTGTGGGTAACGTGCCTGGGAGCCTGCTACACCACGATCCTGGGGGTTTTGTCCTGGAGGTTCCAGCTGAGGAAACAGGACAGAAAAAGGAAAGCAGCAAACATTTGAGAAGAGAGGAGGAAACATCATTATTTTCAGATTGAGATTGCCCACCTAGAAAACCCAAGAGAGTCAACTGAAAAGCTGTTAGAATAATCACAGAGTAGAGGTGGCTAGTCACAAAATGAATGTTCAAAGATGGATCATTTTATTATACAGCAATGGTAGTTAGAAATCATAATGGGGAAAGTCTTCCTCTCAGAGCTACAGCTGCAAACGTTTACCTAAAAATTAATGTGACAAGAGCTGCATAGGATCCAACTAAAGAAAATAATGAAACTCTACTGTAAGGAGAAAGAAAAAAGATGTGAATGGTTGGAGGGACACGCCCTGCCTCTGTGGGCAAAGTTCAATACTGTAAAGATCCCACCTCTCTCAAGCAATTTATAGGAGGTGTAAGCCAATTCCTATCAAAATAGCAATGGGGCTTTTCTTGGAACATGATAAAATTATTCTAAATTTTATATGTAATACATTGATAATAAAAAAGAAACATATAAAAACCCATTAAATATTTACAACAGCAGATATGCAAACATACTATAAGCTATAATAACTAAGACAGCAGATGGACATAGCAACAGGCCATAAAAGAAAATCCCCAAGTGGACCCAAATGTATAGTTACGATATGACAAATGCAATATTTCAATCATTGAGGAAGAGAATTATTCAATATAGAATGCAGGTATAGTTGGTTAAATATAAGGTAAACGAAAGTTCATGACCTAACTCCATATAAATATATACGAAAGTTAGGTCATGAACTTTCATTTACCATATATATATATATATATATATATATATATGTATATATATATAAACTATGACAGATTGAAAGAATAAATGTTAAAAAAAATTATACAGTGAGAAAAAATACAGATGGCTATTTATATAATATTGGGGTGTGGAGGCTTTTATTAATAAAAAAGGAGTAAACATAAAGCAGGTTTGGCAGATTCGACAACAACAACAACAAAGAAATATTTCTGTGTCTTCTCAAGGTAGATACAAATTAACCTAAAATGACAAACTAGGTGAAAACATTTGCAACAGAGATGTCAGCTATGGCATGTATGACCCAATACAGAAACAATGCAGAAAAGCAGAAATAGAGATTGCTAGTAAATCCAGGACACTCGGCCTCTCTAGTAGTTAATCACTGACTAAAATGAGACGCCATTTATTATCCACTAAATTGTCAAGGAAAAAAATCTGACCATTGCCAGTGCTGGGGAGGCAGAGGAAATGGGTACAATGCCACATTAGCAACAGGAATCATGGCTGGTTTGAATATTTTGGAGTGAAATTTGGCTTTAAGTGTCTTACAAAATGTAAATATTTGTTCCCTTTGGATGTAGCAATTTCTTGTCTTATATTGTAAGAAGAAAATACACTGTAAAAAGAGAAGCAAGAATATGCACAAATTTATAAAGCGATACAGTCAGCGTTATTTATAATGGTTAAAAATTAAAACAGCTGGCAGTGCGTGGTGGCTCACACCTGTAATCCCAGCACTTTGGGAGGCTGAGGCGGGTGGATTACGAGGTCAGGAGATCGATATTGCGCCACTGCACTCTAGCCTGGGTGACAGAGGGAGGCTCCATCTAAAATAAATAAATAAATAAATACAGCCTAACTGTTCACTTTAAAACATGTAAATTAGAACAAATGCATAAAGTACCATATATTGTTTAGCCATTAAAAATTATTGTTTAGACTATAGCAAGGCATGAAAAGACGTGTACAACAAATTCAAGCAAAAACAAAAACAACAACTGTGAAACTGGCGGTGACTAAATGAGTTACGCTACATTCCAAATGGACATCCACCTCAACCCTCCAACTATCTACCTGCCCAGAGTGGGTGCAGAAGGCAGGCACGGCAAAGTCTACACAGATGACGAGATTCTCAGTAAGTTCATTTTCTTCTTTGTACTTTTTAAAATGTTTCAAGTTTTCCCTAGTAAACATGCACCACCTAAAAACATCTAAGCTGAAAAGTGCTGCTTGAAAAACTAGACAATTGTAGTTATGCATTGCTGAATGCCCTGTGTAGCTTAGCCCTGATTTTCAAACCTGTCTCAGAGAGTCCTGGCCTTTGCCTTCTGTCACATCCCTTCCTGGGGCCTCAAGGGGTAGAACAAATGTATTAGGGCCAAACTAGGTCTACTCGACTTCAACGTTGTGGCGTATATCAGGAAGGAGCTGGAGGAGGACTGGACACTCAAGTTGGCCTGGCAGCCACGAGTCCCAGTGTAGCTGCTTCCCCCGGGATTCCTGCTCCTCCAAAGCAGCCCAGAGCTCTGCCGCTTTTGTGGCCCATCAGGATCACTGGTATGTTCTGGAAGCTCTGCCGGGAAAGCTCATAAGGGCTCAGGTGCTCTTTTCTGGGGTCCCTTTTTATCTAGAAAGCGGCTTCTCTTAAAGGCCAGTTATCAAGTTGCTTTCATTGTTGGCACAAAAGAATTACAGTGAGGAACCTCAAGCCCTTGATCTAAATGACAATTTATTTAAAATGTGTGTGGTTGATATCAACTGACACCAACCCACCGTCTCTTTCTCCCTGAGTTCACTTCTTCATGCTGTTTGTAGGGGTGACTCCACACCCCGCACAGAAGGAGCAGAGCCTCACATCTGCTGTGAACGCTCTGTGGACCTGGTGGCACTGATTCTGTCTTACCAGCCCACTGAACACAAAGGAAGAGGGTTGCAGCACTCCATAGGTTAATTTGGAATCCTTTTTTGCTAACAACAAATCTTGTAAAAGTACAAAAAAAGAAAAAAAAAAGAAAGGAAGAAATCTTCAAGTTAAGTTGTGGCTGCAGTGGCTTTGCAGTGAAGTCACCCGACTCCTTCTCAATAATTCAAATGAATTGAGAATCCCCTTAGAAGTGACAGCCCAAAGTGTAAGAATGATAAACGGCTTTGGCCTTGATAATTTTTATTAAGCACTAAATGTCACATTTAACCTGCATTACTGAAAGCAATTACCCGTGTATCAACAGTCAAGCGGCTCGGCGCGCAGTGCCGGCAGAAGCGCGTTCGGCTCCATCTGGGAATAAGGATTTTCAATTAGGAGGCAAATGGCTGCAGAGGGGCTCGGGTCCTCCCCAGCTCCCAGAGGAGGCCTGTGGAGTGAAGTCTTCATACACAAGTAATCGCAGCCGTGTCAACAGACCGTCCCCAGCCATCTGCTGCCAGAGCAGCCGTACTTTATCAAATCTCAATATTTACAGACGCTGATCAGCTCATGGGGCCGGGATGGCTCCCTGCCAGGGAGTTCTGGGAAATTCATTTTAAGGTGTGTTTCAGTAGGCTAATTAATTTACAAGCACCTGTTTCATTGCTGCGAGCTGTTAGTGCCGCAGATGAGCCCCAGCCAGGGAGGGAGACTGTATCCCGGCTAAATTGATTTCAATTGATTTTAATTTGCTGATGGCACAGTTGTAGGTTTAATGTGAACATAGCCTGAAGCCCCTATTTTTTTTTCCTTTTGAAGTAAGCCTTGTGGGTGGCTTATTTCTTGGCCCTGTCATTGCTGGGGAAAGTGGCCTCAGCAGGAGGCTCATGTGACAGACACAGGCAGTAACCGGGCTCTTAAAAGTGGTGCCTGTGGTGTACAGTCAGACATTAGATGTGGGGCTGCCTGCAAACGTACAGGAAACACTGATAAACTTGAGACTGGATAAACAACAAAGGACATTTTAGCAGTTGTGTCCCCACAGGACGTACTTAAATCTGACATTCACACAGACCCAGGCATCCTGAAAATTATCTTTCTAATCTGGCAGCCCTCGTTAGGTGCTTGGAGTGGTAAAGGAGCAAAGTGCCCTGATCTGGGTGGTCTCCTGAGCTGGTGGGCCTCACTCTGCCCTGCATGCTGGGAAGACACTCTTGTTAAGGAAATGATATGGGAACACCAGGGGTTCGGTCTAGGCCCTCCTGCTCACTGCACAGAAAGCCGATGACGGAGACAATGAGCCCTGCCAGGGAAGAAGGCTTTCATCGGGTGCTGCAGCTGAGGAGACGGGAGCTCAGTCTCAAATCCATCTCCCTGACTGACTAGGGGTTTATATAGCAGGAAAGAAATGTAACCAAAGAGGAATTAGGGAGGGGTAAGGAAGAGGAGTGGTCGACAGGAAGTAGGTGTTTCCTTAGGCGATCATGATGGTGAGGGGTCTGGCATCTCATTGTCCAGATGAGATGGTCTGGGGAGTTTCAGCTCCTTGATACTACCTGGGAGGTCTGATGCTTGGTTGCCTGAAAAAGGAACTCAGATAAGACAAATGTAACTTTTTCAAGTTTTAAGACTGGCTTTCCCCTCATAGCAACCTGAAGTTGCTTCCTGGCAGGCGCTGTTCGGGCAGTGGGAACTCTCAACCCACTGCCCGAAAATGCTGCTGCCTGATGCTTACCAACACGTTGCTGAAACAAATCACAAAGCTTGTTGAAGGACGTGTACATCTGGCCCTCAGCCAGACCAGAAACGTGGAAAATTATTTTGGAAACCCTTTCGTGTAGCCTTCATTGCAGTGTTGTAGGTTTAGCAGTGCCCCCATGTTAAAGGGCACCACGAGGAGCAGCTCTTGAAAGCTGTCCTCATCACCACTGTGAGGATGACTCTTGGCATCCTGGCCACCCTCTTTTTATGAGGACCCACAGGAGAATTTGCTCTTAAGTCTTCATACCAGGAATAAATTGAACTTCCAGTCTGCTTTTACGTTTGGATGATGGGATTTGACCGCATGTGACAGTGAGTGCCTGTTTGTTGACCCGTTTCTCTGTGATGTGCGTCCCACTCCATATCTGGGTCTTCCTTTAATCCCCCATAGTGTAACACAGTATTTCCTACATGTAGGGACTCAATAACTGCTTCTCCAAGAAACGATAAAAGCATCTTTAGAAGTAAACTGAGGAGATAACTGATTATAATTGGATTATATCAATATAGAATGTCACAACTAGACATGGTTTACAATCATCCTTGGGATGTGATGAAGACCTGGAATAGGTGAGTTGAACCTGGCCCCACAGCCCATTACACTGATAAGTTATATGCATGTGAATGTAGACATACATGCATCTTTATATACACACATACATAGGCATGATATGAGCATCAGTATGTGATAAGTATGTAAATATAAATACAAACCCACTTGTGCACTAGCAAAGATGCTATCTGAGATGGTATTACCTAAAAATGCACAGCGGATGGTGGATGAGATAGAAAAATTACTTTCTAATGTGAGTTAACAATCATCCGTAAGGAAGGAGCCCAGAATATAGAGATGAGTGTGGCTCAGCCCCTGTGGACCAGAATTACAGGACCCCAACCATAGGCAGAGTCCAAGGCCTGGGGTCTGGGGTCTGAGTTTCTAGCCATCATGGTCCACCATCATGACCACAGAGGCTCAAGTCAAGAAGCGCTTCAAACAAGACCCCCAAGAAGGGGTGGGACAGGCTCCCACCCCAGGCTCACTGCTGGCTACCGCATGGACTACTCGGCGAAAGAGCCCAGAGCTGCTGGGAAGCTCTGCCAACCATGAGGCCCCGTTCCTCAGCAACACCATGCGGTTGGCACCCTGTTACTGCTGCAATACCTCTTCAACTCCAGTTCCCATCTTCTCTCTGGTCCCCAGGTCAAAACGGGGACCTGGAATAGCGGGGCAGTGGGAGCTGCCTGTAAACGTGGCCTTAGCTTGAGCTGCCATTGAAGAACACTGGAGATGGGGCTTGAACACCGGAAACTGACTTCTCGCCATTCTGGAAGCCTGAGTCCCAGCATGCCAGGTTCTGGTGACGGCCCTGCTTCAGGACTGCAGATGGCCACCTTCTCACTGTGTCCTCAAAAGGGGGTAGGGGGAGGAGAGAGAGAGCTCTTTGATGTCTCTGCTTGTAGAAGCACTAATCCTGTCATGAGGGCTTCAGCAGCATGACCTCATCCAACCATAATTACCTCCCAGAGGCCCCATCTTCAAATCACACTGGAGATTAGGGCTTCGGCTGAGCGTTAGGGAGGTACACTCAGGTCCTAATGGAGGCTGTGGGGCATGTCTCTGTTTGCACTGGGTTCTATTGCTGACCAGCCACTGATGAAGGCTTTGAAATTCTAGTGCAGTTCAGCATGGCTGCAATTATTGGAGCTTGAGGGGAAAACAAAAACCCAGCAACTTTTAAAACAAGTGCTCACCTCAGCTATTAGGAGAAAAAGGAAGGTAAATTTCTTGTATAGCAGCTTCGAAAAATGCTACGTCTTGTGGAGCTTCTGAGACAAATGGTGACAGAATGAGTTAACTTGCTGTAGAAGATCATTAATTCTAAGCCAACTGCATCATGCTGATGAGCTATCAATAATGTCGTACTCAATTTTTGAATAAATCAAGTCCTTGTTTGTGACAAGGTAACCAAATTATCTGCAATAGGAAATACTTGCCCTACCAGTCTCTAGCAGACAGAATGAGGAGAACACACATGGGCTGGGCATCCGAAAGTGTACGACGTTAAAAATGTTCCCGTGTTCACCCCGTAGAAATTATCATGTGATTCAGCAAAAGAATGGCGCTGCCATGTTGCCGCTTGATGTGTATCCAGGAGCAGATTTTGAATGCAATCACGACTAGTGTTTTAACATTGAATACATATAATTTAGCCCACATTGAATTATTGCCACATATGCAAAAATTGTGGATAAACCAATAAAGACTGTAAATATGTTTTGAGTTTTTTTTCTGTTTTTGTTTTTTTTTTTTGAGATGGGGGCTCACACTGTCACCCAGGCTGGAGTGCAGTGGCACGATCATGGCTCACTGCAGCCTCGACCTCCCAGGCTCAAGCAATCCTCCCACCTCGGCCTCCTGAATAGCTGAGACTACAGGTCCATGCCACCATGCCCGGCTTTTTTTTTTTTTTTTTGTATTTTTTTTGTAGAGATGGGTCTTGCCATGTTGCCTGGGTTGGTCTCAAACTTCTGGGCTCAAGCGATCCGCCTGCCTCAGCCTCCCAAAGTGTTGTGATTACAGATGTGAGCCACTGCATCAGGCCCACATATCTATGTTTTATTCCAGTCTGAGTTCTCAGAATGATCAGGAATATAACAGCCATCTAGAGTTGTACCTACGCTCTTGCACACTTTTCATGGAGAATATCATCCTGGGAGGTACAGACTTTTAATTGTAAAAAAGCAAATGGTGAAACACAGCAAATAATATGAGTAGGAGCATGAAGCTCACCATTGAGGAGGGGACTTATTTCCCTTTTAAAAAGGGCCCGTGATCCCACCAGACAGGGTTCATTAATTTAAGACAGTTGAACTTGCCAGCGTCAGAGTTCACAATTCAATTATGAAGGGAGATAATCTTCCCGGGGTGGTTTATTTAGCCTGTGATTTTTAATTAATTCTGCTCCATCAGGGAATGCTTCAGGGATAAGCCTGCGCCCGTGATCTCAGGGCTGTTATCTTCATTTTAGTAGATGCTGCCCCGGCACACATGTGGCATAAAATACTTTCATGTAGTCTCGACCACATTTGGCTGCCGACCTCTGGAGTCAGCAGAGTGGAGTGGAACAGACACTTTAAATAGAGAGGAAAATGATCTCTGGAAGCTGCTGGGCTGTGTCCTTACACTGTGGACTCTGCTCATGGCAGCTGCTCCCCATCCCCCTCCACTGGTGTGGACGCTGAAACTAAATAGTAACAGACCTGACTTAGGGAAGGCCCAGTTTAATAAGAGCATGTGTGTAGGGAGGCTCCCAGGCTCATGCGAATCGGGCCCTCACTCCTGCTATCACCTACCCTATTGCTTCTCTCTGAGGGCCCCTGGTTTCAGATCTCTCCCTACCTAGGCTTTTGACAAAGGCAAGGATGTCAGTCAGGTGGCTCTCACCCGTGGTGGTCGGTCCTAGGGATGGGTGAGATCACAATAGCTGGACTCTCAGGAGTATAGACTCTTGAATTGCTAATGGATGCTGCACATCATCCAGATGGTAATAATTAGCTCATCAGGTATGTTTGGATAGGATAGCCCCATTCTAGACTTCATGTTATTACAACATACTCATATACATCCATTCATTCACTGGGCACACATCAGGGTGCACGCTGTGTCCCAGGCACTGGGGACAGAGTGGTCAGGGAAAACTCAGCTAGGTGAGGCCACCGCAGCCCCGGTCTCAGCGGCCTGACACAGCAGTCATCGCTCACACACACAATGCAGACCCCGAGTTTTGGCTGGGCCCTGTCCTCCACCCGTACCCCACAACACACTGTCTGGAAATTGCTGGTTGTGGAATGAGAGAATGGGAGTTCTGGAAGACCTCCCTCCAGCAGCAGTTCAGTGCTGTGGGCTGCAATTGACGGGGGTTATTTTCACTCGCGGTCCGTTGGCTTGAATTATACATGTGTCCCCCGCACACAAGGGAGTCAGGAAGTGTGGTTCCACCATGTGCCTGGGGGCAGAGCTAAGGGCTATGCTGTGCTGGAAAGACAGGTGCAGGCGAGATCCGATACTGTGGTGCATGCATTTTCCCTGGGCAGCCAGACATTAAACAGGCGAGGACAGGGTTGATTGATTATCTTCCTGGTAGGTGCTGTGGGTAGCACAAGGTGCCAGGGTGCTGTCCTTGGGTGTTGCTGTCTATTCATGAGTAGTTTCTCTTTTTTCAGTTTGTTTTTGGTTTTGTTTTGTTTCGTTTCGAGATGGAGTTTCGCTCTTGTCGTCCAGGTATGAGTGAAATGATGTGATCTCGGCTCACTGCAACCTCCGCTTCCCGGGTTCAAGCGATTCTCCCGCCTCAGCCTCCCGAGTAGTTGGGATTACAGGTGTCCACCACCACGCCCAGCTAATATTTTGTATTTTTAGTAGAGACAGGGTTTCATCCTGTTGGCCAGTCTGGTCTTGAACTCCTGACCTCAGGTGATCTGCCCACCTCGGCCTTCCAAAGTGTTGGCATTACAAGCATGAGCCACCATGCCCAGCCATGAGTAGGTTCTTTATTAGATGTTTTTCATTCTTAGCATGGAATAAATGATGAAGTCATAAATATTTGGAAGTGAAGGAGTCTGGACTGATAACACTTTTCCGTGGCTTTTAAACTGTATTCAGTGAATCTCCTGGGTGTGTCAGGGGGGCTGATGTGATCAGAGAAGCTCTGACCTGGCCTCATGGTCCACATGGAACTGCTGCAGCCGGCCACAGCAACAGCAGCCTGGTGTTTTAGGGTTTGTGCATCAGATTTCACACACCCACACACACCCACACACACCCACACACAAAATTGGTTCTGCTGCTTTAACATATATAATACAAATAGGCTTGTCTCAAACTAGCTTTTTGCTATCTGGGGCCCAAAGAAGTTAAGTGACTTCTTAAGGCTACATTTGAAACTACTGTCAGAGCAGACTCATTGCTTTGATTTTTTTTTTTTAGTGATTTTTACTGTGGTAAATATACACAAAATAAAATTAACCACTTTAACCATTTTTAAGCATACAGTTCAGTGGCATTAAGTATATTTACATTGTCCAACCATCACTTCCATCGATCTCCAGAACTTTTCACTATCTCAGACTGAAGCTCTGCACCCATTAAACATTCATTCCCTTCCCTGGCCCCCAGCCCCTGGCAGCCCCCATTCTACCTTCTGTCTCCATGAATGGGGCAACTCGAGGGACCTCATATGAGTGGGATCGTACCGTATCTGTCCTTTTGTGACTGGCTTACTTCACATAGCATAATGCCCTCAAAGTTCATCCACACTGTAGCGTGAATCAGAATTTCATTCCCTTTTTAAGACTGAGTGTTTATTCTAAGGTATGTACATGCCACGTTTTGTCCATCTGTTCATCTGTGATGAACATGGATTGTTTCTGTCTCTTGGCTGTTGGGAATAATGCTGCTGTGAACGTGGGCAGACAAGTATCTGTTGGGGTCCCTGCTTTCCATTTTTGGGGATATATAACTCGACACTGCTTTGACTTGAAAGTTATTTTTTTCATCAGAAAAGTAACACCTATTCTTGTTACTTGAATTAAAAAAAAGTTAAGACCAACAATGTGCAAAGCGCTCTGCTAGCCCTTTTGAATGAAAAAATGTCCCCATTGCAGTGACCCTGAAGGACGGAGGGGGAGTTGCTGAAAGGAGCTGTGGCCTGAGCAGCCCTAGAACTGCCCTGGTGGAAGGGCACACAGACGGCCTCAGACTATTTAGGATATTGGCTGTTTAAGGAACTATGCTGTACACCCAGGCAGAGAAAAGTTACAATTTTACTCAGGCATTAAGAGTTTGAGAATTAAACCACTTTTGGATCTTACATTTTGCTTAAGATAATGAAGCTTCTGCGACCCCATGTTATTTCCTTTGGAGCTTTGCTCTCTTGTTTTGTGGGAGCACATCCTGCAGTGGCTTCCTCAGAAAGAAGGCATGGGAATAAATTTCCTGAATGCTCATGAGTCTTAAATATCTTTGTCTGTCTCTACTTTGATTAATCATTTATTAATAAGGTATAGAATAGAGATAAATTTTTATCATGATTTTGAAGGTACTGACCCATTACCTTCTAGCATCCAAGCCATTAGTAATAATCCTATTTTCTTGCCACTGATTGCTTTAGGAATATTTATGGGACCAAATTCAGGCCCAAGAACACAAGCAGGATTTGCCAGAGAAAGAGTCTACATTTCTAAACAGGGTGCAATCAGGACACTTCCCTCCTTTACCTTTCTTTTTGGAAGTTGTCCCTGGAAATAATGTCTGAAATTCCATTCTGCTCCCATTTGGAGGATAAAGCCCAGAGGTGAGGGTGGCGGAAAAGGGGAGTGTGCAGACTTGCAGGGAGGGAGTGGGGCAGTGAGGGGCATCTGCCCACCCCCTGGCTGATCTGTCCATAGACCAACTTGCAGGGGACAGCTGGCCTGTCTGCACCCCCAACATGGGGGCCACTCCACAGTCTGGGGCTGATGCAGCTTAGGAACTATATTTTAAGTTTTATTTAATGTTAATTAATCGAAACTTCTCTTTCAATGGGCATATATGCTTAATGGCCCCTACCATGGCCAGCACAGCTCCACACACAACACAAGCTGCCTTGCACACCTACCGTTTGTGTGCATCTGGCCTGGGGCTTCCGGACTCTGCAAGCAGTCATGCTTCACCCACCGCTCCTGCCCATGTGGGGTTTGTGGTGGTAGGGATTGGTTTGCTTGCTTGTGTTGTCCTCATTTTGGCAAGACGTGGGGATGAGAAATACTCCTGTGTGTCAGCCTCTTCTCTTTAACATGCACGAGGTGCATTTGTTTTCTTTGGTAAGGTGTCTAATTCTACCTGTAGATCCACTTGATACAAATTGTGTTGATTAAAAACATATTTTTCTCTGGTGCAGGGAACATTATTGGAAATTGCAGGTCTTACTTAGTTCATTAGTTTCTACAAATAACTGAGTAGTTTTCTTTTCTTTTCCTTTTTCTTTCTTTCTTTCTTTTTTTTTTTTTTTTGAGAGAGAGTCTCGCTCTGTCACCCAGCCTGGAGCACAGTGATACAATCTTGGCTCACTGCAACCTCTTCCTCCCAGGTTTAAGCAATTCTCCTGCCTCAGCCTCCCAAGTAGCTGGGATTACAGGTGCACACCACCACACCCAGCTAATTTTTTTGTATGTTTTTAGTAGAGACAGGGTTTCACCATGTTGGCTGGGCTGGTCTCAAACTCCTGACCTCAGGTGATCCACCTGCTTTGGCCTCCCAAAGTGTAGGGATTACAGGCGTGAGCCACTGCACCTGGCCAGTTTTCCTTTCGTTTTTGGATCCTTTTTTGTGAAAACTATGTGGTTGTGGCATTCCTCTGTCTTTCCCCGTATGCCTCACCTTTCCTCGAACTGGTTTTTCTCTTCGCCTTTCCTTTGTATTTGCCGTGCATCTGCCTTGGGCTGGCGTCACCGCCAGAGACGCAGCTTTCGGCAACCCCTGTTCTGCTCTCTGTGGTTCCTATCGTAGGCTACTGAGCATATCTAGCTCTCTAATTTCTTCCTTCAGCACAGTGGTGTCCAATCTTTTGGCTTCTCTGAGCCACATTGGAAGAAGAATTGCCTAGGGCCACACGTAAAATACACTAACAATAGCTGATGAGCAAAAAAAAAAAGAAAAAAATCACAAAACAATCCCATCTTGTTTTAAGAAAGTCTATGCATCTGTGTTGGGCCACATTTAAAGCCATCCTGGGCTGCATGTGGCCAGTGGGCCATGGGTTGGACAAGCTTGCTTTAGCATTTCAGCTTGCTTTTCTCCTCATTTTCTCTGCATATCATCTCACATGATATCTCTTGTCTTAAAAATTCATTATTTTCCTAGTTCCCTTGAGTATAAAGCTGTTTTATGAAATTTGGTTTGTGGAGTGAATGGTATTTCATGGTACGTGCATCGTCTCTTTTGCATGCTATAATCTTTGTTTTTTTCGGCAGTAAAATTTTTGCATATGTTCACAATAATCTTTTTCTCCTTCTCTTACCTTTGAATTGGAGAGGTCCAAGATTGCTGTTGGCCCCAGTGTTGAAGTGGGTGATTCTCCGTGGCCCCATTCCTGTCCTCAGAGGCCCCATCTCATCCTTTCTGCAGCCCCTCCATGGAGTTCCAGTCCCTGACGCACGTCCTGTGTCCCAGGAGTGTAGAGGGGGCAGAAGCCTGGCATCTGGGGTGCTTCCCTAGTTGCTCAACCATCAGTGCTGGGGTGAGTTCTCAAAGTTGGGGGCACATCTCCTTTAGCAAGATAACCTGATATCCACCGTTTGTCCTGCGTCACTATGACAATGTCACTTCTCTCACTGTGCACAACTCAAGAGACCCCTGGTGTAGCCCAGGCCCCCCAGCTGCTGTGCTTTCCCTGGGGTGGGGACTGACACGCCTTCCTCTGTTCTTCTGCATCTGGGATCTTAGCGCCTACAGAGTCAGGGATCAGGGGGTTGCCCAAGATTTCTTCACCATCTGCTTCAGCAAATGGCTCTCCTGGAAAGGTCGGCAGGTGAGCCTGATTTCTGAATTTTCACTCAGATTCACCAGTTGCATTGTTTGACCAACATTTCTCAATACGTGAGATGCGTTCTTGGTGCCGTCATGTTGACGATGTTTTCTTTGTGGCTTTTTTTTTTTGTAAAATGTTTACTCGGTTCTATGAAGAGAAGCAGGAGATTCCACGCCTTATACCACACCCCTGTCCTTCCTGGAAGTGTTCTGGGTGTCCCAGGAGGGTGGGTTCTGAAGGAGAGACAGATCTCAGGATAAACAGTTTTAGGTACATGGTGAGATTTTTGTAGCTTTAAGATTTGTATGAGAGGTGAGTTATTACGCAAAGAGAACAATTGTAATAAATTTTTTATCACTGGAAGAGGGGAAGCTTAGAGTTATGGAACTATCGAGGAGTTACACGGACCACTGGCCTCCAAGACTCTTCTGTTTTCCTTCAGTGTTTGGTCCATAGAACTGGGAAAAACAGGAATTTTCTAAGAAGAAGCATCTGACAACTTTGAGAAATTACTTTAGTAGGAGAGCAGGAGAGAAAATAGAAAGAGGATATGATTTTTTTTTAACTTGAAGTACCAGAGTCAACCCAAGTAAATAAATAAAATAACGTTTGCATTCCACACAGTTAGAGAGTTGAGGCAGAAACGCAGGAAACAGTCTTGATGCCTGAATTTTTCGCACCAATGCAGATCTGAGTGTAGGGGAAGAACTAAGCGTGATTTTGTGGTCATGAACGCAAGGACAAAATCGAGGCAAGAGCAAATGTGTACTCCATCATATGTAAGTAAGTAATGAAAAAGCACCAGGTTGTACATAAGATTTATAATGTAGAGGCTTGCTCTGTTCGTGGGTTAGTTTCAAGATAGAACCTATTAGTAAAGTGTGAGGCGTGCATTTAACACAGAATTCTGTTTTTTATAGAATGGGGCAGGGGTGACCTTTGCACAGAGAAGCTGTTTGGGCCCAAGGCCACGTGGCTCAGGTGCAGAGGACGTTCAAGGCCCCGCTGCTCCGTCCTCTCCCAGTTCAGCAGAGCGCTCAAAATAAGGGCCTTCCCAGTGCTGAGCTTTTCAAACCCCACACATGAAGTGACAATAAAATCACTACTCTGAGCAAGATCGACATTCTTTTATTTCTTGGTAGTCCTGTTTAGAACCACAGCCCTTTCCTGCAGTGAGTAATGTGAACCCCGTGACAACACCCCACAGCTTTCTCCAGCACCCGCCCCACCCTGAGGGCCATTTGTCACTGTCCAGGGCCTGTGGGTGGGACGTTTATGGGAGACGTCAGCCCGTGATTCCACCCCGCTGCCACCGCCCCAGTCCCGCGATAGAGCCAGACACTGGCGGGCTGCGCGCTCCTCTCCTGGAGCCTGGGGCTGTGTTTGCCTTGGTGGGATTTGTTTTTCCTAGCACGCTGCCTGGATCGCTGATGTGTTGTAGGAGAAAGACGTTGTTATGACAATGTTAGCCTCTCAGCAGATTGCCGAGCCTGGAGGATTGCATGCGAGACGTCACGCAAACACTTTTTGGAGCTAATAATGTCGCGCCATATGTAAAGCAAGAAAAATTATTTAAATAGGTAGCATTTGAAGGAATAAAACAATCAGAAGGCTTTTGGGGATAATGAAAATTACTCTGAATTGTTTAAACAAGATATAAGCTTTTAAACAAACTGCATGCTCATGGCATCCTCCACGTCCCTCTTTAGCTACACCTTATTCATGCCATCAGAATTTATTTTCAGCATTTGTCTTTTTATAGATTAAACTAGATCTCTAGGTAACATTGTTGGAGAAACATCCTTTCCATTTCATATGGCAAACATGAAGCTTCTGATGAATCATATTAACTGGAGGAATAACATTCTTTCGAGCGCAGAGAAGGAAAAAGTGTTTAAAATAGAAGAAGGGAACTTCAGACTGGAGCTGCTATATCGGGTGGTCGCTCTTCTTGTTCTCCTTTCCAATGTTTCCCCTTCTGGAGCATCATTTCACAGCGCTGTGCCTCAGGCCCGTGGCTGGAATAATGACAGGAAATCTATCTTCCTCTCCATACTCACCGTGTACAGCACGTACACATCTCACACGTTTTAATAAAGTCCCTTTAAAATGGCAAAGCCCGACATATCATTTATAAATCCAAGCCTCACCAGGGCCATGAGGAATAGAACCATTTGAACAGCTAGTGTGCCTTCTGAGCAGCCACTGCCCTTCAAAAGCAACATCATCTGAAAGTGCTCGAGGCTTTGCTGGCAAACACCATCTGTTTATTGAGACAGGGTCTTGCTCTGTCACCCAGGCTGGAGTCCAGTGGCGTGATTATGGCTCACTTCAGCCTCTATCTCCTGGATGTAAGTGATCCTCCCACCTCAGACTCCAAGTAGCTGGGACCACCTCCGAGTAGCTGGAACCACCACAGCTGGCTATTTTTTGTACTTTTTATAGAGAAGGGGTCTGGTTGTGTTGCCAAACCTGGTCTTGAACCCCTGGGCTCCAGCGATCCTCCTGCCTCAGCCTCCCAAAGTGCTGGGATCACAGGCATGAGCTGTTGCGCCCACCTACACCTTCTTTACACAGTCGGCTGGTGCTTGCAGGTGCTGTGCTGTTTTCTGGGAAGGTTGGCTCCGTCACGAGCCATCCACTTTCTCGCCCTGTGTCATCATGGACATGGCAGTAAAGCAACTGTAAAGCGAGGTGAGAGGCTGACAGGTGCTGTGCCCAGGGACTTCCCTTCCGCGTCACCTCAGGGGCTGTGCGTGGGGGAGAGGGAAGAGTATATCCGCCTGTCCTCTCTGAAACATCAGGTTAAAAATTCAAATGTAGGCCACATGCGGTGGCTCATGCCTGTAATCCCAGCACTTTAGGAAGCCGAGGCAGGCAGATCACCTGAGATCAGGAGTTCAAGACCAGCCTGGCCAACATGGTGAAACTACATATCTACTAAAAATACAAAAATTAGCCAGGTGTGGTGGTGCACACCTGTAATCCCAGCTACTTGGGAGGCTGAGGAAGGAGAATCACTTGAACCTGGGAGGTGGAGGTTGCTGTGAGCTGAGATCGTGCCATTGCACTCCAGCCTGGGCGACAAGAGCAAGACTCTGTCTCAAGAAATAAATTAATTAATTAATTAATTAATTAATTAATTGAAATGTAAAGATCAGTTCCACAAAGTCCCTTCTGGGACAAACATGCTGTGGGCGCCTCCTTTCCTGTTGACGTGTTGGCATGTTCACTGGCCTCAAGACACTGTTTTCTAGACCTAAGACCTGCCTGCATCCCTGACATCAGGGTTGGCTTCTCCCATCCTGATCCTTCATGCCTGCATTACGTTCTTCCTCGTGCCCTGCGCTTTGCCGGAACCATTCGGATCCCGTCCTCTCCCTCCGCGCTCGCGTCCCTCCTTGAAGTCGGAGTTTCTCTCGTGCACGTTTGCACTTTGCAGGCTCCAGCCGGGTCCCTTGCACACGCCGATGCCCTGGGGATGCTGGTTGTAGTGACCTGGTCCCTGTGACTAAGGGGCCTTGGGGAGGCCTGTCTGTCCCTCCTTCTGCCTCTGATCTCCATATGACCCCGCCATGCCGCTGTAGAACTTGGCCCAGGAAGCTCCAGCAAATGGGGACGAGAACCAGACTTTGCCCCCAAACAGAAGCCCTGGCTGGGCACCCGCTCACCAAGCCTAGGTTTGCCATTCTGACCCCAGCACCTGAATCAAATTCCTTTCAAGTTTCAAAGAAGTAAAAACTCGGTCTGTGACAAATGTCTCTAACATGAAACGTGTTCCCAGACTTCCAGGACACAAAACAGAGCCGCGGTCCTCTTTCCCTGTATGAACAGTGTCTTTGTGAGAAAGCGTCTTTGTTCAGAAGGGGAAGAAAGAATGAATCATGCTACGGAACACTCAGGCAGGTGCTGGCCATTCTGGAAACACGTGTATTTCGGCGTATCGTGTACTGGCATGCTGCGGGGAATAGCAATGAATAGCGTGGAGGACAATCGTGCATTGTTGATGTTTGTTAAAATAAAGATATTCAATTTATAATAAAAGGGATTAAAAGCTTAATTCATGACTATGTTAATATTTGTCTGCAAGTACACAGATTAATGGCAACGCACCTTATCACGTTGAACACCTGTGCGCACAAGTTCCTCTGCTGAGATCGCCATGGGATTGTGTGTTTCACAGAGCTTAAACTTTCATTTCCCAAAATAATGATATCATTCATTTACAGGTACAGATAGGCTCGCCTTGCTCTCACTCTATCCTGAAATGAGTATTGTGGCTTCAGCTACAAAAATACGGGATTAATTACGGCAGTGATATGCCACAATCTGCCGGCGGCAACAACAGCTGGCTGAACGCACCACTGCCGCTGTCATCCGCATGCACCCCTCCTAAAAGCCCGTGGGACGGGGCGGCACCCAGCTGCTTCCTCCTCCCGCAGAGTGGGTGCAGCGAACACAGCTTCATGGAGAATTGCTATTCACGGATGCTTGGACATCAAATCACGTTTCCAAATGTCCCAGGGAACTTGCTCTTAAAAGAGATTTATGATAAATTATTTAGATAAAGCATCCTGCTTAAAAAAAAAAACTACAAATATTTATGAACAACTCTAACTTGACCATTCCTGGGCTAATTACCCTGGAAGATGCAAAGGTAGGTCAGGCTGTGATTCAGACAAAAACCAGATGGGAATAAAATGATCAGAGGTAAAGCTCCGTACTTTATTCCACAGGACAGATCCTATGTAGATGGCAGACCATAGATAGCCTTAAGGCTCTTTGCTGCTTTCATGTCCTACTGCTGCCATAACAAAGTACTGCATACTGGGTTGGTTAGAACAACAGAAATGTGTCCTCTTACAGTTCTGGAAGCCAGAAGCCTGAGATCAAGGTGCTGGCAGGGTCATGGTCTCTCTGAGGGCACCAGGGAGGATCTATCCCCATGTCTCTAAGGCTTCTGGGGTTCCCTGGCTGGGCAGCACCACTGCAGTCCTCACGTAGTCACTCCCCAGGGCCTCTTCTCTGTGTCCAGCCATATTGGACTAGGACCCACACCCTATGTGAGAATGACCGCAGCGTACCTTAATTACATCACAATGACCTTATTTCCAAATAAGGGCAATCTGAGGTACTGGGGGTTAAGGCTTCAACCTGTGAATTTGCGGGACACCATTCAGCCCAGAGCACTGACTGGTGCTAGTTATATTTGTGTGTCTGGCTGTACCCTGTGGTCACCTGGTTGATGTCATGTTCCTGAACTTTTGTGAGTGCAAGAGAAGAGAAGGTATGTGGACTGGCCCCGTCGCCACTTTGTGGAATAAGCCACACCTCACAGCTGGGAGGAGACACAGGTCTGTGGCGTGGATGAGGAGTTCCAGACATCTCAGCATATCTGGGAGGGAATGTGCCTTTGGGTGGTTAAGTCTGTGACATCTGCTGAATCAGAGTAGAACCTGTTGACTGAGGAAGGCTTGACTTCTGCCACACTGCAGGTGGTACTCCAGCTCAAATACAAACGCTCACAGCCGACGCCTGTGCTTTCCACGCACCATGTTTTGTTCTGGGCCTAGTGGAAGTGAGTGAGCCTGAGAGGTGAGAGTTTGACCATACAACTCTGTAGGGAAGGAGGTGCCCTCATATTCTCACCTTGCACCAGGTGCTGTGTTCTTCGTGGAGTTTAGTCCTCTTATGGAGAACTCCTAATCTCATTGCCGGATAAGGACACCAAGGCCTAAAGCAGTTTGAGTAATTTACTCCAAGCATCTTAGCCAAGTACCAGGTGTTGATCATCAGTCTGGGGCCCTGAGAGCTACTGTCAGCCACAGTGCTATAAAGTCTCCCCACCAAAACCACAATAAAAATTTCAGAAGGACGAGTTAACAATGGCAGAGAGGGGACAGGATGTCTGGGGTGGGTCTGGTGAGGGTGAAGCAAAAGGACAGTGGCAATAATACAGGTGCAAAGTGATGAGCTTCGCAGGACAGATGAAGAGGAAAGAACAGTGTTCAATAGAAGACATTAAATCAGAAACAGATTGGCTGTAAAGGATGGTCATTGGTGCATCCTAGTTTATTTACAGCTATCTTAATTTACACCATTTAGTATTTTCTGTAACGAATCCATTGCATATGCATTTAAGATAGAGAAAACATCATGCAACTTTGCATGTGGATAAATTCACAAACCTGAAAAAAAGTTGTCAGATCTTGTATTCTGCCATCTATTTTGGTTTAGTGTAGATCAGTTAACCTAAGTACTGGAGAATGCAGACCAGAGAAGCTTTGAGCCTTGAAAGACAGTCACACCCCCACCACAGTGAGCGAGTGTGGGGACAGACTGACCTGGGAAGACCCCGCCAGGCCTAGGAGCACAGCCTGTGGTAGACACCCAGCACCAGCAGGTGCAGAGTGACCAAAGCTGACCTTCAGGATCAGGTCAGCTGGGAGCACAGCTCCAGTGAAGTGAAGCCCAGTGCCTGAGAAATGGGAGCAGCTGGAAACCAGCAGCAAGTGGGCTGCCTGGACCCTGAGTGAGGTCAGAAGGTCTTGTGCATTCAGCTGGATGTGACAACTTTGGGCAGCACTGGACACCCAGATGCTGACTCTAGCCAATACCCTGCAGAGGCTGGCAGGTACACCTGTCCCTGAGCGCAGGGCAGGCACATCACTGTACCTCATGTATGGAGAATGTGACTGTCAGGAGGGGAGCTGGTTCTGGGGCAATTGGTGAGACTAAGCCTGAAACAGAGGAGGTAGAAAACACAGCTCAAAGCTTCTCCTGAAACATCTCACAGGACACATGGTCTGACAACTCTTTAGGTCTGGGAATTTATTAATGTGCCAAGTTGAATGATATTTTTAGTCACCTTTAAATGCATATGTAAAGGATTCCTTGTAGAAAATGTTAAATGTACAATTTGGATAGCTGTAAAGGGTTAAGAGCCAATGAATAAGCAATGGAGTAGATGGATGGATAGGCGACAAAAGGGATGGATGGATAGATGACAGAGCAGATGAATGGCGATGGAGGGATGGATAGGCAACGGAATGGTTGGGTAAGCAATGGAGCGAATGATGTGGAATGATAGATGATGGACTGGATGGATGGATAGGCGATGGAGGGATGGATATGTGATGGAGTGGATGGATAGGTGACAGAGTGAATGGATAGGCAATGGAGTGGATGGATGGACAGTTGATGGAGTGGATGAATGGATAGGTGACAGAACAGAAGAATGGGCTACAAAGCAGACAAATAGGTTATGGAGAGATGATCAGGCAGTGGAGTGGATGGATGAACAGTAATAGAGGGATAGATAGGCGATGGAGGGACAGATAGTTACTGGAGTGGATGAATAGACAGTGGAGTGAATGGATAGGTGGTGGAGTGGATGGACAGGCGGTGGAGTGGATGGAAAGGTGGTGGAGTGGATGGACAGGTGGTGGAGTGGACGGACAGGTGGTGGAGTGGACGGACAGGTGGTGGAGTGGATGGACAGGTGGTGGAGTGGACGGACAGGTGGTGGAGTGGATGGACAGGTGGTGGAGTGGATGGACAGGTGGTGGAGTAGACGGACAGGTGGTGGAGTGGACAGACAACTGTTGGAGAGGACGGATAGATGTTGGAGAGGATGGACAGGTGGTGGAGTGGACGGACAGGTGGTGGAGTGGATGGGTAGGTGGTGGAGTGGATAGGTAGGTGGTGGAAGCAAGTTCCAGGGAGGTGATGTTTGGGTGTGTGACCTTTGAAAGGACAGTGAGGACAGCCAACTGAGAAAATCACATTTGTGCTCTGTGAGAGATTCAGGCTGAAAGGCGAGTGTTCACTCCACATCTCTGACTACACTTCCGAGGCCTTCCATTGACCTCTGTCCGTGTGCTCAGCTCCTTGCCCTGTCTCTCTGCTCCAAAGACAGGACCCTCACTGCATGGCATTTTGATAATGGCTTGCACATCTGCAGTTCCGAGGCTGTGTGCCCTTGGGCTGGCCGTCTCTTGTTCGTCCTCCCTTCCCAGCTGCTGACGAAGAGCCCGCCCAGGATCAGCACCTGGCTGCTCCGCCCGTGCCGCGTGGTTCAGCCTGGCAACTGCTGGGGCAGTTGGCAACACCACTGACCATCTCCTCTTTCCTTTTGTTTCTCTTTCCCTCTTGTTCTTTTATGTCTTCGTTATTTTTCTATTTTTGCTTTTTTGCTGACTTCTCAGTTCTTGATTTTTCTTCATTTCCCACCCTTTCATCGTCTCCAACTCCACACTTGCCCTGCTGATGGGTTGGGACTGCCTCACGACGGGAACAAGGGCCCACTGTTAAGCAGAAGGATAAATCAATGTTCACAGGCATTGGTTATATCTATCATTTAAGATTCAGTTTTAAGGACATGGACAATTGCAGCCATGTGGTTGGGTAAAGATGTTATTGCAAATCAGTATTTACTCATACAAATCTTTTAATCTGGATTATTCCTGCAGAGCTGTAGTATCCAATATGCTAGCACCTCATTGCCTGTGGCTGTTAATTTAAATTAATTAAAATTTTAGTTCCTAATTCTTGTTAGCCACATTTTAAGTGCTCAAAATGCCACGGTGGGGACTGGGAGCCACCACATTGGATAGAGCATGTATGGACATTATCACCGTCACAGAAGCTTTTAGTGGACAGTGCTGCTCTAGAGGGTGACATGTGTGTGCCAGTGATCCACGGTGGGGACTGGGAGCCGTCATATTGTATAGAGTGGGTATGGACATTGTCACCATCACAGAAGCTTTTAGTGGACAGTGCTGCTCTAGAGGGTGACCTGTGTGTAGCAGTGATCCAGAGTGGGGACTGGGAGCTGCCATATTGGATAGAGCGGATGTGGACATTGTCACCACCACAAAGTTTTAGCGGACAGTGCCACTCCAGAGGGTGACCTGTGTGTGCCAGCGATCCAGAAACACTGTTCCAGATCATGGGTTCTCGTTAATTGATTGTGTCATGAAATGAAACCAACTGGCCTTCAGCTATAGTTCCTTTCTTTTTTCTCTATTTTGACTCTAGATAGAAAAAATCAATTTTTTATCTATTTTAGATAGAAAAACTTCAGATTAGATTTTTAAAGAGTCTATTTTGACTCTTTAGATACAAAAAGGTCAAAGTGGAACTTTGAACTGTTAAACAGAAATAAAGTTACAACTGGCAAACTGTAGAATGTGTGAAGACAGCAAAAATAGCAAAATAGAGACAGCAAAAATAGAGTTTCAAGTTGTTGGTTCTGTTACCTCATTGCAGCAAGTTATATATTGTAATCAAAGCTAAGTTTTAAATATAACTGAAAACAAAAATAATCTTAATTACTTTTAGAGTAAAGTACGTGTTTAAAGATATTTGGGGACTCATTCATTTTTGGAGTCTTTGAATATTTATCAAAAATTTGTAATGCTACAGCGGCTACAGGCTCAGGAGCTAAAATAATGTGGGCTACCATTTTAGCCCTGTGACTTTTAAGATGTGTGACCTCAAGGAGCCGACTTAGCATCTCTGATCCTCAGTGTTTTCAATAAGGAGCCGATGAGTCATCTGTCAGATCGGGCTCCTGTGCGGATTAGATGGTTAACCTGGGGATGGCTAAGCCCAGGACCAGTGTGCCCTAAGGCAGAAGCAAGGATTTGCTCTCAGAGTCGTTGGTTGCTGTGTGCTGGGAACTGGTGTCTGACACAAGGACACATTTTTAAACATCTGTGT
Source organism: Gorilla gorilla gorilla (assembly GCF_029281585.2). Classification (NCBI taxonomy): domain Eukaryota; kingdom Metazoa; phylum Chordata; class Mammalia; order Primates; family Hominidae; genus Gorilla; species Gorilla gorilla. Next base: position 126,335,965 of record NC_073238.2, read on the forward strand.
TCAAGATCAGATCATGGGGGCTACTGAGGCAGGCTCAGAATTGAGTGTGCCTCAAAGCAACTTTCTTTTTTTTTAAATTTTTTTATTATACTTTAAGTTCTAGGGTACATGTGCACAATGTGCAGGTTGTTACATAGGTATACATATGCCATGTTGGTGTGCTGCACCCATTAACTCGTCATTTACGTTAGGTATTTCTCCAAGTGCTATCCCTCCCCCAGCCCCCCACCCCATGACAGGCCCCAGTGTGTGATGTTCCCCTTCCTGTGTCCAAGTGTTCTCATTTTTCAACTCCCAGCTATGAGTGGGAACATGCGGTGTTTGGTTTTTTGTCCTTGTGATAGTTTGCTCAGAATGATGATTTCCAGCTGCATCCATATCCCTGCAAAGGACATGAACTCATCCTTTTTCATGGCTGCATAGTATTCCATGGTGTATATGTGCCACATTTTCTTAATCTAGTATATCATTGATGGACATTTGGGTTGGTTCCAAGTTTCTGCTATTGTGAATAGTGCTGCAATAAACATATGTGTGCATGTGTCTTTATAGTAGCATGATTTATAATCCTTTGGGTAATACCCAGTAAAGGGATCGCTGGGTCAAATGATATTTCTAGTTCTAGATCCTTGAGGAATCACCACACTGTCTTCCACAATGGTTGAACTAGTTTATACTCCCACCAGCAGTGTAAAAGTATTCCTATTTCTCTACATCCTCTCCAGCACCTGTTGTTTCCTGGCTTTTTAATGATAGCCATTCTACCTGGTGTGAGATGGTATCTCATTGTGGTTTTGATTTGCATTTCTCTGGTGACCAGTGATGATGAGCATTTTTTCATGCAACTTTCTTTTACTATTAGTGAGGCATTTGAAGGCAAGCCAAAATTCACTAGCCTTTGAAACAAAGAATTGATATAAATAATTAGAGAAGTAAAAGCTCTTTAAGTTTCTGGTGAGAGTAGTTTTATTTGACTACTAACGAGTGACCTGAGCTTACATTTGAAATCTGAGAGCCAGTCCGTGGTCTCTGACTGGATGTCCTGGACCACTCACATTGATGACACTCAACAGAAAGAACAGAATCCACTTTTTACCTTTATATTCAGTGAGGAAGGCTACAGCCGTAAAGCAGAGCCATCTCCTCGAAGGGGTTAAGATGGGTGAGGAGGAGCTAGAGATGGGAGGAACTTGGGGACAGGACAGGGGCTGGTGGTCCTTCCCACCATGTGCGCCCTCCTGCCCACCCACCTTGGAGTACAATGCTTGGTGCCACCATCTGAACCCTGTGTGCAACCTGGGTGCCTCAGCTTGGTGAGGGATGGGCGGCAGGACTGCCCCACTTACCATCTCCTTCATCCTGCCACGGCTCTCATGTGCCCCACCCTCTAGATACTCTAAATGTTTGCAGGCCTCCATCAGGCTTGGCTCCCATGCACCTTGTGTTTGAACATGGTACATTTGGGCCTGCTGCTCCTCTGGCCTAAGTCTCCCCTCCATCCCATCCACTCTCCAGACCACCCCCTCCCAACCTGCAAACTCGCTATCCCCAGCGAGTCTCCATCTCACCTTCCAACAACACTGAGCTCACGACTCACACTTAGGTCACTGTGTTGTGGTGTCTGTCACCCTACACTCTCCCCTGTGAATTCTCTGAGGATAGGGACTGTTGGGAGTCCCTCAGGCCACCCCAGGTTCTATGATTCTCCAAGAGGACTCAGAGAACCCAGGGTTCCATCGCACTCACGACTGTGGCTTTTTACAGCAAAAGGATGCAGGGCACACTCAGCAAAGAGGGAAGGTGCGTGGGGGAGACAGGCACAGGCTTCCAGGTCCCCCTCCTAGTGTAGTCACATGGATGTGCTTTGTTTCCCCTGCAGTGAATGTGACAGCACTGGAGGGGGTGTGACAGCACTGGAGGGGATGTGACACCACTGGAGTGAGTGACAGCACTGGAGGGGGTGTGACAACACTGGAGGGGGTGTGACAGCAGTGGAGTGAGTGACAGCACTGGAGGGGGTGTGACAGCACTGGAGGGGGTGTGACAGCACTGGAGTGGGTGTGACAGCACTGGAGGGAGTGTGACAGCACTGGAGGGGGTGTGACAGCACTGGAGGGGGTGTGACAGCACTGGAGGGGGTGTGACAGCACTGGAGTGAGTGACAGCACTGGAGGGGGTGTGACAGCACTGGAGTGAGTGTGACAGCACTGGAGGGGGTGTGACAGCACTGGAGTGAGTGTGACAGTGCTGGAGGGGGTGTGACAGCACTGGAGGGGGTGTGACAGCACTGGAGTGAGTGTGACAGCACTGGAGTGAGTGACAGCACTGGAGGGGGTGTGACAGCACTGGAGGGGGTGTGACAGCACTGGAGTGAGTGACAGCACTGGAGGGGGTGTGACAGCACTGGAGTGAATGACAGCACTGGAGGGGGTGTGACAGCACTGGAAGGGGTGTGACAGCACTGGAGTGAGTGACAGCACTGGAGGGGGTGTGACAGCACTGGAGGGGGTGTGACAGCACTGGAGGGGGTGTGACAGCACTGGAGTGAGTGTGACAGCACTGGAGGGGGTGTGACAGCACTGGAGGGGGTGTGACAGCACTGGAGTGAGTGTGACAGCACTGGAGTGAGTGACAGCACTGGAGGGGGTGTGACAGCACTGGAGGGGGTGTGACAGCACTGGAGTGAGTGACAGCACTGGAGGGGGTGTGACAGCACTGGAGTGAATGACAGCACTGGAGGGGGTGTGACAGCACTGGAAGGGGTGTGACAGCACTGGAGTGAGTGACAGCACTGGAGGGGGTGTGACAGCACTGGAAGGGGTGTGACAGCACTGGAGTGAGTGACAGCACTGGAGGGGGTTGACAGCATGTGAAGGGTTTTCCTGCAGTGAGTGACAGCACTGGACTGTGACAGCACTGCACTGTGACAGCACTGGAGTGGGCGTGACAGCATTGAAGTGAGTGTGATATGAAGTGTCTTCCACCAGGGGAGCTCCTTAGAGGCTGCATGTCCAGGGTTTTTACTGGGGGCTTGCCACACAGGCACTGTCTGCTCAGCACACCCCAAGATTCCAGACTCCCAGAAGGAAAGCAGGTATTCCGCGTCAACCACACTGTTTGCACAAAGAGCCCCTCTTAGCAGAGAATGGTGGAAACCCTTCCAAAACCCAGGTTCCCAGATGCCAGCGCAGGGCCACCCTTGCAGGCCTTCCTGCGGGTTTCAGCTCCAGGCCTGCCGCATGACCTGCTTTCTGCACTGGCATCACACAGGTTTATTTATTAGCACCCAGGTGGAGCTGAGTGCATGTCACAGGACCATAACTATTGACTAAACAAGCGGGAGATGAAGTGTCATAGAAACCCAGGTCAGGGCCACCCTCTGGCCTGCCTGTGGGGAGCAGTGGTGATGAACCTTTAGGAAGCAGGAGCCAGGCTGTGGTGGCAGCGTATGGAGGATGATGGCAGTGAGGGGCTGTCTCTAAGGTGGAAGAAACAGGGCTTGCCCAGGGATGTAGGGCAGGAGAGGGTGTGGAGCTCCGTGGTGGGGGATAATCTGTGGATGAGTGCCATGGATGTGGCTGTGGTCGGGTGGACACTGGTTGAGAAAGGGGTTCTGGGGAATGCATCAGGACCATGCAGACGGTCTTCCCCTTTTCGTATGAAGACGCTTTGGTGGAACGTGTCACCATCCCAGAAGTCACTCGGCGAGCATGAGAGAATGTTCTCTAGTTCTCACACTGCAGGAGAGTGTGCTGGCAGTGCCACCATGTCCACTTCCCTGTCTCCCTGGGTCACAGAACCCCAAATTCAAGCTGAGCTGTCCACGATAAAGGTTGCATTTCCCAGCCTCCGCAGCAGTGGCTGTCGAACCACGTGCCTACTTTCTAGCTCATAAGATCAAACCTGAACAGCTCTGGAAAGGCATGAAATGTGCTCTTCTTCATCCCTCAGCTGTGCCTACCAGCCATTGGGAGCACCAGCGTGACGGATGCCATTACAGGTCGTGAGGCATCCCTTGAGGGTGCAGCCTGGTCTCTGATGCCCCAGGACCTCCCTGGCCCTCCTGCTCTGCGCTCCTTCCTGGGAGGAGAAATAAGCTCTTGTTGGGTTGAAGTCACTTGTCCCTCAGGGTTTTGCTGCTGTTACTTCCAGCTAAACCTACTCCCAGCTAATATTTACAACCAGAGCTGTTCCCATCACACCAAACTGGAAGAAATATGTCTGTGAAGGGAAAGCGTGACCCACACTGATGGGAGGGAGACCCCAGGCTCCCTGTGGAAGCAAGAAATGGAAAGAGAATTCAATTCTTAGTAGCTACAGGCCAAGCTCACCTTCAGTCCTCCCTAAAGCGAAAATTTTAGATGTGCATGTGTGTGTATCTGTTTGTGTCTGCACACATATATAAACAGGTCAGTTCCTGTCCAAATAAAAAGGGAAAATATATGGATTGAGAGGGGATTATTTAAGAGCCCATTCTCTGCAGAATGTTGTTTATAGCGCAGTTCTGACCTGTCTTAGACTGGACATTTTTAAAGATAACTGTGTTTGTGGGAAGATGGGCTTCTGCCCCCTCCTTTTCATTTAAAGAGAATGACTTTTTTTTTTTTTTTCTTTAAACACTGGAACTGTTGTCATGCTAATCAGGCAGGGAACATTTCCAATTCAATTTTACCTGGGCCTGGTCAGCTGAGTTCCCCTTTGTTGGCCATCTCTGGGGACCTCCCTTGTCTTTTAAACTGTAATTTACTTGGAGCTGCCGTCAATTTCCTCTGCTCATTACATTTGTGGCGATGTCACAGATATGCAATCTGTGGATGCTCCCAGAACCGAAGGGGAATGGCCACATGAACCCAGAATGAAGGCGGAGCAGGCTGGCCCTCCGCCGGCCCCCAGAATAAACCGCCCTGGCTACATGCTCCACTGCCTGTCCAGAATCCCTGACCTCAGGCTTGGTTTGCATTGAATCTGGGAATAGAAGCTTTTGCTTCACAGAGGTCTGTCAAGGGGCACCCGGCTCCTTATCAATTAGTGATTTCCAGGAGGTGGACTGGCCCTGGTGCTGGTCCCAGTCCCCTGTTCACTCTCATCCAGCCTGGGAGGAACGAGATTCAGCCATTTAAAGGGTTTTATGATTAATTTTGATTGCAGTCACCAGCGACTGTGGATGTAGGCTGACGGAGCAGGTGTCAGTGATGCCCCCATGGCGGGAAGTTGGGCCTCGAGCAGTTGTCTGGTAACATGAGGCCACTGGGAACAGTTCCTGGAGCAGGAGCTAGTGATGCTGCCATCACCCCAAACGCCGTCCTCCGAGTGGCCCCCGATGTGACCCTGCGGGAGGCATCAGCTGTGTGACCCTGAGGCCCTGCACCCTCCACATTCTGGGCTGGCTCTCCAGATTCCTCCAGGCACTAGGGTGGCTTCCTGCAGGGAGGGTGGCGCGTTTCCTTTCCTGTCACCGACAACCCTGAGCTCCCACCCTCCTCTCCCTTCTGTTTTCCTCTTCGCTCTTTCTTCCACACGTGTGCTCTCCATTCTTTTTCCTTTCTCTCCTGCTCTTGCTCTCCAGTCCCTCCTAGAATTATTGTTGACAAAAGCCTGGTCCCCGTTAGTGTCTAATGGTGAGAAGGGGTCAATGCACTTACAAGCAGCAGCTCCAAACTTCATATACCCTGAAAACATCCTGACATACGGCCCTGTTCTCAGGGGCAGGCATGTTGGCTTCAAATATTTCTGATGTGCTCCTGAAGATGCTCCTGTTACATTCTTCCCGGAGTCAAATAACAGAGTTGTCAATTTACCCATTCACTGCTGCCAGATGCATGCAAATGGATGGGATCAATATTCCACGTTAACCATGCACCTGGGGGGCTCACCCCATCACACAGGCTGTGATAGGTCAGCAGCAGGCTGAGCACAGCATGGACCTGGACCCGCCCTGGGTCCCAGTTGACCCGCTTCCCTTGGCAGGAGGGCCCGGACACTCACATCTTGTCACAACCAGTGTTGATGGGTTTTCTCCCCACTTGAGTGCTTTTGGCATGGGATGATGAAGCCCCTAAGGTCAGGTATTTCATTCCTTCTTGTCCCTGGTGGCAAAGGACATGCAGACTGGGTGAGGTTGATACTGTTTTCTTGGTCTGAGGACATCCTCTTAATAAGTACACCTGTGGATTTTTGCCTAAGGGTGCATTTTCTAAATGCTTACCTGCCCAGCTCAGTTGACACTCAGACGGCCCAGGTGGGTGAGCTGGTGACTTTGTCATTCACATGCTCATGGCTGCCTGTGGCTGAGTTTCCCTCCCTCCAACCTGGAGCTCTGAAGCTGAAGCATCTCCGCCTGGTAATTTCCTGTCTGGGCATCGTGTAGGAGGCGCTTCCTAGAACAGGGTGGGCAGAAGGGCTTGGAAACAGGAGTGGCTCGGTCAACCGTGGACTAGAAAAAGCTGCATTTCCTGCAGCGGGGCTTGATATTGTGTAGGGGCTATGGGATGGTGGAGAGGGCGTGAGTCTGTGAGCAGAAGGTGGGGGACCTCCAGCTTTGCTCTCCACAGCTGTATGAGCCTGTAGGGGCACTACCTTCTCTGGACCTCCGTTCTTTATGTGGAAAACGAATGTTGTGATATCAAATGAATAATGAATGTGAAGGCGTGGGCACAGCTCCAAAAGCAATCCAGGGCTGGCCCTTCTTACGCTTAGAACACACAGGGCCCCGATATCACACCGCATATTTAATGTGTAGCATGTTAACTGGACTTAAGTATTACTTATTTTGCAAGGAAAATGTGCCCATGGCTTGGTCAAAATTCAGGCTGTGAGGCCTCCATCCAAGTTAAAAGACAGCCAAACACTCAGGGCTCCATCCAAGTCCCTCCTAATAACATAATGAAATAGATGGTAGGGAATTATGTTTATTTAATCGGTGTGTTGGTGGGGAGGAGTGCCATGTCACAACAGCTGCTTTTGAATCATCGATCTTCACCGAGGACACCACACATTTGTTGCCAGTCAGCAAGGTGTGGCCTACAAGCATCTTTCAAAATATTCAAAACATTTCAAACCAGCCGGAAAGGTGAGAAAATGGTCCCTTTGGGAATCCATTCCTAGCATGAATGCTTTCCTTCCATGCACGCTCAGATGGACACCCCCAGAACAGATCCAGGCTCAGTATCAGCCTCTGCTGGTCCCTTCTTGCTGCCCACATTAGCAGAGCCCATCTGCGTTCCTGGCGTGGACTTGGCCACCCAGCGGGGGCGGTGTCCCATGACTCTGTACATCCATCAGGGACATGGCATGGTGTGCAGCCAGTGACAGAAAGGACAAGCTTAGAGGCCAGAAGGAATGCCAAGGTCACAGCACGACTACAGGGGTGTGAGGGAGAAGGGGCAGGCGTGGCCTTGGGAGGGCTCGGGGGTGGCAGGCTGGGTCTGTTCCTGGCGGGTGTGGAATGGACTTCCTAGCGGAGAGACAACCTCCTGGGGGTCGGGAGTGAATGTGGTGTGTCCAGGAATACAAGTAAGTTCTGTGGTGGGGAAGAAACAGGGAGCTGTGTGAGTGATGGGCAGGGCCAGTGGGATGGAGGGTGACTCTGTGGCAAAGTGGAGTGGGTGGGAGGAAGCCCAGCAGGGGTCGGCTGGAAGAGCCAGGAGGACCTGCAGTCGACTTTCAGGCATCCGAATCCTATTTCCAGGAAAATTGCTTCAGTGATGGTGGCACATGGGGAGGGGCTCAGGGGAAGTGTCCAGAGCTGAGAACACAGGCCTGGAAGCCATTGCAGCGACTGACCAAGACGCAGGAGCAGGGCTTCATGTGGCAGGATGCAGGAGGTAAAGACAAGGGGCTGGGGGAGAGGGAGGAAGAGGAGGGGGAGAGAGAGAGAGGCAGAGAGAGGGTGAGGAAGAGAGAGGATAACAGCAGTGGCGAGGAGGCCTGCCTCCCTCATGTCTCCCACATCTTGCGCTTCCGTGGCCCCAGTCAGCAGGTGGGGTGCTGCTGATCCTCCTTAGGTGGGATGCATTTGAAAGTCGCCCGGAGGAAGCCTGGGAGGATCAGGAAAGGACCCTTCCCTGTGTGGGAAACACCTTAGAAATGTGAATAGAGGATGAGGACACTGGCATAAGAAATTATGTGTGGCATGGCCCCTGGAAATGCACTCTGCTTACACAAAGTACAGAGGGGCTTGAATGACTGATGACCTGATGCATTCATTGGTCAACAGGCAGATTCAAAAAGAGGAAGTTCATTTGGCAGAAACCACGCCTGGAACATTCTAGATTTGTGGCAGTGTGATTAATATGTTTGGGGATAGCCTTAACTATTCATGGCAGGCCAGGAGTGGTGGCTCACGCCTGTAATCCCAGCACTTTTGGAGGCCGAGGCAGGGGTTTGAGACTAGCCTGGGCAACATGGTGAAACCCCATCCCTACTAAAAATACAGAAATTAGCTGGGCGAGGTGACACACACCTGTAATCTCAGCTACTCAAGAGGCTGAGGCAGGAGAACCACTTGAACCCTGGGGGCAGAGGTTGCAGTGAGCCGAGATCGCACCACTGCACTCCAGCCTGGGGGTGATAGAGTGAGACAATCTCAAAAAAATAAAAGTAAAAAAGAGTTCATGGCCAGTGAAAACGGAGTCATCTTTTAATAAGGCATTAATAACTTAACACCTTTAGCATTAAGTTAATGATTTATAAGTTATCAGGCCATGGCATTCAGGCTGATGTCTTTCTGTAAAGGGCTTCTCCTGGATTTCCACGTTTAACTCTTTGCTGATAGTTTAAAAGAAACTCTAGACTTTTCAGTGCAATAAGTCTAGATGTACCAGTGCAGGTGAGTGCACGTCTCATCGGAAACTCACAATCCCTGCATACGGCAGGTGCTGAGATGCTTAGATGTACCAGTGCAGGTGAGTGCACGTCTCACAGAAAGTCACAATCTCTGCGTACAGCAGGTGCTGAGATGCTGGGGAGAGACATGCTCCCGTCCTGCCCACAAGACTGTGCGGCAACACCTGCCTTACGTGGAAACCTTTCTTTTTGCTCTGAAATTGCTAACAGCATTAAATCACATCATCTCAGCCACACACGTTTTGGGAAAGAAATCTGGAAACCGTGAAAGCAAATGGACTGTCGTATTTACAGGTTGTTTATCCTGGTATCACAGGCAGGCTTTCCCTTTTGTCACCATAAAAATGAAACTCGTCATGGGGAGACAAACAAAGATTCCTCATTAGTCTGAGCTTTCATCTTCCTCCCTGGGAAAAGCCCTGCCTCTCTTTCATTACAGACACTCTTGGAGACGTCTGCAAAGGCTCTTTTAATTTGAACGTGGTTCAAATGTTGATCATTTCAATGAACTACTATTAGTATACTATTTGAAAACAATGACTGTTCTATTATTTTGAATATATTTGATAAATGAATTATGTTTAAAGTTACATCTATGTTAGGTGCTTGCAGAGATCAGATAATATATAATGGCAATGAAAAATGACTCAACAGGTTGAGTAAAGCAGCATTCACTGTTGGGCTGACTGACTTACTCCATCTTTTATACACTCACTTTGACAGTCCACTAGGGAGAATTAATTTCTGGCCTCAACACTGTCTCCAGAGCAAAATCATGTTGTGTTGGGGTCACATAAATTTAAACTAGAGTTGAATGTAATTTAAAAGTCAGTGGTCTCAATCATTAACGGTGGCTCCCCGAATCGTTCCTATAACCACACATCATCTACTCAGATTTCTTCTTTTGTGAGTCTCACCAACCATGACAAATGTTGACTGGGACCTCTGTGGCCTCGGATACCCCATTTGCTCTGCCAGGGCTGTGACTGCTGGCTACAGAGCCAAGTCCTACAGGTACAGAGACGCCTGTGCCCCTGCGGCTGCCACGTCTTCTTCACTGGAAGATGCTGCACCTGTCTCCCAGGAAAAAATTGCAATAAAGACTGACTCTTCTATTTTAATAATATAATTAGTAATAATCCATTTAATAACCATGGATTAATTAAATTTTCTTCTCATTCCAAGAAAGTTCTGAAGAAGCTAGGTCATCACTCTAGGGGACGACTTCCTTCTCTTTGCCATGATAGTTAGGAAGAACGTTTGAAATCAGTCCTGTTTATGCCTCTCATTTTCTCATCCACGGCTCAGAAAGGAACCCAGGACCCGAGAGAGAAGGTGTGTGCTCATACGCGCTTGACATCGGCTCCCCTCCTCCAGATGCCTCTCCTCTCCACCAGCGCTGCAACCTAGGAGAAAAGGCCTGGTAGCCCAACTCCATTGGCATTCTCTTTCAATCGGGAGTCTTGTGCATTGGGCATCTCTAGAGCTGGAGAACCAGACACAGCCTTGTAATAGCTGACTTAAGCTCAGGAATCATTTTTGCTACCTCCTCCCGAGTGTGTCTACCTGCCCAGGCAAGTGAAAAACCCAAGGCAGTGGGCTCCATGGCCTTGGTCAAGGTCACTCAATAAGTCCCCTTGGACCTTTGGATGCCCTGACTCCCTGCCGCACACGGAGACAGCCCTTCACAGCCCATCCCATGCATCCACAGGGGAGGTGACGGAGACAACGGAGAGCCAAAGAAGGCCAGACCCCATACTTGGCTGTTGCATTGTGATGCCTCCATCGACACGTGATGACGCGCAGCGGCGACACAGCCTCACAGCGGAAATGTCACAGTGCCCCCAGGGGAGGTGATGGAGACAACAGAGAGCTGAAGAAGGCCGGATCCGATACTTGGCTGTTGCATTGCGATGCCTCCATCGACACGTGATGACGCGTAGCAGCGACACAGCCTCACAAAGGAAATGTCACAATGGAGGGGAGGTTGTTGAGGGGCTGGGGCTCCCTGGGAATCTGTTCAGAGAGGGATGTGGTAATTTTGTGGGCCTTTTAAAATCTTGTTTTGGAAAGCTAGCTTCACAGGGATTTATTTCCCCAGCTAAAACATTAGGTCCCTGGAGTCAACATTTCATTTGTAGGGTTGCTAATTTTACAACCTTCTTTGGATGCTGTTGAAGTATCATCTGTTGGCCCTGGCACATGGCTTTGTGTGGGAGTTCAGCTGGTAGCATTCCTTCTTTTCTACACGAGGAAAAGCAAGAATGATCTTTATCATGACTATAGGTTTCACTATTCCTCGTCTAAGCAGAGGCGGATGTGACATTCCAGATGGGTGCTAATTTGAACATCAGGAACATGGGTTTCACAGAGAAGAATTCCTGGCGGCATCTGAGGAGCTCTCAAATTCCTCTGCCCTTTTCAAAAATCCCCTCAAAGGACTGTCACAGTAGCTTGTGTGTCACCAAAACAAACTAACTCCTTTAGATTGAGGTTCATAACTCTGTGTGATTTGGGCGAAAAGGCTAATACCAGATCCTTTAAAGAGGGCAGCAGTGCCTGACGGTAAAGACCTTTGTTAGGGTGACTGGTCCGAGGCTGCAGGTGTCATTGAGGTGTCCCTGATAACTTTTAGATGAAGCTATGACCCTGGGCCACACCATGTGGATTGTTGGTGACTTGTCACATTGATAACACTGTCTTTATATTATGTATAGTCTTTACTTCTACCTCCCATTTATGCCAGGTCGTGTAACAGCCAATGATTGAGGTTTTTCCTTATACAACTTTTTATTTTCCCTGGAGTTAATAATTGTTTCATTCAATTTGCTTAAGTTCCTGCATATTTTTTACAAATTCATCCTTAAATTCTTGGAATTTAAATATAAAATATTAGATCAACTCACCCTCTCATCCCTTCTCAGTGATGCCACCGTGTCCTCCTGGACTGATGCTGCCTCTTCTGGACCGGCCCTGTCACTGTGGACGCACCTTCCCGGAGCATCCCGGGATGGCTGAGCCACTCGATGCCCTCGACCTCATTTCCTTGATCTACCTTTGTTCGGGCGATGGGACTGAGGCTGTAGTTGTCACTGGAAGCGTGTCGGGTAACTTTTAGATAAAACCAAGCAGACCCCGTCTCACCCACTCATAGTTTTGCCTGCCTTTTGGTGAATTAGAGACTTCACTAACTTTCTGAAGAAGGCGTGTGTGGAAAATGGCAATTTAAATCATGATCTTACTTCCTACTTTCATGCTGAATTGGGGGGTTTGGCTGGGGATAGACAGTTAAATCAGGAATAGTTCCCCTCAGGTTTTGAAGGTGTGGTCCTCATTGTTGAGGCTCCAGAGTGGGGCGATGTCATGCCATTGTGACTCCTGGTCCTTTGTGATGGACTCTTCCTCTCCCCACTTCCCTTGGAAGCTTTTGAAAAGGGTTTTCTTTTGCTCTCAGTGTCTAGAAGCTGTAAAACTCTGGTCTTTCTTATTTCTATTATTTATATGTGGGTGAACCTTTGCAGCCTAGGCACTCACATTCTTCAGTCTGGAAAATTTTCCTGAATTCTTCTATAAATTCCTCATCGACATTTTATTTATTCCTTCTCTCTGAAACTTGTACTAATCAAATAGTATCTCTCTTGTATAGATCATTTAATGTTTAAAATTTTGTCTCTGTTTTGCCTCTTGTTGACTTTTGCTCTAATTTCTGTATAATAGGATAATAATTTTTCTATTAAAATTTTAATTTCAGTCATATATTTTTAATTTCAGTTATTTATTTCTAAGAACTCATTTTTTTCCTTTTTTTAAAATTATACTTAAAGTTCTAGTGTACATGTGCACAACGTGCAGGTTAGTTACATATGTATACATGTGCCATGTTGGTGTGCTGCACCCGTTAACTCGTCATTTACATTAGGTGTATCTCCTAATGCTATCCCTCCCCACTCCCACCACCCCACGACAGGCCCCAGTGTGTGATGTTCCCATCCTGTGTCCAAGTGTTCTCATTGTTCAATTCCTACCTATGAGTGAGAACATGCAGTGTTTGGTTTTCTGTCCTTGTGATAGTTTGCTGAGAATGATGGTTTCCAGCTTCATCCATGTCCCTACAAAGGACATGAACTCATCCTTTTTTATGGCTGCATAGTATTCCATGGTGTATATGTGCCACATTTTCTTAATCCAGTCTATCATTGATAGACATTTGGGATGGTTCCAAGTCTTTGCTATTGTGAATAGTGCCACAATGAACATACGTGTGCATGTGTCTTTATAGCAGCATGATTTATAATCCTTTGGGTATATACCCAGTAATGGGATGGCTGGGTCAAATGGTATTTCTAGTTCTAGATCCTTGAGGAATTGCCACACTGTCTTCCACAATGGTTGAACTAGTTTACAGTCCCACCAACAGTGTAAAAGTATTCCTATTTCTCCACATCCTCTCCAGCACCTGTTGTTTCCTGACTTTTTAATGATCGCCATTCTAACTGGTGTGAGATGGTATCTCATTGTGGTTTTGATTTGCATTTCTCTGATGGCCAGTGATGATGAGCATTTTTTCATGTGTCTGCTGGCTGCATAAATGTCTTCTTTTGAGAAGTGTCTGTTCATATCCTTTGCCCACTTTTTGATGAGGTTGTTTTTTTCTTGTAAATTTGTTTGACTTCTTTGTTGATTCTGGATATTAGCCCTTTGTCGGATGAGTAAATTGCAAACATTTTTTCCCATTCTGTAGGTTGCCTGTTCACTCTGATGGTAGTTTCTTTTGCTGTGCAGAGGCTCTTTAGTTTAATTAGATCTCATTTGTCAGTTTTGACTTTTGTTGCCATTGCTTTTGGTGTTTTAGTGATGAAGTCCTTGCCCATTTTTTTTTTTTTTAATGTAACTTTTGGGTATTCTTGTTACCAAGGTGCAGCATCTTCTCTTTTCTCTCTCTGACATTATTAATGTTTCATTATTTAAAATTTGCTTAAATTTTTTCTGATCTCTGCCTAGGTTTCTTTCTGCTGTTTATTCTTTTTTTTGTTTGTTTGTTTTGGCCTCTTTCTTACTAGCAATGTTTCCTCAAATTCCTGGTGCCTTTTGACTGCCAGGCATGTTTAAGAGTGAGAGGCACCAAATGGCAGTGCTGGGGGGCTCCAAAAGCTCGTGAGAACTGACTGCTGGGTTTCCAGGACTTCTATGAGCCCCTCGTTGTACACAGTTATTATTAAAATTTTCTAAATGCACACTTATATGAAAAACAAAGACAACACATTCTTAAAACTTATGCTAGTGTGTGTGCTACACCTTACTGCTGTTCGTGCTCCTGGGGTGATTAGATGTGTCATGTGGCACCTCTGCTGCATGCATAACGGCATGCTCTTGCACTCCTCCCCTCCCCTCCTCTCCCCTGCCCTCCCCTTCCCTCTCCTTTCCTCTCCTTGGCATTTAAGAATGTCACAATGCTGGCTTGAAATCAACCACTCTGGGAGTATTTGCACCCTGGAAATTGTCACACACTGTCCCATAGGGCTCTCTTGACCCTCTGTCCCCCATTGCAGAAACATTTACTAGAATGAAGCCTCGGTAACCCTCTTCTTTCAATGAGAACTGGCACTCACTTATCAATAAGAATCATTTCAAGTTGTTTTCCAAATGTAGAAATGGATTTGCATGGATCAATCCCATGACCTCAGCCTCAGCCGCTGTTCCAGAACCGGAAAAGAGACACTCCCTCTTCATCAAACTTTCTCACCAAGAAGGCAGCAATTCTCTCCCTCACTGAAACTCACTTTCCTCCAGTGTTAGGTCTAAACAAAGGCCAAACTGTGGGCTAATGGTCCTTCTGCATTTCACAAAATGATTGTATAAAACTATTCATGTTACAATTTTGAAATGACTACTTACCAAAGAAGAAGGCTATTTCAATTGAGCTTTGACTTCTCAGGGGAAATGTTGGGTTTTAGTTCTTCGCTGTGCACAAGAAACTATAGTTTCTGTAGAGTGTCTTTTAATTTCTTCTATTCTTTTATTTGGAAATATTTATAATAATAGTTGACAGCATACCCTGTAAAAAAGTGTTTAATATTTGTTATACAAGGAACTATAGCTGTACATACCCACTGCAAGATGACATTTTAAAGCATTCAGATGGAATCTATAGTTAAGACATAAGACATTTTTTTATTATATTTTGATTTTCTTAAAAAGTTAAAAATTAAATCATATACATATATCAACTATAACAAAACTATATTTTCTATGCTCAATATTTTAGTCTGAAAATTATGACATTGTGAATAGGAAAAAATATAAACAGCCAGAATAAGACAATCATGAAGAAATGAGATAATAGTCTTCAGATGAAACAATTAAATATGAATTATGACATAATTATAGACCCCCCGATGGGTAAAGAAGAAAGCTACTGATGATATAATAGTGTTGTCTGAAATGTCGACTGCTGTTTAGGCTAAAAATATATTTATTCCATTGCAAATTCTTCTATTTTGTTGTTTTTAAACTTTCTCAAAATGTTCCTTTAGACTGGAGATTCTATGCTTCAATTAGGTCAAAAGTAATAATATTGAAAAAAATTTAATCAAAGTTCCAGTGGATTTTTACACCAGAAGGCATTCCCTTCAGTGCCCTGCTTCTAGACATGGAGACAAAGAATTCCTTACATGTTAGTTAATTTGACCATCATATCAAAATATCAACAGAATAAACTTCCAAATCCTCAGTAATGCATTTTTAAGCTGTAGGTATAAAAATTATTTCAAAATTGAAAAAATTGAGTAGACTGTATCAACCTGTACAGGACTAGCACAACTATTTAGGTTTTAACTTTTTGTGTTTTTTTAAATTCCCATTCATTCAGTAGTAAATACCATTACTATACTAGTCTGTTCTCATATTGTTGTAAAGAACTACCTGAAACTGGGTAATTTATAAAGAAAAGAGGTTTAATTGACTCATAGTTCCATAGATGAACATTCCGCGTGGCTGGGGAGGCCTCAGAAAACTTACAATCATGGCAGAAGGCAAAGGGGAAGCAGGTGCATATTCCACATGGCCACAGCAGGAGGAAGAGAGTGAAGGGGGAAGTGCTACACACTGTGAAACAACCAGATCTCGTGAGAACTCACTATCACCAGAACAGGAAGAGGAAACCTACCTCCATGATCCAATCACCTCTCACCAGGTCCCTCCTCTAACATTGGGGATTATAATTCGAGATGAGATTTGAGTGGCGACACAAATCCAAACCATATCAATTACCCAGGCAATGAAATCACAAATTTAGATGGAAAGCTTAGTTTCTGAAATTATGTAGCTGGAAGCTGAGGGAAGAATCTGGAATGCACACACATAAACATATACACATACGTATATTAACATATATATACAGTGTATATATACAGAGATAAACGTTAGCAGAGATAAACATACAGAAGTATGCATATACACAAACATGCGTAGAAGCACATCCACAGTCATATAGAGACTGCAGAGCAGTCAACTCAGTGCGCCTCATAGCTGTGCCACCACACGTTTTATTACAGCAACTTTGGCCTCCAACACACAACAACACAATTAGTTTTGCACCCTCACAAGGCAATGCTTTGATTAAAATCTGGCATATCACATTATTATAAGGTATTATCTGCATAGCTGTTGCTGCTAGAATTCTTGTGAATGGTCCTGTTAATAAATATGCCTCACAACTGTGCCCTTTGTTAACTTCAAAAGATGAAGGGTAAAAATGTATACAACGGCTGATTCTGGGTCTTTCACTTGTAAACGTACGTGATCCCTTTTTAAAATAAAACTTATTTTCTTATATTAAATGTAATTCTGGTTATGTTACAAATGAAGTATAGCTTGGCAGGAGCACTCCTCGGTGATGGTGGACACAGCTGCAGCATCCAGCTAGAGTAAAGGTCTATTTCTCTTTCTGTGATTGTCACTCTGCAGTGCTGAGATCCTCACTTTGGTGTCCTGGTTTCTTCTTAGAGCGTTATGGAATGAGCGCATTCCAGGAGACGTCTTCCCATGTCACTAAAGCTCTCGGTCAACAATGTTTCAGTGACTGGAGAACTTTCTGGATGTCGTTGCAGTGGAATTCCCTTATCCCACCTTTATGACTGGGCACTCAGTCGCTTAACGTGGTTTGTGGTACTATAATCATCTTACAGCGAACCTCTTTGAATCAAGGATTATTTTCTAAGAGTGGATCTTCAGAAGTGAAGCTGCTGTGACAGGAGATATGAGCACGTTCAAGGCTCCTAATACTTTACCAAGTTGCTTTCCCGAACAGCGAAGTCTGGGGGGTGCCTGGGTTGGCCCTGTGTGCGTGTGCTCTTCCTGCACTTGCGGGACTCCAGCTGCCTCAGCCCCAGCGTTCGCATGCAAGGGCCGGCCTCGGTTTCTCCTGACCCAGGTTTGTTCGTGGATGAGGTGTCAGGAGGGCACTTTCCTATGTGAGGGTGTTAGTACCTCTTTCAAGCCCCCAGAGAGCTAGGTGCGATTTTTCTCAGCCTGCTGCCCTCTGTGCCCAGCGAAAGCTGGGGCTCCCTGGGTGCTTACTTTCTTGTATCATGTCTGGTTTTCAACTCATGCTCCTACTACATTTGTTCAGTTTTTGGATTTTTTTTCCCTATTGATATGGTTTGGCTCAGCATCCTCACCCAAATCTCAACTGGAATTGTAATCCCCAATGTTGGAGGAGGGGCTTGGTGGGAGCTGACTGGCTCATGAGGGCAGATTTCCTCCTTGCTATTCTTGTGATAGTAGACTGTATCAACCTGTACAGGACTAGTGCAGGTTCTCCTGTACTAGTGAGTGAGTTCTCCGGAGATCTGCTTGTTTACAAGTGTGTGGCACCTCCCCCTTTGCTCTCTTCCTCCTGCTCTGGCCATGTAAGATGCAGCTGCTTCCCCTTCACCTTCTACCACGATTGTAAATTTCCTGAGGCCTCTCAGCCATGCTTCCTGTACAGGCTGTGGAACTGTGAGTCAATTAAACCTCTTTGCATTATAAATTGCCCGGTCTCAGGTAGTTCTTCATAGCAATGTGAAAACAGGTGAATACTCCTATCATTCAGCCTTTATTCCATTGCAAATTGACCCAGCTATGAAACTCAAGCCCCTCTTTGACTTCCTAAAAACAAACAAACAAAACAAAACACACCCAGTCATCCCCTCTTAGTAAGAGCAGACCAGACCGGAGGTCTCAAGTGGTTCTGGGGCTGGCTGAGCGGGACCTACCCTGAAGCCAGGTACTGCTCCTGGAAGAGCTCAGGGTGGCCCTCAGCTCCCAGAGGTTCTCATCTCAGTCCTCCTTCCCTGGAAGCCTCTCCTCCTGGGGCCCTCCATAGACTCTGATTTCCTCTCACTCCTATTCCACAGGGCTTTAGCATGTTCTGCTTTGGTTTCATTGTTTCATAAAATAAATAGTAGGCCTTGGGGGAGGGTTTTTTAAGCAAGATGTAAGTAGATGCTGGGGCAGAGTGTGGTGTGGGGAGTATGGTTGGGGAACCAAGGCTGCTGAAGGAATGGAGGCTCTAGCTCTCCTGCCCTGGGCTTGGAAGTGAGCATAACACTTTGTCAAGGACCAGGCAACCCGGCGAAGGCAGAGGGAGGATTCACAAAAGCATCGAGATTGAGTGCCATGGGGTCTCAGGACTGTGGTCCTGTCTACACTGGACGATGGGACTCTGGGCCTCCAGAAGGCGGTGACTGCAGTCCTGTCTACACTGGATGATGGGACTCTGGGCCTCTGGAAGGCTGTGACTTCAATCCTGTCTACACTGGATGATGGGACTTTGGGCTTCCGGAGGGCTGTGTCTGCGGTCCCGTCTACACTGGACCATGGGACTCTGGGCCTCTGGAAGGCAGTGTTGGGTCCTGGTTGTGATGCGTGGGCTGAGCAGATCCCATTGCCTTGCGGTGTCTCTGCATTTTGTGTGACATTAGCTGAGGTGTTCAGTGGGGTTAGGATGCAGGGGACAGCACACTCCACAGGAGCACCGCTCATAATGGTTTATGATGATGGAGCTGGCTGCTTTTTATGTAATTACAGTCCTCACTTATTCATTATTTTTGACTTAGCTAGATCTATACTTCAAATAGATGTGGGACATAATATGTGAATATTGTGTATGTATAATGTGTGCGTGTGTATCCACCCACATTCAATACCTATGCAGATAATACCTTATAATAATGTGGTATACCAGATTTTAATCAAAGCATCCCTTTGTCAGGGTGCAAAACTAATTGTGTTGTTGTGTGTTGGAGGTCAAAGTTGCTATAATAAAACATCCATCTTGGAGCTTTTTAGAGGAACCTGTTTAAAAAGGTTAAAGTGGGTAATTATCACACCCTAATTTACAACTACTTGGCAATAAGAGTTGCTTTTCAATGAACCATTCATTCATGATTCACTGCTCCACACTGCAGGGTTCTTCTTGACTAGGTTAGAAAATGTAATTAATAAATGATAGGATTATTTATGGTTCACGGTGCCAGATTGGGAAATACAATGATATACAGAATGAGCTAAAAATGATTCTCAAAAGCAGCCTAGCGGTCTTTAATCCATGGATTGAATCATCGCCCTCAAGGAAGCAAAGTGAATTCTGGACGGAATTCACAGGACACTGTTTCTGCACCTTCCTCTTTTTAGTGCCAATGGAAAACAGCAGCAGTCCTTCCACAGCAGAGTTAACGTGCAGTTGTTCATCCTTGCCTGGGTGTGTCTGGATGGGTTTTGTAGCAGGGCCATGGGAGCAGGGGCATTCATATGTTTGTGTAAAATAGGGATTCTCTCTGAATGATGACGTAAATTAGGGCTCATAGTAAATCATAGCAAGAACAGAAACGTGATGAACTTGCCCGGTGTGCCTTCACATTCTCAAGTCAAAACATGTTCAGTCTATGCTGCTGTTTTTTCTAAAAGTGATTTTTTTGCATAAAGACAAATATTAATAACGTCATTTGTTTTCCAAGCCTCTCCTGACACTGCACATAGGAGGCACTTAGTAAACAATGGGTATCATTGAAAATCGAGGCTTGTTTTAGCCAACATCAGAATGCAGAGTGCTGGCCTCTTTCCTCCCCGGGCTGTCTTGAAGGCTGGAAAGCAAGCCGTGGGGTTTGCATATTTCTGCTTGGCCAGTGCTGGGGGTTAGCACCTGCTCCAAGACGAGCACCGCCATGGAAGCTACAACAGTCACTGTGATTCCAACTCATCGAGTTTCTGGTGGGTGCCAGGCACATTGCTGTGGGCTTTCAGTGAGTGGATCCTTGCCCTGCCCTGAGAGGTAAACAAGGCAATTCCAAAATCCCAGGTGAAAAATTCAGGCTTGAAAATGAAGTGATACGTCCGGCCTGTGTGGAACAGGGTAAGCCAGGGCTCAGAATGGGAGGCAGTGATGCCGTCAAAGCTAGGATAAGACGCATTGTAATGGGCGAGCCAGCCCTGCACTAAGCACTGCTTCATGCGTTTTACAAGGTTATCTGCACAGCTACCCCGTGGACTCATTTACTTCTCTCCCTCTCAGTTTCCAGATTTGTAAAATCAGGAACTTCTTACTGCCTACCTCCCAGGGTGCTTGTGAGGCTTAGCTCAGTCGATAGAGAAAAGCACAGGGTGGCGGCGCCTGTGTGCGGCTTGCTCTACTCAGTTTATGTTTGCTGCGTAGCTGTCTCCATTCCTATTTATAGGTGGGAAAACTAAAGCCAGAGAGCGGCTGTACCACCAGCCACAGGACACACAGTGAGCAACGCGTGGCTCCGTGGTACCACTGCCTTAGCCCACGTGGGGGCCGTCACTGTGCTAAGCCCTGCTTTTCCTGCATGGCCAAAACTGAACCTTCCCCAGTCCCAGATGAAGCTGCCTTTCTGGGAACCAAAGCTTAACTGCGTCTCCCTTTTCACATGTGTAAAACGGGGATGATCATAGCATTGACCTATGTGTGTTATTATATGAGTTATTGTGAGGGGAGGCATGGGGAGAGGTTGATCAAAGAATACAAAATTTCAGTTAAAAAGAAAGAACAAGCTTAAGAGGTCTATTGCATAGTAAATAACAACATATTGTTTTCTTGAAAATTGCTAAGAGAATAGATTTTATCTATGCCGTTTTTATCATAAAAAAGACGAGTATGTGAGGGCATGCATATGCTAATTAGCTCAATTTAGCCATTCCACAATCTATATGTACTTCAAAACTGCATGTTGTACATGATAAATACATACCATTTTTATTTTTCAATTAAAAATAAATTTAAATAATAAACCTGCACATAGAATTTCAAAACAACAACAACAACAACATAATGCCCTAACTCTATTATAAAAGAGAAATAAAAGGAAGGTAATTTAGCACAGAATAATATGTATTTTCCCACATAAATGCTTGACGTGGCTCTGCAGAAGGTGTGGTTGGAATGAGAGGTCAGTGCAACACCAGGCTTTGAGTCAGTTCCCTGTGAGGATCTAGGGGACCCATGGAGGGGCACCTCCCTGTGGACCCAAACAGCACACAGAATTGCTGCTGATTTTCCTGAGACGGTAAGCAACCCACTGTCGGTTTCAATCAAAGCCAAATGCAATTTCCCCTTACCTCTCCTGGTAGTTTGATTTTATGAAAAATTTGGTGCACATTGAAATGAAGAATTCTGCCTAGATCTGCACTTACATGAACGTCTCATAGACTATTTGGAAGTCACGCAAGAATAAGGGCAGGTCTTGCTCATGTGACTCTGCGGACACTGAGGGACTTTTAATATCCTGGGTCCCTGTGGTCAAGTGCCAGAGTGAGCCCAGCTGTTGGGACAGTCCAAAGCAGACCAGCTCATTTTTAAATGCCCCCTAGGGCACGTGCCAGCTTTGCAAGGACCGTCGATCAGGTGTTGTCAACGGCACCGGGATGAGATACTGTAGGACTGGAAATTACACAGTCTGCTTGGTGCAAATTACATAAGCATTGACAAATGATTTCTTTATTAGGGGTCCAGCTTCAAAGTCTCTTGGTGGTTCTGCTTGTCAGATGAGGGGTGGTGATTTCCTATTTCTAAAGGGGGTAAGCCCAGGGCATGGTGACACCCTGGAGGTGCCCTGCCACTGCCTCTTGTAGACAGGGCGTCAGCAGCTGTTATTATGGAATTTGGGATGTTGGCATATATAGGTTTAGGTTTACTGACCTTAGTTTTAAATTGACACTTGCAAAGCCCATTTTTGGTAGGGACAATTTTCAATACATATACATTTGTCACAGCTATGGTTTGGGTAGGAAGCGGGGATGTGTCCTTCCTGGGTCCCCAACACATAATGTACATCCCTTGGGCGATGTCCTGATATTTACCATAAACTGTCAAGGTGAGTATGATATCATCTTTTTCTCCCAGTTGAAACTGAAACACAGAAGTTAAATATTTACCAGCTCAGGGTGAATAAACTCTGAGTTCAGCTCCTGCATGGTACCAGCCATGTTGCAGCATTTTCTGACTCCTTTCTTGTCCTTAACAAACATAAAAATATTCTGCTCTGACAAGGCTAGGAATACAAATGCTTTGTGTGGGAAAAAGTTACACTTTAAATTATTCAGGTAGAAATTATACAGTTGTGAATTGCACATCGATTTCCATTCCTTTCTGACTTGTCAGTATTTTCACCAAGTTTATTCGTTAGCAACTTTACCCAAATAAGAACAGCAGCTGGAGAAATAAAATTAGAGTAGTTAATTACATTATTTTTTTAAGTTCTGGTAAAATGGTTGATGGGTGATGAAGCATGCATTTGATGAAAATGGATGATTGGGATTTGATTTAGCCATACCCTTTCTGTTCTTTGAGAATTGATGGTTTAGATGCCCTAAGTACTATTTTATGTAATGAAATAACTTGCAGCTTTTTTGACAGACAGAGCAATATTTCTTTACCCCAAAGTCTATCATTGTGGCTTTTGAGCTTCACTTAATATTTTGAATAATGAAGTAGAAGAATCTTTGTTTGGCAGTTTGAGAGCAGAACATCACTGAAAGATGAAATTGCTGGAGTTAATCAGGCTGAATAACACTGACATTTGCAAGAGGAGATTGCCAGGGAATTAGGATGGGAAAAATGTTCTTAAAGTTGTACAGAGTCTTCTGTGAATTTAAGGGGTGAAAAAACTTAAAAGCAGAATTAAGTTTTCCAGGAAGCATTTTTCTCCGTGGAATAGAATTTCTGCACCTGATTCCAAGCTCAGTGTGCTTGAAGGCCACTGACAGCCCCGCATCTCAGACGCAAACACCCTGAAGAGGCAGCCTGTGAGTTATTGGTGTCCATGCTTCACTGAATTCTTCTTTTAGGTGTGGAGGAGTCGCTTCTGTTTCATTTCTGATCTAACACCCTGTTGTTCCTTAGGCTTAAAACCCATCCGGGAAGGCATCTCTATGGTGCCCCAAATTGACTTCAGCGATGGGCTTGAGCCTCATTCCCCCAGCCTCGGCGGGTACTTTGGAGTCTCTGTTTTGATTTGGAGGCTTGTTTTCTGATAGGAGATTCAATTCTGTCAATTAAGGTAGAACACCTGCTTTTTCTCTGATTTTTCAGTAGATTTACATTTTGAAAAGCAAAGCAGGTGCTTGAATTTTGTAGCATTATAATGAAATGGAAAATTGTCAATGTCACCAAAGTGATTGAAAAATTTCCAAAATGAAGTTGAATTCATGAAATGTGATGAGGCCATGAGGCCAAAATCCCAACATGGCTTTCAAGGAGACGTTCCACCAGGGAGCTTGGGGAGGACTGTGGAGAGACGGCTTCCTCCTGGGGCCCTGCCACCCCAGGACTTCAGCATTCCAGGAGGAGTTTGAAAAAAAGATGGAGTGCTGGGATACAGTTTCATGTGGTATATTTAATACAGCATTTGTGAATAGCAGATTGTCAGAAACTCTTAGGAGCGCTATTATATCTGTGATTCTGGAGCCAGGAAGAGACACGGGAAATTGCAGCAATTACAGTCCCATCTCATTGATTAACGCCGATCGCAAAATAGTCACGAAAATATTGGCACTGCAGCTTCAGTCTGTTTTACCTAATACTGTTCATGCCAATCAAATGGGGTTTACCAAAGGAAGGCACTAAAACAACAGCCGAGAAGCATTTATCATCTCGATGTCCATAACTTAATGCCGGGAACGCAGTCGGTGGCCGATCTCTCCCGAACCGACCTCCTTCCTATCCTGAGCTTCATCTGCAATCACTACTTCTTGGCTTAATCACAGGAAACAAAGATAGTTAACTATAGAATGTTACATGTTTTGATACGTTAAAAAAAAAAAAAAGCCATCAAATCGTATAGTACAATTACACATCATCTGGTGAATCACTGGGAAAGACCAAACTTGAAAACCAGCCAATTTCTTCCCTGGAAAGAATAATTAATTCAGGAATGATGTTTCTATTTATACATCTTTTCAAGAAAAGTGAGAAGTTGTACCCTGAGGAAGTTTCCGAGCATGTAAAAGTTGTTTACATTTCCAGGTTTTGTGTTCTATTTTTCTAAATCTTTTGTTTCACAAGAGAATTTGTTCTATATCTTTATGTGGGAACATTTGTGATCAAAGCAAAAACTGTAGGAATAAAATTCAAATCATTTTGCAAAGGTTTTTTGTTTTTTTTTCCCCCTGATCTCCATTTTCTGCCCCTGGCCCCTGCCTCTGTATTAATGCACATACAAATTTATGTTGAACAAAGAGTGACAGGAGTTTGAAAAGACAATGAGGCACTGTTGTCCCTGGCCTTTGGCTGGTAATCCTAGGACACCGTTGGCCCTGTGAAGGAAGACAAACTTGCCTTTATGGAGGGGAAAGACCCCTCCTGAAGCCGAAGGTCTCCTAGATGTGTACAGCTGGGACGTAGGTAGAATGAGAGGAAGTTCTTGAGAACATTGTGGTATTAGGCCTAGAGAAACCTAATATTAAAACCCTTGTATTTAGTTTGTGGTTGAGTAAAAGCTAAAAAAGAACAATTGTAAAAAAATAGAACAACCTGTGATTGTGAATTTGCAAATTGCTGGTGTCTCCATAGAGAGCATGATGTAAATGAAGTCAGTGGTATTAATTTATTGCCTGTTGTAATAACATAAGGTGTTGTCTATAGCTAAGATATAGTCACTGCTTTGGGAAGAGGGAGGCTGCCAGAAATGTCGCAAGTCAATGACTCAGCTCCATTCATCCTGCAACCTACCCCCTGTTCCTTTCCATGTTGGTCGCCTATTTCCTGGCAGCCAATATGGCAGCTCCCTTTCTAAACCACCAAACTCCTACTCATCCCTCAAGACCCATTTCATATTGCCCTTCTTTGGTGAGCCCTTCCTGGATTTCTATGAGGTTGGGTGAGTTTCCCTGTCCTCTCTGCTCTTAGAGTACTGTATTCCTATTTCTATGATAGTATTTAACATCCCAAGTTAATCCACCTGCACACTGGCCCATGGTAACTATCTTGAGGGCAGGAGCTCTGTCTTACTCATCCTTTGAACCCAGCACCTGGTTGTGGGTGCTACAAATATTTGTTCAATGAATAAATACAGGAATGAGACAAGTAACTAAGTAATGATTACTAATGTCATTTAACTAGGAGGGAGGCTTAAAGAGAATGAAGGAGAACTGGTTCTATGTTCACAGAGCTATGCATTCATTCCAAACCTGCTCTGTCCATCAGCAAATTCAACCCTGGATCCTTCTCTGAATCCTGGGCAGAGGACAGGTGAGAGCAGCCAGACCGAGCTCCAGTCCCAGCTCGTGTTTATTATTACAATAATTAAATGAGATGCTTCAAATGAAGCTTCTTAGCACATGGCCTGGAGGGGAGTAAATGCCCAGGAGACGTAGTACTCAATGTGAGGCTAATAGGATTTCAGGGCTTGAGACACTGCAACAAGCAGCCCTGTGCTCCTTTGCGTCAGAAGAGCCTCAGCAAACGCCTTCCTAGTACTTAGGAGGCATGCCAGAGTCTTTACACTGTGCCCTAGAACTATAATGCCCTAGCCCCCAACTCCCAACTGAACAGACTCCATCTTGGCCAAGGGGACCCCAGAGAAACTTTAAAACCTGAGTTCTCAGCCATGATGGGAAGGGAGGTTGGATGCACCTCATTTTGCCCCCTCTGTTTTGGAATTTAGGCATGACTGACTAGCATTAATGCTAACACAGAGACCATAAGGCTGACAGAACACACTGTTTGTGGCACTAAGATGCCAAATTATAATCAGGACCCAAGGCCATGCAAGACAAGGGTGAAGTTGCACCCGCAGGCCATCAGTTCTACCCGAGAGATCACTTTCACCCAGTGTGCTGTGGCTGGCTCTATGATTCGCAGACCTTCTTATCTTTTTCTTTTTTGAGACAGGGTCTCACTGTGTCACCCAGGTTGGAGTGCAGTGGTAAGATCATGGGTCACTGCAGCCTTAACCTCCCAAGCTCGGATTATCCTCCCATCTCACTTTTCTGAGTCTCTGGAACTGCAGGCATGCACCACACCGCTGGGCTAATTTTTTTGTATTTTTTGTAGAGATGGGGTTTAGCTGTGTTGCCCAAGCTGATCTCAAACTCCTGGGCCCATCAGATTCACTCACCTCAGCCTCCCAAAGTGCTGAGATTACGGGCATGAGCCACATCACCAAGCTAGACTTTCTTAACTTAAACATTCCTTTCTGCTAACTCCAAGTTTTTGGACAAAGTCTTATTCCTTTAACCAACTGCAAATTAGAGAATCTCAGAATCTAACTGTGGCTTATAAGCCACTGCCTCAAGATATCCTGCCTTTTTGGGCCAAGCCAATGTATACATCCACATATGGATTTATGCCTTTGCCTGTAACTCCTGCCTCCCTGAAACGTATAAAATCAAACTAACCAGACCACCTTGGGGCAACTTACTCAAGGCTTCTTGGGTTTGTGTTTTCCCTGGCTGTGGTAATTCACAGTGGCTCAGAATAAACCTCTTTAAAGTATTGTACAGAGTTTGCTTTTTCCCTTAACAATGCATACTAACTCATTGGGGCTCACAGCAGCCCTATGAGGGAGATACACTTTTATGTTACAGGTGAGCACCCTGGTACTCAGAGAGGGTTAGTAACTTGCTAAGGTCACACAGCTAGTAAGTAGCAGATCTGGGATTCACACCAAGGCAGTGTGTTCCAGCATCCTTAATACATACATGAAGTATTTATCAAGCATCTACCTTGTGTACGTGTCCTTCATTGTGGATATAATTGTCAGCAACATTGGATATACAAGACTCCATTAGGAATTCAGGGCTCAATGCTTTCAGCAGAGGCTTAAGTCAGGCAAGTTGAGCTTTTCTGAAAGATTTTGCTGGATTATAACAGAGTTCATTTTCAGCATGAATCTGGTCCAAAGAGTGAAATAACTTATGTTAGCAGTTCTCCATTGATTTCATTTCAGGAGTCCTTTATACTCTTAAAAATTATTGAGCACCCCAAAGAGATTTTGTTTCTGTGGGTTACTTCCATTGATACTGACCATGTTAGAAATTAAAACAAAATATTTGAATATTAAAGTATTAATTCATTTACAAATTATAATAATAAGCCCATTTTATGGTAATATAATTAACCTTTTTTTCTAAAAGATAACTGTATTTCCTCAAACAAAGAGTGAGGAGTGTGGAGAGTGGCATTGCTTTACATTTTTGCAAATTTATTCTGTGTCTGGCTTAATAAAGACAGTTGGACTCCCATCCTTCTTCTGCCTTCACTCTGTTGCAATGTGTCATTTTGGTTGAAGTAAATGAAGAAAATTCAGTCTTGCATAAATATGTAATCAAAAAAGGAGTAGTTAATAGCCTTTGCAGAATAATTTTTAGTGTTCTTCCTTGTTACAACACCAAACTCAACAAGTGGTAGTCTGTTAAAAGTTAGTGGCCGTGTGGATTCTGCAACCACACCAATGAGCTTTGCATGCCCTGTCATACTAAAATCCATTACCCTTTGAACGCGTCTTTTTTACCCAAGCATGATTTTGCAAAATCATGCACTGGTCACTTGGAAAACGGTGATTCGCTCAGTTATGCAGATCTTCCAAATGCTCACAGATTTCATCATACAATATTGAAAAGTCACATTCATTAATATCACCCACCTCATCAGACAGGTCTTCAGGAATGGGGGGCACAATACGCCACTCTGTCTCTGCATCAGCCCAGGCATAAGGATGGAGGCACACAGTGCAGATGGCTGGGGCTGTGTTCTTTCCTACCCAGCCCCTTCCCAGAACAGACCAGGGTTCGCCGGGTTCCAGGCTGGTGCCTGAAAGCTACACGTGTTCCCAACACCAAAACAGGAGCACATTCAGCTTGCAAATTTCACGCTAAGATTTTTAATGATATTTGCCTACAAATCACAGACAGCCAAAAGAGCTATTGTGACTTGGTCTTGTCATGTTAACCAGCTTTGATTCTTTTCTGATTTTGCTGTCAGATATCACAGACAATCTCTGAGAAGGAAAAGCAGGCATCCAGATGAAGTTTATAGTTTAGATTCACTCTTGTTTTATTTTTGAGTGGGTGCCATATTCGTAAACATCTTGCAGAAAGTATTTTTGGAAGGATTAAGTGGTTATGATGCTGCTTTACCTTCTAGAGCTCTAGAAATGGGGAGACCCTTTATAGAGGAGCCAGAGAGGTTAATAAGGCTTATATGAGACTCAAGAGCAAACGTGTGTGGGAACTTGGGGTGAAGGGAAGAAGAGCAGGCAGCAAGCTCTCCGTGGGTGCAGTTCGTGAGAGGCGAGGCTGGTCAGAGGGTGAGGGGGCCCCAAGTGAAAGTGCCAACGCCCCCTGGGAAGCCTGTCTGACCCTCTGCCCTTCACCTATGCTTCCTAGTGCTCCTCCTGCTGCTCACAGGCTCTGGAGCAGGGACAGGTTGCTTAGACATCACGCTGAGCAGCCGTTTACCTCTTCACAGTATAAACTATCTTCCAGCAGTAACAGCTGCAGAGGTCCCAGGAGAGCTGAACGTGACAGGGTTGGAATGGACAAGGGACCGAGGGAGAGGAGAGAATTCAGGTTAACTGAGTGTGTAGTAGGAGGGAATCCATGTTAATCAAGCATATACTAAGAGGGAATTCATGTTAGCTAAGTGTATAGTAGCCGGGAATTCATGTTAATCGAGCATATACTAAGGGGGAATTCGTGTTAATTGAGCATATACTAGAAGGGAATTCATATTAATTGAGTGTATACTAGGAGGGAATTTGTGTTAATTGAATGTATACTGGGAAGGAATTCATGTTAACTGAGCATGTTCTAGGAGGGCATTCACGTTGAATGTATACTAGGAGGGAATTCATATTAATTGAGCATATACTATGGGCCAGGTACTGTGTCAGGCATTGTGTGACTGTCACGTTATCCAGTCCTAGCTCAGGGAGAAAGGTTGTCCTGTTTCCATTTTATGGATAACAAAAGTGAGGTTCAGGGGGTGTAATTTGCTGGAGGGCACCTGCTGCTAAGTGGAGGAGTCTGGTTTCTAGGACTTAAACATCCTTCTTTCTTCCAGCTTCACAAGATTCTTCCACTTGGCGTTCCCGTGTTTACTCCCTAGAGTGATGTCTTTAATCTAACTGGTAGAGAAAGAAAGTGCCCTCCTAAGTTTATCTGAAAGCTGATCAAAGTCTAAGGATACATAAAAGTCATTTCTGTTTTTATCTGCAAGGCATATACAAAATGTGCATGTGGTCAGCACAGCATTACAAGCCAGTCAGCACTAGCCCTGCTCTCAGAGAATCTAGACAAGGGTCAAGGGACTGAAAAATCTTACACAGATAAAAAGAACAACCAAGGTTCATCTCATGCCATAGAAATTGAGAAAATCCAGCAGGAGTAGCAGTTGGAGAGAGAAGGTACAGCACAAAGAGTGAACCAGGAAAGTCTTCCTGGAAGAGGAAAATTTTGATTTGAGATTTGGCTTTTTTTCCTCTGGTGCTTCATGAATATATAGCATTAAAAAAACCATGAAATTGTGAGACCTCTGACTAGAGGGGTAACCAATGTTAATTGCTAATTTGTGCGTGTAATTATTGGAAGGCCCTGATAGGCCGCATCGTTCCTGAGGTAGAGAGACTATTGTAGAGTGTGTACGTATGGATACGTGGGACCCTCACAATGTCTGTTTGCCATTCACTTCATCCCCACAGAACATAGCCCTTCACCATATGCACAGAAACACTGAGTGTTATCATTGAAAAATGTCTAACTGAACTTATGGGGAAAATAATGTATTTCATGGGTTATTAGTGAGATTGGACAAACGTTCACATTGATGACATATTAGTCTTCCTTTTTCTTTTAATTCTCTACTTACAAATTTTTCCCATTTTTCTACTGGATTGTAGAGTATATATAATAACATGATCTTTATGTCTCGAGAGTGAACCGTTGTCTTTTATTTTGAAGTTATTTCTGTTATGTTGAAGTTATTTTTTCCTAGTCTTCCATTTGTCTCTCATTTTGACTTTGACATCATTACATAGACATTGATGACAGTCGTAGGGGAGGAAAAATTTAATTTTCCTTACCCATTGCTAGGTTCATGGCTGAGGCCCTTGTAACAAAAGGCAGATTAACAGGAGAAGAGCAGACATGTCTATTTAATGTCAGTTTAACATGCCACAGGAACTTTTAGAAATGAAGAAACAGAGAAACCTGTGTGTTTTATGCTTAGGTTTGATGAACAGTCATGTGGACGTATGATTGGACAATGAGGTGGATGGCCTAGCAGTAACAAACCAGGGAGCAGGGAGGCTTAGCAGGGCCTGTGTGTTCTGATTCTTCTCCGTGTCCTTGTCTTTAGAGATAAAAATGTTCCTTTCCTCTGGGCATAGGGAGCACACCTCTCCCATGAGGGTCTCAGGACCAGCTTCAGCGGAGCAGGGTGGAGAGAGGTGAGAGGAGCTTTCCTGCTTCTGCTGTTTCCTCAAAGGCCAAGGGGCTGTGTCCTGGGCTGCTTGTCCTCAACCCGCTCTGCCTTTTTGTCTAGAGACACAGAAGGCCTTTTTTATCCCCATTCCATGATTAACCCTTTTCCGTTTGCTTGGAGAGGACGCAGCGGTGGCACTTGCGGCTGCAGTGTTTACCCCGAGATAACTTTGTCATGAAATACCTCGCTTTTGTTATTTTTGCATCACTGTAGTATATCAACTTTGGAAACAAAAGACATTCTATTTATAGCATTCTGTTTTTAGTAACGATACTTTCCATTTACAAAATCGCTGAAAATGTCAAATCCTAGAAAACATGGCATTCTCACATGTGATACGAACATCATTCTCAAACAGTTGTTGGCCGAAGATTCATTTGATGAATCTGATTTTTCCGAAACTGACAATTCTGATGATTCAGACGATTCAGACGATTCTGATGTTAGCTCTGTTTAGAAATAACTCCAAGAACAGTTTTTATATTTTACTTTTACCTTGAAAATCAGTCAGATTTGCTTCAACCTCAAAGAGCGTGTTTATGTAAAAGTAAATGAGCACTAGCAGTGAGCTGCACTTTATTTTTCTAAATGGGCAAAGGGTTAATTTTTTAAAAAGTGTTCTGTGATATCTTTTAGTACTTTTATAGTATTTTGTGTTTATCACATCTGAAATTTATTTCTGTGTAGAATATTTAATATTTTTGAAAGGAGTAGTTCAAAACCACTTGTTGAATTGACAAATTTTTCCTTGATATAAAAATGTCACCTCTACCGTATACACCAAGATGCATACATGCATTTCCTACTTCTAGGCTCTTCCTCTTGTTCCATTTATTGATTTTTTTATGTTTCTCAGCCAACACCACAATGTTTTGAGCACTACAGTTATCAAATATTCTTTGATATTTTACACTGCTAATTATTGGTTTTTCCTGTAGATTTTCTTTCCTAGATGAATCTTGAAATTAGCTAGTCAAAGTCTGTAAAATTTCCTTTGGGATTTGGATGTGGATTGGATTGGATTAATTTGGAGAACTAACATTCTGATGATAATGTTTATCGGTTTGATTTTCATTTTCCGTGTTATCATTTTCAACTGCACTTGCTTCGACCTTCCCTTGGCTCTCTGGAAGAAAGTCTTCTGTCTCTCCCCAGCAGCATTGATTCCGTTTTCTACCCGGTCCACTCTGCTTTTTGCTGCCTTCAGTGCATATTTTAACCCTGCTCCTGTTGCTTTCCCTATGACGCTCTTTCCTGTTGAGAAGTGTCAAGTAAAACTCTCTAAAAGTGCTTTTCACCTCCTTTAGTAGATAATTTCCAAGGGTACGGTTTTCCACTGAATCTTAGATGATTATTCCCTTTCTCCTGTGTTGCAAGGTGTCCCTGCAGAGACATATTAAATGAGAGCCCTCTGGGAGCTGGTGGTGGACTTAGCGTGGTGCACGTTGAACCAACTGCAGGATTCCAATCTGAAGGGAGCTTCTCCTGCAGGGGGATGCTGCTGATGGACTACTGATACTGATGGGTACTGACAAGCACCAGGCCTGGAGAAGCAATTCTTTACACCAGGATGAACAAACAGAAAGGACATCATGATGGAAGCCGTGGGTGTATTTTGAATGCAGCAGAAAGGAAATGTTAGCCCCACACTTAATGGGAGATACGGTGGTTTTTTCACTGGCTGTGGGATTTCAGATAGAGGCAAGAATGTCCACACTCTCTGATCACAGAAAACTGACTTATCATGGGAGGAGGCAGACGGCTCAGAAAGGCGAGAGCTCTAACTTCCATAAAGTGGCAGAGTGATGTGGTGTGTGTCTGTGGAGGTGGCATATCACGTGTCATGGCGTCTAATAATGTGGTTGGGTAGAACATGGTGAGACCAACGTCTGGAATGGCCAGGCTGGCTTCTGCCTGCATCCCTGTCCTCCGCAGGGCTGTGAAGGGCCCCGGCGGCAGGGCCCTCTCCTGGGGGGCTGTGGGAATGCCTGGCTGCGGGTCAGCCCACGGAGGAGCTTTGCCACTGGCCCAGTGTGAGCTCATGGGGACACCCATACCTGTGTGAATATGTGAGAGGACATCTGTGCGTGCCAGTGGGGAACCAGGATGTGTGTGTGTGTCTGAGGTGTGTGTGTCTGTAGGTGTATGGTGAGTGTGTGTTTACGTGTTTGTGGGGCATATGTGTCTCTTGTGGGTGGTGTGAGGTGTGTCTAGGGGAGGCTGTGTGTGTGTGGTGTATGTGTGCATCTGTCTGTCATATGTGTATCTGATGTGTGTGTGATGTGTGTGGGCGTGTGTCTGTGGTGTGTGTCTGGTGTGTGTGGTGTGTGTGTGGTGTGTGTCTGGTGTGTGTGGTGTGTGTGTGTGTCTGGTATGTGTATCTGTGGTGTGTTTTTGTGTCTGGTGTGTGTAGTGTGTGTTGTGTGTGTGTGTCTGTGGTGTGCATGTGTGCACATGGTTTGTCTGTGATGTGTATGGTGTGTGTCTGTGGTTTGTGTGGTATGTCTGTGGTGTGTGTTTGTGGTGGGTGTCTGTGGTATGTGTGTGTCTGTGTGTGTGGTGTGTGTGTGGTATGCATGTGGTGCGTGTGTCTGGTGTGTGGGTGTGTGTCTGGGGTGTGTGTGTGGTGTGTGTGGTGGGTGCCTGTAGTGTGTGTGTCTGTGTGGTGTGTGTCTGTGTGGTGTGTGTGTGTCTGTATGGTATATGTATGTGGGGTGTGGGGCGTGTGTGTGGGGCTTGTGTGTGTGGTGGGTGTCTGTGGTATGTGTGGTGTGTGTGTGTCTGTGTGGTGTGTGTCTCTGTGGTGTGTGTGTGTGGTATATGTACTTGGGGTGTAGGCGGGCGTGTGTGTGTGGTGTGTCTGTGGTGTGTGTATTGGTGTGGTGTGTGTGTGGGTGTGTGTCTGTGTTGTGTGTCTGTGGTGTGTGTGTGTGGTGTCTGTGGTGTGTCTGTGGTGTGTGTGGGTGTGTTTGTGGTGTCTGTGTCTGTGGTGTGTGTGGTATGTGTCTGTATGGTATGTGTATGTGTGGTATATGTGTGTGGTGTGTGTGTGGTGTGTGTGTGGTGTGTGTGTGGTGTGTGTCTGTGGTGTGTGTGTGGTGTGTGTCTGTGGTATGTGTGTGTGTTTGTGGGTGTGTGTGTGGTGTGTGGGTGTGTCTGTGGTGTGTGGTATGTGTCTGTGGTAAGTGTATGTGTGGTGCATGTGTGTGGTGTGTGTGTGGTGTGTTTCTGTGGTGTGTGTGGTGTGTGTCTGTGGTGTGTGTGTGTCTGTGTGGTGTGTGGTGTGTGTGTCTGTGTTGTGTATGTGTCTGTGTGGTGTGTGGTGTCTGTGGTTTGTGTGGGGTGTGTGTGGTATGTGTGTGGTAAGTGTACATGTGGTGCATGTGTATGGTGTGTGTATGGTGTGTTTGGTGTGTGTGGTGTCTGCTGCGTGTGTGTCTGTGTGGTGTGTGTGTGGTGTGTGTGGGTGTGTCTGTGGTGTGTGTGTGGTATGTGTCTGTGTGGTAAGTGTGTGTGTGGTGTGTGTGGTGTGCTGGTGTGTGTCTGTGGTGTGTGTGTCTGGTGTATGTGGTGTGTGTGTTGTGTGGGTGTGTCAGTGGTGTGTGTGGTGTGTGTGTGTGGTATGTGGTATGTGTCTGTGTGGTAAGCGTATGCATGGTGCATGTGTGTGGTGTGTGTGTGGTGTGTTTGGTGTGTGTGTCTGTGTGTTGTGTGTGAGTCTGTGTGGTGTGTCTGTGGTGTGTGTGTGGTGCGTGTGTCTGTGTGGTGTGTGTGTGGTGTGTTTCTGTAGTGTGTGTGGGGTGTGTCTGTGGTGTGTGTGTGGGGTGTGTGGTGTGTGTCTGTGGTATGTGTGTGTGGTGTGTTTCTGTGGTATGTGTGTGGTGTGTGTCTGTGGTGTGTGTGGGGTGTGTGGTGTGTGTCTGTGGTATGTATGTGTGGTGTGGGTGTGTGTGGTGTGTGTGTGTCTGTGTGGTGTGTCTTTGGTGTCTGTGGTGTGTGTGTGTGTGGTGCGTGTATCTGTGTGGTGTGTGTGTGGTGTATGTGTGGTGTGTGGTGTGTGTGTCCGTGGTGTGTGTGTGGTGTGTGTTTATTCGTGGTGTGTGTGTGGGGTGTGTGTGTCTGTGTGGTGTGTGTGTGGTGTGTGCACGTGTCTGTGTGGTGTGTGTGGTGTGTGTATGTCTGTGGTGTGTGTGTGTCCGTGGTGTGCGTGTGATGTGTGTGCATCTCTCTGTGGTGTGTGGAGTGCACAGTCCCAGCTCTCCCTCTGGTGCCCTCTGCCCATGTCTCCATCAGCCCCACGTGTCCCCCTCGTCCCTAGGCCGCATCCGACTGTCCACGTTGCCCTCTGAGGTCCGGCGCCTCATCCATCAGGAAACTGGGTCTTGGGGCCGCACAGGGGACAGCACCCAGCCCGCGTGTGCAGGCGGCTCTGGGGGCTCCCAAGGTGGCTTCCCTCCCGGCCAGGGCGCCTTCCATTCTTCCTTATTCGCGGCCATGGCCCTTGCTGGAAGCTCAGGCAGAAGCCCCTGACATGTCTCATATGGCTCCTGAGGTGGTCCCAGCCCCTGGGACCTGCGGGGCCAATGCGGACTGGGAGCCTCTGCCCCAAGCCACATGGGCCTCGATCCCCACTTGGTGGCCCAGGCATCAGGTGCTGCTGCCCAGAAGGTCCCTGTCAATCAGACAGAAACGGTCCCTTGGGGCCTGGCCTCCTGGGTGCTGCCCGGGCGCTGCCATCCACCCCTCACCAGTGTGGGCCTCGCACCAGTTTGGCTCAGTGAGGAGGACCCGCGAGAGGAGGCCGCTGTGCCTCCCAGGTTCTCCCGGTTCTGCGGCCCAGCCTTCACCTGTTCTCAGGCCACAGCCGAGCTGCTGAATTCCTGGCATGTTTTGCTTGCTTCCACCTGGGATTCAAATTTTAAACACTTGACCTCCATCCTCCTTAAATTCACACATCATGCAACGTGTCTTACAAGAAACCAACACAGGCCGGGCGCGGTGGCTCAAGCCTGTAATCCCAGCACTTCGGGAGGCCGAGACGGGCGGATCACGAGGTCAGGAGATCGAGACCATCCTGGCTAACACGGTGAAACCCCGTCTCTACTAAAAATACAAAAAATTAGCCAGGCGCGGTGGCGGGCGCCTGTAGTCCCAGCTACTTGGGAGGCTGAGGCAGGACAATGGCGTGAACCCAGGAGGTGGAGCTTGCAGTGAACCGAGACTGAGCCACTGCACTCCAGCCTGGGCGACAGAGCGAGACTCCGTCTCAAAAAAAAAAAAAGAAACCAACGCAGCTCCTGGCCCTGCACTACAGCTGAGCTCGCAGGACCTCGGGAGCCACACAAGTTCCTTTTCTTCCCTGCGAAGCATTTGTTGCTGTCTTGACTTTTTGGGCATCATTGAGACAACATGTTGATGTGTATTAACGCCAAGACCATTTCACTTCATGGAGAAGAAAACGCCACTGGGGTCTAATTAAGCCATTGATTTAAAACAATGCTCAGAAAATGGTTGCAGAGACTCTGTGTTCCCTAAGTTACGATGAGTTTGTTCCTGCCCGCAGAAGCCGCCTCGCCTCCGCAGTGCCACCTCTGCTGCCCCCAGCCACCGTCACAGCTGAGTCAAGGTACAACCGCCCAGCAACGCTTTCCAGCAGGGAACGTTGCCCTGAACAGCTCTGACTGTTGAGCGCACGTTAGAAGGCGCCACGCTAGCGCATTCCCCTGCGGTATTTGAAACGACTTCTGTTACATTTGTTGGAGGAATGAGTCAGCAACCCTGAGAGCCTGTGACTCTCGCACCCTTTCCTGGCTCTGCCCTGTGGCCAGCTCCGAGGGCAGCAGGGAGATATTTTATATCAGCACGACCCCAAGGCTTGCCTCTGAGCAGCAGCAGCAGGAGCACCGGCCCACCCTAGGCAGAGCCAGGGTCTGTTCTGGCTCTGACACTTTACAACCATGTGGCCCGGGATAATCTTTCTCATTCCCAATTTCCCTGTTTTTAGTAGAGGGGTGATAACGTCCACCTCCTTCACGAGCTTGTCCTAAGAAGCCCAGGAAGTATGAATGGGAGCGAGGCTGTCATGGGTTGTGTAGTCCGATGGAGGCGGGGGTGATCCTTGACTTGACCCATAGCAGGTGTCCACTGAGTATGTCCTGATCCAATCCGTGCCCTGCACTGCTGCTTCTCCCTACCACCATTTCTCTCCGCGTGCAAGGACAGGAAGCCACTCCAACTTTCCCCTGTGAGGAATTTCAGTAAACGTTCTCAGGGACACCAGTCCACGGGGTCCAGATCCGAGTGCTCTGTTATCCTCAAATCCAGTCCACGGGGTCCGGATCCGAGTGCGCTGTTATCCCCAAATAGTGTTGCAATCCCTTTCCTGGTTGAAGTCAGGTGGACTCTGTTATACTAAGAAGTCTCTGTGTTTGTGCTGCTTTGGAAACGCCTTAGTTCATCCTAGCTTGGCCTCCCTGAGAGCATCGTCTGCACCATCCTCTCTGCAGACCCCTCCTGTTTCCCTGCAAAGCCCCTCCTTGGTAAGTTCCCGTCTGCTCTGCGCCCCTGCTCTCCCCACCAGGTCCCTCATTGCTTTGAAGGCTTCAGACCAGCCTTGGTCTGCAGCCTCCTCTCTTAGTGGTGCTCTGGTCCCGTGAGGCTTACGGCACACATGCGTCCGTGAGAGAAATACCATTGGCCCAGAAGTTCACTCTGGGGGCTGTAAAATTTGACTCCCAAGAGCTGAGAGACGGCTTGCAAAAGTCTGGTTTCAATAGTGAAGAGTTCAGGAAAAACAACCACGATGAATAATTGTCATTGCAAAGACAGAACACTGAGACGTGAAGTGAGTAAGAAGGGGTGAGACAGGCACTCTCTGAAGTGGAGTGAGTTCACCATTGAAACACTTGTGTTAATAATAAATCAAAGCAGTTTTCATGGAATATTCTGTTGTTTTCCTAACAGTATTTACTGCCTGCTCACAGACCCACAGGCAGGGGATACTTTCTGAGTGTGGGAACAAGGTTGCCCCATAGAACCAGGGCCACCGTCTCAGCCCTCAGCCTGGATGCAGGAAGGGGCAGGGAGGACATGGGCCCTGAGGCGCACAGGTCCCAGCTGGGCGGCATCTGTGGCATCTGGTTGTTCTTACCTGGGCCAGTGGCCTCCTTTCTAGTGGTGGCCTACCTGGTGGGGCCTACCTGGCGAGGCTCTGGTGGGTCGAGCTGAGACAGAACATGGTCTACGCCTTCAATGGTGCCTCTCGATCTCCACAGCCCCGCAAACAGCACTCCTTCCCTGTCCCTCGTCATTTCTCGGAGTGGAAACATCTCCAGATCCTAACAAAGCCCATTCCCTTCTGAACAGTTTCCGCTGAAGCTGAGGCAACTGCAATACTTTTAGATGTAGGATTCTGAAATTCAACATGTAGACAAACTTAGGAGGTCAGGCCATGGGAACCCTGAAATGTCATGCAATTTTATGCATATGTAAATTTTCTGGGGCAAAAATCCAAAGCTAGTACCTGATTCCTCAAGGAGCTTCTCAGACCCCCAAATGTTCAGAACATGCTTTGGTGGTCCAAGTCCTCTCTGAGATGAATACAGAGCAGGCCCACATGGAAGGTGTTCCATGAGTCCACGTGGCTCCAAACCTGGGACCCCGAGGTCTAGGGCAAAGCACTCTAGAGACAGGAGAGGTGGTGGTCAGAAAGGAGGAGATACCTGGGCTGATCTGTGTTGTTAATTCTGTGTGTCAACTTGGCCAAGCCCCAGTGCCCAGATATTGGATCAGTTATCAGTCTGGATGTTGCTGTGAAGGTGTTTTTAGAGGAGATTAATCTCAAATCAGTGGACTTTGGGTAAAGCAGATGGCTTTCCGGAATGTGGGCGGGTCTCATCCAATCTGTTAAAGGCCTTAAGAACAAAAGACTGAGAACTCCCCGAGAAGGAGCTCGGCCTGCAGACAGACGCTGAGCTGCAGCATCGGCTCTTCCCTGGGTCCCCAGCCTGCCTCCTGCCCTGCAGACTGTGGACTTGCCAGCACTCGTAGTCACGGTGAGCCAATTCCTTAACATAAACCTTGAGGTAGACAAACAAAGATGTAGCTCTATAGAGAATAGATACAGGTCTATTGGTTGTGTTTCTTGGGAGAACTCTAATACATGGTCTCGTTTTTCTTATTAATATTTATTTAGCTATTACTAAGCTCTAATTATGTTACACACACTATTTTTTTCTCGGAATAACAGTATGAGGTGGGCCATGGCCCAAGAGGTATCCAGCAGGAAGTGGTGGCGGGGAAGAGAACTGGAAACGCCTCCTGTGCCTAGAGCCTCTGGTGGATTCTGGGGAAGGAAGAGGACGGGGTGAGTTTGAGCCTGTGTCTTCTTTCCTTGTGATCGCTAGCGTGTTAGGGAGTGGACCACTTGCCTGAACTTCTGTGCAGTGCTGGTTGTCTTCGTTAGGGTAGAATTTGGCCCTTTGGAAGCATCACTGCATCCACAGCTCCCACACTGTGGCAGCATGCACTCCCTTCTTAGCCCTTCCCTAGCTCCATTTCAAGCTTTCTTGTCTACGCAGCCCCTTCCAAAAGTGAAGACGAGCGAGCTTGATCTAACTCGGGGAGCCTCCAGGACCCCATCTCCTGGGTGACTCATGTCTGCCCCCGCTTTGGGAGGCTGCTCAGATTCCCTCCCACCTGGGCCCTGGCAGGAGGGAGCGCTTCCAGGAGAGCCTCGCGACCCCACCGGGCTTTGCTGGACACAGTGCATGGCAGCTCAGGCTTGTGAAAGGCTCAGATTTGACTTGGCATAAGCTCAGCCGTGCAATTATTCCCACCGGGACACTGAGTTCTCTTTCCCAGCCAAAGGACTTGGCAGAGCCCAAACCCCATGGGGAGGTGAGGGCACCTCGCTCTCCTCTTCTCTCAAGCAGACAGCTCCAGCACTCCTCACCCACATTGACCACACACTTGAGCCTGGCACTCCTGTCATCATCCAATTATGCCTGGAACAGCATGGGGAGGAATGGAGCCACTGCAAAGGCAGGAGGGGAAGAGGGGACTCCCACCCCTGACCTCGCAGCTTTCTGGCGGGCGGCCACCCCTCCCGGACGTGCAGGGCCAGGCTCCCTCCCCGTCATTCTCAGCCATCATCTCGGAAACCCTGGGACAGTGATAGCAGGGTTGGCAGCTGCAGTTGGCTTCAGGACTGTCCTCAGCTCTGGATTTGACATTCCTGGGTGGCTTTGCAGGGCTGCGTACTTTATCTTGTCAGAGGAGGGACATGTGTGAGCAACACCATGAGGTTTAGATTTTCAAAGATGAGCAGCTCACACTCAAGTTGTCCCTGAATGCCAAGATCTGTAGGAGATGGCTGTGTGGCCCCTTCAGGAGGGAGGCCAGGAGCATAAAAGCAGGGGACATGGGGTGGAGTGGAGAGATGCCACCCAGGGAACTGGCAGTTGTTGGGAATGTCAAGTCTCTGTGGGCACCAGGCCTGGGGGTGGGTCTTTGCTATGACGCCTTGCTCAATGCCGACAACCACCTTGCGACATGCTTCTCTTTGGTCACCAGAGAAAAAGTGTCATGAAAACTGGAGAGGTGCTAACAGTGGTCCAGCTTTCATCCTTCACCGTCTGCCTGCAGCCCACAGCAACAGCCCTGTCTCTGACTTCTCCCAAAAACTTTTGCTCCAAATTGGTCTGCTTTGCCGAGTGGGGCATTGGCGCGCCCCGGTTCACAGCTTGGATCACAGGACCCCTTGCACCCCACCCCAGCCCTATCCCAGGAATGTTCTCTTCATCTTTTGAAACCTACACTTTGAGATGCTTCCTCAAGCCTTCTCTGCCACTTGAGCTGCAAGCAGCTTATCTTCTCCCGTTCCCGTGGCAGGATGCTGTCGCTGTGCTCCTGTCCCAGGACGGTTGACAGTGTCTCTCGGGTCACCACCCCCCGCCTGTATGATCGCTGAGGTTTATGACTGGATCTTATGTCTTTGCAGTGCTGGGCACTGGCACGGCTGCTCATAGAAAGGTCCCGACGGACGCTGCAATGGCGGACAATAGAGGGATATGCATGCGTGGCCAGCCCCCGTGATGGCAGGACCGAGGCAGGGCCGTACCTGCATGGCCAGCCCCTGTGACGGCATGAAGACCCCGGACCCCTGGGCTTCTCCCCTGTGATCAGTAGCTCCCCTGACAAACTTTAGGAGTGGCTCCCCTCCACACAGCTGCATACTTTGGGAAAGAGGTTGGGTTTCGCATGAGAAATTCCTATTTTCAAAAGGAGTAGATTGGAAGCTGTGAGTGGGCACTGACCATAAGGAGTTCCTTCCCTGGAAGTCACTCTCTCAGCAGGTAGCTTGGAACAGAGTGTGCTCTTAGGACAGGACGAGAAGCAGAGGGGCCCAGGTGTGTCTGCAGCGGCCAGAGTTGTTTGTGATTGACCTCACTCTTATGAATGTGGGGTACCCAGTGAGTAAGTCTCAATCCAACCTTCCAGTCCAGAGGGGTCATCCACAAATGTCTTCTGCAGGGAAACTCCACCTTGAAGGATACTGGCGAGCTCAAGCTTAGAATGATTGTCTGACATAGTTTAGGAAGATTCTGTCTCATCCTTTTTTCCATCCCATCAAATTTCTCCTGAAACATTTCTACCATCAGTGGTCTGTATTGGGTAGGGTTCTAACATCACAAATAACAGAAACCAAGTCCGGCTCATTTCAGCAGTTAGGGTTCTGATATTGCGGATAACAGAAGATGAATCCAGCTATTTAAGCAGAAAAGGATTTTTATTTGGACTGAATTAAATGGGAGAATCAAGAAGCGGGTTCTGAAAAAGGCAGCAGTCAGGGCAGCTCTGCAGCGACTCAGGAGAAGGAAAGGTGAACACTCCGTGTGCTGCTGGGGAATGGAGAGGCTCCCACCCCTTCCTCACTGCTGGTGTTTCCATCTTGCATGCCTCGCTCAAAGCTCAAAGCCATGGAAAGGGGTGTCTGATGTGGCTTTGAAAAGTGTCCACCCTGGCTTGGGGAGAGGCATCCCTTTGGTCACTGGGCCCTGGTTTCTGGGGACTCAGTGAGTCTGGAGCCCATGGTGTGGAAGATGGAGGAGCTTGGAAAACCTGAGATTCTAGTCTCAGGTTGCTGCATTTAGGGAGATGAAAGAGAGGAAGGGAAGATAATGAACTGCCCTCTGACATGTGAAGTTTGGGGTGGGTCGTCAGGGTGGAGAAGCCAGTTAGCCATCAGCAGAGAGCACAGAGTGAGCTCAGGGCTGGGAGAGACGTGCGGGAATTGCAGGAGATGGGAGCTGCCGATGAGAAAACGGCTAAGGGCACACAGGAAAGTGGGCAGGGTGGGATAGGACGGCGTGGGGAACTCTGACTCTCAGCGATCGCTCGGATGAGGACAA
This sequence comes from Gorilla gorilla gorilla, assembly GCF_029281585.2. Classification (NCBI taxonomy): domain Eukaryota; kingdom Metazoa; phylum Chordata; class Mammalia; order Primates; family Hominidae; genus Gorilla; species Gorilla gorilla. The sequence continues at coordinate 126,378,199 of NC_073238.2, forward strand.
ACAGCTGGCCGTCAAGGCTGGAGGGTGCCCAGGAGGCAGGGGAGGTCGCTGGTGCCGCTGCTGAGCCTGCAGGCCAGCCTCTGCCAGGTACCCTCACCACTCTGGCCTCTCCTTATGCACAGCCTGTTCAGGGACCTTCCTGGACGTGGCCACTGTCAGTCCTTGGGCCTTGGCTGTAGCCTCTGTGGGAAATACTTATAGCAGGTTCCTTTGGTGGAAGCTCATGGAAATTTCTACCATTTTGTAAAAAACGAAATCTTAATTTTAGAGAAAAGTAAAGTCCCTCCCTCCCATAATGCTTTGGAATGGCAAGTTTTGAGAAGAGCCAACCCCAACTTTGACAACAAGACGTGCAAACGCTCCTTCTTTGCCCACTGCCCCCTGCTTTGATGGAACACACGCTTCACATTGACCCACACGCTACCCACACAACGAAGCCGTGCAGCCTGCTCCAAGGACAGGGAGGCCGAGGAGGAAGCACATTGCCCGGGGGCACGTGCGAGGTCGTCCTCGTGCAGGCTCCAAGCTCTGGGCTGGGACAGATGAGACCTGTCCATGCCGAGGCCTCCCCCCTCTGAAGAAGGACGCGCTAACTTGGCACGTGGGCTCCACTGTCTCTGCTCCTTTCTTTTTCTGTGCTCCGTGGAAAAGATCATCGTGGCCCCACACCTCCCGGTGCCCCTGTGCTTCCTTCTGGGCCACTCAGCAGAATTCTCGGGCCCTGTCCATGGCATTTGGGTGGGGGCCATGCCAGTCCTCCATGAGCCCAGAAGCTCCTGGTGCCTTCAGCCATCTTGGCATTGTCAGGGGAGATTTTTTTTTAATTAAAAGTCTGCCTTGGAGTATGTCAAGCACTCCTGTATTTTTGCCATTCTTCTTATCTCTATGGCAACGAAAATATCTCAACATTTACATGGACATCGTATTCTTTGCTAATGTACTATCTGAACCGTGTGTGTGCGGGGGACGCGAGCAGCAGCCGCCTGCTTCTGCCGGCTGGGGTTGCTTAAGTTGCCACGACAACCAAGGGCCCAACGATGTCCTCACAAGCAGCACTAAATGGAAGCTCTAAATTAATTCACCCGCCTGTGTTTTTGTAGCTTGTGTTGTTAATTGAAATAATAGGGATGGCCTTGCCTATACGTTCAGAGCACCTGTCCTATGAAACGGCCTGCCGCGTTGACTTAAGCACACTCAGCCATCAGGCTGACCTCGCGTGAAATGGGGAAAGTGCAGAGACACTTACGTTGTGCCGCTCCGTGTTGACTTGCAGTTGTGGGGAAGCAGCTTCCCTTCTGACAGGCTGGAAACACTGGCAATATAATGTTTTATTTTAAAACTTCACTTATGTCTGCCTTCTTCATCACGGCTCTGAATCGGAGCCCCTCCACAGCTCTGTCACATGCTCGTGCTTGGTTAACGAGGGCAGCAGCCTTCGGTGACCTGTCTGCATTTACCCAAACATCACGGAGGTGGCGCTGAGCGCGTGGGCCTGTGGGCCGCCTGGCTCTCCTTGCCCTCTGAAGCATGGGATCAGGACATGCTCCAGCATGTAGCTCGTAAGGGTATCGTGTGCCATCACCCCTGCCTTGCCAGTTTCTCTGCTTCCCAGGGCTCCCCTATAGGAACAAATTATGAACTTGGAATCCTAGTTGATTTTCCCACCAAGATGAAAATCCTAGGAGTTAAGGACATGAAACTAGAGCTTTCTCATCCATCTAAATAAAGAAACGGAAGCCCAGGTTTTTTGTGACACTCTGCTTCTGATGAAGGTCCTATCTGGGCCCATGGGTTAGATTACAAGGTTAAACACTTACACTTGGGAGGTTGGAGGGAGGAATGCAAGCATATATTTGCATGGTCCCATTTTAAAACCATCACCAGCTGTGGAAATTGGGTTAGCCTGGCCAGTGTCACCTGGAAGGGAGTTGGCAAGCACTGAGTCAAGCATGAGAGCTGGTCTCCAGCCACCTTCCATGACATTCCCTTTTTCTTTAATTCTAGACATTCAGGAATGAGGTAAATGAAGCCATTTTTTGCCCATTAATGCCTTGGCAGATATTTATTTGCCAAACTGGGAAGTCAGTCGCAGGCTGTGAGGCAAGAGCCCGGGGCAGGCCCACACCCCAAGGGACAGGAGGATGCAGAGACTCAGGTGTGGGATGGTCTAGCCTGGGACAGCTGCAGAGACCCGGGACATGGGCTGGTGTAGCCTGGGACAGCTGCAGAGACCTGGGGCATGGGCTGGTCTAGCCTGGGACAGCTGCAGAGACCTGGGGCATGGGCTGGTCTAGCCTGGGACAGCTGCAGAGACCCGGGGCATGGGCTGGTCTAGCCTGGGACAGCTGCAGAGACCCGGGACATGGGCTGGTCTAGCCTGAGATAGCTGCAGAGACCCGGGGCATGGGCTGGTCTAGCCTGGGACAGCTGCAGAGACCCCGGGGCATGGGCTGGTCTAGCCTGGGACAGCTGCAGAGACCCCGGGGCATGGGCTGGTCTAGCCTGGGACAGCTGCAGAGACCCGGGGCATGGGCTGGTCTAGCCTGGGACAGCTGCAGAGACCCGGGGCATGGGCTGGTCTAGCCTGGGACAGCTGCAGAGACCTGGGGCATGGGCTGTCTAGCCTGGGACAGCATAAGCATGGGGCCCCTGCAGGCCCAGTGAAGTCTCAGGCTTCAAAAGAGGAGGTAAAGGGAAAAAAGGCAGGAACGACAAGAACTTATCAGGAGGCAAACTTCAAATGTTTCCCCTCTCTATTGTCATATGGGGTCAACTTTCGCATGTGGTGTAATTTGTCTTTTTTCTTTAGTCCTTTTATACAGTATGATCAGGAGTTGTGAATTTAATTTCTGTTATCCGGTGTCTATCGCTATAGAAAAAAACAACAATAAGCAAACAAGCACATATGCAGAACTCTTTACTTTATTTGGAGTGAAATTCTCATTTTCCTGGCTTTATTGAAAACACTGCTTCTAGAATGTAAAATGTGTACCACAAGAGTCAGATCCTGGGTAAGTTTATCAATAGTGGTTGTTATTGATGAAAAGAGCCAAACTCTAAAATGTTTAAGGAGATTTATTCTGAGCCAAATATGTATGACCATGGCCATGACCCAGCCCTCAGGGGATCCTGAGAACGTATGTCCCAGGCGGTTGGGGTGCGGCTTGGTTTTATATATTTTAGGGAGACATAAGACTTCAACCAAACACATTTAAGAAAAATCAAATACATTGATTTCGTCCAGAAAGGCGGGATAACTCCAAACGGGGGCTTCCAGCTTATAGGTAAATTTCAACGTTTTCTCATTGACAATTGACTGGGTTTATTTAAAGACCTGGCATCAAGAGAAAGGAATGTCTGGGTGAAGATAAAGGACGGTGGAGACCCAAGTTCTTATTTGCAAGGAGGCCTTCAGGTAGCAGACTTCAGAGGGAATCGGTTGTATAATGTTTCTTGTCAGACTGAAAGTCTGCGTTGATGTTAATGGCGGAGAGGTAGAATGAGGCATGTCTAACCCTCACTGCCCGTCATGGCCTGAACCAGTCTCTCGGGTTAAATTTTTAAAGAGCCCTTGTTGAGGAGGAAGTCCATTCTGATGGTTGGGGGGCCTTCATATTTCATTTTTGGTTTCCAGTGTTAATGGTAATAATAACATGAGAGGCTGAAGGGGGAATAGAGAGGATACAGGCTTTGGGGGCCAAAAGGCCAGACTTCCAAGTTCTCAACTTCCAGAGCTTTCTGCAGAGCTTCAATGCCCTGGGCTTCGAGTTCCTAACTCCAAGTCAGAGGGAAGCCACTCCCTCCTGGGCTGTGGGGAGGAACTGGATCTGAAGGGCACTGAGGAAAGAGCACCTCCTCCCTCTACGCAGAAAACAGGATTCCCCACTCGCAGCAAGCACCTAGCGAAGCTGAGCAAACCTGCCCTCCTGTCTCGGCTGCTCTGGCCCTGGAGGGCGGCTCAGCCCCACCTCAGGAGCAGCCGGGGCTGCTCCCAGGGTGGCTCCAGGCCTCCTGGGCACTGGTAATCACTCTAATGGTTTTCTGACTGCTGATTTTAAAGGCGTTACCAGGAAGGCTTTTACAAGGATGACTTTTACTTTATAGCTGCAACACAATATGCACTGTACTGTCTTTTCATGCCTTCAGCTAAACACATCGCTGACCCAAGTAGGAGCCCAGTGCACCCACAGCTGCCGAGCCTCAGGAGCAGAGCTTGGCTTACTGCAGGGAGGGGCAATTCTAGTTCTGTGGAGGGTATGACTTTTTGTAGTTGGGTCTAGCTTTTTGTTATTGCTCGTAGAAAGCCAAATTACACTTTGTTTGAGGAGATAAGATTTCCACCCCAACTTAAAATGTTTTTTCCTTTTAAAAGAAATCATAAGTCACTGTGGCCATACATGCTTGATTTCAATTAAGTGACAATTTTAGGCAGATTTGCTGCCAGAAATAATTGGGCAGTAAAAGAAAAACAACAGGTATCATGTATAACTGTTGCTCATACTCATAGTTATCATTGACACGTAAAGGTGCCATTCCCCAATTGTCCTCCAAAAATATTTAAAAAGTTTTCCAATGTTTGAATACCTGCACTTGGCTAGTTTTAAAGTAAGCGTATATCACTAAGCATACATTTGAATATCCACACCAAATACTTCCCTTTTACACAGATTTGTGCAGTTTAAATAAGAAAAAGGCTGGTGGAGATTGGGTGATACTCTGGAATCCAGAGGATTTTTACTGTTTGAGAAAATACAATCATCAGACCCTTGGCTGAATGATATCAAATCAGGAACTGGGTTGTGAATTGAAAATTAATTTGGGAGCATTTCTAAGTAAATAATCGGGAACTTGGAGAAGTTAGAGCAGATGCATCCCACAGAAGTACAGACCTCAGCTCTTCACTGATCAGTGAGTCCAGCCGCAGTTACTGTGGCTTCTTCCGGCCCAGCGTCCGGCACATAATCACCGGGATCTGTGCGTTCATGGGTGTGAGGGCCCTCCAGCCGAATTTCTGGTGATAAGTGATGAATCATGAGAAACAACAACGGAAGTTTAGGCTTCAAATCAGTCTTATTTCATTTTGCTTCTTGAATTTACTAGTTCATTATTGCCTTATAGTGATTTTTCCCATACCTTTGTATATTTAATTTCCTTTTTAATAGACAAACTGTCATGGGAGGTTACACAAAGCATTATTATTCAAAGGAATGTTTATATCACTCAGATAAATATCATAGTGCATTATGGATTGGGAGTGTATTTATTTCATATACAACAGAAAAATGACTGTGTATTATCAAGTAAATACATGCTATATTTAAATAATGTGATAACAATCACCAATCGCCTAGTTTTTCCTTGGTGTTCTGAAATTAGAATATACAGAAAGGCAAATTAATATTTAAACTCTCTGTATAGTTTTGAGAATCCATAATATGCATAACAAAGAGAGATGACTTTGGGCCATGCGGGGTACGATGGTATCGTGAATGGATTGACTACAGGGGGCCTGCAGAAGTCACACGCACTCAGGGGCCTGAAGAACTGGGGTAATACCTTGAGCACTAAGATAATTCCATTATTATTGAAAGCATTTATTGCCTGTGGTTCCTCTGTGGGCACCGTATAAAGTACTTGAAACAAAACAATTTGTGATCTTTATGTGCTTTGAAATCCAGGCTACAGATAGAACAAACAGGCTGAGGTTAACTGTGTAATTATTAAGCACACATAAAACACGTGTGTTATTTTATGCACGTCAAGGGTGGTCTCTGAAAAGAGAGGTGAGACACAGGAGTGAAAAGTTTCTACGAGGCGGCGTCTCTCAGCGTGGGAGGTGTGCGGCACTGACTTGGGGATCGGTCAGAGCTGCTTTCAGACAAATGGCCCGTCCAGGACAAACCTCCCGCATCTCTAGCTGTTTAACTCATTTCATTTGGTTTTCTACCCTCTGTTTAATCCAGCACAATTTCCTATCTACCCCTGGATGAGTTAAAAGTAAAACACTCAAGTTCAAATCTGCCCTAAAATCCTCGGAAGGATGATGAATTTAGTCAAAGATGCCCCGCTATGAGAAATTCAGCCATGACACATTCACCGCGACGCCTTTCAGCTACTGAAAGAACCTACAGATTTGTCCTTCTCTTTTTCCATTCCTTAGCAAATTAAAAAGAAAAGAAAAAAACAAAAACAAAAACAAAAAACAAATGAAGAAGCAACTGGTACGAGCAGATTTGGTGCAAGAGAACCAATCGCAGGAGCCGCCCAAGCTCACTTAGGAAAAGAGCTGAGCGACAGCAGCTGCACCCAGAAGGTGGAGACCACATGTGAACCCAGGATCCCAGGCAGCACAAGGCTAGAGACCCTGCAAGCAGCCATGGCTGTGCGTTCATGCGGAGCGTCATCACAGCCAACACGGTCTTCCTCCTGGTTAACCAAGATCCCGTTTCAGCCATTCTGGAATTGCAGGGCTGGCCAGAACGTTAGGAACAATACGTGCAATGCCTTCATTTTGTGAGTAACTGGTGTCCTGAAGAGGTGACACCCCTTGCTCAGGACGACTGTAAGAGAGGTCATGGCCGAATGGGGACCCCTCTAATTTGAGATTTGTGTAGACAGATAAACCTTCTCCATAAGAAACCATTCACATAAATAAGCCACTCTGCCTGATCAGCACCCTAATCCCTTCAAAATGTCCTAGCATAGCATATTTTCTTTCTCTGTTTTGAGAAGAATTTTGAATACATGTGATATGTAACATATAAAATATACTGTGATATAAAGTATATGATAAGTAAAGATATTATACATATTTTTAATAGGCACCTGGGAGATTCCGGAAACTGCGTCAGTTTCTCTAAGTCAGTATCTTATAAAATCCTCAGAAAAACCCTCCCAGGCAAATAATATTCATATTTTTAAAAATGGGGGAAGTGAGATGCACAGAGGTTAAATTTTTTACCCCACTGAGTGAATGAGCAGTGGCAGGCGTGGGGCCCACACTCTTGTCTGCCAGAGTCTGTTTGGGCAGCAGAGTGTCACAGCATGTCCATCTTCCCTAACCTGTTTCATTCTCTAAACATCGATTTAAACTCAGACACCCCATTGAGAGTCCAGCACAGCCAGGTCCCAGAGGAGCGGCTTCTTCCCAGCACAGCCAGGTCCCAGAGGAGCGGCTTCTTCCCAGCACAGCCAGGTCCCAGAGGAGCAGCTTCTTCCTGAGTCCTGCATAGACAGGTCCCTGAGGAGCAGCTTCTTTCTGAGTCCTGCATGTCACTTGTCTTGCGATTCCTGCGGTGGAGGCCATGTCATTGATGCAACTCCACTCCCAGCCCTGAGTCTTGCAAAAACCTTATTTAATGCCTTGGAGCTGAGTGGATGGCGACACCAGCTACATGACAACCAAGGACCAGGCATCCAGGATCCGAGTGTGTGCTGTAATCAAAGAAAACTTAATCCACCACATATTAGTGACATGCACAACAGTCATTCTGCACATGGTCATTAGCCATCAATGGTAAGCAGCTCTGGTAAACGGCAGTAACTGGTATGCTACTACAAAGCCGAATGCCTTGACCCCACTTTCTGTCTTTATTTTATTGATCCCGATGAATGGCATCAACGTCAACAGTTCCCTTAACTTTTCCACGATGGAGTCCTCATCTCAATGCCCCTCCCCTCATCCGCCCCATCCCTGCTTCTTTCTCTCTTCATCTCTCTTTGCATTGTGCACACACACATGCACCCTCACACACATGCACACATACGTACGTGCACACATACATACGTGCACACATACATACGTGCACACACACGCACAGACAGCTGAAGATTCCCGTGATGGCCCATTTGCTCAGTGTTGCCCCACACAGCATCTGCCAACACTGTGCTTTAGTGGACGGCAGTATTTATGGCGCCTTACACAGTATTGTCAGATGCAGGACTGACCTTGTTCTGGAGGACAACTGAGGCAACCTCTGCTGTCTCCCCTGGCTGCCACAGCCATGCCATGGCATCAACACCCCAGGAAGGAAAGCTCCTGCTGCCTGCAGTCCAGAGGATGCTTGGGATTCCTGGCCGTAAATATACTGAGCTTCCCCGCTCATCCTCCCACTAATGGCCGACAGTCTGGGCTTTCCTTCTCTTTGTTCTGTCTCCCAGGTCTATGACCTCGCCTTTGAGAATGCAAAGTGACCATAAATAGTAGGGCTCCTGAAAGATTAAAGGAGGCACACTTCTGAATATTTTGTAATTACAGATAGATAAATAGATAGATAGATAGATAGATAGATAGATAGATGACAGATAGAGAGGCAGAGAGATGCATGTATATGATATGCCTCCTACCTTAACCATCTCATAAAAACACCCGTGGTAGCGCTGCGATGCTCAGTGATGTTCTGCTGTATTTCCATGTTGGGCCGTTCTCTGCAAGGGAAGACCTTGTTGATTCTGACCAGCTTCTGCATCAGAGCTTCTCGGTCTGTTCACAGGAAGAGGTCACAGAGTCTACCATGCGTCTTGGGTTCAGGGATGGGTGCACACTCACACATGCAGACACACGTTTCCACCTTTGAAAACGCGGAAGGAATAAAGGATACTGTTGTGCTTTGAGAACTCAGATATCTCAGGGGAAGGAGGCTAATGCGTGAGAGTTCCATTCAGTGAATGAACCAAGTCATGAGAAATCACTCTTCAGGGGTGAGCTGAGAAATCTCTTCGTGCTGTAAATGCTTCCTGGCTCTAGGGAACCTTGAGATCGTCCGCTACTTGGGTGAGGATGGCGACACTGGATAGGAAGTCATTGATACTGACATGCAACTTCTCAGGAGGAGGGGGTTTGGGTGGGGAGGGGGAAGTCATTGATACTGACATGCAACTTCTCAGGAGGGCGGGTTTTGGGTGGGGAGGGGGAAGTCATTGATACTGATGTGCAACTTCTCAGGAGGGAGGGTTTTGGGTGGGGAGGGGGAAGTCATTGATACTGATGTGCAACTTTTCAGGAGGGCAGGTTTTGGGTGGGGAGGGGGGAAGTCATTGATACTGACCTGCAACTTCTCAGGAGGGCAGGTTTTGGGTGGGGAGGGGGAAGTCATTGATACTGACCTGCAACTTCTCAGGAGGGCAGGTTTTGGGTGGGGGGGGGAAGTCATTGATACTGACGTGCAACTTCTCAGGGGGGTGGGTTTTGGGTGGGTAGGGGGCTACATGGTGATTAGCCACCATGGGGAAAGCAAGCCTGTGGTGTACCACCAAAGGTGAGTTTGGATACCTGTCGGATGGTCATTGATATAAAGGGCTAATAGCAAAGCCATTGGCATTTCTGTTAAGACTCTCATTGACTTGCATTTAATATACTCCGCTGCCAGTGGGAGCTGAAGGGCCAATTTGCTTTGGTGCTTTTTTGTGCATTAGTGTCCATTATAAGGTAATGGGTGTCTATCAGTGTCAGAATGTCAGCCACCAATTAATTCAGCTCACCACTTCTTCCCAGCAATTGCTTATCACTGGACCATCCCAAGCCACATAGTACTAAATACCTTTTTGACCACTGCAAATAGCATTTACGGCCAACAGGAGGGAAAGTGACATTTAATGTCTCATAATTAAACTGGCAGGCAATATTGATTATGACAGAGGTTTTTTTTAGGAGAGGACTTTTTATAGAAGGATTTATATTTCATGTTATATATATGTTATGATTTATGTTAAGTATTGTATATTAAGTATTAATAAAGTATGGGTTATATATTAAAAATTATATATTAAGTGTTAGATGTAGACTATATTTGATAAGCTATTTCATAAATATAAATAATATTTATTTATTTAATTTATTTATTTGAGACAGAGTCTCACTCTGTCACCCAGGCTGGGGTGCAGTGGCATGATCTCGGCTCACTGCAACCTCTGCCTCCCAGGTTCAAGTGATTCTCCTGCCTCAGCCTCCTCAGTAGCTGGGACTACTGGCAAGCGCCACCACGCCTGGCTAATTTTTGTATTTTTAGTAGAGACATGGTTTCACTATGTTGGCCAGGCTGGTCTCAAGCTCCTGACCTCAGGTGATCCACCCATCTCAGCCTCCCAAAGTGCTGGGATTACAGGCATGAGCCAGCACACCCGGCCTCCAATTTTTAGTTTTTTGAAGTTTTATATCTGGTTAGAAGAGATAATATATGTGGAGTGATTGATTATGTTTAGAAGAAAACCTGATAGAGATGCAGTCAGCATCAAGAAGCCACAGCCACCCAGGAGAGCCCTGAGCTCAAAACAATGGAATTCCAAAGCCTGGACAGTTCAACAAAGACTGAGCCACGGGGGTGGCATGAACTATAGGCCCCTCCTGCCCATGATGAAAGAGGAAGAAACCCCTCCTGCATGTGGTAGTTTGGGTGGAGGGGCCACTGACCTAGCTGCCGGCCTCGAGGGAGGGCTTGGGAAGCAGGGACGTGGAAAGAGTGCAACGCGCAGAGGGGACGTTTAGTGACAGAGGTGACAGTCACAGGTGATGTCCCAGCCCTCAGAGCCCAGGCCTGTGGCATCCCACTAACCTGCACCTCCCGCACGCCTGAATTGTAGCTAGCATTGCTCGGCTCAGCAGGTGATCAGTGCAGAAGCCTTTGGCCAAGGACTTGGGGGGGCCGTAGGCTCTTTATCAATCCATGAAGATATGTGAGATTTTTTCAGAATTGAGGATGAGAAAACTACAAAACTGTAATTCATACTTTTTTTTAAATTTAAAATTTATTTTTTTCTGAGACAGGGTCTTGCTGTGTTGCCCAGGCTGGAGTGCAGTGGTGCATTCACGCTCACAGCCTTGAACCCCTAAGCTTAAGTGATCCTCCCGCCTCAGTCCCCCAAGTAGCTGGGACCACCAGCACGTGCCTACCACACTGGCTAATTCATTTTTTATTTTTCCATAGAGATGGAGTCTTGTTATGTTGCCCAGGGTGGTCTCGAACTCCTGGGCTTAAGTGATCCTCCTGCCACAACCACCCAAAGTGCTGGGATTTCAGGCACGAACTACTGTGCCTGGCCCCTAAACTTTCTAATTAAATGTTTTTAAAACAATATCAGGTCAAGTTTGCGAAGGTTACACTGAGTTTCCATCGCAATTGCACCGCCTTTGGAAATGGCTTATAAGTCAGCTTTCCTTACTCATCAAGCACCCCTGAGTGTGCAGAGAGAGTGCCAAGGCAGCCTCACCAGCTGCAAGTCACGTGAGTTCGCGGCTGCCAAATGGCAGTGCAGAGGAGCACGCAGCAGCGCCTGGGAGGCGCTCGGCTCCCTCCAAGTCCCTATTACGTTAATTTACTTCCTGGTCATAATCACCCATGGGATGAGTGCTATTGCTATTTCCATCCTATAGACGAGGCAGAGAGATTTTAAGTAACTTTTTTCCAGATCCTACAGCTTGGAAAGGCGGAGCTGGGCTTTCCACACGGCACTTCAGCACCGTCCCATGCTGTCTCTCAAAAGAACAATTATAAAGTCCTTCCAAAGCTTTAAAGCAAAAATCAGTTTAAATGTGAGGTATGTGGGCACTTGTTTGTTTCAAATGATGTGCAGCAGTGCCTTTCAGTGCAGTCAAGGGTGCTTGGAGTTCTCAGCACCTCCGGAGACCTTGACGGTGATCAGGAATGGAAACCGCATGGATCAATCAAATTGGCTCCCAGGGTTGCACTAGAGGCTTTGCTGCAGAGCCCAGCCTGGAAAATGACGGCCACATTCCCCGTGGCCTTGAGCCCAGCGTGTTCACCAGCCATGACGGCCCTTTGCCTTTTGTCTGTCTACACCCACCAGACCCAGCTGGACGAGAGGGACGGATAAGGGTGCTGCCTGGTCAGGGCTGCCTTCTTTAGCCCTTCTCAGAATGAGAGTCAGTCTTGTCTGAATGTGCAATCTTTGAATGAAATCAGATTGTTCCTATTTGTCATTTTATTAGCAACTCATTACAGCCATTTCTTTGGGATTAAAAAGAGAAGAAAGAAGGAACATAAGTAAAAAGAGTGAGCTAATGGCTCACCCAGAATGCTGTGGCAATTTATGGTGTCTTGAATGAAATGACAGAATTGCCATAATGTTAAATTTAACATGTTTTATTTTAGCAATACGATCATCTGATCATATCTCCAAGCTCAGCCAGCATTACAAAAGTAATTTTTATAGTTGTAAATTCATTCACTCTAAGATGGTTCAGAATTACTTTAGAGATCACATTAGCAAATTTTCAGCTTAAAAGTGACTTTACCCTGTCATGTGTATCACTTCAGTGGTGGGAACAGAATGGGAATGTCTTCTGCACATAGAGAGAAATGGAGTGAACGCCTCATGGACTTCAGGCTTTCAGAGCACGAATTGTCGCAGGTGCTTTCTCCTCTTAACAGTGTTTGCCAATATTTGTTTCTCCCCTCCTGTCTTGGGTACCAAGGCTCTCCTCAATGTCTCTGTCCTTCTCCCTTTTGACATTGCCACCAGGACTTAAAAAGGTCAGGGAGGTTGCCCGCAATGTGCCTGCTGTGAGTAAGAGTGTCCCGGCTATGAGGACCACCATGTCGCATGGATGGGGCCTGCTGGAGGTGCTGCTGGCAGATTTGTGGGCCTAATTCCGGCTTTGGGGAAGGGCAAAGCCCTGTTCTCATGAGTAGAGGGGTCGCACAGAATCCTCAGCGCGTATCCTGCTAATTGCTGTAGCCCCTCCTAGTAACTCTTAATAAACACGACTGGTCATGCACAGAATGCAAAACCCTTTTCTCTCTGTTGGCAGTTTCTCAGGCTGAGAAAAAAACATCTGTGGGGGAAGATTTGGGACCCGTGTCTGCATCTGCTACCTGGACTCTCATTAAACAGATGACGTGATGAAGCAATCAGAAAGCCTGGACAGCTGCTCACCTCCAGGGCAGCTTCTTGGGAAGATAGTGAACAATTCTGGGGGTTAAGAACTGTTTTTAAAAGAAAACACTAGGGAGGCTGGGGCAGGAGGATCGCTTGAGGCCCAGGAGTTGGACGCTGCAGCTAGCTATGATTGTACCACTGCACTCCAACCTGGGTGACAGAGCAAGACCTTGTCTCTAAAAAATAAATAAATAAACCTTTAAAAACCAAGCGCAAGGTTAGCCTTCCACTGAACCCCGCCACTGTCCAGCATCCCGTGTCTTGGTGCCCACTCTGAGGCAGGGTTGGATGTGGTTTGCAGCAGGCCCTCCAGGGCTGGTTTTCATCCTGACTTCATCGCTGATGCTGGCTGACCCAGGAGCCTGGCTCCCTCCCTCTAGGCCATGTGGCACTGTGACCCGCTCCCTGGGGCCATGGCAACTGAGGGGAGAAGTGAATGCTTTGCTTTGGGCTTTACTCTGTAAATTCTGCTCATAGGGAATGCTCTGGATCCTTGCCCAGATTTCTCCCATCTTCTCTGGGCCAGCCCTTTCCTCAGGTGGAGCTGGGAAAAGAGGCCAAGGACGCAGCTCTGGGAGACGACCTTCCAGGGCAGCCTTGGAACACCATGTCCCCAGCATCTCTGCTGGCAGGACCGCCATGCATGAGTGGGAAATCGCTCACAACCTGCTCCCATCCAAGAATGACCATTAATGTCTATTTTGGCCACTTCTCAAGTAATTGTCAAAGCCCAGCTGGGAGATGCCCGCACACAGAGCCCTGGGCCCAGGCCACAGGGGCACACCGTTCCTACCTTCCTTTGAATCAATTGTTTCATTTAAACTCAAAGCAAAATATTTAAACAGACCAAGTAATATTTCTTTTTCTAATCCAGGTGTGCACATGTGCGTGAGCCCTGTGTTTTCCCTTTCTGCCTCCACTTTTACAGATCTGTGAAGTGAGGCATTCGGCACGGTGGTGGTGAGACACGTGGGGTCTGGGGGCCAGGCTCCTACATCCTCACTGTGCTGACTGCATAGACCAGCGGCAGCCTGGGAAGAAGAGGTGCCAGGCGGCAGAACAGGCCAGATTGTGTCCAGGAATTGAAAATGCATGTGTATTTTTCTCATCCCTTATTTTTAGAGAAAAAATATTTATTGTTACTTCTTTCTTAAAGCTTCATTTTTAGTTAGCTTCTTATGAGTTCCACATATGGAAGCGTTTCCATATTTTCACAAATCTAAGTTAATGATACCTTTACAACCAGCCCCCCAATGCTCAAGTGGCCTCCAGAAGATGATGAATAACATAAATGAAATAAAATCATCAGCTGAAGAAAACGTCTAATGTATTTGTTTCTAAAAATTCTTGTGGCTGACTCTATTTTATTTTATTTTTGGATGGGGAGAGAGTTGTCTTGTTTGTTGCAAATTTATCTTTAGGTTTGAGAGAACAAAACACCCGATTTTCTCCCTTGTCTGATATTAGCATTATAGACACAGTACTACTCATAGGAACATTTTTTACTCAGAGAGCGGCCATCTCTTTACATCTCTACTGTAGAATAAGAACTTCTAGCACTTGCAATAGGTTCCTAAGCTGTTAGATGAGCCCCGTTTGATAGGAAGAGGAAGGGAGGTGCTGAGGTGTAAGAGTTGGTTCCAGGCCCCACGACTCTCAGGAGGATGAGCTGGGACTTGAGACCCCTTGGGCTCTGAAGCTTGTGGGGTACCCCCCAGCAAGTTCCTCAACTTCCAACACCCTGGTTGTCTCCATTCTGGAATGCCAAGTGTCCAGTGGGTGATTTCCAAGGAGCTCACCCTCTCTGAGTGCTAAGTCCTGTGCAGGCAGAGACAATCCGCATAAAAACACCTCAGAGCCAGAAAGACCTGCAATAAATGGCTGATGGAAATTCACATTTTAAACTCAACAGGGAGAAACAATAAAATGATCCCTTTTTATTTGTTAATATGATTTTATTATTTCCAAATGTTTGATTATAACTACATTCAAAAGGAAACATTGATGCCATATTAAAGAATATTAAAATATATGAGAATAAAAACTATGGTGCCAAATAAACCTTGTTTAATTCTCCTGAATGGAATTCAGGCCAAGGAACACCGGAAAGGGGAGGAGGCAGGTGTCTTCAGTTTGCTTCTTTTTAATGAAATATAACTAAAAAATATTAGCTTCTTTCAAATTTATGAAAGAAACTGAATTCAATTTCAATTGAATTGCCTGATAGAGCAGTCGTTATTCCTTCGCAATATCTAGTGTCAACAGACTACAAGAAAACAAGGACCCTTCTTGTTAAGCAGGCATTTCCCCATGCATATGGCATGCATGTGACATTTCTGCACACGCTGGAAAGTTGAGGTTGAGGACTCATTTACTTTGCTCTCTCTGGGTGTCCAACCGTGACTGATATAAATATTTTATTAGGCAAACCTGCAGGTTTCTGAAGATTATATGTCTTATCAAGTTGACCCTTATAATTATGTTGTCTTCTGCAGCCATGGGATTGCTTTTAATTTTGCAGTTCTTTGGTAAATATTGAACCATAAGAAAGGTATACAATTGTAAGCACAGACGGCTGAGGATAAAAACCATGTAAACAGAATTCCTCGACGTGGGAGGAAAGATGCACTTCCGTTCCGTCACTCCAGAGAACTGATCACACGGAGATGAATCGAGGGAGAGGATGAACCGGGCTCACACTTTCTGACCCTCACTTTGTAGCCAGCCCGCTACCAGGGCCTTGGACTACCCTCTCCCTTTGTATGTTGCAATGAAACTTTGGTAGTGAAATCCTGGGCTGCCTGAGGAGGGGCTGGGCTATGGGGGGTGGGTGCTTATCCATTTGTGTCCCCACCTGTTTCTTCTCATCATCATTGTGCGTTTCAGCCCCCCATGGCCGGGGCTGGCCTTCAAAGCGCTGTGTGCACTGCTTTTCTGTGCAGGTGCCTCTCTCTCCTGCCTGGGGCAGCGCCGGGTGGAAAGGAGACCCTTAGCTCCCAAGTGTGCACCGGGAGGGGCGGCCCCAGGCTGCCTGGCATCCTTGATGTGCCGGGTTCCCTCTTTGGGCCTGTTTCTCATCTCCATCCACGCCCCAGGGAACTGGGCCCAGCACAGGGTGTCTTTGACACTCATGGAGGCAGCACCTCGAGTGCGCCTGGCAGGGGCCGGCCGTCGTCCCCTACTGGGGCCAGCGCTGTGTCACCCACTTCTCTCGCTGCCCTTCCCATCCTCCTCACTTCAAGGATAATTACCTCTCTCATGCCCCACTCAGGTGTGCCTCACGCAGATCTCTGGAGAAATGTTGAGGAGCTGAACGTGGTGGCAGGTGGGTTCCTGGGCCCTGCGGGACATGAGTGTAAGTGTGGGAAGCCGTGCTCTTTCCTTTCTGCCAGCAGCGTCTCCGGTGTGTCTGTGACACGGCTGGCTGTGGGCTCAGGCCTTGTGGGGAGCCAGCCGCTCCGGTGTGGCATCGGGCCCTGCAGCATAGAGGCTGCCCTGGCTCTCAGCCGGGCGAGCCTGGTGGCCTCAGGCACACGGTGCCCTCACCAGACACTCACCCTGGGAGAGAGGTACAGAGCCAGGGCTGCCAGGGTTCCAGGACCAGGCTGGGCATGGCAGGGCGGGGACACTTCAGTAGGCTTGTGGTTCTCACAGTGGCTCCAGCCCAGCCCCAGGAACCTGAAATCGAGGTCTCTGGAAAGCAGGCAGCGAGTCCCATGTGTATAGGCGATTTCACTCCAACCTGGGACACGAGAGGTGTGGCTTATATTCTAGAAAGAGCACAGGACTAGTGGGATTGGGGGGCTCCCCTCACATTTGTGGTGACTCTCAGATGTGGGATGAATCCTGCAGGCTGAGCAGGGGGCTGATGGGTGACCGTGCACATCCTAATTGATGGAGGAGCAGTGGGAGAGGCCAGGAGGCGGGGTGGGGGAGAGGTGGGAACAACTGCCTTTGGTGGTGCTTTCACGCAGCACTGTCATCCCTGTGGCATGGATGCCCTGTGGGATCCCCACCCAGCCCCTTCGCGGGTCACAGGCCCCTCCGGTTAGCATGACTGCTCACAGCCATAGGTGAGGCTGCAATAGGTGAAGTGGAAAGGGCTGAAGAGGACACAAACGGTGGACGCTGCCCGGCAGCTGGGAGAAAAAAGCCTGAACCCCCCAACAGAGGCTGGCCCTGTGGCTGGGGCCGGCGGGGTGCGGGACCACAGAGAGGCCTGTGGAGCCTCTGTTGTGGTCCAGCGAGAGAAGGCTGGTTGGGGTGTGCTGGTGGGACCCCGCCAATGCCTGCCCTTTGGAACCTCCTTGACTCCAGGTGAGCTGGCTGTTCACATCCACACTCCACCAAGCTGAGCTGACCCATCACATCACTGCTCAGGATCCGGATTCTGCCAAGTGGGGGCGGGATCAGAATCTCCCTCGCAGAACAAGACGAGACTTAAGTGAGATGATGCCCACGGGGCTGATGGCGGGCGTTCCTTCCACTGTGCCAGCGTCTCTGTCAGGGGCCCACTCTGTTACGGTCACTGTGTCATTTCTCCCAGCCGTGGCAGAGCTGGGACTTGAACCCAGGGCCCCCTACTTTCTGATTTCTTGTTCCCTTGCATCAGCACACGTTCCTAACTATAATGATAAGGCTTACACCCTGCTCTGTGAAACCCACACCGTTAACACGCATCAGCATGTGGAGTCTTTACCATCCGCACCTCCCAGATGAGGAAACTGAGGCAGGAGAACTGTGCGACGGGGAGGGATAGAGTCTGCATCCCAGGCGGTCAATTGTTAGGACTCAGGACAGATGCATCATGGCAGCCATGGCCTTCCAGGGGACCTGCCTAGGGCGGTGGCCTCCTGGTGCCTCTCCTTTCCTTCTTCCCTGACGCTGCCCTATTCCGCACCCTGTTCTAAGCTGGTAGCCTTTGGGGGAAGTAGTAAAGTAAAATGGAATGGATTCCTCTCTCCTATAAATGACACATGTAAGACCAATTCAGACTTGAGCATTCACTCACCAGTGACAAGTTGTCAGTATCTCCCTGGAAAAAACGGCCTCAGTTGGCTCTGTTCTTTGGGTCTTTCTCAGTTTTACATTTCTGAGTTGTACGCTCAAGCACACTCCTCCTCTCCTTCATCCTCTCCTGCCTCTCCTCCCCTCCCCCACCCCTTTCCACCTCTGTCCACCTCCCCCTCCTCTTCCCTTTCTCCTCCTCCTCTTCCTCTTTTTCCTTTTCCTTCTCTTTGTTCTGTACTGTAATTAAGTTGCCTTAAAGTAATTTTTCATTCTATTCTGAAATAAGGATAAATTCACAGGAAGTTGCAAAGACATGTACAGGGAGGCGGCAGATGCCCAAACCCTGCCTTCCTCAATGGAGGCTTTTGCATGCCCGTAGGACAATATTGAAACCAGGACACTGACAAGGGCACCCTTCAAGGCCTCATTTCAATTTCACCAGTTGTGCACGACACATTTCTGGTGTGAACACAATTCTATGCCATTGCATCACGTGAGCCTCAATCAAGCTATTTCATGGCACCATCCCTGGCAGATGAATCACCCCATATCACACAGTATGTGCTTTTTGAGGTTGAGCCATGTCACACAATCTTCTTGAGGTTCACCCAGTTTTTGTATGTATGAATGATTTGTTCCTTTGCATTGCTAAGTAGTAATCTATGCTGTGGATACATGTTGGTGACCATTCACCCACTGGAAGCTGCTTGGATTGTTTTCAGTTTGGGCTTCTCTTGTATAAAGCTGCTATGGCCATTCATGTCTAGGTTTTGTATGTACCTAAGTTTCTTTGGAATACATGCCTAGAAGCACAGTTGCTGGGTTATATGGGAAGTTGATTTCAGTTTTTAAAGAAACTATCCAACCATTTTCCAGAGTAGCTGTACCATTTTACATTCCGGCCATTAATGTATAAGTGACCCAGTTTTACCTCATCCTCACCAACATTTGGTGTTATTATTTTTGTTTTCAGTACTGTGATAAATATACAGTGATATCTCATTGTGGTTTTAATTTTCATTTTCCTAATAGCTGATAATGTTGAACTTCTATTCAGGTACTTATTTGAATGTCCTCCTGGTGAAATATCTATTCATGTCTTTTGCCCATTTGCTCATTACGTTGAATTTTGAGATTTCTTTCTATAGTTTAGATGCAAGCTCTTTGCCAGGTATATCATTTGCAAATATTTTATCTTGGTCTTTTCTCATCCTCTTGACATTTAAAAAAAAGTTGATGAGTTCTAATTTTTCAATTTTTTCCTTGCTTTTGATATCAAGTCTAAGCATTCTTTGACCAGCCCTAAGTCCTGAAGATTTTCTCTTGTAATTAGTTTTTCCTAAAAGTTTTAGAGTTTTATATTTTACCTTAAGCCTGTGATCTATTTTGAGTTAATTTGTGTGTAAGATGTGAAGTTTGGATCAAGGTCCATTTTTTGTGCCTATGAATGTCCAATGGTTCCAGCACCATTTGTTGAAAAGGCTGTCCCTCCTTCATTAAGTTGCTTCCACACTTTTATCAAAAATCTGTTGGGTGTATTTGTGTGTGTCTATATCTGGATTCTGTGCCCTGCTCCACTGATCCATGTGTCTGCCCCTCTGCCAACACCACACTTGATTACTATGGATATGGTGTGTCTCCAAATCTGGTAGACTCTTTCCTTCTACTTTATTCTTCTTTTTCAAAATTCTTTTGGCTATTCTAGGACATTCCTATTTTCATATATATATATATATATATATATATATATTAGAATAGGCTCATCTATGTTTACAAAAAAAAAGTGCTAGGATTTAAATAGCAATTATATTAAACCTATACATCCACTTGGAAATATTTGACATTTTCACTATGTTAAGTCTTCTAATCCGTAAATGTAGTATGTCTCTCCAATTATTTAGGTCTTTTAAAATTCATTTCTTCATACGTATTCTGTATATCTTTCTTCCTTTGGAGCAATTATAAGTGGTATTAAATTTCTGCTTTTGGTTTCCACTTGTTTATTGTTAGTTTATAAAAATGCAACTGATTTTTGTATTATATCCTAAAACCATGTTGAACTCATTTATTAGTGCTAAGAGTTTTTGCAGATTCCTGGAATTTTCTGTATGGAAAGTCATCTGCAAATATAGACAGTTTTCTTTTTTCCTTTCAATCTATATGCCTTTCATTTTCCTTTCTTGCCTTATTGTCCTGACTAGAACTTCTACTACTAGGCTGAATAAGAGCAGTGAAAGCAGACATTTTTGCCTTTTGCTAAACTCAAAAAGAAAGCATTCAGTCTTTTACCATTAAGTATGATATTAGCTGCGGATTTTTTTGTAGGTACTGTCTACACAGTTTATGAAGTTCCTCTGTATCCATTGTTTGCTCAGAATTCTTATCATAAGTAGGTATTAGATTTTATCAAGTCCTTTTTCTGCATCAATTAGTATGAGCATGTGATTTTTCTGTAGCCTGTTGATGTGGTGGATGACACTGATATATTTTTGGATATTGATATCCAAAAATACTTTGCATACTTAAAATAAATCCC
This sequence comes from Gorilla gorilla gorilla, assembly GCF_029281585.2. Classification (NCBI taxonomy): domain Eukaryota; kingdom Metazoa; phylum Chordata; class Mammalia; order Primates; family Hominidae; genus Gorilla; species Gorilla gorilla. The sequence goes on from NC_073238.2 coordinate 126,398,639, forward strand.
ACTTGGCCATGGTGTATTATTATTTTTGTGCAATTCTGGATTTGGTTGGCATATATATAAATACATATATATATAAATATGGATATCATATATATATATATGATATCCAAGTTCATTAGAAACATTGGTTTGTAGTTTTATGTTTGGCTGATTTGGGTATCACAGTACTACTGGCCTCATAAAATGAGTTGTTCCTTCCTGTTCTATTTTCTGGAGAAGATTGTGTAAAATTGGTTTTAATTCTCCTTTAAATCTTTGTAAGATCCTTCAGTGAAACCATCTGGGCATGGTTATTTCTTTTTCTAGAGTTTTAAAATTACAAATTCAGTTCTTTAAAAGGTATAATACTACACATGTTTTCATCTTTGAAATGCCAGAGGCAGACTCTATGAGAGCTTCTTCAGTAAGAAGCACAGGTTTGTGGCGGGGTGAAGGAATGAGAGATGTAGATGACGTGGACCAGTGCTGCCATGATCCTGACATTCCTCACTTACAAAACGGTCCATTTATTGAATGCAGCATTGACGCAGAAGTTCACCTTTCTCCTTATATATTATATTCTTAAGACATTTTTGATATTATTTGGATAAACTCCATCATTTCTTATTTCTCTTACTCTTTTAAAAATCTTGAACCCTTTCAGGATAGAAATACTTGTGGTTTTAACCTAGTTTCCACTCTCTCTCTTTTTTCCTCCCTCTATTATATTTAGAAGTGTTTCCAAAGTTGATTTCTTTGCTTGAGTTTGTTACACAAAGCAAGCATCTGCCCCAGTAACTAATGGAAGCTGAAAATCGATTCCCAGCAACGTCCCTATTTGTGTGAAGTAAAGTTTTAAACCATCCACGTTACAGCAGCAAATGAATCTCAAGATCCCCCATGACCTATAGCAATGTCAGTCAAGGGAGCCCGAGTTAGAAAGTGTAATGCTTCTGGAGCGTAATGTCTCCTTTCTAAGGCTGCTTAAAAACATCTGTGGGAAATAGAAGGCTACACGGATACTCTCTGTACCTGGTACGCTGGCTACTGGTATGTGGCACTTGACAATTCCTTTCCCTCTGGGATCTAGAAACATACTTGCCACCAGGTAACGTTTATAAAGGGCTTTTGTGTGCATTATTTCAAGAATATGTTTTTCTATTTAGCTCGGAGAGAGATACAAATTATGTCATCAAGACCCATGGTAAGATAATTTGTCTTTATCAAATATACCTTGCAAATGTTCCTAATGTATTTTACATTTTTCATGAGAAACAGATACCCCACAGAACCTCGTTTGATTGGCCATGATGGTGAAGTTGGGTGGTTATTGTGGAGGTGTGGGGTGCACACACAGGAGAACGTAGAGTCAGGGGCCACTGTGGCTTGGCTTGCTGTTTGTAGGAGCAAGAGACTGTCCAGATCCTGATAGGGTGCCTCACCCACCCTGCAGAGCCAAAGGCAAAAGCGGGCACTGCTGGCTTCACCATATGGAATAATCTGACAAGAAAGCCTCCCATTATTTAGAAGTGCATTATTGTCAGTAAATAAAATGCCCTCATCTCGGTGTTTTTAATGTTAAGGGAGAAGGATATGGCATTAATCACTCACATCCTAAAGCAGATCACGTGTCCCTGAAAGCAGCCTCTGTGTAAGAGCAAATTCAGATTTTATCGATGATTTCTCTTTGGACTGCTATTTATTTTACCTTCAGAATCTGTGAAATGCTGCTGATCTTTTTATTTCTTAGGGGATGAGCAATTGCAGCCTTAAGAGACATTTAAATAATGCTTAATTTTTAAAGCAAAAGAATTAGACAAATGGATGTGTTCAGCCCAGACTTCAGATCAGGTTTCTGTTTTTCAAGCTTAATGTGTGATATTAGCCTATTAAATGGCATTTCTTTATTTGATATATTCTCTATCCCCATTAGATGTCATTTCCATTGATGTTTTGTATTGTTTGCATGTTAGCGCTTCCTGTGTTAAACTACGGGGCTGAAGGGAGGAAATAATTAGATTTATGGCTTTGTACTTGTAGTTTTCAATTTAAAGGTCTATTCAAAAATAACTCATGCTTTAGTACACACACGGCTATTTTCTATTTAAATTAGCTTATCAAAGCGAAATATCTGCTTTTGCAATTTTTCTGGAGATGAAGAAAGCAGGTGCCCAGTTCCTCCCCTCAGTGGAAACATGACTTGAGATTTTCCATAGCAATAAGCACCCTTAAACATCATACGCAGCATTAGCATAATTAATGATGATTTTTTATATAATTTCTTAATACTCAAGCTTTTCTAGGGCAGCTGGAAGGAGATGACTTCCCGAGTGGCCGGTCTTGAGGCCTCTTGCGGGATGCTGCCCTAACAGCCCCTCACCTGGAAGAATGTGCTGGAGCTGGGAGCTCAGAGCAGCCTGTGGTCATGTTACACCTAGGGCTGAAATACAGATCCAACACTGAAGACTATGGGAAAAGGGGCCACCACCATCTTTGGTGGTGTCACGGCTCTAAGCGTTTGTTCTACCTGCTGGCTGACTCTAGACTCTCTTTTTACGGGGTTAACATTAATAGTTTTAATGGCTGGGTGTGGTGGCTCACACCTGTAATCTCATTACTGTGGGAGGCCAAGGCAGGTGCATTGCTTGAGATCAGGAGTTCAAGACCAGCCTGGCCACATGGTGAAACCCCATCTCTACTAATATATATATATATATATATATATGCACAAAAATTAGCCAGGCGTGGTGGTGGCACACACCTGTAATCCCAGCTATTGGGGAGGCTGAAGCAGGAGAATCACTTGAACCCAGGAGCAGAGGTTGCAGTGAACTGAGATCGTGCCACTGCACTCCAGCCTGGGTGACAGAGCAAGACTCCATCCCCAAAAAAACAAAAACAAAAGAAACCAAAAAAAATAGTAGTTTAAGATGATGGCCTTCTCAGCCACCTGGCCTTGGGATTCGGCCCCAGTTCTACTGCTTCTAGCTGTTGTACTCTGGGGGATCTATTTTAGCTCCTTGAGTCTATTACCTAGGTTTTAAAATGTGGACAACAGTGTCAACTTCACATGGACTGGAGAGGACGCAGACAACCCCAGCACATAGTATGTGCTCATTAAGTGACGGTGACCATTTGTTTGCAGGTGTATTCATGGCGCAAACAACATAAAAGATTCCATATCCCACAGAACATATTGAATATTGGCAATGGCTTTCTGAACATGTCTGGAGCCAGCACTTACCCACTGTTTGGTTTGGTCTGCTCACTTGGTGTCTTTGTGCTTGACATTCTTTATTTGCAAAATGGATGTAAAAAATGCCTACCTCGAGGGCTGTAATGAACACTCTAGGTATTTCACATCACAAGCTGGTCAACTCTTGGGAGCTGTGGCCACATGCCTGGCAGGTGAAGGACCTTACTGTGCAATGGCACCTTTATGGTATCCCATGATGATTTTATTTTCCCATCTGACAGGTGAAGCTATTGAGGGACAGATGTTGATATGGCCTGGGTAGAACTGGGTCTGCTGGGCGGAGACCCTGAAACGGCACCTGCTGCAGGCATTGCTGTTCCCTGTGTATCCAGGAAGATGGAGGTCCTCATTGTAGCCGTGTGCACAGCACTCACAAAGTCTATCGTCTTCCCAGCTCTGCCTGGGTTTCCCCTCCCTGTTCTCTCCCAGGGTCCCAGATGACAGGGATGAGATTCAACCATGACTCTGTATCTATGTTCCAGAGAGCAATGTTGGCCCCAATCCTTCCTGATTAACTTCAGCTCCTTTACAAGCATGCAACAATTATAGTGTGGGAGATGATGAGAATTCCAGTAGAACATAGGAATTCCAAAATAATTCAAGGGCTCAATGCCTCTTGCAAACTAAAAGTAATTAAAGACATAAATATCAGGAGATCTATTATTTTAATATACAAATCGCTCAGTTAGAAAGTTCATCTGGCGAAATGGCTTCGGTTTTAGGAAGCATTGTTCAACGTGTGGCAGGAGGTGAAATGAGTTTTACTAAAGACGTTGATATCTTCAGAAGCCACACGTTCGATGGCAAACAGTATTAAATAAGTTGTGTGGGAGCCCTCTGACTTCACCGCTTCGTGGCTGTGTAACCTGAGAGGGTGTAACCTGTGATTTAATCTCTTAGCTTTAGGCTCCATATCTGTGAAATGGGATAATGCCACCTCACCTGGATTATGAGGATTAAATGAAATCATGTGTATAAATCCATGTAAAGCGTGCACTTCAGACCTCAGCACAGCATGGGTGTTTAAGAATTACACCCTTCTCTGTTCCTATGACTATGGGGAAAAAGCAAAAGCATTTTGTAGTTTATTAAACATCCTGTCCATTAACATATTTCTGACTCTGGGTTTTGAAATCCTGTACACATCCCCTCCAAGGCACCTTTCATCTTCCAGAACCCCCAAGCGTTTAGAAATCTAGCAAATGAAGATAACCCACCATTGATTTGCGGAGGCCACTAATCCACTCCTAGAACACGGCCACCTCTGGGTAAAGAGATCAACAAACATTTATCAGCTACATAACACTTCCGTTAAATTCAGTGGAACCCTTTCATAGTGTTTCTTACAGGACGGAGATAAGAAAGTGGTGCACGGCGGTTCAGTTTCACCTGTGTCTGTTTACCCAGGTCTTTAGAAGATAAATACTGCAATCAGGGAGTCAAATATTAGGCAATTATAAGACTTCAGAGACTCGAAGATGAATTCAGTCCCTTTCTCTCCAGTCGGGTGATGGATTTAAATCAGAAACAATAATCTTGCCCCAAAAGGGAGTTGCACTCCCTTCTGGACTAAGACAGCACGGGATGAGGAAGCTGTGTCTTCTCTTTGCTTGTGTGTGTGTCTCCTCAGGTAAACTGGGGGCTCATCAAAGATGGGTGCAGCTTAGCAGCACCATCCCTGCCCTTGGGTAATTGTATGAAAATTCTTGTGTGGACTTGCAGCAGGTGGCATGGGCCCTTGGAGCACCTAGTTCATTCCATCTCTCTCCCCTCTAATCTACTGTTGTACATCAGCCCCTGTATTAATGCTGAGACACCTACATTCTTCCACACACAGACCTGTTGCAGGTTGCCAGAGTTTCCAAAAAAGACAGAGTGCCTGCAAATCCACTTGACTGGATATTTGTGATCATGCTTTCAGTTTGCTTCCTTGAGTCACTTAACTCTGGAGGGCTCTCATTTCTCAATACGTGGAATTGGGTCGATAGCCAATGACCCCATGCTTTGCAGGCTGCTGATGCGATGTCGGCAGTCGCACCTGAGTGTGGCAGCCAGGTGCTGAGCTGATGCAATGGGGCCAGCTTCTGATGAGACTGGTGCGGGTTGTGCAGGCTGCTGCCCTCAGCCGTGAGCAAGAAGAGGACCTCTCAAGGGGCAGGACAGAGCCCAAGGTTTGGATTTCGGTTCCTCTAGATTTACCATTTTCTGATGATGGCAGCTGTTACTGGGAAGCATGAGAAGCAGGGAACAGCTCCCCAGAAAAATAGGGTACTGGATCCCCAGTGTGTAGATGCTGGTGGGAATAATGAGGGTCTTCAGAGACGTGAATGAGCTTCATGGTTAAGGCAAAGGGGGAGAGGGGTAACACAAAGGAGGAAAAAAGGAGAACAAAAACCTCAGAGGACCAGGACATGAAAAGCAGCAAGGTGTAGGAAAGGTGGATTGGAGAGGAGAGATGGGGAGTGAAGATGGAGGAAGGGCATTAGAGCCAGAACAGGCAGCGGGGCTGAAATCACAGCTGCTTTGTCATAGCTTCCCTTTATTGAGAACATATTAAATACCAGGCACCATGCTGAGTACCTCACATATGGAGTCTCATGGCCTCCCCAACAAGCCCATGAGGTGGATATTATGGTCCAGACTTTACAGTGAGGAAACCACGTCTCAAAGAATGGAGTTTCCAGCGTCGCACAGCTGCTAAGGGACAGGGGCAGAATTCATAGCCGGATCTGTCCCGCCTGCCCACTGGCCTTGCCATTGCACAGAATATGGTCTGCATCAGAGGTGGCAAATGTTTTCTGTACAGAGCTAGGTAGTCATGCTTTTGAGCTTTGCTAGTCTCATAATCTCTCTTAACAGCTTCTTAACCCTGTTTATGTAGCCCCAAAGGAGCTGCAGGCATATGTAAATGAATGGTCATAGCTGTGCACCAATAAAACTTTATTTACAAAACAGGCAGTGGGCCAGAGTTGGCCTGAGAGCCTAATTTGCTGTGGCCTGGTTTACATAAAAGTGAGCAGCTCCACTGCAGGAAGGGGGTTCAGTATCCCCTGAGGGTAACAGAAAGAGGATAGTGTAGGAGACCGAGGAGCAAGTTTATTAGAGACAAGACAAGGTGATGCTGTGGCTACCAGCAGGTTATGATGACGGTGATTCTTACCGCAGTTTAAAACTTTCATAATCATTTGTGCTTCTAAACATTTTTCCTATACTTAAAAAATATAAATTAACTAACTCAGTGTCCTTGATTTGAGTATTTTCTGTCCTAAGCCCCAGTCCCCAGTATCTTCTCCTATTCCCAGTGTTCTCCCCAGAAGCTGTTCAGTCCCACACCTTCCTGAGATGTGCTCGGGAGGCTCCCAGGAGGGAGCTCAGCCCCAACTGAGGGGCGATGCAGAGCTGAGCTTGTGCAGGTTTTTTTCCCAGCTCGGAGCTCTTGTGATTGCTCTCTCTTTTGTAGGGTTGGGAGTCAAGAGAATTGTTCTAAGTCTTCTATGTTTTCTATACAAATATCAAATGTGAGCAGGAACGATTTTTCAGCCAGTGAAAGTGACCTGATGAAATTTTGGGATTGGTGTGTGTGTGCACTTTCTGCTTGTCTGAAGCACTCTGCTACAGGTACTTTTATAATTCCTTCTTGCTGACAGTAAAACACCTTGAAAATGAAACAGGGAGGTGGTATATCAGCACAAACTTGACCTTTCAGTTGCAAAGCACTGACTTGCATCAACAGTTTGAAGAAAAATATGGAAGACCATGCCTCTCATCCAATGAGGAAGCAACTCAAGGGTGCAGCGGCCACCGTGGCCGCCGCGGCCACCCAGTAGAACCTGCAGCCTCACCCCATGCCCTTGAAGGGCGCTCCAGAAATCTCACCATCACCACTGGCAGCCACCGCGGCCGCCCAGGAGTAGAACCTGCAGCCTCACCCCGTGCCCAGGAAGGGGGCTCCAGAAACGTCACCATCACCACTGGCAGCCACTGCGGCCGCCCAGGAGTAGAACCTGCAGCTTCACCCCATGCCCACGAAGGGGGCTCCAGAGACTTCACCATCACCACTGGCAGCCACCGCAGCTGCCCAGGAGTAGAACCTGCAGCCTCACTCCGTGCCCAGGAAGGATGCTCCAGAAACTTCACCATCACCACTTTACCTCTTCCTCTCACCTCTGTCCCTCAGCAGCACCAAGAAAGACTTCTTTTTGTCTTGAAGTGTCTCCTCTGAGCCTCCTCCTTCCTCATAGTTTCACCTCTGCCCAGCAGTCATGCCTCAGCCTTGCTATGTCCATGAGAGCGCACCTGTGAAGCCTGAGGGCATCATCAGAGATGAGGCGTGGTCTGTCCAAAATACCTGGAGAGTCTCCTGGCTCCTGGAATGCAAACATGCAGCAGAAAGCTGAATGCCGAAAGACACTGGGAGTTTATGCCAGCAACCAGATCTTCACAAAAGACTAGCAACCTCTTCACTCTCATTTCTGCTTTTACTGTCTGCCCTAGTTGCATGGACTTGTTAGCAGCCTCTTTGAGGACTAGAAAAGATCGTCTCATGATGTCCAGCAGGGAGCCAGACATCCTGTAAGATGTGTGCTCCAATTTCCATCAACCATGAAAAGATTAGGCTAGGTGAGTTTTGGGGAGTAGAAAACCCACATCTAGCTTTTTTCTAAGCACAGGTACCACTTCCAGGTCATCGGCATAGCATCCTTACCTTAGAACCAGGAAGCTCCAGTTTGTCAAAGCCCTGCTAACCATCAGAGCAGGGGCCAACTCATGGTAGCCCACACCTGGCTTTGTACGGCTGGTGATCTCAGAATGGTCTCTCCATTTTTAAGTGGTTGGAAAACAAATTACAAGAAGCATGGTATCTCATGACACATGAAATTTATATAAAATTCAAATTTCAATGTTCCTAAATAAAGTTTGACTGGAACAACCCCACACCCAAGCATTTGCATATCTGGGGCTGCTTTTGAGCTGCACTGGCAGCACTGAGTAGCCACAATGGAGACTGTATGGCCTGAGAAGCCAAAACTATTTATTATTTCTTTTTTCAGAGAAGAAGTTTGCTGACGCCTGCACTAGAGGTTATGCCTGGCACTTCCCTTGCTTTGTCTCATCTATATGATCTGCTAAGTTCTGTTAGGGACATGGAACTGCACTTCTGAAACATTTCCAATCTGCTCTCAACGCACAGTGTGGGGAACTTTAAAATGCAACAAAGCAAAACTCTGATTAATAAATAAAACTGCACAATTGTTGACTGTTTGACATTAAAGACCCAGGCACAGCAGGCCAACAAAACCAGTCCCCATTTCAAATCGTTCTCCCCAAACATGATGCATTTCAGCAAAGATTGAGGATCCCTGCTTGCTCCAGGCACGGCGGCCACAGGGCCCAGGCAGCAGGCCCGGGAAGGCTCAATGCATTCCGCCTCTCTCTTCTGATACCTCTTTGTTAAGGTCTCCCGGGAATCCAGCTTCCTTTGTGCAGGCAGCTGCGTTTCCAGTGCGTGGTGCAGGAGGCAGGCAGGGGAAGTGTGGGCAGGCCGGTGCTGATTTGCAATCGGATGAGCATTGTTTTTCTCCTGCTCTGCACTAAGTCTCTGGAATCTATCAGTTATATAGATTATGTAACAAGAGCCAATAGCTGGGTGAAAACAAGCTTCAGAAAAACAGAAAGCTTAACAGCAACAACAACAAGAAAGGCAGGTCCAAGGGAGGTTATGAAATGGAGCTTGACCTCTCTCCCTCTCTCTCTCTCCCTCCAAGCCACGGCTTTACAGTTGGCTAACTTTGCTGTAATTGAGTCTGAAGGTTGAGTCCTTGTTCTTTAAGAATTGCCAGTGGAGCCCTCTAATCCTCTGTGGTCTCCTCAGTGAATCAGGACTTTGGTTTATTGACATGTAATTAGATCAGTATGTCACTACATCAATGCCAGTGTAAACATCCCGGAGTAAGTAGCTGATCCTTACAAGATCAGCAACCTAATCTCCACTGGGATGCCAACCGGCTTTGTCAACACTTCAGTTGAGGACTGTATCTCTTTTCCTGATGTCTGACTCCAGCAAGGAGGGGGCTGGAACCAAAGCAGGAATCTGCCACCTGAAGACCTTCTTGTTGACATTTGGGCTCTTCCATGACCTTCATTACTGAGGGGCGCCAGTGACCTAAAATAAATACTACCGGGGCATGTGAATTCCATCTCCTTCTCATGTCTTCCCTCTGCGTTTCTCACTATTAGGAAGAAGTACATCCAGCAGAAAAGCCAGAATTGAAAGCACCTGAAATGTCCATTGCCTATGAGAGTTTCACTTCTAGCTCACACTTTCAATTAACGTGAATTAATTTCAAGGAAAAGAAGCTTAGGTTCTAATTCTGACGTTTATTGATAACACTACCAATGACCGGCAGAAACATGCTAGGTATGTGACATTCAAAGTCAGCAGAGACTGGCTCACGGATGGTGGTTGGGGCTGCTGTTTGTTAGGCATTTGCTGAGGGCTGGAATCTGTGCTGAGTGGGCGTTTGCATCCGCCTCTTCGCTCATTCCCTAACGATCTGAGGGAAGTGTCCTGAGCATCTCCGCTGAACCGATGAAGGAGCTGAGCCTCAGAGAGGGTCACTGTCTTGCTAAACATCACACAGATTGGAAAGCAGGTGGAAATCAGGCCTGTCTGATGGTGTCATCTGTATGCGTAACTATCACACTCAATGGCAACGGGGATTTCCACCTGCTGCAAGGATTGGCCTTGGTAACTCCAGGGATTGGTGGCCAATGAAGAGGAGGGATAGAAGGAAGCCTAGTGGGCTCAACGGAAGTCCAGACTCAAAGAAAGAAACTTGGCTGGCAGACAGCCTACTTAAGAGGAGATGTGGCTTACTTTAGGATAAAGGGCAGAGCTGTTGGCCTGTCTGAGGCAGGTGCCATGTCGGTGGAGAAGCTAGTTTTCCTCTTCTCCCTGGCATACCATCTCTCATTTCCTCCATGCAAGTGGAGGGGTGTGCTCCACAGAAAGGGGTCGGTCTTCATGCCAGCAAAGGGCTCTTCTGACGTCCCACCCAGTCCCTGTCAAACGTATGACCCTGTTGGTTTTTCTGTGTTAAGGATCTGATCATCGAGCTGTCTAGAATCCTCCTGATGAGGTCACGGCAGGACAGGGGCACGCAGCCAATTGAAGTGGAGATCAACACAGGGAAGTTGGATTTTTAATAGAGCAGAAAACAGCATTTAATTTCTTAAAAAAAATCTGCAGAGAGCTCTTACTAAGGTTCAGTCTGATTTTTTCTGCTTGTACAAGTAGCTGGCCCTGATGAGACAGTCCATATAATCTAGGGCAACATTTTGCCCTAAAAAGCAATTAGAAGAATTTATGAAGCAATTTGTGGTGAAAATGAGGGAGCGATTATGTGGGTTTTTTTTTTAAAAGGGAAACAGCAGAGCTCTCTCTCTCTGTTCAATGCCCCTGACTAGCGATGCCCACAAATATCCTGCCATAATCAGAGTCAGTCAGAGGTAACTGGCCCAGGGCATGCGGCCAGGGCAGGCTGGGACTCCCTGTCAACTTTGGTGGAGCCTCAGAACCACCCCAAGCTTCCATTTCTTTGGCTGCCAGTGGTGAGGACTCTTGCGTTGTGAATCCTCTACCATGAGATAACGTCTTATTGATGCATCTGATTTGAGCAGAGAGGCCTTTGAATAAGACAGGCATGCTTTAAAATGCCACATCAATTAATAAGGCATGTGGCATTTGGTGGAAAGAACAAGTAATACATCTTATCTTCCTTGTGAATGTACATTCTATTTTATTTTATTTTTGGTAATTAAAAGAAAGTTGGAAAAGAGAAGTACATGCTTGTAGTTAAAAAAATTAAACCAGTACAAAAACAGCATAGCATGAAGAGTAGGTTTGTCCCCTAAGCTGACTATGACTACTGTCTCCCCATCTCTTTCCAATGATGACCTGCACATCTGCAAGCATGTGTATCTGCCAATCTAGACTTGTGTGTACCTATGTTATACATGTGATGTTGGACATATATGATGCATATATTCAGTTCTCTATGTCTGTGTCTATGTAGGAATTTTAAAGATAAATCTCACACGCTGTTCTGCACCTTGTGGAATAAGATCTCTTGGAGATAGCTTCTCACCGGCATGCGAGCACATGACCTTGCTTTATGAGTGGCCGAGGTGAGTCTGGGGCACCTGGCACTCCCGCACCTGCTTGGCACTGGCCTGTGCTTTCTGGGTTTTCCTATGATGTCTGAGTAGCCACTGCTCCCAGACTCCTGGGCAGCCCTGACACCTGCTCCTGCTGCCTTGGCCTCGGAGGGCAGGGTGCATCCCCACGCATCTCGGCACTTGCACCCAGTGCACTGTATTCCTGCAGCCTGACTCCTTTTTCCTGTGCCCCTGGCCAGGGCAGATACAGAAAGGTCAGGGCTGGCGTGAGGCAGCATACGGAGGAGGCCAGCCCACCCTGAGTTCCCCACATCCCTAATGGGGGCCGTCTGCTGAGGGTGGCATCGGTGGAATCCTCTCACCACCTCGCGCAGAGGTGGCTCCACTCGGGGCTACCTCATGTTTATCATGTCTCTATTGCATCCATTACACAGTTATGCTGTGAGTGGATTCCACTGTGTCCCTTGTCTATAGCACTGCTGCCTCCATGGGAGGCTGCCATGACTATCTTTGTGCCCGTGTGCATGGAAGATGGAATTGCTAAGAGTGGGTCAGAGGTTTGTGCACTTTAGACTCAGAGATAATTACTGCACTAACCCTCTCCAAAGCCAATTTGCTGCAATTAGCAGTGTCTGAAGAGTAACTCTATGTGGCCTAGAGCTGGTGGCAGGGTGTCCCCATGTCAGGGCACTCGTAGGCCACATGGCTCTGGGCTGGAAGCACCCCGCGGGGGTGGGGGTGAGGGCACCCTTAGAGTTTCCCAGAGTGGTTTCAGGAGCTGGCACCCGGCTCCTACAACATTGGGGCCTGGATGCTGCAGATGCCCACCCCACACCTCCCACTCATGCCCACTGCCCGTCTCCTGCCTCCCACAGGTGCATCTTGGAGATAAGCCCCCTTAGTGGAGGAGGAAGAATCCTCCTGGAGTTGAGAGTTGAGAGAGGGGAGCTGGAGCTCCAGTGGGAAGTGACAGGTGCCTGACGTGCCTCCCCTGCCCCACACGGGTCCCATTTCCATATCTGCTATGAGTGAGCCTCAGGGTCAGGGAGATTCTTAAAGAGCAAACTTCAACAGGATGTCAGCACTTTTATCTAAACCTTCATAGGAAGCAATGAGATACAGGCAAGGAAGCTGCCTTTCCATCAGGAGAGCAGCTTGAAATTGAGAGGAATGGTCCCAGCAGATAAAAGGGCATCTTACTCGATGGTTTTGTTTAATAGTGATCTGTGACATAAGAGACACACTATGTTTCTCAGAAAGCTAAACATAGACTTACATGACCCAGCAATTGCACTCCTAGGGATATACACAAAATAACCAAAACTGAGGCCTCAAGCACATATGCAGAATACACGCAAAACTGTGTTCATAGCAGCATTACTGACAAGAGCCAGAAGGGGAAACAGCCCACGGGCCCTTGCGGTATGTGGTATAGACAAGGTATGCTATGCCCCTGCAACAGAATATTACTCAGCCATGAAAAATGAATGACATTCTGATCCATGCCACAACATGGATGGGCCTTGAAGACATTGTGCTACACAGAGGAAGCCAGACCCCGAAGGACCAATGCTGTACGATTCCCCTCATAGGATACTCCAGAATAGGCAAGCCAGAAAACAGAAGGCAGATGAGTGCGTGCCGGGGGCAGGGGTGGGTGTGGGGATGGGGAGTGATTGCTTAATGGGTGCAGGGTTTTCTTTTAGGGTGATGAATATGTTTTGGAATTTGATAGAAGTGGCAGTTACACAACACTGAAAATATTCTAAATGCCAAAACTATCTTTTTTATAACAGCATTTTTTTACTTTTTTGCATAAAAATTGCTTTTTAGGAAGCTACATAACAATTACTTACACATCTCCTCATTTTTGGGTCTTCAGGGTTTTCACGTTTTGCTGGTATAATTGGACTGTGATGAATACCCTGGTACTAACCATTTTTCACGTTCTCAGTTATCTCTGTTGGATAAACTCTCAGAGTCATTACAGCAGTGAGACTGTGTACTTTAAGGTTTTTTTCCAGCATAGTATTAAGTTGGCTTCCTCAAATGCACTGTCTTAGCCCCTTCAGTAGGATCTTATCATGTCTGTCTTCCCAAGTGCTTACCAAGAATATTTTGCCAATGTGATGGGAGAAAATTCACCACCTGTGTACTTACGTGATGTGCTGCCAGGGTCTGGGGCTACCCACTGTTTGGCCTTCTTCCTCTTCCTGTTCCCCTTCCCGTTCCCCTTCCCCTCCTCCTCCTTCCTCACCTTCTTCCTCTTCTCCTTCTTCTTCCTTTGCTTCTTTCTCCTCCTCTTCCCCTTCCCCTCCTCCTTCCTCCTTGTCTTCTTCCTCTTCCCCTCATCCTTCTTCCTTGCCTTCTTCCTCCTCCTCCTCCTCTTCTCCATGGAATTGTCTGTTCACACTTTTGGTCCCAGTCTCCTAGTGTTTTTAGTATATGAGTAAAGAATATGAGTCTTTGTCTTCAATGCTGAAAACATGTTTGCTAATGGGTGTCACTGGGGCCGACCAGAAGAAAGGGAACAGCACAGAGGCAGAAGAGAAGGATGCCTGGGTGCTCAGGGGCAGAGCACACAGACCCCTGTGTGAGGTCCTGAGAAATGTGGGTGGAGCGGGAGTTGAGACCGAAGCACAGAGCACCCCCCGCCAGGCTCAGGGCTCAATTGCAAAGTTCCCCTGAGCCAGAGGTAAAGGCCCGTGTCTCTGTGTGTGTGCCTGCGTGTCTAACTGGCCAGCGGCCTATAAACTGTTGTTCTTAATAGAATTTTAATCTCTTTCATCTACGGGAGTGGAAGGCGTTTTTAGCTTAATAATTTTCAAAAACACCAATCAGCTTTGAGACTGAATTTCTTGCTTTTCTTTTCTCAGTAGCGGGAGCGTTGGTTACTAAAGACCTAACCCTGACTGCTGGGAATTTTCACTGGGTTAGGGCATTGCTTGGTCTTGTTGTCTAGGTTTCACTACATGTGGGACTGCAGGAGAATCTTAAGCTCTGGGGCTGTCTATAGTCTTCTGGGGAGGGAGCGTGGGTGTTAAATAAAGCACATGTGCACACACAGTTTCAATCCTCCAGATGTATGATGTCCTGTAAGATGTGACGGTTCCAGAAAAAGAAGAGCTATGTTTGGTTGAAAGCAGAAAGGCCTTGGCAGCTCACGGACTCGGCCTCCTCCTGTTTGCACTGCGGCCCATGGCGGGGGTGCCTGTCCTGCTGCTGAGCACTACCCCATCTGAACCCAGCTCACTCCCACCCCCGTGCTGCGTGACGGAGCCCACAGTGTGGAGGAGACGGAGGCTGCAGACGTTTATGTTTTCTGGACCATCTCCAAGACAACGTTTAGCATTTAGAGATGTTGAGGTTTTGGACAGGGTCTAATCTTGCAGGTGAGCCCAGCCCGTGTCAGAGGTGGACTCCAGCACTGGCGGCTCTAGGGCCTGGCGGATGTGACTGGCCTCTCTGGACTTTAATCACCTTCTCTGCTAATCCTACTTCTGTGGGTTGAAAATGCACCCTCAATTCATACAGTGAAGTCCTACCCCCAGTGTTTCAAGGTGTGACCTTAACTGGAAATATGTGCCTAGTTGAGACAATGTTGTCTTGCGGTGCAGTGGCCCCTAACCCAATATGACAGGTGTCCTTATAAAAAGAGGGAGTTTGGACACAGAGAAGAGATTGTGAACCTGCACAGTGTCAGGACTGGAGTCATGCGGCTCCACACCCAGGAACCACTCTCTGCCAGGAAAGAGGCCTGGGCAGACCCTTCCCTAGAGCCCTGGGGATAGCATGGCCCAGCTGGCACCTTGAGTTTGGGCTCCAGGCTCCAAAACGAAGAGAATAACTTTCTGTTGCTTACCTCCCAGCGTGTGGTGCTTTGCCACAGCAGCCAGGATTTTCACACACACTGGTGTGCCCATGTGTAGGGCACCTGGCTCATGGGTGCGCTTAGCCTGGAGCAGCTCCTTCTCCTGCCCAGGTGGTGCTGGGCTGGGGTGGAAGCATCATCCTTAGCTGTGAAAACACAAAAAGTCATGCACAACAACAAGAGGCCATCACAGGATTTTCCTCTCTTTGCAAAGTTTCACAGCACACACGTTACTGTTTATTTTCCAACCCCTCTTTCTGATCTTGCATGATGCAAATTCCCAGAACCCAAAAAGACTTCTTGAGAAAACACTCCACGATTCGTGGCAGAAAAGGTCAGATTGTTTGAAAATGACTAATGATTAGTTTATAGTTCTTATAATACAGGTTCCATAACAATGGAATTAATCTTTAGAGGAAAAAATTAAAAGGTAGTTTGCTCCCGAGGGAGCTGCGCTGGGGTTTGCACATTAGTTATGATGAGCACTCGCTGGGACGGAAGCAGAACCCCAGGACGCCTCATTGTTTAATCAGGACGGGTAATATCAAGTTGATTAATCCACACGCTTCCCTCTGCCATCCTAGAAGGGCTGCCGTCCTGCATAATGCCGAGCTTGGTGCTGCCAGGGCTGGGCCTCTCTGAGGTCTGGGGAAGCGGCTGGGCCCCTCTGAGGGGCTGGGGAAGGGGCTGGGTCCCTCTGCGGACCTGGGCGAAGGGGCTGGGCCCCTCCGAGGACCTGAGGGAAGGGGCTGGGCCCCTCTGCGGACATGCGGGAAGGGGCTGGGCCATGCCGAGTGTCACCCTCTCTGCCTTGGGCCACCCTTCTGTTGTCACTTTCCTTGATGCAAGTGCTCACCTGAAAGGTAGCAAACCTGTCAGGAGCTAAAAAGTGAAACAGGCCTTTTCCTTCTTCCCACACACGCGTGGGATCACTGGTTTCTGTGTCTGATGCCCCAGCCTAAAGGTGAGCCGGCAGGTGGTGGGGGCGGCCGGGCCTGAGAGTTCATGCAGATCTAGCTGGGGCCCCCACCCCCACGTCTGACACCATAGTTGACCTTTAAGTCTGAGTAGTTCCTGGGGGACATGCACACCTTTACAGGCACAGGGCGGCTGCTGCACACCCAGGTGGTGGCCCCGCTTTGTCCTTCGTAGAGGAGGGGGTCCCAGACGCTCGCAGAGCTGGGTCCTGCACAGCAGGCTAAAGCCTGAACCTGGGGCTTAGGGTGGTTTAAACAAAACAGCGATGCGGCTGCACTTGCTGCTGCCTACAGTGTTCTGGGTCCCAGCAAAACCCTCCTTTTTCCATTAAAAGGAAATTATGTAAAAGTGTCATCTCTATTTTTGTTTATAGAATTTGTTCTAAGAGGGTGAAAATCCTCGTTGATCCACTTTATGCGCATCAGAAAGTCATTCCTGGAATAAGAATGATGGCTGGGAGGGGCCAGTTAGCGAGGGTTGCCACCTGACCATGTGCTCTGGCCTCCAAAGCGTCCCAGGAGCAGCTGCAGAGCCAGTGCCTGAGGTCTCCCCACCCAGAGGCCCCTCACTCCCAGTAAATGCAAGCGTGCATTCTGTATGGAGGCGATGGTTCTGCAGGAGAGGAGAGGCATATGCCTGCGTGTGTGTGCATGTGTGTGTGTGCATATGTGTGTGTGCATGTGTGTGCATGTGTGTGTGGATGTGCGTGTATGTGCATGTGTGTGCATTAGGTGTGCACATGTACATGTGCATGTACGTGTGTGCATGTGTGTACGTGTGCATGTGCATGTGTGCATGTGTGCGTGTGCATGTGTGTGTGCATGTGTAAGTGCGTGTGCATGTGTACATGTGTGCACATGTCCGTGTGTGCATGTGTGTACGTGTGCGTGTGTGTGCATGTGCGTGTGTGTACATGTGCGTGTGTGTGTGTACATGTGCGTGTGTGTACATGTGTGTTGTAAATAACTGAGCTGCAGGACAAAACTGACCTGGCAGGGAAAAATAGTTGCGAATAAAAATATTTTTATTATTAATCAAGATGTCCTTGGAGATTATAACAAAGAGTCAGAAGAACCACAGAAGAACCATTTCAGGAAACCTCACTACCTTTTCACATTCTGGGATTTGGAATTGTACAGGACATTTCTTGGTCCTCATCTTAATTTGCACAGTCTGACATTTCACTGTCTCCTAATTTTAGCATGTTAGAATAAACATAAAGTGGTAGTTAGGGCAACTTCAAAATTTTATTACAGGGTGACAAAGAAAGCGTGTGTACATCAGCACGCTTTTTCGTTAGCCTTGCCGAGAAATAGAGCTTGCTACTTAAAAACTGCTCATTGGCAACCAAGGATCGTTTACCCGTATTAGTGAAGAAAAGAGACATTTTCTGTCACTCTACCTTGTAAAATAATTAAATAAGGAATCTTGGTGAGCACACTATTATAGCTATTTAATAAAATTCATATTCAGAATTTTACTATTTATAAAATATATTGTCTCACCTGGGTGTTCACAGGGGAGCAAAAAATATATATGTATCTATGCATATATAGTTTTTAAAATGTTGCTTATTTCATTTTATGGAAAACATGGAAAATCTCCTACAACAATAAACATTCATAATATAACAATGTATGAAAACTGCATGTACCACTAAGCCAGTGGCAAGGGCTGCCTCCGAATCTCTGAATATTAGCATATTATAGATGGAAAAAGCTATCCTCTCCCTCATGGGAAAATCTGTTAGCATTTTACCAGCAAATTCTGAAAAGATATACATTTAAAATAAACTTTCATCTTACTTTTGAAAGAAAAGTATAAATATAAAATCTGCTAAGATTCGCCGCCCTTGCGAGGAGCCTCGGCCGTGTGTTGAGATGCTGTGACCTCACCACTCACCTGCGAGTCTTGCTGGAGCTTGAGGCCTTAGTTCCACCTCAGGTTAAAATAATTTGTATTTTATATTTTCCACATCTTTTATATTTTCTTTCATAGGATCTTACGTTCATTTCTACATCTCGATTCACTGTCACTAAGAAGTAAAAGGGCCCGAATGTGAGTTGGCTGCCAGTGCACGCGCTACCTCTGAGGCCATGCAGAGCCGGCTGGTGTCTCCCTCAGCGGCATTTTGGATCTATTGGTTGATAACCAGATGCTTCCTTATTAGCCAAGAGTGCCACGAGTTTTCCCGAATCTAAATGTTGAAAAATCTTGACAGTACTGCCTCTTCCTTTTCTGGTATTTGACTGACACTCATCATATTACATCCTGTGCGTTCCTCGTTGCAAAAAATATGAAGATGATATAATCTTATGACAAAGTCCACCGAAAACACACGTGTCTTGGGACCGCAGTGGTTGTTCCATGTTGGCCGAGGTCCACTCCCTGCTGCAATCACTCGTGGCATCTACAGGGAACTCAGAGGCTCCCTCTGAGGGGCTGAGCTTTGCGGGAGAGAACAGAGGCTGGGAAGTCCCTTGGTGTCTAAAAGTCTGAATTGCAGACAACCCCTGTCGTTAACCTGGAACTGAAAATCAGCCTGGGAGCTGGGGACTGGGCCACCTGGGCTGAGGGCAAAGGTCAGCCTGCACCGTGAGGGCAGGACAAAGGCCGAGGGGTGCGGTGGTGGCCGGTTCTCCGTGGAAGGCCACGCCACCTCGCTGATGAGATTCACCCAGACCCTTGACCGAGCATCCGCTGAGGGGTAAAGCGCCTGCGGACGCTATTTCCCATCAGATTTTGTGCTTCCTGTGAGGGGGTGCCTCAGCTCTCACCGTGCAGGCGCGGAGACCCCCACAGGGCCCGCGGCTCTCCCAGCCTCACAGGCCACCCCCGCGGGCTCCAGCCCAGGCCCGCCCCTGCACACCGAATGCGGTGACCTTGTGGCTATTTGGGCGAATTTGAGGGGACTGACGGCCTCTTTCATGCAAAGGGGCCATTGGCTCAGGGAGGTTGTGAACGGGACCCCCGGCTCCAACTATAGAGGGTCGAGGGAGGCGTCTAATACGAGCCAGCGGAAGTCCCCACAGTGAAGACGCTCATCCCCGGAGAACTGGGAAGGGACCCTGGGATTTCCTCTACAGATAAGACGCAGCTGCTTCCCACCCTCATCTGGAAAGGTCTGTGTGTGGCCCTGCCTGGACGCTGCACAGGCTCCCACGTAATCATTCCGGGGCTGGATGCCGCCCTGTGGTTAACAAGATCACTTCTGTTTGTTTCCACCTGTGGATATTAACGTGAGCATATTTTAAGTATATACATTTGGTTACATAAAACCAAATTACAGAAAATTACCTCTATTTTCCTAGGCCCAATCAGCGTCTTTCTTTTTTAACTCCCATGCAGGATAGAAATTGAATGGGGGTCTGAGACGTGCGGGATGAGTAGGACTGAGCCTCCTCCGGCGCGTCAGCTCCAGGAAAATGCTGGAGGTGGAGCCGATTACCAAAGGGGTCACAGTTGCACCCGCAATGTCTTCAGAAGAAATAGTCCCGTTCCTCCCTGAGCATTTCGGAGCTGCTCTGAGGCCTGGCGAGGCTCCAGAAGGCCCAGTGACCTTCGCAAGGTCTAATGTGGGCTCACAGTGTGTGGGGCGGTTTCCAGGCGCTCACAAGGACCGCCGTTTCCTCCGGCCCCCGCCCCCCTGCCCCCTGCCCCCGGCCCCCTCGGGACTTTCCTCTAGGCTGAAGGGTGCTGGCACAGGCGCTAAGATGTTTATAATAATTTACGCTTAACGCTCGGAAAATACTTTCTAAGGAGCAAGGAAATGCTTTTTCTGGTTTGTTTCTCACATCTTAGAATCATACTCATCCAGTTAGGCTTACGGCTAGAGGTAGAGTTAGGGTTAGGGTTAGTTGTTCTTTAAAAACATTAGTCTTTTTAAGTAAAATGTGAGTCTTTAAAAAATGCTTTCAGTGACACCGTGGGCCTCAGGGGAGAGGGTCAGTCTGAGTCTGTCACCACGGGCTTGAGACACACACCCCCGCCCCCCGCCACGGCTATGGTGGAATTGTGGGTGAACCTGGGCGTCTTCAAATGTTCTTTTAGTGCGAGGCACTTCAGGGTGGCATGGGCAGCGACTTTCCACAGGCTTGGGGGGCGTTTTCTGAAAGCACCTGCTGTGTGGCCCCAGCAATGTCCCCAGTGGAGAGAGACACAGGCGAGCACACAGCAGGGACCCCTGGGTGACAGCAGGCAGCTCCAAGGTTCCTCGCCAGCTCCGGAGGCCGCGGCCCTCTAGCGATCACCATCCGACCTTGCTGTATGAGGAGCGCCTGGCTCAGCTGCTTTCTTAAACTCACTTTCAACCAAGCAATGAATAACTGAGGACCCATCGGGAGCCAGCTGGGTGCCGGCCTCTGGCTTGAGGCAGTTTGTATCTGTTCACATCTGCCCTTGTCTATCTGGTGCGACACCCAGCAGGGAAGGGAGGAGGGGAGGGACACGGTCTGGACGCTCCCTGCTCGCTGGCAGGTCATGGTGTGGCAAGGCTGTAGGAAGAGCGGCCTGCTTCCCACAGCTGCACCGCCCAGGCCTTCCTCTCCTTCGCGTCTGCCCATAAGAACTTGTCACCATTGCAGACCCATCAGAAAGACTGTGTTTGAGGTGAAGGAAGGTTTAATACCTTTAAGAAATTCATTTTACAAGATGAGATGGATCCAGATGTGGAGCACGGCTCACCACAGGATGACTCCCGCCAGCATTCCCTGTGGACTCTCAAAGGGCGTCCACGCAGTGGCACACGTGACACTCCACGCAGCAAGGCTCTGCCGCAGGGGTCAGTGCGGAGGGGGCGGCCGCAAAGCTGGGGACAGGCCCGGGGGCCCACAGGGGCCCCACATTTCATGCAGCAAGGCTCTGCCCCTGGGGTCTGTGTGGAGGGGGTGGCGGCGAAGCTGGGGACAGGCCCGGGGGCCCGCAGATGCTCTGCACAGTACCAGCTCCCTACAGCTGGGACTGGATTCAGCGGGGGTCCCGCCTATGCTGGCAAGGCCAGATCAAGGGATACAATTCTGTAAAGGGGGTAAGATGTTGGTTTGAGGGATGAGCTGGAAACACTACATCTGCCCGTCCCCTGTCCCCTCCTCCCTTTTCCCCTCCCTTCCTCCTTCCTTTCCATCTTTCCTTCCTCCCTCCCTCGCTCTTCCGTCTTACACGCGTGGCTGCACATGTGACGGGGAGTGCGGGAGCCATCCCCACAGGGCAGGGGAGACAGGAAGCTGATAGGCGAGGCCGGACTGTGAAAGGATGGCGGGGCAGGGCGTGAGGCAGCCCAGAGCCCAGGCCAAGAGCTGGCAGGAGGCAGGATTGCCTGTGGGATGGGGCAGCAGAGGCAGGGCAGTGGCGGTCTGCAGTGGGAAGGAGGGCGGCTGGGAGAGGCGAGGCTGGCAGGGACGTCCAGAGGCCTCAGCCCAACTGGTCCTGGAATCCCACGGAAAAGTGCTGTTGTGGAGTGGGGGTAGGGGGGTGGCGGCGTTAGCAGGATGGCATCCGAATCAAATGTGTGTTCCTTTACGTTCAGGGGGAAGTGGGTCTGGAAGAAGGCCCGGGACCGGGGCAGGTCACAGAGGCTCTTCCAATGGCCAGGCCAGGGGTTCAGGTGGTGTAGACCTGGAGCAGAGAGACCCCCAGGAGTGGGGAGGAGGACTTTGGGGTGCAGGTGATGGCAGGCACAGGGAGGTTGGGGAGTCATCGCCCATCCTCAGTGCTGTGGATGGAAGCGTCCCCAGAGGCAGAGGAGCAGATGGGGGTTTGGCAGGAGGAGGGGAGTTTGTCTTAAGACATGGAGATGTCCAGTGGTGGATCTGCAGGTGGAAGCTCCGGAGAGAGGCAGGGGCTGAGAGCACAGAGCTGGGCCAGTGGCACTCAGCTAGTACTGAAGCCACGGCAGCCTCGCTGATGCTGGCCCGAGCCGGCCGCCCCTGCACCTCACAGGCTTCCTGCAACCTTACCAGGCGCAGGCCAGGGTCTGCCAGGATCTTCTGTCTCATGGTGCTGCATTTCTTCTGGCCTCCTCCTTAGATGCCTTCCAGCCAAACATCATCAAAGTCTTGAGAATTGTTCAGGAACATTTGGGTCAAAACTCAGTCACAGGTCCCAGCCCAGCTGCAAGGGGGTTAGGGTGCAGTAGTATCCTGTGTGGGGAAGAGGCATGGATTTGGTGGATGTCCTGCCTGTCCTTGCCATACCCAAGAGTGGGCCCTATTACCCAAGGGCAGTTGGGGGATAGGAGGTGCAGGGCTTTCCTGGGTGAGGTGAGGTCACAGAATGTGGGCGAGGAGAGGGCTTCAAAAAGGGAGGGGCAGGCAGCTCAGAGGTCAGGACAAGGGCAGATACACATCCAGGGGTTTTCATGGAAAAATCAATCTTTTGCAATTTCAAACTGGACAGTACCTACTCAAAGCTACCCTTTCACATACTGCATTTGTTTACTCTCCCAGCCTGGTGTGGACTAAACAGAGTCAGTTAGAAAAGTGTTCTGATGCACTCACAGCTTTCAAGGCCTCAGCTCGCATAATTACAAGGGGCAGGAGCTGAAATTTCATCTGTGCGACATCAGCTCAAAACGAGCCGAGACTGGAAGAAACCGGGAGCTATGATTTGCACTTTGATAACTTAAGTGAAATAAATCGATGGTTCCAAATGGAAAAAAATGACCAGGTCTATTTCTATAGACTTTAAAGATTATCCAGGTTAGAAATTTCCGCAAATGGGACAAAGATAAAATCAGTTGTTCACTAGTACCTATTTTAACACCTATAAGACAGTGTAAAAATTGGCTTTATCATGTTAATATCTTGCTATAAATTTTGACATTAGTATTGTTCATTTTGAGCACAGACCTGGGCTTGCTGGCTAAAATGCAGAGCTCTAGAACAGTTTCCATGAGGATGGGTAAATTAGGGAGTGCCTGTCCCTGCTAGCCCAAGGGCCAGGTTCACCTGCACGCTCGGCACATTACAGGACAGCCGTCAGTTTATTTGTCCTTCTCCCTGTCTGCAAGCCAAGTGCTTCATGCAGGTGTGAAACACAGGAGGTGTGCAATAAATGTTGAATAATTGAGCAACTATATTTGCATTATTTTATTTGATTTTCCCAATCATCCTGCAAAAGTGAGAAAGGGCAAACAGGATCTTCATTTTACTTTTCTATTTTTTTAAATATTGAACAGGGAGCCTGCGTGGGCCCCAGGTTTACACCTGAGGATGCTGAAGATGAAAAGTGATTTGCCCAAGTGGGTGGGCATCACAGCTGCCCCTTGACCTTGGGATTCTCTGACCCTGAGGCGCATCCTTCCCACCCCACTCAGACGCACCCACCCAGTGGCTTCCACCATAATTAAGATTTTCGGATTATTCCAACATATTGCATATTTAAGGCTTATTCCAACATATTGCAATCATATAACTATTAAAAGCCATAAGCATAATTTGCAACATACGTACCCATATCTCACTTGTATTTTGACCATATGTATGACATGAATAGTGTGTGGATTTTATAGAAGCAGAGGTTTAATGATGCTCATCTGAGTCTCCCACATGGAAGGGCATACTGATAAGTGGGTGGATTCAAAATAATCCAAGTTACTTTATTAGATTTCCCACTGGGGGATTTTAAAACCTTGCTTATACCGGGGTCTCGGTGCGACCGGTACCCTGCCTGCCTCAGAGTCCTGGATGCAGCCTCACTCTCCCCTCTGCTGCCCCAGATCCGGCCTCCGGAGGAAAACGCCCTGGTCCTAAATATTCATGAGTCTCCACACAAAGTGCCTGTGGCAAGATGTGCTCTTCTCCCTGGGAGCTGATAATCAGGGACCATCATTACCACTGAGAAGACTGTGTGAGTCAGTTTGCCTGAGAGGGCCCTGCTTTTTCACCTGTTGTTGTGATGTAATTGATACGTGTGCCATTGTTCATTTCCAAACATGAGAGTGAGCTTTTATGTGATCACCCTACTTAGAGCTGGCATCTACTGAGTCCTGAAGAACAGGCACCATTGTGAGTGATGGGCACGTGTTACCTATGGTAATCTTCCCCACACCATGAAGAGGGAACGATAGCTTTGCAGTTAACGGCACAGATTCTGGGTCGACCTGCTTGGGGGTGTGGTCCTCACTAGCTGTGGACCTTGAATAAGCTCCTAAACATCTTTATGCTCCATGTCCTTCATCTGCATATGAAGATGCTAATAATAATAATGGCCTCATGTCTTCATTTGCAAGAAGAAAAAAAAAAAAAGCGCTGCAGCCCCTGAGGCTGGACCAGACAGGAAAGCACACGGAGGGTGTCCTATGGGCTCTAAAGTGCTGCGTAAACACACGCGGTCACCATAACCACCTGACTTTCATCTGCTATTTTGCTTTTTATCTTATTTAATATTTTAAGCTCGTTTCATGTTGAAAATAATGTTTGAGGGCTATAGATATGAGGAATTATTACATGCAATCCCTATTTTTAAGGTACTTATTATTCATATTTATTTGAGGAGATAGAAAATAAATATGAGAACATTAACAAAAAGAAGGCCCATCATATACCCTGGGGTAGGGTGCTGCTGATGGAAAGAGTGACACAGACTTGGGGGCCAGGAGCTCAGTGGGGACAGTCAGGAGCTGTCCCACAGGGCAGCCAAGAACAGCCTTGGTTGCACATCAATTCTAGAAAGCAGAGTTTTCTTGCCCACTTCAGACAAGTCTGTAGTTTTATTTTGTATGTGAAAAGAAACCTGTGTTGGATGTATGACTGACTTGGAATTGGAAAACGACTTTGGGCAGTGATGACACAAAATTAAATATAGCTTTTGTAAAGAGAAAAAAGATAACGTTTATTCCTGTAAGTCTTACTATACATGAGTCCCCGGCATTAACTATACACTATATACTAGACATGATTTTTTACATGGGTTGGCTTACTCTGCCTGATATAAATTTATGACTCAGAGGCTGCTTTTGTCTTCGGTTCCCAGATGAAAAACCTGAGTTTCAGAGAGGTTAAGTAACTTCTCCAAGGCAGCATATCCACCACCTGGCAGGGCTGAGATTTGGACTGAGACCGACTGGATCCAGAGTCCTTGTAGTTACGGACACACTCTGCCGCCCTTTGTGAGGACTGAGTAGAATGCAGGCCATGTGGCTCCTGAGCCCTTGAACATTCTCTATACCCCTGGGAACCTAAACTAATGGCTTTTTCATTGAAATGTCCTGTTTCTTCCCTTATTCTATGAACCTGGGGAGTCACTGTCTAACGGGCACCCGTGTTGGTTATATAGGGTTACTGTAACAAAGTGCCACAAACGGGGTGGCTCCAAACCACGGAGATGAACCCTCTCACGGTCCTGGAAGCCGGAAGTCTGGAATTAGGGCATCCAAAGGGCTGTGCTCCCTCGGAAGCCCCTGGGGAGAGATCCTTTCCCATCTCTTCCACTGTCTGGTGGCCCCATAGCCCCAGTGCCCCCATGGCTTGTAGATGCTTCAGTCCGATCTCTGCCTCCATCCTCATGCCTTCTTCCTGTGGGTCTCCTCTCTGTGTCCAACCCGCTCTCCTTATGAGGATACCAGCCCTGTTGGATTAGGGTCTACCCAACTCCTGGATGACCTCCTCTTATCTAATTACATCTGCAATGACCTTATTTCCAAAAAAGTCACATTGTGAAGTTCTAGGGGAGAGAGCCTCAGCATATCTTTTGTAGGGACACAGTTCAACCTGTAACAGCACCCACGAAGAAAAAGCATGGCCCCAGAGAGGGTGGGCTGAGACGTCTGTAAAAATTCTTCAGTATAGGCTCTGACTAAGAAGAACAGAGGTGCTGGCCCTGCAATGGCTGTGAACTATGCTGTTCTTGCATTGCTGTAAATAAATACTGGAGACTGGGTTGTTTATAAAGAAAAGAGGTTTAATTGGCTCATGGTTCTGCAGGCTGTAGAAGCATGGTGCTGGCATCTGCTCAGCTTCTGAGAAGGCCTCGGGAAGCTTCCAGTCATGGTGGAAGGTGGAGGGAGAGCAGGCACATCACATAGTGAGAGCAGGAACGAGAGAGAAAGAGAGCAAGAGAGAGAGGGAGGGAGGTGCCACACACTTTAAATAACCAGATCTCATGTAAACTCAGAGCAAGAGCTCACTCATCACCAAGAGGATGTCCCCAGGATCCGTCCCCCATGACCCCATCACCTCCCACCAGGCCCAACTCCAACATTGAGGATTAGGTTCCAACATGAGATTTGGGTGGGGAAAACATCCAAACTCTAGCAGGCCACTCAATAGATCAGAACGGACAGTGACTCACTAGCCTGGACACTCAGCCAGCAGGCGGGGGGTGCCCATTCGTGACTGTCTGCCCAACCCAACAGAGATCCCATCAGTCCGGCCGGGTGGCACCTTCAACCCCTGGCCAGACTGAACACGGCTGAAGGGCAACCCAGGTCTGAGAGGAAGAAGGAAACAGTGGCTCTGTGGGTGCAGCTTTTGCCTTAAGAAGTTCAGCATAGCCCAACCAGCAGTTGGGCACTGCTTTGCGGTAAGTGGACAGACAGAGAGGCCTGGTGGGCTTTGGCATGGCTGACCCCTCATTGCCTAGTGTGTGGCTGTGTCACTGCCTGCTGCCTAGAGAGTGTGAGAACGAAAATAAGAGAGGGTCATCGAGCATCGTGACTGGAATAGGAGGTGTCGGACCCTCTGGGCAGCCCCCTGACGAGAAGCCCCTGCCTTTCTTGGGGTGGGTGGAGCACAGGACGCTGGATTTTAGTCTGAGGAGCTCACATCTCCCCAGCTGCATCGGAACCTGTAAATGTCGGGGTGGGGGAGATTAGCCGACCTTCTTCAAGGAATGAAGAAAACAGCCGCTCTCTGTAGAGCCTGATGTGCCAGGTAGGGCCACAGCAGGCTTTCCAGATCTTCTCTGGGAAAGAACAAAGCATAAATAAGTATAAATACAAATTGCTTTCATTCTCTTGGGCTGTGGTTCTAACTCTGGACTGTAGCATTTGGGTCAGGGAATGCAGGGTCTTGGTAGTTATTCACATGTTGCACAGGATGTCTCCAACGTGGCTGGGAGGTGAAGTTGCTGAATCGTTCAAGTTCCATCTCTTATTTCATCTGGACCCCGTTGTATTTTGGGAGGAAGGCCAAGCCCTGAGCACCGAATTAAACCTCCTGTGACTTGGCCTCCCTCCGCCTTCTCGGCTGTGCTTGAGGTGGGCTGATGATTACTCTGTCTTTAGTAAAGAAGTTTTCTTTTCCCTTGATGACTTGAACTTAAAAACACAAATCAAAGAGTTGTGCGATTTCCATAGGGACGCATTAGGCAGGAGGAAATTATTCCCATCAGAATCCAGTGAATTTCATGTATATCTAGAATTGCTCTTATAATAAAAAATAAATGTTCTATAAGTGACGGTACCTGGGGAAATCACTCGTCCTACATCAGTCGATTTTGTGCTCAGAAGTCAGGTTTCCCAGCCCCCTGTACCTTTCATCTTCCTGCTTCACCATCACTAATTATGTGACTTTATTTCACAGCATCTTATATTTTGTGTGCGTGTGTGTGTGTGTGTGTTTTTCAAACAACACTTATTTGTGCCTTCAATGGGACTGACTTAGGTTCCTGTCGAGCTCAGGCTGTGGCTCGGTGGGAAGCTAAGTCTGCACCAGCTCACCGCAGAACTTGTGCTTCCTCAAAAGCCCCGGCACATATACACAACAGAAAGAGGCTGTGGCCACAGCAGTTTTGGGAGTGCAAGGGCCGGTTACCCCTCATTTTGGCCGCAGTGGTTTGCTACCATCAGCTTGAGAGAATTTCTTTCTATTGCAAGGTGAGTGACGGTTTAGAGCCAATGTTGGAAAAAATACCCTGCATGAAGAAAGTAAGAGACAGAGCCTGCATCATCCTTGGTAGGAAGATGATGAAGGTTCAGAAGAGGGTTGCTAGGGGGCTGCTGGTTCACAAAGATGGGGACGCAGCCGGCCCAGGAGGGGGTGACATGGCTCAGGAAGGGCTGACATCAGCATGCAAGGGGTTGCCCTGTTGTCAACTTGCTGCTGGAATTTAGAGGAAAATAAAGCCGTGGTGTATCTTTTGCTGGTAGTTAACACTGTAAATTAAAATGAGAACCCCAACCCACAATGTGAAACTCTGGAAGTCAGAATGTCTCAGTTGCCTACATACTGGGCCACTGAAATAAAAACCATCTCCCTCTCTCTCTCTCTCAACACATGCACACACACACTCAAAGAAAACAAAAGACTTCGTTAGCAGGTCTTTGCAAAGTTCACAGAATGCCAGCGGGGAGATCCTTTCCACACACACCGAGTCTTTGTTTCCTTAGGTGCATTCTGTACTGGGGGGCGGGGGTGCGGGCAGAAAGTACCAGGGAGAAGGGCTCTGGAGCGGCAGATGGAGTTGTCCTAGGCTCTCGGAAGCGAGACACGTTGTCGATTTAAAAACAAATATTGGGTTTCCATTTTTTTCTGAACGGGATAAGGCAATTTCTTTTAGATTGTTTAAACTCTCCCCACTAGATTGAATGGGGCGGTGGGTATTATTTCTAGATTTAGACGCCGTACGGGTGATAATGCAGCGACTCCCGTCTGTGGCTGGGAGCTGTGGCTGCACGAGACCCGGAATTCGAAAGGCTCTGCCTCCCCGTGGACGGAGACTTCCGTTGTTTTCTTTCCTTTCTCTCCGCAGCGGAGAGGGCTGGAGCGGATTTGGGTTCACATGAAAGTGTGCAGTGTTAACTAGGTGGCATATGGGTGGGGGGACATTCCTGCCTGTCCACTGCAGCCGGGGGGCGCGTCTCCATGGAGATAAGAAGCGAAAGTGCTCCGTGCAGCCTAATTGGTATGCATCCCTGGTTCACGTTCATTGTGCTCCTGCTAATGACAGGGTTGTCTCAGTAATAAGGATGGTGCACTGGAGAAATTTGCTGCCTTGGTATATTTTTCCCTGGCAGAAAACTACTTAGAGACTGTAGTCAGTAAGAAGAGTGACTGGCAGGCTCAAGGGCTGCCCGCAGCATATGGGGGAAGGCTGCTGCTCCGTGCCACATGCATATGCTGCCATTAGACTCCAGCTTTGCGCTTTGTGTGTTCCTGGGCCCGTGCCAGGAAGCCCACCTGCTGCAAGAATACTTGTAAAGCCCAACTCAAAAGTGATTGAAAAGCTGCTGGAATAAACTGTAATAACACAGTAACACAGAGCTTCACAGATGGGACATAATTGCACGCCGAAGTGCACAGCCTCTGCAGTAATGAAAACACGAGCCATTAAATTAAAATCACAAGGGAAAAAACGATAAAAGTCTGTTGATTTTTTTTTTTTTTAGTTTTATTGCAAAAACTTCAATTTTCCTGCCCTCATTAATCAAATACCATAAAACTATAGCGTTACTTTGTTCTGGTGGAGATTCAGGCAATTAAAATGATGAATGTTGATTAAAATGATGTAACTTTGGTTATTTACTTGCTAGGATAACTTAAACCCTCTGTAACCAGAGCCGCAAGCTACTGACACTCATCTGCGTGTCTGCAGATCGCAAAAGCCTTTGGGCACCTGCTCTGGAAGTTCGTGGAGGAGTCTGTCCAAGTTCGCCCAAGGCCGAGGGGGCTATCAAAGAAGAGCTCTGGTTTTTGTGCTCAATATTGATACATGTGAAGGGTAAATCCTTTCTCCCCGATCAGCCTGCCCTTTTTCTGAAATATTAGTAATTTTCTTTTTCTTTTTCCTTTTTTTTTTTTTTTTTGGACAATTAAGGGAGACTTGTCCAACTATGTAAACACAGAAAGCACTCGAGCAACAATGCCCTCGTAATTAGCAGCGGGCAGGCCGGCGTCTGGGCTGGCCCGTCAGGCGCGGCGTCAGCTGAAAGGGCCCAGCAGGGCTCTGCGACGTTGGGCTCTCGAGGCCTGGCCGGCAAAGCCCCGTGCGGCATTGTTCGGCTCCTTTCTGTGGGTGGGCCCTACGAGGAGAAAGAAACATTTGTGTCACCCAAGTAAACAGCCTTGAAAAGACTTTCTTTTTTCATTTTTAATTATTCATTTCTTCAGCATTCCTCATGGCAAAGTGGAATGATTCCCACCCATTCAAAAAAAAAAAAAAAAGAAAGTAAAGAAAAGAAGAAAAAGAAAAGAGAAAATCAGCAGCAATAGGACCAATATATTTTCAATTTACAAACTGAGACAGGTGTGGGGCTTCATGTCCCCTCCAGCGGGACTGCAGGGAAAAGGAACCCGCGTTTGTCAGTGCAACTTGTTTCCTTTCTTCCCCTTCCCTGAAAAGGACACAGGGGCGATTTCTCTCCTGTGAGTCTCCTTTGCTCCAAGAAGGCCTTGCCAGTCACTAGAGGTGCTAATGAGTCATTCACAAAAACAACACCCTCCCTTTCTCAGCGGCCTCAGCTGAACACTGTCTCTGAACGAGGGACATTTGCCGCTGGGTGAAAACTCAGAACGATTCAGTGGCAGGTTCAAAACAATAATCATAAGCAGAAGCATCATCCCTGCCCCGTCCACGGCGGGCAGCACAGGGGAGAACAGCAGGGCGGGAAGCTGCCGTCCAGCCTTTGACTCGGTGCGGATTGGTTATTTTCCCAGGGCATGAGCCTGTCTGTTGGATAGAGTCCTTTTTTTCGGGGGACGGTGGCAGGGCTCACCAGGCAGCCACACTCAGGTGCAGACAAGTAAACAGAGGGCCAGGCGCTCACAGTGCTGCCAGACTACACCACAGGCAGCAGCTTCCTGTGCCTCAGTTTACCAGGGGATGCACTGCCCTCCTGAAGTGCTATGTCACGACCCCTTTTCTGCACACACCGCAACACTCACATTGTATTCCCGTGTAGTCAGCCGGGTGTTATCACTCTGCCACACCCCAACAGTGCCACGTCCTGTACCGTGGGGCCCTAGACATCTTCCCAGAGGTGGGATTTATGTGTTACGCTGGGAATGAGGCACACACGTAAGGCCGGCAAAGGGCTTGCCAAACTGCTCGTGGGATCCTCCTACTCGGACCTGTTCTCCTTGGTGACTCGGCAGCCTGTTCCATGTGGCAGGCAGGATCCTGGCTGCGCTCGATGCTCCCTGAGGCGGGTGGGCTGGCCAGCCCCTGCCCAGTGGCCCCGGAGGGCATTTGGGCCACAGGAGGGGCAGAGTGTTGAAGTCAGGACAACACTGGGTTGGGGGGCGGGGGGGTTCGGTTCTAACTTGGACTTCATCGGGGTGGTGTGTTCGCGTCACGTGGCCATGTTTGTGTGAGCAGGGCTGCCCTGCACCTCCTCAACATGCTGAGAAGTGGCCGGGGCTGGGATGCGGGCCGCGGCTTCACCATGCGATTGCGGCCCATTGCTACGTGCCTCACGTGCTCTGCCATGGAGCCCAAATGTGGCAAAGTACAGCCCTTTGAACCCTCAAGGCAACATGCAGCAATTTTAAGTGTGAAGGGAGAAGGTTATTCATATTTATGGGGTTTTTCCTCCTTCAGCCAAAGAACTGATTCACAAAAAAGGCATGGGAAGTGTCTGCTTCTGATGGGATGTCCGTGCAGAGCACGTGGGCTCCCCACGGGAATGTGGAAGTGACAGCCAGCAGGCCCCTTCTGAAGCAACACAGGTGGGAGCTCGGTTGCTGTGTGGAAGAAGGCAGCCGGCTACCCAGGGCAGAGGAGGGTTTCTGCAGCCCCTGGGACCATGGGAGCCCAGGTTCATGTTTTCTCACCCTCATCCCTGACGCTGCCCTGCAGCCTGGCCTGCTGTCCTGTCCATGGGTGCCTTTTTGGAAATTTTACCAAACAAGCCAGGTTGAAAGGCACACAAGCAAATGCTCACAGGTACCTGAGAGAGCCTGCCGGGATCAGGGCGCTCAGGAGGCCTGAACACTCCCACACTGCACAGCGTTACTCTGCACAGGGTTAGAACGCTTCCTCGAGAATCTTGTCATGAGTGCATTTCTCTTGCTTAAAAAAGAGTGACGAGGCTGGGCACACACCGACAGTGCGCAGGCAGCCATACCGAACCATGTAGGGACATCGGGTACACTCAGGTCCCTTGCGCCCTAACAGGAACCAAGGGCCGTCCCCTGTAGAAACGTTTCTTGCCTGGTGACCAACGTCTGGTTCTAGATATTTGCTTTCTCTGCTCTGCGTTCCTTCTCATTCCCAAGCCCAGACTTGGAGGGGATGCTGAGGATG
Organism: Gorilla gorilla gorilla; assembly: GCF_029281585.2. Taxonomy (NCBI): domain Eukaryota; kingdom Metazoa; phylum Chordata; class Mammalia; order Primates; family Hominidae; genus Gorilla; species Gorilla gorilla. The sequence goes on from NC_073238.2 coordinate 126,431,080, forward strand.
CTGACCGAGCGCAAATGTGGCTGAATTAAGGCAGTTTGTGGGACAACAGAAGTTTGTAGTTTATGATAATTAAACAACGTTCTCTCTTCACATCGTAAGACTCTATCTTTGGCGATAGAACTGATTGACTTTCACATTTGGTTGTTTTTCTCCTCTCTGCCTTAATAAGAAGTTCTAAAGGAAAAATGGCTGTTTGTTTTGTGGTAGGATCCTTAAGAGAAGGATTCGAGGCCCTGCAATCCCAAAAGATGCTGTTTCAAGAAAGGAGTAAGCGGTCCTTTCACAGGTCTCCTGGGTCTCCGTGAAGGATTACAAAGAGTTATAGATCTGGGTTTTGCTATGATATTTTACTAGTTTTGGTCAACTGGCCATCTTTTGGCAACACGGGAATTGAGAGGAGAGTTGCTTCAACTTCTTAAAAGGCTCGGACTGATGGGTGTTGTCCATTTCTCAGGTCTGGTAACGTGTCAAACTTGAGACCTTAGGTGTCCAGAAAAAATATGGCCATAGAGGTGTTCAGTCATCTGGTCATTCCTTGTCTCTGGGGGTCTAGAAGATAATTTGTAGGCCGGGAACAGTGGCTTACACCTGTAATCCCAGCACTTTGTTAGGCCAAGGCAGGTGGATCACCTGAGGTCAGGAGTTCTAGACCAGCCTGACCAATATGGCGAAATCCTATCTCTATAAAAATACAAAAATTAGTTAGGCATGATGGTGGGCACCTGTAATCCCAGCTGCTTGGGAGGCTGAGGCAGGAGAATCACTTGAACCTGGGAAGCAGAGGTTGCAGTAAGCCAAGATTGCACCATTGCACTCCAGCCTGGGTGACAGAGCGCGACTCCATCTCACCAACAAAAAAAGAAAATAATTTGTAGAACAAAATCATCTCCTTCTTGGATCTGTTGAGGCCAAACACCTTCAGCTGGGCTGTGCTTCAGACCTTGTTCTTTCCACAGGACCAGGTTCTGCTTAGCCACGAAAGTCAGTGGCATTCTCTGCTCCAGGGCCTCTCAGCTGCCACTTAATGACTTTACCTCAGGCTTTGTGGCTTTTTCCTCTTCTGGCTTCCCCTTTAACAGTTTTCCGCATCCTCGTCTGGACAGAATCCTCCTAATACCACACTTATTAATGGATTCTAGAAATTTCTGACACTTGGATGAGAAAGCTTTCCATGCGGCTTGTTGGCCGTGGGTTTCCGGTGAGTGTGTGGCTCTCCCCAGTGGGCCGGGTGACAGTCTGTGTCCATCCACTGGAAGATTCTGCTTGGAATCAACTGAGTCACAAACGAAATCCAGAAACGCATTCTGGGGTCATGCTTTTATCCGTTGGAGGTGAACACGTGTGGAAAATCAGCCTGGGAAGCCACAGGCCCCCCAGGAGCGATCCACAGTGAGGCTGTGTCCGCTGGTCACCGTCGTGCTGTTCTCTGGTGACAGCGAGGCTGTGTCCGCTGGTCACCGTCGTGCTGTTCTCTGGTGACAGTGAGGCTGTGGCCCCTGGTCACCGTCGTGCTGTTCTCTGGTGACAGTGAGGCTGTGGCCCCTGGTCACCGTCGTGCTGTTCTCTGGTGACAGTGAGGCTGTGGCCCCTGGTCACCGTCGTGCTGTTCTCTGGTGACAGTGAGGCTGTGGCCCCTGGTCACCGTCGTGCTGTTCTCTGGTGACAGTGAGGCTGTGGCCCCTGGTCACCGTCGTGCTGTTCTCTGGTGACAGTGAGGCTGTGTCCCCTGGTCACCGTCGTCCTGTTCTCTGGTGACAGCGAGGCTGTGGCCCCTGGTCACCGTCGTGCTGTTCTCTGGTGACAGGCTGTGTCCCCTGGTCACCGTCGTGCTGTTCTCTGGTGACAGGCTGTGTCCCCTGGTCACCGTCGTGCTGTTCTCTGGTGACTGAAGCTTGATAACAACTCCTTCTGCCTGGGGGATAACTTCAGTCTTGCTCTCAGCTCTGGGTAGGGACCTGCTTAAGAGATAATGTTTGGCTGCTGTAGATCTCATTAAATCATTAAAAATGTTCCCATCCACTGTGGCTCAACAACCAGTCTGCTTGATTGCAGTGGCCCAGGCAGCGTGGCAGCCATGCCTGGTGGGGCCCAGCCAGCACGGCCAGCAGCCATCATCCTGCAGGGAGGTCACCCTCGCCCGTGCTTGGAAGGAGCGCCCAGTCGTCGAGAGTCAAACCCTTCCATCTTCGGATGTGCTGACAATTCCACTACAAAGTGGCCAGGGAAACAATAGGCTAGGCGGCACCAGTCACCCAACTTTGCTACCAGTTTAGCAGTTTGGTAGAGCAGAGAAGGAGTTTGAAGACTCCGGCAGCATCAAGAATTTTATCTAAAAAGCCAGCACCTGCCTGGGCGTCATCCCTTCACTGACCAACCTGTGACCATGACAGTGATGGCACCGGGCTGGTCTGTGCGTGCACATGTGCTTGTGTATGTGGGCCTGTGTGTGTGCCTGTGTCAGTCAAAGCAAGGACGAAAGCTCTTCTGGGACGTCTTGATCACAGACACAGCAAAGTCACAGTAATATAACTTCTTATAAAGTGAAGAAAGCCCTCCTTCTTCCTGCCACCCCCAGTTACTGTGATCTGTTTTGGGTTCTGAGATGTAGGTTCGCTGCAATGTGGGTGTGATGGGTAGTCTGGGGAGCTCTGGCAGCGGGAAGGCCCCCCAGGGGTGCCTCAGAATGAGGCCACGGAAGGGCCAGCAGGGAGAGAGGTAACCTTCGGAGGATGTATTTATGTCCGGGGGCTGCTGTCGCAAAATACTGCAAACCAGGTGGCCTGAAACAGCAGAAATTTATTCCTTCATCGTTCTGGGGGCCTAGAATCTGAGATCAAAGTGTGGGCAGGGACAGGGGCTCTCTGGCGTCCCTGGGGGGTCCCCTCCTTGTCCTGCCTGACATCTCTGGGGTTCCTTTTCTGGGAGCTGCTCGCTCCAGGCTCTGCCTTCTTCCCTGCAGTCCTCTCACTGCATCTGTGCCCTTACATGGCCTCCTCCTGCCCCACTCCTGTGTGACCTTCTCCTAACTGAGCTGGTCACATCTGCAAAGACCCTGTCTCCAAGGTCCCATTCTGAGGCTGCAGGTGGACATGGAAGTTGGGAGGTCACTGCTCAACCTGGAATGAAGGCAGCCCCGCACTGGCCCTCCCTGAGCAGGGCCTGAGGGTGTTGGTCCTGGGGGAGGGACCTGGGCGTCGCGCCCGGTGTCCAAGCACCACCTTCACAGCAGGTGCACTTCTCGTCCTCGTGCTGATGGCCATTCATCTGGAGCTGAAGAGCTCTCACACGGGCTCCACGAAGGGCAGAGTCAGAAAGGGTGGAAGCACCCGAGATGCTTGCACATGGCGATGGTGACGTTGGGCTGTTGCTTTGCCCACTGTCGCCCTGTCCATGCATGGCCTGCCCTGCTCACAGTCTCTGCTGGCTGTCTCCTCCGGCTCTGACCCTGTCTCCTGCCCCAAATGCCCTCTCTGTCACCTCGTCCCTCTGCTTCCTCTCAGTGCCGGCCTCTCCCTCCTCCAGACCTCCACCTGCACTCCCACCAGCCTGTCCGGCAGCTGCCACCTTTTTTTCCCTTAGGTTGGAAGAAACATGGCAGGAGAGAGGGTCCCAGCTCAGCACCGGCAGATCTAGGATGGACTGGCTGGGGGCTGGAGTTGGAGCAGCAGCGAGTGGCACAGGCACAGGCTCTACCTGGGAAGGGAGCGCTTGGAGATTTGTTCCTGGAGTGGACTCACCCGCCGGGACCACAGGTGTGAGCGGAGGCATTAGAGCCCACGCTGTTTCCTTCAGTTCTCACCACTGAGAGACACACATACACATTATACCAAATAACCTAGGAATCCAATTCTTATAAAGCATATGGCGAATCAAAGATTAGGGTGAGGCCCGCGCATGGAGCATCGTTGGTGGGGCGGGCAGATGCTGGATGTGTCCCTAGCAATCTTTCTCATTTTTATCCATCATTCTTTATCTTCCAAATCTCATTGTGAGATAGTCCCTAGCACACACAACAAATCGAAGCATGGAGAGGAGTCGGTAGGAAGGAGCCAGCTGGAGTGCTGTTTGCCCGGGCTGCCCGGCTCCACGAAGCCACACTTCTTACCGGAGCTGGGGTGTTTCCCTGTCGGCACTTCCCACAGATTAGGAACCAGGGCTGGAACGCACAGGGCAGGTGTTTCAGGAAGTGTCAGAACTGCTCACTTCACCATCTTGATCCTATGGGGCAGGAAGCTGCTTAGGCCCACGCTGGTTCTCAACCTGATTGTATGGTCCAGCCCTGATCTTCAATGTATTGCTTAAGGCATGAAAATCGGTCTTTTTGAGCATGGTAGCAAGTGCCTGTAGTCTCAGCTACTCGGGAGACTGAGGCAGAAGAATGGCGTGAACCCCGGAGTTCACGCTTGCAGTGCTTGCAGTGAGCCGAGATCATGCCACTGCACACCAGCCTAGGTGACAAAGCGAGACTCCGTCAAAAAAAAAAAAAAATCGGCCTTTCCACAGTTGGTGTGTGGGAGAGGACAGAATAAGTGCATGGGGTCTCTTGGGGTCTCCCTGGCCCTCAGGATCAGGCCTGTTCCTCTTTGTTCAGCCGCCTCAGCTCCCTATAGGGTACTCTGCTTGGGAAAAGACCCCAGAGGGCGTAGCTTACAGTGCAGTGCCTCTCTCCACTGTCAGAGGCAACATAACCACTGCGGAATCTCTTTTGCGGTTCTCTTTGGCCAAGCCAGAACTCAAGGCATATAAGGCTGTGGCAGAGATGTACGCATTCCTGAGACGACTGACCCCAAGGTCATCCCTGAATCAGTGACTCCAGAAACATGCAATCCTGAAAGAAATAGCACAGTGTCTTGGGGTCTGAGCGGGATCTGCAGCCAGTTCTGGAATGGAAGAGTCACAGCTGTGGATGTTGAGTGGCTTTGTGGTTGGAAAGTCACGGCAGGATCTGACAGTAGCTATAGTGTTGTGGGGCAGTGACCTCTCACCCACCAACCTGTCAAGAGGGCCGCCCGGTGGCCACCCCTGTCACTGAGCTCAAGGCCAGGGAGAGGTGGCTGCAATGCCGCTGAGGTGCTAGAGAGCCCTGTAGGTGGGAATGACACTGCTCTCTGCTCTTGTCTCCTCGGACACCCTCTCTGACAAGAGGCAGGCACCAAGAGCCGTGAAGGTCCAAGGATGCAGACACCTCTGGGCCCATCATATACACAGAGCTTGCTGCTTCATTGGCAAGATGATGTGGGGGGTTGGAGATGATTTTTGATCATCTGAGATTATTTTGAACTCAAGAGGCAACATCCTGAGTTTGTCCTACAGTCTCTGATTGGGATGGCACTAAAATATAGGAACCCCCTCGTCCCTCTAAATTTCTCCTAATTACTGTGGACCTTTGCATGATGCCAGAGTGAAGACAGAAAAGTAAGACACATAGAGGTATGATCCAGGAAGAGCCATGATCCATGAAGAGCCATGATCCATAAAGAGCTATGATCCATGAAGAGGCATGATCTATGAATAGCTATCATCCATGAAGAGCCAGGATTTATGAAGAGTTATCACCCATGAAGAGCTACGATATCTAAAGAGCTATGATCCATGAAGAGCCGTGATCCATGAAGAGCTATGATCTATGTAGAGTTATGACCTATGAAGAGCCATGATCTCTGAAGAACTATGATCTATGAAGAGCTATGATCTATGTAGAGCTATGATCCTTGAAGAGCCATGATCCATGAAGACCTATGATCTATGTAGAGCTATGACCTCTGAAGAGCCATGATCCATGAAGAGCTATGATCTATGTAGAGTTATGACCTATGAAAAGCCATGATCTCTGAAGAACTGTGATCTATGAAGAGCTGTGATCCATGAAGAGCCATGATCCATGAAGAGCTATGGTCTATATAGAGTTATGACCTATGAAAAGCCATGATCTCTGAAGAACTATGATCTATGAAGAACTATGATCCATGAGGAGCCGTGATACATGAAGAGCTATGATCTCTGAAGAGCTATGATCCATGAAGAGCTATGACCTCTGAAGAGCCATGATCCATGAAGAGCTGTGATCTCTGAAGAGCCATGATCCATGAAGAGCTATGATCTATGTAGAGTTATGACCTATGAAAAGCCATGATCTCTGAAGAACTGTGATCTATGAAGAGCTGTGATCCATGAAGAGCCATGATCCGTGAAGAGCTATGGTCTATATAGAGTTATGACCTATGAAAAGCCATGATCTCTGAAGAACTATGATCTATGAAGAACTATGATCCATGAGGAGCCGTGATACATGAAGAGCTATGATCTCTGAAGAGCTATGATCCATGAAGAGCTATGACCTCTGAAGAGCCATGATCCATGAAGAGCTGTGATCTCTGAAGAGCCATGATCCATGAAGAGCTATGATCTATGTAGAGTTATGACCTATGAAAAGCCATGATCTCTGAAGAACTGTGATCTATGAAGAGCTGTGATCCATGAAGAGCCATGATCTGTGAAGAGCTATGGTCTATATAGAGTTATGACCTATGAAAAGCCATGATCTCTGAAGAACTATGATCTATGAAGAACTATGATCCATGAGGAGCCGTGATACATGAAGAGCTATGATCTCTGAAGAGCTATGATCCATGAAGAGCTATGACCTCTGAAGAGCCGTGATCCATGAAGACCTATGATGTATGTAGAGCTATGACCTCTGAAGAGCCGTGATCCATGAAGGGCTATCATCCATGAAGGGCTATGATCTATGTAGAACTATGATCCATGAAGGGCTATGGTCTATGTAGAGCTATGATCTCTGAAGACCTATGATCTATGTAGAACTCTGATCCATGAAGGACTATGGTCTATGTAGAGCTATGATCCATGAAGGGCTATGGTCTATGTAGAGCTATGATCCATGAAGGGCTATGGTCTATGTAGAGCTATGATCCATGAAGACCTGTGATCTATGTAGAGCTATGATCCATGAAGGGCTATGGTCTATGCAGAGCTATGATCCATGAAGGGCTATGGTCTATGTAAGAGCTATGATCCATGAAAGGCTAGATCTATGTAGAGCTATGATCCATGAAGGGCTATGGTCTATGCAGAGCTATGATCCATGAAGGGCTATGGTCTACATAGAGCTGTGATCCATGAAGGGCTATGGTCTATGTAAGAGCTATGATCCATGAAAGGCTATGATCTATGTAGAGCTATGATCTATGAAGGGCTATGATCTATGTAGAGCTATGACCCATGAAGGGCTATGGTCTACATAGAGCTGTGATCCATGAAGGGCTATGGTCTATGTAGAGCTGTGATCCATGAAAGGCTATGATCTATGTAGAGCTATGATCCATGAAGGGCTATGGTCTGTGTAGAACTATGATCCATGAAGGGCTATGGTCTACATAGAGCTGTGATCCATGAATGGCTATGATCTATGTGGAACTATGATCCATGAAGGGCTATGGTCTATGCAGAGCTATGATCCATGAAGGGCTATGATCTATGTAGAGCTATGATCCATGAAGGGCTATGGTCTATGTAGAGCTATGATCCATGAAGACCTGTGATCTATGTAGAGCTATGATCCATGAAGGGCTATGATCTATGTAGAGCTATGATCCATGAAGGGCTATGGTCTATGTAGAGCTATGATCCATGAAGACCTATGATCTATGTAGAGCTATGATCTCTGAAGAGCTGTGATCTAACTGAAGATGTGACAGTTTCTTCTAAGAAACTCAGCAACAATGTAGGGGTTATTCATTGGCAGTGGGCCTCACAAGACTTATTCCTGAACCTTACAGGAGTGAGAGCTGCAAGAGTTAGCGCAGTTCAGAAAGAGGGGGCCCACAGAAAGTGAATTTATCTGAGAAGCCTCCGTACAGTGCTGGATCTTGGTGTCCTTATAAAGAGGCGGGAGAGATGCATGGAAGGAAGACAGCATGTGATGATGGAGGCAGAATGGGGTTTTTTTAGCTGCAAGCCAGAAAATATCATGGACTATGGAGCTGTGAGGCTCTGGAGACAGCCTGGCTCTGCCAGCACCTTGACTTCAGACTCTGGCTTCCAGAACTGTGGGATTCTAAATATTTGCTACTTTAAGCCACCCAGTTTGCAGTAGTTCCTCACAGCAGCCTCAGCACACAAATCCAGAGTGCTCAGCCTGGTCTCAGGTGCCTAGAATGAAGGAGTCTTATTGAAAGGGAGCAGGAGTTTCCTAAGAAATGGTGTGGGGTCAGGTTTGGAGGGCCTTGGTGGGTGGGCAAAGGGGCCTGGATGCCAAGATGTTCGCAGAGGGAGTATGAGCAAGAATTGCCAGGTGGAGGAGTGTGGGATGAATTGGAAAGACTCAGCGAGGGAGGCTGGCAGAGGGGCTTTGTGAGTCTCTGGAACGGGGCGCTGGGCTCCCCTTAGAATCCACTCCTTTCTTCCAGAAGACACTGGGGAGGCTGCTGCGATCCTGAAGCAATGAAGTTTGGGCACCACCCCCTCCCCCACACTGAACACTGCTTCTCCAATAATCCACGACCCCTAGGGGAGAGTAGCAATTTATTTTTCTTTCTTGGCTACAATTAGGCTTCCAACCATGGTGCACCATTCCCGCCGTTGCCTCCATCACAACTTAAGACAATGAGAATGCATTCGGATGAAAGTCACCGATGGCAGCGCTGTTGGGCAGGGCTTTATGCGGGCGCTCAGCCCTGGGGCGGGAGGCCCCTCTTTCTCCAGCAAGACACAAATCTGAATGTGAAATGTCATTAGAGCCTCCTTCCTCTAGTACTGCTTCTTTTTAGAATAACAAAAACACATCAGTGGTAAGTTTCAGTGTTATTTTTAATAAAAGAAAACCCTTTAATTTACATATATTTAAGGCTAAGTAAATGAAAATGCATTATGTTACCACTGTTCTATTGAATAATGAGCCCAGAGGGTTCAGAAGAACAGTTTGCTTTTCAAACCTTGTACACCCCCAGCTCAAGCCTGCCCCTGGGGATAAGGGAGGGGACCAGATGGTATTGATTGTCCGGGGCCACACTGGGATGTTTTATGTGCTGGACTGGCAGTGCCCTGCTTGGAGACTTTGGGGAACAAGTGGGTCCTACATAAAGCTACCGCCCAAGGCCTGGTCATCTACAGCAGCACCTGCAGGGGCTCAGAACCCATCCCCCACAGGCTAGCCCAGAGGCGGCCCTGGGGCAGGCATACCTGACTCTCCCAAAAGCTGTCTTCTAGCCTTGCCTTTCCAAAACTGAGGCAGCAGAAAGCCAGGGAAACAAAAGAAATAGCGCACATACTTACATGCATGTGCACACACACAAACACTTGTGCATACACACACACACACACACAGAAACACATACACTTACACACAAATATAGTTCTACATGCATAGATATACAAACACATGCACACACACAGAAACACATATGCTCACACACACAAATGCACACACACACATGCTCACACACATACACACATGTACACACACAGAAACACATACGCTCACACACACTGTTAAATGCATGTAAATAAAAACACACATGCACACACACACATACAAACAGAAACACGTGTGCTTACACACACACATACACACTCCTACATGCAAACACACATGCACACACTTACAAACATAATATCCTCCCCTATATTTTATGAGAAAAAAAAATCCTTAGGATTTAAAATTCAAATTTTTCCCAGGCTTCCATCTTGGAGTCTGGCATTCCCTTTCCCCCTTAGGTCCCCAAGGAGGCCGTGCTGAAGCCTTGAGTGGTGTCCAGGTGAAGCGTTTAGCACAAACTCGGGCACGCAGAGCCCCAGAAGGAACATCAGTCATCATCACCATTACCATCAACTGTTTCATTAACAAGCATTTACTATGCCCTGCACTTTAACCCCTGTGGTGGTCCAGAATTCATTTTTTAAGAAAAATACTCCAGAGGCCCTGCTTGAGGTAAGAGGATCTGGTCCCAGCTCCAGTGAGATGCTCTCATTTCCGCCGTGGAGTGCAGGCTGGATGTGGGCAGAAGAAACACCTATCCCAGGGTCTCTTGCCTGCCTTCCGTTGCTTCACTGGGATTTTCCCTGGGCAACTTCTGGGTGTGATCCTGAGCTCACAGCACCGTGTGAACAGCCCTTCCCCTGGGACAGCTTGGCCAGGGCTTCCTAGGGGAGGTGGCTTCTGTCCCAGGCCTGGAAGGGTCCCTGGGCGGTGGCCAGGCAGAGACTGAGCTGAGCAGGCAGCCAGCCACCTGCAGGCTGAGGAGGCTCCAAGTGGCCTGGGGGAGACCCAAGGCTGCCGGCAAAGGCAGGACATTCCTGTGGCCTTTCAGTGACATTACCGCCTCTGTGCAAGGACACACTCTTTTCTCTCTGTTTCTATTTTCTCCAGTTAATCAGGTGACTTAAAAAGAAGCTAGATAACGGTATTGTTTGCATTGACAACATCCCGATGATACTGTCAGGAGAGATGGGGGAAATGTTGCCTTCTGAACCAATAGAGTCATTAGGGAACCCTCTGTCACCTCGGCACCCAGGTTAATTACCACAGAAAACCTGGGAATGGCAGCTATAATTTTTCTCCGGAAAGTACCGTATTTTTACTCTTGAGGCACTAAAATGCCCATGACAGTGCTTTGAAGGACCTCATTTTACAATCTAACGGTGTGATCATTTTAGCAGAATGACCCTCTGCACTCCTGTTCAAGGGGCACTGTCCTTGTGCATTTGATTAAATTTGGGCTGCAAGTTATGAGCTGGACAAATGAAATCCTCTCCTGTCTCCAGCGGCCCGTCACCATCTAGAGCATCTATGAATGGGCACGTTGGCCTACTACAGCATCTCTCTGGGAAATGGAGACTCAAGCCACTGAGGGGGCGGCATCTGCCTGCACATGTGACTGCCTGGGCACGAGCTGATTCTGTTTGGACAGCCATATGCAGACATTTCTCAAACAGCATAAGGCAGCAAGCTGCTGGCTTTCCGCTCACATCAAAATTTTGGCAAGGAAAGCTGTTTAGAGAATTTGGATGGTTGGTTTGATCTTAGACCGTGACAAACCTGTGTGAATCTCATGAAACTTAAAACCACAGCTTGCAGAAGGCAGTCTGCACTGAGAGGCAGAAATGTGTGCGGTAGCATGTTGAACTTTCTCCTGAAGGGACAGACTTCTGTAATAGTGGTCACATCTCTTTATTGTCTTCTTGTTTCTAAAGGAGATGAAACTTGAAATGACTCATTTTAGAGCCTGATTGCTGGAGATGCTGCCCTGAGCTGCCAGACTGCCCGCTGGAGACAGAGGTGGCATAAGTCTGCAGCCTGATGTTGGAACACTCTTCATCCTTTCCTCTTTCAAGAAAGCCTGTCCTTTAGTTTTGGCTGTAGATTTTTGCACGCTGCTCAGAATTGTATAAAATGCAAGGGGCCTGGGAGAAGCGATGTATGACTCTTTCGTTCTTCTGCCTCCTGCCCTGTTGTTCACTCTTTTTGATTTAGACGCTGGCTGGCTGTGCCTGGCCTGGACAAACCCTTACAGGAGCCAGGGGGGTGTGGGAAGTCTTGGACCCAGAGGGCAATGACTGGGGTCACGGCGTGCCTCCCAGTCTCAGCACTCAGTTCATTAGTAGGGTGGGCCCAGAGCTGGTGAGCGATGAACAGAAAGGCTGTAGGTAAACAAAGGGCAGAATGCTGGAGAGGCGGCCTCGAGGGGAGCTCGGGCTGACTCCCCCAGGGTGTGGGGACCAAAGAGGAGACCTCCGGATTCCCTCCACCCTTGCCTGTCTCTGATTCTCCGGAACTTTACCGAGTGTGACTGTGCTTGGATGCCATACGTGGTCTGGCTCTCCTATAGATGGCAAGCTTGGTGAGAACAGGGACCATGCCCTGCGTGTCATGATGTCCCCAGGATAACGCAGTGCCTGGCCACAAACACCTGCCCCAAGAGGGACGTCAGGTGCTGCCGTGTGGCTCAGCACTGTTGCCTTTCAGCAGCATTCCCTGGGACCCCTGGGCCGATGCTAGAATGTTCTGTGAGGGAACCCAATCCTGAATGTTTTACATTGTGAAGCAGATGACTTATGAGGATGTTTTTGTTTTATCTTAAAAAATTGTCTTATTAGAGATTTATGGAGCTATTTTCCAAACCAAAGGCCAAACGTTCTTCCAACCTCATTCTTTAGGCTGCATGAAGGGATGAGCTCGTGTGGATTAGCGAGGGAATTCCCCCCTCACCTTCCCTTAGGGGGGACATCGTCGCTGTCGGAAGCATGATAGAACTGTCAAAAGTAGGCGAAATCAGCTATGCAAATGGTGAAACAGAAGTCACAGTTCCCTTTGTTCTGTGACAGGGTAAAAATTTCACATTTTTCATCCAAGAGGAAATAACATTCCAACACTTACACATCTAAGTAATTGGGTAAGGTTCCTTCCACACTTCACATAACCCCTGTCTGGCTGTGCAGGGCCAGTCGCTGCCCTAACCAGCATGAACACTGGCCAGGTTTACCTGCTAGCTGCAAACACCATGTTCTCCTGGAGTATGCCAAGCTGTGGACGTTTGGGTCTGTCCTTGCAGAGCACAGGTGCTCACAGAGGCCCTTTCACAACCTCTCTAGTTCCAGTTCACTGCCTATGCCAGAAGCCTGCCACAGTTTCACAGGAGAGGGGCTGTGGGAGGAGCTGCAGGCTGCAGCCTCGGCCGGAGATGCTGTCCACCCCCTGCCTCTCTCTAAATTCCCTAGGTGGTCCCGGTGGAAGGGCGGCTGCTCCGTCAGGAGTCAGCCTGGGGTCTGGGGGAGGCCTAGGGAGGAGACCAGCTAGACCACCGTGTCCTCTGCTATTCCCCGGAGGATGCGGCTTTCCCAGAAGCCCTAGAGTCCTCAGGTCCTCTCCCAGCCACTGTCACTGGGACCCCTGGCAATGCCTGACTGCCAGCCTGCCTGGGGTTCCCCCCTGCACCAAACCAGTCCTGGACACCTGAGTGTCTGCCATGGTCCCACAGAAACTCCACTTCTAGGGGCACTAATGCCTGCAGAAGCAGCTTGAGCAGTTTCTAAACATCAAGAGAATGTCACTGGGCACCGCTGACCCTTGAACAAGGGTCAAAAATCCACACATAACTTTTGACTCCCCCAAAACTTGACTAATAGCCTACTGCTGACTGGAAGGCTTACCAGTAATGTAGACAGTTGGTCACCATATATTTATTATGTTGTATGTATTACGTATCATATTCTTACAACAAAGTGAGCCAGAGGGGAAAAGTGTTATTTAAAAAATCTTAAGGAAGGGAAAATACATATACTATGCATTAAGTGGAAGTGGGTCATCCTGCGGGCCTCCTTCCTGCCGTCTCCACATGGAGTGGGCTGAGGAGGAGGAGGCACAGCGGGGTCCCTGCACTGTCTTGGGGCGGCAAAGAGGGGAGAAAATCCAGTACAAGTGGGCCCTTCAAACCTGTGCTGCCCAAGGCTCAGCTGGAACTGCTCAAAGAACTCCACAAAAGCCTAGACCACAGCTTTATCTTTATAGGGGCTGCCTTCAAGAACCAAAATAACACAGGAGTAACAGGAGAATGTTAAGGAATGCTAATAGGCAGTGTCTCCCCAGAACACCTCAGTCGCAGAGTGGTGGCCGCCCTCCCTCTCCTCTCTCCACTGTCTCCTCAGAACACCTCAGTCGCAGAGTGGTGGCCACCCTCCCTCTCCTCTCTCCACTGTCTCCCCAGAACACCTCAGTCACAGAATGGTGGCCGCCCTCCCTCTCCTCTCTCTGCTCTCTGTCTCCTCAGAACACCTCAGTCGCAGACTGGTGGCCGCTCTCCCTCCACTCTCTCCGCTCTCTGTCACCCGTCCCCCCCGCCACACCATGGAGAGGAGAAAGTAGAACAGAGTGATATGGTTGGGGATGTTTGCCCCCTTCAAATCCCATGTTGTGATGTCACCTCAGTGCTGGATGGGCCCAGTGGGAGGTGTTGGGGTCACAGAGCAAGTCCCTCTGTGGGCTTGGTGTCCTTCTGTGGTCATGAGTGAGTCCTCACTCTGATAGTTCACATAAGTGCTGGGGGTTTGAAAGAGCCTGGCACCTCCCCATAGCTCTCTCTTGCTCTCATGTGGGGCATCGGCTCCTTTTCCTTGTCTGCCATGGGCGAAACCTTCCTGAGGCCTCCCCAGAAGCAGATGCTGGTGCCATGCTTCTTATACAGCCTGTAGAACCGTAAGCCAAATAAACCTCTTTTAATTATCAAGTACCCAGCCTTGGGTATTCCTTTACAGCAACACAAAATGGACTAACAGCAGAAGGCAGAAATCAGCCCCAGTGGATGGAAGAACATTCTAGAAGGACAGAGGTTAGGACTGAGTCCCAGGGAGTTTTGGTTTTCCCTTTCTCTCCCAATAACGAAGGCAGGAAGCCAGGAGGAGAGGGGAGCCCCATTATCCAGGCAGCAATCCTGCCTCTGGAAGTCACAGACTCTTCTCTACCACAGGGGCCCCCAAAGGAGAAGGGGCCATCCTGCCCCACTGCTGGTGCCCACATGGCTGCCAGTGGTCCTGGGAGAACACAGGGCAATGCCCGCCCAGCCCCAGGCCCTCTCCCTCCTTTGTGGCTACAGGCCCAGAACACAAAACAGAAGCTACTGCTTCTGTCGGGAGGAAACGGGGTCCCCCTCGTCTCACACCTCCTGCCGGGCAATGTGTTGCAGAAAACAGAACAAAACAGGGTAGCCAGCCAGGCCTGCAGGGCTGTGCCTCCAGTCTGGGCATCAGAGGGCAGGTGGCATTGGGAGCAAGGACGGAGATTTTCAGGGGGCCACAAGGTGCTGGGAGGTCAGAGTCCTGGGCACTTAGGGGCTGTTGGAGCTGTGTTCTCTCTGCGCTGCTGACCGTGGTCCTTGTCAAAGCCCCAGACACACCCATGGGGCCTCAATGTTCCCATCTGTGCAGCGAAGTATCATTACAAGACGATTAGCGGAAAGAAGTGTGAAAAATCCTGTGAATATTTGCAGCTGCATAAATAATGAATGACGACAGAGGCAAACCTTCGTACCATGTCAGCCTTCATGTGATTTTACAGGGCAGGGAATGGCCGGAGCTTTGTGCTTCGGGGAGAGTAAACTAGGTTTACTTCCTCGAGGATTTCATCCATTTGCGCTTCACCCATTCCTTCCTGTGTGTGTGCGTGCATCGGAGAGTTGCAGCATGCCAGGCCTGGCTTATGTCCCTGCTTTCCCGGAATCTCCAGCAAGCTCATTTTCTGACAGTGTTGCCCATGGGCCACCTACGTCAGGGTCCCCTGGAAACATCTCATAATGCAGACGCCTGACCCCTGCCTCAGACTGGCTAAGTCAGAGCCTTGGAGGTGGTGCCGAGGAACCTGCATTTCCACAAACTCCCCGGTGATGCTGCTGCACACTAACGTTTGGGACCCGCTAGTCAAGGAAGGCTGTTTCTGGCCAGGGGTGTCTACAGGCCCGTGTCGTAGAGTGGGTACGCCAGGGCTCTCTCCACAGCTCCGTCTCCGCTGGGGGCGTTTGCATCTGAATCAGCTGTGGAACTTGCTCCAAATAGCGGTGCCCAGGTACCTGCCTGGAGATTCTGATTCCTGATGTCTGGCAAGAACCTGGGCACCTCGTTTTTATCAAGCCCCCCAGGCATCTCAGATTCAAACAAGGAAAACCACTGCAGACTAAAAGTCCGGTGAAACTGCACTAGACTAAAAGCCCCATGAAAGTACCCTCAAGTGAGTCTCAGGGGAACTCATGGTCTCCGCTGATGAAGAGATCAAGTCTAGCTGAGATGCACGGATTTGTTCCAGGCCATGTAGTTACTGAGGGGCCTGGCTGGAAGGCAGGTGTCCGGAGCCAAATCCGCCACCTCCCAGCCCTGCAGAAGGCCTCTCTGCCTCCCTTCCTCTCCCTCCCTCCATAGAGCCAAATCCGCTACCTCCCAGCCCCGCCGAAGGCCTCTCTGCCTCCCTGCAACCTCCCAGCCCTGCAGAAGGCCTCTCTGCCTCCCTTCCTCTCCCTTCCTCCACAGAGCCAAATCCGCCACCTCCCAGCACTGCAGAAGGCCTCTCTGCCTCCCTGCAACCTCCCAGCCCTGCAGAAGGCCTCTCTGCCTCCCTTCCTCTCCCTTCCTCCACAGAGCCAAATCCGCCACCTCCCAGCACTGCAGAAGGCCTCTCTGCCTCCCTTCCTCTCCCTCCCTCCAGAGCCAAATCTGTTACCGCCCAGTCCTGCAGAAGGCCTCTCTGCCTCCCTTCCTCTCCCTGCCTCCAGAGCCTGGCCAGCCGACCTCCCAGCTCCAAGGTCTCCCTCCTGGCTGGCTGTGAGATGGGGAGGCTGATGTGTATAAACTACAGGACTGGCTTTGTTTCTGGCTGAGAAATTAGTTGTAAACACATATCTCTTCAACCAACAGGGCCTTCTGTGTGCCCAGAACTCTTTTAGGTGATGGAGATGTAGAGCTGAGATGTACCAAGTCCCTGCTGGGCCAGAGCACAGGGGTAAGAGAAACAGAGATGGCATGGAACTCAGGGCCAACCCGGAAAGGATGCCTTACACTTCAAAAGTCCATGGAGATTTACAGAGAAGTTGCCAAGATGCTACAGTCAGTTCCTGTGTAATCCACACCATTTCCAAGCTGTTAAGCTCTTACATTAGGATGATACATTTGACTTAACTAAGGGACCATTGTTGATACTTTGTTATTAACTAAAATTCACACTTTTCTACTTTCCTTCTTTTTGATGTAAATGTCCTTTTTCTATTTCAGGATGCCGTCCACTTTTTCTTAAAACGTTGCAATTGCTGAGTTGCCAGGCACTATGCTAAATGCTTCACATGCATGTTTAAAAACTTTATGCCTTCAAGGCCCTGACTTGGGAACATTAGTGACTTGCTCAAAGATGAACCCTGATATGCCTCAGAGCTGAATGCGAAGCCCACATTTGTCTTGGTCCAGGGCGCACATTCTTAGTACTGTGCTGCTGCTTCTTCTTGGGAGGGTGCAGAGGTGACCAGGGAGGCTGTGGTGTTGATGGTGCTCCCAGTGCAGAACCCCCAATGCGGGACCCCCAATGCAGGATCCCCAATGCAGGATCCCCGATGCAGGACCCCCGATGCAGGACCCCCAATGCAGGATCCCCCAATGCAGGACCCCCAATGCAGAATCCCCAATGCAGGACCCCCAATGCAGGATCCCCAGTGCAGAGACCCAAATGCGGGACCCCCAGTGCAGAACACCCAATGTAAGACCCAAATGCAGAACCCACAGTGCAGAATCCCAAATGTGGGACCCCAGTGCAGGACCCCAAATGCAGGACCCCAATGCAGAACCCCAATATAGGACCCCTAGTGCAGGGCCCCAAATGTGGGACCCCAGTGCAGAACCCCCAATGCAGAGCCCCAGTGCATATCCCCCAGTGTAGGGCCCCAAATGCGGGACCCCCAGTGCCTACAGACGGCTGTCTTCTCTGTGTCCACATATGGTCTCCCACCATGTGTCTGTGTCCTAATCTCCTCCCGTTAGGATGCCCGCCTCTCAGAACTGGATCAAGGTCCACCCCAATGACATCATTTTACCTTCATCACCTCAGTAATGACCCGATCTCCAAATACAGTCGCATTCTTAGGTGTTGTGGCTTAGGACTTCAACACATGAATTTCAAGGGAATACAGTCTAGCCCAGCACAGCAGCCTTCCCTGTCCTGGCCCCGACAAGTGATAGCAGGAAAAGGGGTGTTTTGGAACCCAAGAGGGGGCTGCATTTTGCCCTGAGGCTGCAAGTCAATACCATCAGAAATTGTGGCTTCATCCTCGTGACTTTGGTCATCTTGATCAACCACATCTTATGAATAAGAACATCACTTTCTATTTTCAAATGTCTAAAAATAGCCTCCATGTTATTTTCTTTTTAGGCTTTCTATATATTTTTCATAACTTAAAATTATAAGAAGCTTAAATCATTAAATGTTTTCAAAATCAGAAAATTGTCCTGAGGAATTTGGAGCCTCGGTCATTTTAAATCCCTCTACGTACGCCTTTCCCGGGGCTGTGTTTAGGAGGCAGGCTCTCCTGGTGGACGTCTTCCAGTTCCTGTGCCTCCTTCTGACCCCTTCCTGTCATCCACCTTCCACGGATATCGGCGGGGAAACCTTTCCCACAATTAAAGTGCGCCGAGAGGATCAATCTGCTTTGTGTGATCTTGTCAGGGATGTGGCACTATAATCCAGCTGTTGATTGAAATCTAATTCCCGCTCACTTTTCCCGGCCTGGGCGAGGCCGGTTGCCTGTTTTCCACCTTCCTTCCCTGTTCTGTACCTGCTACCTGATCAGAGATGACGGCATAATTGATTTCCAAGCCTTTGCTGAGGCCTTGAAATTGCCTTTGTTGGTGGTTGGTTGAGGTTGTCACATGTTGGGGATGAAGGAAAAGCCACGTCAGGATTCTTTCTGCCCAACAGGTGGGTTCCCGGCTGCAGAAGGCAGCTCCCCATGGGCAGCTGGGGATGATGGTCACGGCCAGGGAATCGTCACACATGACACATGGTTGCTGGTGTTTTCATGTGACATCATCCCCCTTCTATCTTGGAGCATCTTCTGGAAAATGCCTTGTTCTGATGCATATGATGAAGAAGAAGGCCCTGTGGATTCTCCTTGTAATGACTCGGGGCTTCTAAAGATAATCCGTGAAGCAGAATTTGTTGACTTTGGTCCTTTTTGGTGGTAACTACTAAGACGGAGGCTGAGCTGGCTTCAATGTCTCACAGCTGGTGCGCAGAGCTAAATGACAATTGAAATACGTCAAATATGCATCTCTCCTCTGGCCTCCTTCCCACTTTTAGGACATGATCACGTGACTACCTTGAAAGGGAGGGGCTGGTTTGTACGAACGTCTTCTTCCGCCTGGGCTTCCGCGTGTGCCATCTCCTTTCCCCTTTACCACCTGCTGCACCTTGCAGAGGATTTTCTAGACGCAGAGCTTTAGTAAGTGCCCAGGGCTGGACAGGCTGTGAGTGGTGCATGTGGGATTCACTGCCACACGCGTTCTCCTTCCGTCACACCCTCCTCCTGAACTGAGCACGGATCCAGCTGGACAGCCCTCGGCTTCTATGGCTTTACAAATAGCTGTTTCAGAAAGAAGCCTGGACCGGCCAAAAGTGCCTCTGTGTACCAGGCAAACTGACTAACTCTGGATGTACGGACTCTTTTTTTTCTCCTAAGGGTGATATTTTGGGACCTTTTCTTTAAATGGCTTGCCAGGGCTGGGTTCCAGGAATACAGATTCTGAGACACAGATTGAGATGTAGGAAGTTTATTGGGGATTCTCCTCTGCATGGGAGAGAGGAGGGCAGAACTGGGCACAGGAGCTGTTGAATGGCAGGCTGGGAAGACTGAGGTCCTCGCCAGCCCCACGAGGAACCCTGGGGCAGGGGCACCCTACAGTGGGGTCACCCTTGGTCCTACACCATCAGCTGGTCCTGAGGGACCCTCCCCCTAGGGTGGGCTGAGGGAGAGGCATTAGTGCCACTGTGGGGCTGTCTTGGGGTTAGGACCACCTGCCTAGCCGCTCACACGCTCCTGTCCCATGTCCACGCATGAACGTCCTGCTAGAGTGTCTGGACCCCGTGCCCCTGCCTGTCCCCAACTCGTGCCGTTCTGATGACGCTGTCACTCGTTGTCCGCTGACAAGTGCTCAGTCTCTGCCGAGGCCCTGCAGCGTGTCCCAGGCCTTTTGCGAGTGGCACGTGGTTCTTTAAAGTAGCGGCCAGCATGGCCTTGCTGTGGGACCCTCAAGGCCTAGGGGGAGCCGCCCTCTGGCTGGCTGAAAACTCAACATGACATTTTCCCACCAGGTGTTCCTTTAGGTCTGCAGTGTCTTCCAGGCCAGAGGGCAAGGAGAGGGCCACTTACACTGCCCCCAGGCCCCCTGCATGCCCTTGTCCTTCTCTGGGTCCCGACCACAGCTGGGAGCTTCTCCTGTCACTGGGTATATGTTGAAACCACATTCCCGAGGCTGCAGCATGAGGCCTCTATGGCCCAAAGACGACCCCTGTGGTTCCACTGGAGGAGGTGGAGGTGGAGGATGATGACTTCGTCTTTGTTTTGGAGGCCATCCCAGCATAGCTGCACTAATGTGGTGGCCCCTGACCCTACTGGGGCTGACCTCCCGCCCTTGGAGAGCTTGCATCTAGCACGCCTCTCACGTCTGGCCCTTGAAGTCTGATGACCTTGACCCACCAGCACAGGGGGCCAAGGGGATGCTCTGTGGAGAGCTGGGACATGAGGGTCCCTGAGGACGGAAGGCAGGGGGTTCACACACCCCTGCAGCGAGACCACAGAGGCATCCCACATCTCCCATCAGTGTCACTGTTTCTGGTCCTACTTCCTGTGAGAGATGGGAACCCACGTGCTTTTCAGGTCAACGCTGGTCCCACATCCCCGACGCCACGGGACCCTTCCAGCACAGATGCCAGGGCAGGCGCAGGCAGCACCCAGGCATGCACTGTTGGGTTGGTTATTGCTCCAGGCTTCCTGGTGAGCTACTTGGAGATGTGGCAGGATGGCCCGTGCACCCTTTAGGCTCTTCTGGAATTCATCTGTGGCTTGCTCATCCATTTGGCAAGAGGGCAACTTTGAGGCTTCTATCCGACTCTCTTCATTCTGAGGGCTCTTACCCCATGGGCCATTCCAATCTCACAGAACATTTCCACTCCAGGTGTACAGCTAGGAACTGAGAAGACAGCCATCATCCAGGTCTGTGGGGCCAGATGGGGTGGGACTCCATTTATTACCCAGCTCCCAGCAGGCCCACCCAGACATCGACGTCTGCAGACGTTGGTATTAAACTACACCCCATCCCTCTAAATGTCTGCATGCTCCCTCTACCTGAGGCACAGTGACGCCAGCAATGGCTGAAGGTCCACTTTGACAGGGTGGAGAATGAATCACCGTATACCTTGCGTGAATCACCATTGTCCAAGCCACGGAGGCGTGGCTTGGACACGTCACAGCAGTTGGTCTAGCTGGAATCGGCCCAGCACATAACAACAGCTTAATGGGGCTGCTTGGCCACCTCATGACCGAACCCTGAAGGAGTCAGGAAATGTCAAGTTGACCTGTTTTGGAGTTTTTTTTAGTTAAACTCTTTAAGATCATTGGTGTATGCTGCCCACACCTGTCCACCAGGGGACACTAGGAACTCAAGATACACTAATGAGTCTGTGCCCTGTCTTAAGGAAGCTGGCTAGGAGGTTCTAGCACTCTCTCTCTTTCCCACTGCACCTTGGGTGTCCCCATCCCAGCCATCACTGGCTGCACCTGCACAGCCTCCATGACAGCATGAGGAGGACGTGGGAGGGATGAAGGTGGCACCTCCAGGGCTGCCGCTGTTCTAACTCCAGTGATAACAGAGCATCTCCTGGTCAGCCCCTTCGTCCTCATTACCCAAACCTGGCTCTTCCCCGGTGGCACTTCCTGCCCCGCGTTTCCAGCTGCAGCTCCTCCAGGCCTCCTTGGCGATCCATTTTTGAGGAGCCTTCCTCCCTAGAGATGAGGGTGCTGCTTGCCTAGTTTGAGGTTCTGGCAAGCATTTTGAAAAGTATCTTTCCAATTGTTCTGTTCCTTTAAACTTTTAATTTTCAATTGCCACTGACCCTGAAGAAAGCAGAGGTCCTGAAAAGCGAGAGACCCAGGGGCGTGGGTTTCCACTGCAAAAAGTGCAGCGAAAATGTTTGGAATCACTGAAGACAATTAAGTGTCAGGCAGGATTGTATTAACCAGGCCATCGGGTCTCAATTTAAAACGGGAATGGTGTTTCTGTTTGAGGGATCTTGTGTATAAACATATCAACCTAGTTAAATTTGTTAGCTCGTACCTTGAATTTTGGCTTCCAAATGTAGCTATTTGACCAACTGGGGAAGTTTCTTAGAGGATGTGGGATTTGAACTGGCCTTTTGGGAGAGACTGGGTGAGTGTGGGGCGGTGGGAAGTTCCGAATGGGGACAGCGCCGAGCACAGCCCAGGTGGGAGAGCAGGGCAAGGGTTTGGGAAACAGGCTCACTGGCCATCGCTTGCCTCCTGGCCTTGGCTTTCTAAGCAGACAGGCAAAGTGGGACTGCCAAGATGTCTGTTTCTTGTTTAAAATAAGGTTTTCTCTGTGGTGTTTGGCTGTTTCCTTATTGCTTAACGTTCATCGGATACGAGGATTGAGGGTGGGAGACGCCCTATAATCACAGAAGCTCTAGCTCTGGTCAGTTACACACGCGCATCTGTATAAGAAAGGGTGCACAAAGCTGCATTGGTGCGGGGGCGAGAGCCATGGCTGAGTCGCCCAGTGCTAGTGCACTGGCCTGGGTGTGCTCAGCATGCAAATAAATGCAAACATTTTGAATGAACTTGTCACACGCATGCACACATGTGCACACGTAACACATGTACACATGCATCTAGACGTTTGTACAGCTATGATCTGGAGTTAGTAGAGAGCCTCTGATAATAAGTTGTCCATATTTAGCTGTAATCTGGAGTCAATATTCCGTAGGTCACTGCCGCTCAAGCCTGAGTGTGTGTGCAAGTCCCCAGGCACCTGGGTAGAATGCAGATTCTGATTCAAGGGGCTTGGAGGGGCGTGACATTCTGTGTTTCCAGCAAGCTCCCGGGAGATGTTGAGCTGCTAGTTCGTGGGCCACACTTTGAGTAGCAAGGCTCTGTGCCTATTAGCGAGAGAGCTCTGGTGGCAGTCACTGATGTCCTCTGCCTGCTGCAGAGGAGGAGCCTGGTTATCAGAGCCGCCGCCTGGGTGTGACCCATCCTCCCTGAAGATGCTGCCCTCTCCCTGGCGGGTCTGAGGCTTGCCCACTGGTGTGCAGCTGGAGCATCTTAGTGGCTCGAGTCCAATGTTGACCCTTGGCCAACTGGGCAACACCTCTATTCTTGACCCCTGCAGGGCCTCTGGCTCTCTGTTGGGTGCGTTGTGTTGGGGAGTCACCGGCAGCCCCTAAGGGATGCATCCCATCTGGTGCTAGGATCCCACAGCGCTGAGGCTGAAGTCTGTGGTCTCTGCTTTAGTGACTCTGCAGCCCTTGTCTTCACTTAGGATTCCCTAGAAGCTGACCGGAGACAGGACTTGAGTGTGGGCTCCTCCGGGAGGGCAGGTTAAAGGCACGAGCGCTGAGCCTGTCACCCTCCTGTGCTCCTGAGTGAGGAGAATCGCCAGCTGCCCAGACGTCCAAGTCAGAAAATGCTTTCTTTCACTAAACATGTCCACTCAGCCTCAATTCTACTCCTAAGGAGCCCCCGGCTGCTACTTCTCGGAGCCCTCACCACAGCTGCTCCGGGCACCGCCACCCTCCCCTGACCCCTGTGCATTTCCTAACTGACCTCTGCCCATCTCTCCTCCCCCCACCACCAGAGTGACCACCCGAAAACGTGAACTTATCACTCTTCTGTGCAGAAGCTCCAGTGTATTCTCCCTGCCCTTGGGATAAAGTTGGAGGCCCTCAGTGGCTTATACGCTATGGAACCTGGTCCTGCCTCCTCAAACCTGGGCCATGCAGTCACCCTCTCTCCAGCCAAAATAGTAACAAAATGACAGCGACTTATGATCGATTTTATTATACTATACTCATTATATAAGTTGTATGATGTATTAGAAAGAAATTTAATAGACATGTATTATAGGAGGCATTTGAATAGGAATGATTTATAGAAATGAACCCCATCTATTAATTTCTTACTAAGTATCAGGTACTGAGCTGGGCTCTTCTCAAATATCTCATTAAACCTTCACACAGCTGAGTGATGCAGCCGTGATTATCTTCCTCATACAGGTGGACACTTTGACGTGGAAAAGGGTTTCAATTGCACAAGGCCACACGGCTAATAAATAGAAGGGTTTGTTTCCATCCACAAGTCTCAAAATCGTCCAGTGGAATGGATCTCCAAATTCTACGTAGCCACTACGTGTGTGTGTCTGTGTGTGTACGTGTGTGTCTATGTGTTTCTGTGTATCTCTGTGTGTCTGTGTCCATGTGTGTCGGTGTGTACATCTCTTTGTGTGTCTGTGTGTGTCAGTCTGTGTGTCTGTTTGTGAGTCCCTGTGTGTCTGTGTGTGTCTCCATGTGTGTCTGTGTTTCTGGATGTGTATGAGTCTATGTGTGTCTATGTGTGTCTGTGTCTGTTTGTGTGTGTCCATGTCTGTCCGTGTCTGTCTGTGTATGTTTCTGTCTGTGTCTGTTTCTGTGTGTGTGTCTGTGTGCATCTGTCTGTGTCTATTTCTGTGATTTCTGTGTGTGTGTCTGTGTGTGTCTATCTGTATCTGTGTTTGTGTGTGTATGTCCATGTCTGTCTGTCTATGTTTCTGTGTGTGTGTCTGTTTCTGTATGTGTGTCCCTGTGTGTCTGTGTGTGTCTCCATGGGTGTCTGTGTGTGTGTGTCCATGTGTGTCTGTGTATGTGTCCGTGTGTGTTTCAGTGTCTGTTTCTGTGTGTCTGAGTCTATGTTTCTGTGTGTGTCTGTGTGTCTGTCTGTGTGTCTGTGTCTATGTCTGTTTCTGTGTATATGTCCATGTGTGTCTGTGTGTGTCTGTGTCTGTGTTTGTGTGTCCATGTCTGTCTGTGTATGTTTCTGTGTATGTGTCTCTGTGTGTCTGTCTGCATCTGTTTCTGTGTGTGTGTGTCCGTGTGTGTGTCTCCATGTGTGTCTGTGTGTCTGTTTCTGTATGTGTATGTCCTCGTGTGTCTGTGTGTTTGTGTGTCTGTTTCTGTGTGTGTGTCTGTGTGTTTGTGTGTCTCTCTGTTTCTGTGTGTGTGTCTGTGTGTTTGTGTGTCTGTGTCTGTCTGTTTCTGTGTGTGTGTCTGTGTGTTTGTGTGTCTGTCTGTTTCTGTATGTGTGTCTGTGTGTTTCTGTCTGTTTCTGTGTGTGTGTCCATGTGTGTCTGTGTGTGTGTGTCCATGTGTGTCTGTTTGTGTGTGTCTGTGTCAGGGGCAGGCACATCTGGTGTGTTGTTCTGAGAAGATGGGAACACCTTGGGATGCAAGGCAGGTTTGTGCAGCCCCACCCTGCAAGGCGATGTCTCCATCCTGGATGGAGGTTTCTGCCATCAGCCTCCATGCAGAGCCAGGCGTCTCCCCAGGTTGCCTTATTTGACCCACGATGATTTAAATATCTGTGGTCTACATTCCATGGGGAATTAGTTTTCATAACTGGGTGGAGTTTAAGCTACTTAGGATTTAAGTGATGCTTACTTGCTCTAGGTGATCTGGTTGAATGGTGTCAATCTAAGAGTGAGAATCAGGGCTGGGCACGGTGGCTCAAGCCAGCAGTCCCAGCCACTCAGGAGGCTGAGGTGGGAGGATCACTTGGGTCCTGGGGTCCAAGGCTGCAGTGAGCTCTGATTGCACCACTGCACTCCAGCCTGGGTGACAGAGCAAGACCCTCTCTCAAAATACATACATACATAAATAAAATTAGAGAATCTTATTTGCTTTAAAAATGGTGAAACCGAAATATATGATTTGACATTCACAACCCACAAGTTTGAAGGAGAAAAATCCCATTAGCTTTTGCTCTCTTGACAGGAAAAGTAGATTATGCAGCCTGTCAGATCTTTCTAGATCACCCATTTTTCCTGAACCAGCAAGCTGATGTCATAAGCCATGGCAAAGTGTCCCTGCTGCTGGCCTGTCACCTGACGCACTCGTGCTACTCAATGGCACAATGAGTATTTTGTCCAAATCAATATTTTTCAGAGATCCTAACTAAACAATGCAATATTTTTACGGGTCTTCTTATATCAGCACAGGGGTTCCTGCATATTTGGTAAACAACAGGAAGATTACAGCTCTTAAACTGTGAATTTTATTTGAGGTAACCAGCAATGGAACTTTTCTGCTTGTCTTAGTAAATCTTAGGAGTTCACTACAATCAAATTCCCAGGTCTCTCTCATAGGGGCTTTGTAGGTAAAAGTGAAAAGTGATTCAAACATATGTGAGTTCAAAGTGAACTGTATAAATCATGACAAGGTAGGAGAAAGGTGTGTTACATAGTAGGAAAAAAAAGTGTCTTTGGAAATATGTGAGAAACTTTTTCTTTCCTTCACTCCCAGCCTCAACTTATAAACAAACTCTTCTCATATCTATTCTACCCTCAGAAAGAGCAAATTTCCAGGTGCAAGGAGTGGAGAAGTACAAAACTGATTTGTAAAACAAAGGAATTAGTATAGAAAAAAACTTGCTTAAAAAAACGGAATTAACTGATGCTATTTTGTACTTGGAAAAGCCTATAATAAAGATGCATCAATTAGACACCTCCGTTATGATTGATGGGAGGAAGTGCATATTATTTCTATTTACGATTCTCACAAGCTGCTTCTCACTGCCTTCCATCTTCCACAAACAAAGGGTACCTCTTCCTACGCCCGCTGTCTCTCTTCTTAAACGTGAGAGGTGTGTGATGGGACTTGCTGGCTTTTTGGTTCCTTCCTGAAAGAAGGCGAATATAGGCCATGGGATGGTGATACATCTTCTCCTCTGTCTTTCTTTCTTCTCTTATTTTCATTGCAGTAAACTTCGGTGCACACAGTTTCCTCAGTTTCAAGGTGCTTCTCCCTACAACCACCCCCAATCCCATTTCTTCTAAGCAGCCCCTGGTTGGGAAGACCTTTGAGAACACCCAGCCTCTCTTGTACCTGCAGCGGGCTCCCCACCTTGCAGACAGCATGTGCTTGGAGCTTGCTGGTGAGTCAGAGGGAGAAGCAGAGGTGAAAAAGGAACCTGACCAGGGCAGGTCCTGCCCGGGCTCCCTGCCTCTGCTGCCAGGGGCTGCACAGCCCTTCGGGGTAATGTGCATGGGCAGGGCTCCCAGGAGCAGCCTCTGTCCTCATCTGCTGTAGTGTTCAAAGTCTGCCTTCTTCCTTTCAAAAATATCTTCGTCAATCTTACCTGTCTTTCTAATTTTTTTTTTGTTGGTTTAGCATTTATTTTCTGTTCCTAAATCCTAATCTCACTTGTTCTTATTCTTTTTCACTTTACAACTAGTGGGTTTTAGACTTTTATCTTAATCTTCCCTCTCCTTCACCTTTCGAGCTTTTTACTTCAGTGGTTTTCAGATTTAACTTTTATTTAAATCTCATCAAGTATATCTTCTTTTCAACACTTACTTCTTTTTAAAGGATTTTACCCCACATGGGTTGATGGCAAGGGTTTGGAATCAGACAGTTCAAACTGGAAGCTGGGGAAGCTGTTTCCTCACCGGGGTCTGGCTGCGTGCATCTGTAAGATGGACACATGAACAGCACTTGTATCATGGAGATGCTATCATAAGGAACATCATGCATCTTTCCATGGTGAGCGCTTAAAAATTGTTATGCATTGTTAAGGTTGTAATTTTTGTCATCATCATTTTGGGATTTTGATACTTTTGCTTTTAATTTCTGCTTTTTTAATTGCTAAACTTAATCTTATTAAAATATCATTACAAAATAGATCATAAAAAATACCATAAAATAAATACACAAATTAAAAAAATAAAACTAGAAATTATTGATTCACCACTCAGCTTGAAATCACAGAATGTCAACAGTGTCTACACAGCTCACCCAGTCTCCCACATTATATAGCTCCTCCCCTCCTGCAGAGGGAGCCACTGCTATCTTCTGTGTGCAGCCGCCCGCTTCGCCCGCTTGTCTTTAGAGTTTCAGCAGATGATGCATTCTTAACAACACACTAAATAGCATTGATTGTTTGCTGACCTCAATATGACTGACTTCAACCATATATATAATTATTCTCTATAATTCTGTGCCCCATTTTGTTCAGTCAACATTGTATTTTTGAGAGTCATTCCTTCACTGCTATTTAACACTGTTCTTTCATCCCTTTGGAGGCCATAGATATGTGGGTTTCGTGCAGTGCTGTTGGTTTTGGTTTCCTGATCATAAACAGGGCTTTCAGGACTTTCCTGTGCTTGTGTTATTGCACATGTGTGGTGGTTCCTTCAGAGTGGTGTGGCCAGTTCCTCAGCATGAGCCTGTGCAACAATGGTAGGCCATGACGAATGGTGTGTCAAATTTCCTCCCGCTCTGATGGTGTAAAAGAGATGCAGCTGCTCTGCCTCTGTGAATATTGAATATCATCAGACTTTATATTTTAATTCATCCAGTAAGTATGAATGGGATTTCACTGTGGCTTAGCTTTGCATTTACCAGGTTAGTATAGGAGACAATGTGTCCTATATTCACTGGTACCTCATATTTTTCTTCCTGTTCAGTGTTGGCTCTGATCTTTTATTTATTTTTCTAAGACATTGATGGTCTTCTTCTGATTGATTGCTTCAGAGTTCTTCCTAGAGTCTGGATATTATTTCTTTGATGGTTATGTGTGGCAGTATCTTTGTGGTGAACAGAAGTTCTAAGTATTAACGCAGTTGAATTATCCATCTTTTCTGCTGTTTTGTAGATTTCATGTCTTTATTTAAAAAATAAACTTTCTTTACCTAAAATATACAAAGTTGGTATCCTATATTTTCTCCTAAATTAAAAAAAATTATTTCACATATAAACTACTAGTGCATTGTTTTATATATGGTGTAATGGTGTGAAGTAGGGAGGCCCAATTCTTGGCTTCGTTAGGCTACTAGTTGTCCCTTTCTTTCTTCAGTCACCCGCAATGCCAGCTCTGTTAGAAATTAAGTTTCTATATATGTGTGGGTCTGTTTCTAAATTCTATATTCTGTTCCATTTGTTTGTCAGTCCAGTGCCAATACCATGCCGTCTGGATTACCAGAACTGTATAAAAAGTCTCAACATCTGGCATATGTTTTTTTCTATTTGGGGCTGTTAATATAATAATGTCATTTTTAATGCAAGGGAAACATTAAAGTCCTATAATAAACTCAATTTGGACCTAGATTCCATTTGCTTCAAATGTTGTGAGTATTTTTGCATTTGTGTTTATGAGTGCTTTTGTTCATGTGTGAGACTGGCTTGTCATCTTAAATTATTCTTGATTTTGATAACCAATACAATACATGAATTTGAGAAATATTTACTCTATCTTCTCTGGAACAGTGTTGTGGTGAAATTGTACAATGCTTGGTAAAACTCAACTGTAAAATCATCTGTTATTTTCTCTGAAGGTAGATTTTAAATATTGATTCAAATTATTTAACGATTATAGGACCATTTGGTTCTTTTTGCATTAGTTTAGATAACTTGTGCTATGTAGGAATTTGTCATTTTCATATTTTTTCACATTGGTTGGCTTAAATTTGTTTCTGATAACCCTAGGATATTTAAAAATTTTTGTTGTATGTTCATTATTGCCAGCTTTTTAATGTGTGTAATGTATATTTGACTTTTATCCTTTTTAACCTTGGTTATATGCCAGATATTTATTAATTTTATTAGTCTTTGTCAAATAACCAAATTTTGGCTTTGTTGATTCTTTCTCCCATTTCTTTATTTTCAACTACATAATATTTTGTTCTAATTTTCTCTCTTTTACTTTGTTGAGTCTATTCTCTTAATCTTGTAGTTCATTAACTTCTAGATTTTTTCTTTTCTAATATAATAATTTAAGACTATAAATTTGCCTTGTATTATGACTTTGGCTGCATCCTGTAATTCTTGATACCTAGTAATTTTCTTGCTCAGCCCTAAGTATTTACCGGTTTTCACTGTAAATGCTGTTTTGACTTCTGAGATTTTTGGAAATGTATTTTGTACTTCACAAATATATAGATTTGTTTTAAAATTATTTTGTTAATTTTGAGCTTCATGCATTATATTGAGTTTAGAGTGCTACTGATTCTAAAAAGTATTTTGATTTCAGAAATCCTAAAATGTGGATAAAAAATGGCAACAGCAAGTATAAGAAGTCACTGATTTTAAGACATATCACAACTTAAAGACACTAAAAATAGAAAAAGAAAATTGGATCTTAGAATCTAAAAAATTTGGGTGCAGTTAGAAACTATGTGTCTGTTATAGTAATTTGCTAAGACATGTTGCAATTGGCCTTATATTCTAGTATAGGGTCAGTATTTGTAAATATTTCTTGAGTGGAAAAAAATCACATTTTATTCTCTACTTCTATATATTTCTACTACATCAACCTCTTTAATAGTAGTATTCAGATATTTTATATCCTGACTGATTTTTGTCTGCTTGGTCTTTCAAATATTTACAGAGGTGTTTTTAAAATCTACCATATGATACTAGATTTACCAATATTTTTATAATTTTATCTATTTTTGTTTTATATATGTTGAAGCTATGTTAATAAGAATAAAAATGTTTAGAATTATTACACTTTCCTAGTGAATTGAGCCTTCTGTCAATATATAGTAATCTCTTTTAAAACAAAAAAATCTCCAGTAGGGCCTTTTGTCTTTTTTTTTTTTCTTCCAACTGATACTAATATATTTATCATCTGTACCAGCTTTTTAAGTTATTTGTTTGAAATGTATTTTCCATTTTTTTGCATTTTACCTGTCTATGCCTTTCTGTTTTAGATAGAGCTCTTCTAAATGGCATACAGCTGGAACTTTTAAAATCCAGACTAATAACCATAATATTTAAATTAGGAAGTTTATTCATTTATATTTATCATGAGTACTGGTGTATTTGGACTCCTTTCTACTATTTTATTTCATGCATTCTATTTGTCCTGTATTTTCCAGGTTTTCTTCCCCTTCTGTTCTTACCTTCTTTTAAATTGATTGAGACTTTTTTCCTCCCTATCTTATTTTGCAATTCAATTTGGAAGTAATATATTCTATTTCTATGATATTATTGATTATCCTAGAAATATTAAGAAGCTATGGCCACTTAACAAAGTCTACTGCTAATATTTACCCTCTTCACAAATAATGCAGGAAATGTAGTGTTCTTTCAGTATAAATTATGTGTTGTATATATAACTTAGTTCTATCTTGTTATTTTTAACCACACAAATTATGTGTTATTATTTCCATGGCTAATGCTTGTTTAGACTTATTCACACGTTTACCATTTTGTGTGCTAAACATTTCTTCTTGCATCTCAGACCTTTTTTTCTGGAATCCTTTCTCTCTTTATAGTGTGTGCCCTATAAAAGTTCGTTTAATAAAGATCAATCATAGTTTTAAAAATGTCTTTAGTTCATCATCATTTTCAAAAATACAATTAGCTGATAGACAATTTCAAGTCAACATCTTTTTTTCTATTTTTTTTGAAGATATTATTCCTCTGCCTTCCAGCTTCTCCTATAACTATTGAGAAGCCAGCTACCTTTCTAATTATTATTTAATTTTAGGAAATCTACTTTTTCCTTGATAATCATTTTTAAATATCTTTTTTATCATTTATATTTGGCAGTATTACTAGGTTGTAGCTAAATTCAGTGGATTTTAAATTTCCCTTCTTGGGATTTATTGGTCTCCCTAATATGAAAATTTATGTCTTTTAAAAGTAATAAAACCTTCCATCATTATCTTTTCAAATATTGTCTCTCAATCTATTTTTCCTCCTAGAATTCTGATAGAAAATATATTTAATATTATATTAATTTATATATTTAACTTTTATTTTCTTACATTTTTCTGATATTTTCTCATATTATTCTACATCTCTTAAACTGTATTTTATATTTTCTGCTTTTTTTCTATTTTCTCCATTCTGCATAAGTTATTGGGAATTGAAGTGTATCTTCCAATCATATAATTCTCTCTTCAGCTGTATCTAGTTGGCTGCTTAGCCTTTCTTTTAAAGTTTCTATTTTCGATTAGTAATATTTTTCATTCTTTTAAAAATCTCTTTGATTCTAGGTCACTGCTCTACATATGGTCAAACAATATTCAAGCTAGTATTTGTCCACTTCATTCGTCATTGTATTCATTATTGCCTGTGAAAAAATATGTTAGGAAGAGTATAAAGTGGCTGTTTAATATATTATTTACCTTTCCTTGATCCTTGACTTTTCGGGCAGAAGTTGATCAAGGCATGTGTTACACTAGCTTGATGTGAATTCGTAGATATTTATGCTTAAACCCACCTTGTGCACTAACACTACTTTGAATTGTGGCCAGTTTGTCAATTTAGGTAAGAATTCCAGTGGTCAAAAACAAAACTGTGTTATAGATCCCTTCTCAAATTATTAGTTAATAACTAGACACTGGTTTTATATGAGTTAGGTGATTACCTCCGTGACAGAGAGAATAGAAATACAAATATTCTCTCATTGTCTTTCATCTGGTAGCATTTTCTAACAAACCCTGACCTCAACTGATGTGAAGCTATTTATAATCCCTATTCCATTTGATATTCATACACTTTACTGTGGAAATATTAATGTTCAATGACAGTCTCCTGCCTAAGATCCCTTGGCATATAATATAATATAATATATGGCATTTTACAAAACTACAGTAGACTGTTCTAAAATCTGGAATTTATAAATTCTGAAAAACAAGTTCTAAAATCTGGAGGTTATGAATTCTGAAAAAAAACTGGGTCTGGGGATTTCAGATAAGAATTTGTGGTCCTGTAATTCTTATGTCATTGTGTTCTGGAAAGGATTAAATAAAATATGGCATAGTTCTTAATATAATGTGTTTGGCACATAGTAAACTCTGAATAAATCATAATTACAGTTGTTGTTGAGTCTATTCAGATGTTTCCCGATTATTGTACTTCATAAAGTGGTTTTGGGGACAAAGAGACAGAAAATATGGATTGGACACTTTCATATGTATATGATGTTTTATCTTCCACATGTTTAGGGTGAAAGCTAGAAGGACACATTGAAAGCTTGTTAGGCAGCAATGTAGGTTTAGAGCCAGCAGGACTGAGAACTTAGATCTGAATTACTTGGTGGGGAGGGAAGGCAATAGGAACGTAAAACAATTCCTCAGGCAATCACACTCCATCCAGGGAGGTGAGAACTGTGTTGAAGATGACTGAGGCAGAGTGGGCTCATAGCTTTCTAGCAGGAGGACTGAATCTAAGGGACTAAGCAGGAGGTAATAGGGCAGGGTTTTTTTTTTTCTTAATCAAATGGGCAAACATCTTCAAAGATTATACTAAAAGCTGTCAGGTTTGAGGAACTGAAAAATAGCCCTTTGTTATTCCTAAGCAATTTGGCAATATTTATCAACACTCTGAAGAATGTCAGCACCCTTTAACCTACTTTCTCCACTTCTATAATTTAGTTCCAAAGAAATAATGCAAAATGAAAAAAATATTATGCAGGAAGCTGTTCATTACCACCCTGTAAGACGTAATAGAGACAAGCTGGTAAATACTTTTTCATGATGGAAAGGTTAAGTCATAGTATATCTGATTTATGGACTATTACAAAGCCATCCAAAAATAATGCTTGTGAAGCATTTTTTTTAACTACGTGGAACATGCTGGTGATAAAATGTTAAGTGAAAAGGAGGATACAACATTTTATGTAATGCATGTTCTCAGAACTACGTAAAACACACATTCATAGAAAAATAATGGAAGAAAGAGCTAAATAATATTTATGGTGTGTGTGTGTGTGTGTGTGTGTATAATAATCAGATTACAATTTTTTTAAAATCCTCTCTCTGGTTTTGTATTTTACATTATGATAATGAATTAACTTCTTAATTAAAAAAGCAGCAATAAGAAAAAAGTCAGATGTGGACAAAGTAGAGTCCACAATGAAAGTGTTGCAGCAAAAGCAGGCCGCAGCCAGACTGGGGTGGGGGGTGACGATGGTGGGGGCCCAGCCACTGTGCAGGGCTGTAGGGCAGAGTTGTGACAAGCAACAACCAAACACACCCTGGTTTGGAAAGTCCAAGGGAATGCCGGTGGAGGGAGTGCGTGGGCCTTGGCATCCAGGAAAGGCACCTGCAGGAGTGTGACCATTGAAAATGCACCCCGCCCGGATGCAGAGTCTGCACTGTCTCCGCAGAGACACTGCCTCAGCCTTCCTGCAATTAGGGAAACCAGGCTGCATTTGGACAGATGGTGGCATTCAGGACACAGTATTAGAACATTCTGATCATTTGTGAATTAAATACTTGTGTGTCCTCCTACTCCCTTACTGTCTCACCTATGTGGAATGATTTTCTGCTGTGGAGATGCATGGGGTTAAGAGCACAGGTTTCTGGTGTCGGGTGGATCTGAGTTCTAATTCTACTGCTCACTGCTGCCAAATGGCTTTCTAACCTCTCCAAACCTCAGTTTCCTCATTTGGAATGGACCGTGTGTATTGACTGGCTGTTGTGGGATGAAGTGAAACAATGCGAGGATCTCAACCAAATGCCTGAGACCACACAGGTGTTCACAGGAACAGAGCTGTTAGCTCTGGTACAAGCGTGAGTGAGCCATTCACACCTGTCACCCAGCAGGCATGGCGAGCCGTTCACACCTATCACCCAGCAGGCATGGCGAGCCGTTCACACCTATCACCCAGCAGGCATGGCGAGCCGTTCACACCTATCACCCAGCAGGCATGGCGAGCCGTTCACACCTATCACCCAGCAGGCATGGCGAGCCGTTCACACCTATCACCCAGCAGGCATGGCGAGCCGTTCACACCTATCACCCAGCAGGCATGGCGAGCCGTTCACACCTATCACCCAGCAGGCATGGCGAGCAGTTCACACCTATCACCCAGCAGGCATGGTGAGCCGTTCACACCTATCACCCAGCAGGCATGGTGAGCCGTTCACACCTATCACCCAGCAGGCATGGCTGCTGTCATTTAGAAACACGAGAAGCAACACAGTTCTCAGTGTATGGAAACACCTTCTCATGGGGCTGTCTACAGTTAGGTGCTCTGCCTCAAGGGTTCCCATTCCTGAGCATGGCTCCTTCTGGGGGCTGACGGTGGGGGTGCGTGCCACTTCTGCATCCCTGCCCCGTGTCTGTACTGCTTGGCTTCCCCAGACTGGGCAAGTTACTGAAATGAAGCACAGAATTGAGTCCTTGAGCCCTGCCTCATGGGCTCTTTTTCTATTTTCTTCAGAATAAAATGAAGAAATGATAGGTAGGGAGGGAGAGAGAGAGAGAGAGAATATAGTACAAACAGTTTTGTACCTTAGCTTGTGAAAACCTGTAAAGCTATGACCAGAGCTCATTGCTTCCCGTTGGTACCTTCATCCATTTTCAGACTGGTTTGTCTTTGGCCACTTGGTGTTAGGATGAAAGTAATTCCATGCTGCTCATTGACGTATGCTTTCATTCCGTAATCACAGGATGAGGGATAAAGGATACCTTTTAGGGATATCGAGGCATCAGTTAAGTCAAGGAGCCCACTCAGCCCCTTGTCTCCTGCGTAGGAAGGAGGATGGTGAGAGCACGATGTCACGGTCTTGTCTGGCACCAGGGCCCTGTTACTTCTCCATAACTTATGAGATGTGGTTTATAGACACCGTAGTATAGAAATTTAAAAATGTGTTTAAATAGTAGTCATTTTCTCTATAACTTTTCCTGGTATTGAACTGCACTATGGCCCACTCAGGTGTATGGGAGGACAAAACCATGAACTGGACTCATGGCTGGGTGAGGAAATTTATGAAGGGCAGGTCTCGAGTTCTTGCCTAAATCCCAACTTATGTTTATTCCATTATTCCTTGAATCTCACAACTAGAGGTGAATCAAAGTTTCTGGGGAGGGCTGAAGCTTATACAATCTAGTCCCCATTAAGAAAAAAATAATGAAATATTAATATAAAATAGCCAGGACTCTTCCTGGTTGCTTAGAAGGGGGCACATGTGCGAGAGGTCTGAGGTTTCAGCTTGAGGGTCTTCATGAAGACCTGGGATGACTAGGTGTCACCCTGCCCAAGTGCGCTCAGAGTTGCTTTGGGCAGCTGCGCGGGCCTGTCCTTCTGGGGCTTCTCTTTCCGTGAGGGCTACGAGAGATCCTGCAGCGCTCTGCCATCTACACTGCATCCTGCTCCTGGTCCGCAGTGGGTACATCAGCTGAATTCACCAGGGCAGGTTTAGCACAGTCTGCGAGAAATAGACATTTTTTTTTCTTCCCAGGGAAAATACAATAGGTTTTAGCATTCTTGGGAGAAGATTGCAGTTGTAAGAGGTGTTGTTTTCTGAATATAGCTGTAAGCCCACCTGTTGATAATTAGGAAACAGACGGTCTTGAGCGGGGGTGGGGGGGAGAGGCCACACTTCTGCAGGGAAGAAGAAACAGGCAGTGACACTCCCCAAAGTCACTTCCGTATTTATTCTGCTTCCATAAGTATTTTCCTCTGTTTTCTCTTCTCCCTTTCTGCATATTTGTTGCACTGTCTTGTCATTATTTTAAAAAGAGTGAAAAGGGCAGGAAGGGAAACAGGAGAAAGGAAGTGACGGAGGAGGCTTCACACACACAGTCCCCAACAATGGCAGTGATGGAGCAGGCTTCACACACACACAGTCCCCATCAATGGCAACGATGGAGCAGGCTTCACACACACAGTCCCCAACAATGGCAGTGATGGAGCAGGCTTCACACACACACAGTCCCCATCAATGGCAGCGATGGAGCAGGCTTCACACGCACAGTCCCCATCGATGGCAGTGATGGAGCAGGCTTCACACACACAGTCCCCATCAATGGCAGCGATGGAGCAGGCATCACACACAGGTCCCCATCAATGGCAGCGATGGAGCAGGCTTCACACGCACAGTCCCCATCGATGGCAGTGACGGAGCAGGCTTCACACGCACAGTCCCCATCGATGGCAGTGATGGAGCAGGCTTCACACGCACAGTCCCCATCAATGGCAGTGACGGAGCAGGCTTCACACACAGTCCCCATCAATGGCAGTGATGGAGCAGGCTTCACACGCACAGTCCCCATCAATGGCAGTGACGGAGCAGGCTTCACACACAGTCCCCATCAATGGCAGTGACGGAGCAGGCTTCACACGCACAGTCCCCATCAATGGCAGTGGCGGAGCAGGCTTCACACACAGTTCCCATCAATGGCAGTGATGGAGCAGGCTTCACACACAGTCCCCATCAATGGCAGTGACGGAGCAGGCTTCACACACAGTCCCCATCAATGGCAGTGATGGAGCAGGCTTCACACACACACAGTCCCCATCAATGGCAGTGACGGAGCAGGCTTCACACACAGTCCCCATCAATGGCAGCGATGGAGCAGGCTTCACACATAGTCCCCATCAATGGCAGCGATGGAGCAGGCTTCACACACGCCCAGTCCCCATCAATGACAGCGATGGAGCAGGCTTCACACACGCCCAGTCCCCATCAATGACAGCGATGGAGCAGGCTTCACACATGCACAGTCCCCATCAATGTGGGGAGCGTGGCCAGCCACAAATGCCAGATTCTTCTAAAAAGTATAACACAAGGGTATTTGTTCCACCAGTTTTCTAAACATGATAGAAGTTTGGCTGTACTGTTTTTACCCTATCTAAACATGAAAACGGGGCTTTTTCCCAGTGTCGGGTGGAGCCCGTGCTGGCCTGAGTCCCTCTGAAGCACCTGAGGAGTGAAGTGGGGGCCAAGCCTGGAGGAGGGTCTGTGCGTGGAGGTTCCACTCAGGAAAGTGGCACGGGGGGACTCCAGGTCCAAACCCCCGGTGCAGGCCCAGGACAAGGCGTAGGGAGCCACTGGCCCCCTCACTGGAAGGGGACTGCTGGGGGGCAGGGAGGCTCACTCTGTTCTGTGTTGAAGCCCAGTGCCCGGCCCCAGCCTGGTGCAGAGCAGACCTGACTCAGTATTTGTTAAGTGCTAGATTCTGGAATGATCAGGGCAGGATGGGAACAGGACTTCAGTAGGCAGAGTTGAACCCGGAGGGAGAGAATTAGAAACAAAAGAGGTGAGTGAAGGAGCCGGTCTCCTCCTCCCTCTCCCAGGAGAAAATGAGTTCTGCCATGAACACCACGCCCAGGGGAGGCTGCCCATGCTGACCAGCTGCCTCTCTCAGCTGAAGGAAGGGGATGGAGCAGCCTAGGAAGGTTGACATTTGCATCAAAAGCAGCCGGGATAGTGTAACAATGGGCTGGCACCAAGTTTCCCAAATGTTTCACCTTCAATTATTTGTCTGCTCCTCTGTGCCCAAAGCTTCTCATTCTAACTCAACTGTAATGCATGGCATGTCAGGGCAGGGCATCACTGGTCCCCCACCATGGGCCACTTTGCTGGGCACCATTACATGCACCACTGCAATGAGAGGGAACTCTGAGTGTACTTGTCCATTCTCACACTGCTCTAAAGGAATACCTGAAACTGGGTGATTTATAAAGAAAAGAGGTTTAACTGACTCACGGTTCTGCAGGCTGTACCGGAAGCGTGACTGGGGAGGTCTCAGGAAACTTTAAGCATGGCAGAAGGTGAAGAGGGAGAAGGCACGTCTTCACATAGCCAAAGCAGGAGGAAGAGAGAGAAAGGGGAGGTGCCACACACTTTTAAACAACCAAATGTCATGAGAACTCACTCAGGATCACAAGAACTGCAAGGGGAAACTCCACCTCCATGATCCTATCACCTCCCACCAGGCCCCTCCTTCAACACAGGGGATTACAATTAGACATGAGATTTGGACAGGGACACAGATCCAGACCATATCCCTGAGTAACTGAGATATTTCATGGAGATAGAGGTGACCCATCAGCTGAGCTAGAGCCCAAGGGACCACCACCACCGCACCCTGGAATTAAGCTGAGAGGGAAAGGGCTTCCAGTTCAACCCTCTATGTTCAAATTCACAGTCTAAGTCATGTCTCAATATGCTGTGTCCTAACCCAAAATGCGTTTGGAGAGATTTCCTCATAGTTTAAAAGAAAAAAAAAGTTAAATATGATCATTCTAATTGGAAAAGTAAATGCATGTGGATTATAGGAAAGTGCATATTTTAAGGAAAAACAATCATAATGTATGTAAAATCTTGTGTTCTGCATTTTTCACTTAGCATTACATTGTGAGAATTTTTCCATATCATTAAGCGCTTCTCTAAAATGATTTTGAATATTATCCAATGGTCCTTGAAAAATATGCATGGTTATTAATTTTGAGTTGATTTATTTTAAACTATTCTCTTGATGAATGTTGAATGTTTTCCCCCAGGCTTAATTTTTTTTTAATTGTAATTTATATCTTAGTAAAATCCTTCATATCTGTTTCTGATTATTTCCATAGAGGGAAGAATGATAAAGCAGAATTGCAGATCCAAAGGAGGTAACCATTTCTGAGGCATCTGAGACACGTTGGAAGTCTGCACTCTGGAAATTATACACAAATGGGCACACTCATGGACAAGGTATGTGTGATTCTTGATGCTTATCTCCACTTGACAATTGGAGTATTGTGAATTTCTGAAGTCTTTCCCTTTTTGGCCATTAAAACAATGGTAGCTGGTATCAGGTTGTGTTTGTTTGCCTGTGAGTGAGGGTACACTGCTTTCTTGAGGGAACTGGCTGTGTATTGGTCTGCCTTTCTGAACTATTTGTATCCATAGACCATTCTTCCATAGAGATGTTTTTTATTATTGATTTATAAGTGCTCTTTACATATTGAGATATTTAATAGCCTTTGAGTACTGCATGTATTTTAAATGTTTTCCCCAATTTGTCATTTGCCTCTATTTTTTAATATTAAAAAGTATAAAAATTTTAGGTTGTCAAGTCCATCAAACTTTTCCTTAGTGTTTTATCTTTGATGTCATGTTTACAAAATCTGTCTTCACGTCGGATCTCTACACATGTGACATTTTCTTTCTATAGTTGTTTAAGATTTCCTTGTTCTTCATCTGGAGTATATTTAGATGTATGGTATGAGTACAAGTGCCAACATGTATTTATTTATTGTTTATAATTAAATAACTATTCCAGCAGACTTTATTGAATAATTCAGTCTTTCTCCACTGATTTAAAATACATTTTTACATTAAAGAATAATGCATAGTTTAGTTCTATTTCTGCTTCTCTGTCTCTGCCATTGAACTCCTATCTCATCACCTGTCAGCGCCACAAGTCTGAGTCGGTATGGCCTGATACAGCTTGTTTTCAAATGAAGCAGAAGGATATCCCTTCATTATTTTTCTTACTCATTTGTACTTCCATATCCAGTTTAATATAACTTAGTTTGCAAAATTATGTTGACTTTTTACTGGAATTTCATTCAATGTATTAAATAATTTAGGGTGAATTGACATCTTTGCAATATACACAATGACTTTACTATCTAGGATTATGATATGCTTATTTACTTTATATCTGCTTCCTTCGTAAATATTTGCTTGATAAAGATATATTTTTCATAACATTTATTTCAATATATCTTCATGTGATATGGTTATTCTGAACAACTTTTTCATTGATGATATATAAGAATTATATCAATTTTTGTATATGTATTCTGCTAAGTGCATCTAGATTGACACAATAGTTAACCTTACTTTGCAAGTTATTTATTGAGAGAGAGGTAGAGGAGAAAAATCTTACTATTAAAAATAATGATAATTTCGCCTTACAAAGTTTTAGATTTTACTTATCTCCTTGAAATGCTTGGGATCAAGTCATCATAATTAATGCAAAAGGAAAAGTAATATTAAAGGATGTTTCATGGACTCCACCATACACAGGACATCCTTTAAAGCCTGTTGCGTCCTTGGGGTGAATTTTTGTTATCTGTATTTCCCGTTCACTCAGATGCTTGTTCTGATATTCTTGTGTGGAATGTGACCTTACCTTGAAGGGGGAATGAGAGAGAGAGGGGGAGAAAGGAGGGAGAGAGGGAGAGAGGAGCTGGATACATTTATTTAATGTTACTGTTTTTTAGGGGAAAGGGGAGTAACAGAGATGGGTCCTTATTGTCCTGTTTGTGGAGAACTCTGCAGTAAATCAGATGGGTCCTTATTATCCTGTTCGTGGAGAACTCTGTGCAGTAAGTCAGATGGGTCGTTATTGTCCTGTTCGTGGAGAACTCTGTGCAGTAAGTCAGATGGGTCCTTATTGTCCTGTTCGTGGAGAACTCTGTGCAGTAAGTCAGATGGGTCCTTATTGTCCTGTTCGTGGAGAACTCTGTGCAGTAAGTCAGATGGGTCCTTATTGTCCTGTTCGTGGAGAACTCTGTGCAGTAAGTCAGATGGGTCCTTATTGTCCTGTTCGTGGAGAACTCTGCAGTAAGTCAGATGGGTCCTTATTGTCCTGTTCATGGAGAACTCTGTGCAGTAAGTCAGATGGATCCTTATTGTCCTGTTCGTGGAGAACTCTGTGCAGTAAGTCAGATGGGTCCTTATTGTCCTGTTCGTGGAGAACTCTGTGCAGTAAGTCAGATGGGTCCTTATTGTCCTGTTCGTGGAGAACTCTGTGCAGTAAGTCAGATGGGTCCTTATTGTCCTGTTCGTGGAGAACTCTGCAGTAAGTCAGATGGGTCCTTATTGTCCTGTTCATGGAGAACTCTGTGCAGTAAGTCAGATGGATCCTTATTGTCCTGTTCATGGAGAACTCTGTGCAGTAAGTCAGATGGATCCTTA
Source organism: Gorilla gorilla gorilla (assembly GCF_029281585.2). NCBI lineage: Eukaryota > Metazoa > Chordata > Mammalia > Primates > Hominidae > Gorilla > Gorilla gorilla. The sequence goes on from NC_073238.2 coordinate 126,472,534, forward strand.
TTGTCCTGTTCATGGAGAACTCTGTGCAGTAAGTCAGATGGGTCCTTATTGTCCTGTTCGTGGAGAACTCTGCAGTAAGTCAGATCTGCAGTGCACACAGCACAGCCTTTCCGAAAGCAAAGGTGAAGACTGTTGGGTTTTCTTTAGTCTCCAAGGCATCGACATGCTCGGAGCATGTGTTTATCTTCTGGTTTTGAGCCGAAAGTTGTCGGTGTTAATTGAAAACCTCCTAATAGTGTTAAAGCAGAGTTTTAAGGCAGGTGGATTTGAGCACTGACCTTGAGCCTGGGCACCTAAATCAATTGTTTTTCCTACATTGGCAACTCTGTGTGAAGCACCGTCCCTGATGCCTGGCACATTGCAGGTGGCCCATAGCTCCTGGCTGTGGGGTGGCCTCTCTCCAGCGCTTGCTGCCTTCCAGGTACGCGGTGGGACTGCAGTGCTGGCCCACTTTAGGTGAGGCAGGCCGGGTGGCAGATGTTGCTGCCACGTGGAAGGCTTGCTTTTTGGCCCAAGGCCCTCTAGGACTCTGCTCTCCTCTGGGAGAAGCTGGCTGTGCTTGGAATGCTGCTGCTTCACAGGCCTGGGGTAAGGGGCCCCCCTCTCTACCCCACCCCGATGAGCTCCTGTGGACACATGCCGTGGGCAAAGCCAAGGCTTCCTGTGGTCCTCTCTGGGATGCTGACCATCCGTCGTGGTGGCAGCCAGCTGCCTATCTGACTGAGGCATGAGGTTGTATCGGAGATTTTAACCAAATCCATGAAAGCCCCAATCCAGGGAAGCCCTGATTCACCTTCTGGGAGGAAGAGCTCCCATGGCTTTGTCAGCGAGGTAGACAGAAGGGTCCCCCAAAGATGTCTTTGCCCTGGTTCCTGGAACGTGTGAAAATGTGTTACCTGGCAAATGCGGCTTTGCAGATGTGATTAAGGTTAGGAGTACAAGATAGGGGCATTCCCTTGGATGCTGCAGTGGACCCAAGAGAAGCATGGGAGCTCTAACAATCACCTGGAGACCGGAGGCAGAAGGGAAGCTCAGAGACAGGAGGGTCGGGACTGCACCCATTGTTCCTGGCTTGGAGGCTGCAGGAGGCTGTAGGCCAGGGGAGTGGGCAGCTGCAGGTGGTGCTGTGCATGGCCCCAGTGAGGGGCCAGCAAGGAAACAGGATGTCAAACCCATATCTGCAGTGGCTACGCTCTGCCAGCCACCCCAGTGAGCCTGGAAGCGAATTCCCCCCTTGAGGTTCCGGGTCACAGCCTGCCCACCAGGTCTCTATTTCCACCTGGGGGACCCAGAGCAGGGAGACCATCTGAGCCATCAGACTTTCCACCACTAGAAGCATGCGGTGAGCAATCTGCCTCGCTCTAAGGCACCGTTTGTGGGAATCTGCAACAGCACCCACAGAAAACAAAAGCCGACTCCCGTCAGCGCGCTGATCTCCGTGACGCACGTCGTTGTCCTTTAGAGTCCAGTACTTTAGAGCTGAGAGGCAGGGAGGCCACCGTTAGGTTTTCTTTCTCGAGGAGACAGTTTTCACAGCTGTGCGGCAGATGGAGGGGGCGTTGCAGATGGAAAGACTGGCTGGGAGGGGACTGCGGAGCCCAGGGTAGGGCCAGGGTTCAGGGTCCAGTGGTAGCAGCGGAGGAGCAGGACGAGCAAAACCGCCACCTGTCCTGGCAGGAGAGATGGCAGCAGGGCAGCAGGTGGCGGCCAGCAGGATGCAGGGAATCATCACCCCTTCCCTCCGAGCACTCACTTTCACACTAAACACTCTCACCCCAGACACATCAACCTAGGAGATCATTTTCTTGGGTCCACCTTGTCTGGGTCACTGATGTTAGAAGGACCTAGAGCCCAGACGAGGATCAGGCACCCATTTAGGCTGTGTCTTTAGAGAAACTGCCAGAGGGCTAGACTTAGAGAAAATATTGCAATCAACAGAGGGGGAAGAAGGTGTTCTGGCCATGGGCAGACTCTGCCCAAGTGAGGCATGGTGGCAAGAGAAGCTCCACTGACTTCTGCTGGGGACATTTTTCTCTCCCATGAGGGGTCCCTGATCCACCCAATGGCAAATGCTGCCTCCTCTCTGTGCTCTGATGTCGCTGGACTGCTCCGACATACCCACCCTGTTTAGGTGAAATCACAGTTGAGCCTGCAGCCCTTAAGCCCTTTCCTATAGGACAGATGAATGGACGGTGCTGACGGAGTTGCCTCGCTCTCTGTGCCAAGCCTCATGCTGGGGTATGCGCTCACTGCTTGCAGATCGGTGGCCCCCACTGCCTTCCTGCTGCAGCTTCTGTGGACCCCTCTGCCTGGAATGCTGTTCCCTCCCTAGGGCAAGCCCAGCATAACACTGAGCTCTGATTCTGCACCGTTCCTCCCAGGAAGCCTTCCCTGCCATCCCAGCTGCATGAGGGGTCCAGCCAGGCCTGCAGCTGGACACAGCCACCAAGTGGGCTAGGCAAGGCCAGCCAACGGGCCACCCAGTCAGCCCACATCTTTGTAAGAATTGACAGATCCTTCTCAGCTGCTCTGTTTTGGGGACGGGTTGTTAGGGAGCAAATCCTAACCGACACCATGGTCTCAACTCTGGGGAGAGAACGACGCGGATAAGCTGATGACTGGGGTGGTCTCAGCTGTTGGAATTGTGGCAAGATGACATCATTGACTTTCTGGCGGGTTTTCTCCCACTAGCTGATCCCCAAGGCTCCATCAGAAGCACAAATGAATCAGAAACACATGGCTTGGCAGCCAGGTGTCTCTCAGGGTGCGTGCGGGGCTACAGGTGAGACATTAAGCAGGGTGGTAATGATGATGGTGCTGACCTTGCTGGTGGAGTACCAGGCGCACTCTGTGACTCTGTCATAAGCATCTCACTCTGCAATCTAAATGGGACTGGACTGCAAAGCTTTGCAGCAGCCAGGTACTGTGCAGAGGTGCTGGCGCTGGGATGCTGTAGCACCCCAGCCTGGACCATCCTTATTCTCCAGGTTGAAGGCTGTGGGAACCCTGGCACAGCAGGCGACATCTTCAGCCTTGAAGAGTGGGAAGGGGAAGGTGTGTGCTGTATCCAGCTCTTTCTACCCCTCCTAGAGAAGGCGCTGCCTGAGCTGGGTTCAGGCGGGTCCTGGGGGAGCAGTGGGTTCTCTACTCTCAGAAGCAATTCACACTTTTAAAGCCAACTAATAACTGATGAGATGAAAGTGCCTGCAAAGGACCTGAAGGTCCATTTCCATTCCATAAACCTTACATCAGGAATAGTGTTCAGCTCCGCAGCCCAGAGGATGAATGAGGCCTCTGGGGAGTTCAAGCCCTAATGGGGAGAGTTAATTTGTTATGCTCAGTTAGTCTCTTTGCATTAGAAAGGTAATAAATACATGCACGTTTAAAAGCTACCTAAGCATATTACACTGGAGAAGGAAGGCCTTGCTTAGATTGGCCTTTTCCAGAAGAGTTTTAAATTTTGACCCAAGGCTGCACCCAGCTCTGGAACCTAAGGTTTGAGTCTGTGCTAAGCTTGTTCAGTGTGATGAGCTACCTAAGCAGGTCACAGGCCACATGACATTATACTGACCTGGGACTCGAGGGCAGGGAAAGTCCAGCCTCAGAATGGCAGCAGTTGAGGCAGATGTGGGGTATAGGGTTGCTGATTTGTCTTCTTAGCATAGCAACAAAGACATTTTGTGTTTCTATGCACTGCTGGATCTGAACCCCGTGCTCTGAAAAGCTGAGGTGCTCCAGGGTGAACCCCTGCACTGGCCGTCCGGAGGCAGATCCATCCAGATCCCACCCTGTGGCTGGAGAACCAAAGGGCAGCCAGTGACTTGGCCCTTGTGTCCACAGCCCCACGAGGAAGTTATTCAGGTTGGAAAAGACAATTAAATTTGGAAAACTTGATCGGGGTGGGGGCGTGAGCGCTTTCCCCCCAGCTGCATCATGAGGCGCCTGGCCGGTCCGCACACTCAGGTGCAGGTCCTGCTGGCCTCTGCCCCGGCCACTGTCTAGTCACCTCTTCCAGCAGGTGAGGCGGGGTGGCAGGTGGCTGGCCTCCTCCTGGAGGCATTCCCGCGGTGTCTGTCAGTGTCGCAGGCATCGCTGCACTGGGACTCCCGCCCACCAGGCTTCCTGCTTCCTCTGGTGGCTGACTGCATGTGTGTTTTCATTCATCTTTTTAAAATTCCTTGTTGTGTCCATTTCCTGGGGCTGCGTCACCACCACAGACTGGGCAGTGCTCTGCAGTCTTCGGTAGTTCTGGAGGCCAGAAGTCCCAGACCAGGGGCTTAGCACGGCTGTGCTCCCACGTGGACATGCAGGAGAGGACCCTTCTTGTGCCTTCCAGTCTCCGTGCTGCTGGCAGGTCTTAGAATTCCCTGCCTTGCAGAATCATTGCCCCGGCATCCACCTCCATCTTCACGGGCATTCTTTTTTTTTTTTTTTTTTTTTTTTTTGAGATGGAGTCTCACTCTGTTGCCCAGGCTGGAGTGCAGTGGCACGATCTTAGCTCACTGCAAGCTCCGCCTCCCGGGTTCACACCATTCTCCTGCCTCAGCCTCCCTAGTAGCTGGGACTACAGGTGCCCGCCACCATGCCCAGCTAATTTTTTGTGTGTGTATTTAGTAGAGATGGGTTTTCACTGTGTTAGCCAGGATGGTCTCGATCTCCTGACCTCGTGATCCACCCACCTCGACCTCCCAAAGTGCTGGGATTACAGGCGTGAGCCACTGCACTCAGCCTCCTTCTCTTCTTATAAGGAGAGGCCACGCTGGATGCAAGGCCCCCACTCCAGTGTGACCTCACCTCAACTAATTACATCTGCAAATACTCCATTTCCAGATAATGTCACTGTCTTAGGGCGTTTGTGCTGCTGTCACAGAATGCCATGGACTGGGTAATTGATAAAGAACAGACACTTCTTTCACACAGTTCTGGAGGCTGGAAGTCCAAGATCCAGGTGTGGGCACCTGGTGTCCGGTGGGGGCCCTCTTGCTGCGTCCTCATGTGTCAATGAGGAATGGAGATGAGCTCCTGGTAAAGCCCATTCATAAGGACACCTGATCCCTCCAGGAGGAAAAAGCCCTCTGGGCCAAATTGACTCTGAAAGGGCCTGCCTCTCAATCCCATCACATTGCCAACACCTGCATGGAGGCGGAGGAGACACACTCAAACCATAGCAGTCACATTCAAGGGAACCAGGAAGGACGTGGGTGTGGGAGGACATGACTCCGTCCAGGGCACATGTTAATCCATCTCTTCAGGCTGTGGCTTTAGGTCAGCTGTGCACTTAGTCTTCCTTCGTGTGACTGGGGTGTGGGGGATGGATGATGCTTTGGGCAGCGGAGTGGGGGATGAGTCCACACTGTTTGGCTCTCCCTCCTTCCCAGTGCTCCCCTCACCACCAGCACTGCTTTGCTCTGCCTTTCCACAGTTCCCCCGATTGTTTCAGCCCTGTACCTGCACATACATTCCTTCCAGCTTTCTATTGCTACCCTGGCCTTATTGTCTGGATCAAATGAAGTATTTTCTGACTGATCAGCATCTTCTGCTGAGATGAATTAGTCAACGAGTTAGGGCACGGGTATGCAGCGAGAGAGAAATTAACTCCCCAAATCTACATCTTATGTAGGTAATATCTATCCCCCAAATTTGCAGCAACGGTAGTTAAGGCAACTAATTCCTATAAACCCCCAAATAAGTTGTGGCTATCATGACTTATTCCCAGTCCCATAACAGATGGCTGGAGGTGTTCCAGGTGGGACAGTTCTTCTCCAGGTGGTGACTCAGGGATCCAAACCTCTTCTGTCCTATGATCTATCATCCTCTATAGGTTGTTCCTAAGGGCACCAAGATGTTGCCTCTATTCCAGTCAAATGGAAAGGGGGAAGATCATGGAGGAGGACATGTGGAAGGTGAAAGTCACCTATTTTTATGTTCCATTGTACCTGCTATGGAAGGCCCTATACACCAGGAGAGGTGGTGTTGAACAAGATAGATCTTACCCTGTCCTCATGGAGCTTACAGTCTTGCTGGATTAGTGTCACAATTAGTTCAATTGCTCAAGTCAAAATTCCATGAATGCCAGTTTTCTCTCATTTTTTCTCAATCTAGTTTGTAGCTGGAATTTCAAATATCCAGCCAAAAATCTTCATCACAATAGCATGAAGTTCAACATATTCTTTCTCTCAATGTCTCTTCAATCCATTTTCTTGTTGCCACCAGAATGACTACAGCAACCTCCAAGCTAATCTTGCCTCTTTTATTGACTGTTTTCAACTCTGCCCCATCTCACCAGCACAGCCACACTAATAAACTGTAAAGCAGATTGGGCTCTGGTTTCCTATACAATGATTTTCCTGGTTCTTACCAGATAAGGTCCAAATGCCTTAGAATAGAATCCAAGATCCTCTGGAGGCGGGCCTCTGTCAACATCTACATCCTTGTCCCTCAACACCCCCTCTCACCTCTCTCCTTCCAGCCCTGTACACACCACCCCCATTCCCACAAAACACTCTTGGATGCACCACCTTGCTCGTTCTCTCTGTGCCCTCAAATGGAATATGGTCCCTCTGTCTTACCTTCTTGGTGAACTCCAATTATGCCTTTAGTTTTGTTTTAGTTTTTATTTAATTAATTAATTAATTAATTTATTTATTTATTTATTTATTTATTTTTGAAGATGGAGTCTCACTGTCACCTAGGCTAGAGTGCAGTGGTGTGATCTTGGCTCACTGCAACCTCCGCCTCCCAGGTTCAAGCAATTCTCCTGCCTCAGCCTCCCGAGTACCTGGGACTACAGATGCACACTGCCACACTCGTCTAATTTTTTGTATTTTGGTAGATACAGGGTTTCACCATGTTGCCCAGGCTGGTCTTGAACTCCTGAGCTCAAGCAATCTGCCCACCTTGACCTCCCAAAGAGCTAGGATTACAGGTGTGAGCCACTGCACCCGGCCTACTTTTTATCTTTATCAAATAGTAAGCATGCATGTAGTTAAAGAGTTAAGTCATTCTCTAGCATTTGTACAAATCATAAAAATCCCTTGCCTCCCCTACTCTCGTTTATCCCTCCTTAGACACAAGCACTTTGAACTTTTCTCTCTGATTCTTTTGGTATTACCTCCACATTTCTTAGTAAAGGTGTTTAGATTGCTATTCCTTGGAGTTCTGTTTTAGGCATTTATTTGTTGAGTTCATACTGTGGAAAAGTGAGTTAGCATTCTTCCACCATCCACCACCATCCTCCCAGTATTACAGTGCTACCTTATTTTAGAAATGTTTACATGGCTGTATCTATGTAATGTAATTCACAGTTAGTACATGCACTGTGCCATGATTGCATTTCCTTCCTGCACAAATATCCCGGAATTGATCATTGTTTTTTTAATTGCTTTGTTTTCTATGTACTTATAACTAATTACAATCCAAACTCTTCTCTATTATCTAATTCTTCAATACTTTCATGTAGACCCGATATTTTATCATTTTCATCTTCTTGAAGAACCCCTCCTTGAGCCTCTAAGCTTTTCTCATCTAGAGTTGTTTCCAGTTTCTCCTTTGGCACATATGGCTTCCTGGGATCTCACACCACACTATCTGGTGACTCCCTTTGCCTTTCTCTTGTATTGTATCACTTGTTTCCTGGAATGTGTATTTCTCCCATTTCTGATTCACTCCCTCTTTTTGATGGAGCACGTCCTTCTGTAGCTTTCTGATAAGATGTACATAAGAGGTAAATTTTTTGAGAACTTTTATGTCTGAAGGTAATCTCTATCTTCTTTTAAATTTGAGATTTGGGATAGATATAGAAGGCCCAGCAGAAAACAGTTTTCATCCAGGGTTGTGAAGGCATTTCTCTACTGTCCTCCAGTTTCCTTAATTACTGTTGAAAAGGATGATGTGGTTCTGATCCTTTGTATGTGATCTTATTTATTGTTTCCTATGTTTAGGAACTCCACTAAGCAACACTCTGATGCAGATCTGTATTCATCCATTGTTCTGGGCAATTGATGGGCTTCTTTAATTTGGAAAACCATGTCCTAGAAATTTGCTGGAATTATTCTATTGATTATTTCCTCCTCTTTGTTTTCACTGTTACCTCTAGAACTCCTGTCATTTGGTCATTGGACTTCCTGTACTAATGCTGTGATGTTATCATCTTCCTTTCCTATTTTCTATTTCTATACTCCTATTTCTATTTTCTATTTCTTTGTTTATTTGCTCTACATTTTCAGAGGTTCATTTCACTTTATTTTCCACTTTCACTTTTGAGATTTTCATTTCTGCCATCATATATTTAATTTCAGTCCAAATGGTCCTTTTTATAGCTTTCTGTTCTTGTTTCTTTGATATAATATTGTCTCTTATCTCTCTAAAGAATTAATGGTAGTTTCTATAAAGTTTGCTTCTTCCTATGTGGTCTCTGATTTATTTTTTTATTTTTATTTATTTATTTATTTATTTATTTGAGACAGAGTCTTGCTCTGTTGCCCAGGCTGGAGTGCAATGGCATGATCTCAGCTCACTGCAACCTCCACCTCCCAGGTTCAAGTGATTCTCCTGCTTCAGCCTCCTGAGTAGCTGGAATTACAGGTGCACACCACCATGGCCAGCTAATTTTTGTTTTTTTTGTTTTTTTTTTTTTGTTTTTTTTTTTTTTTTTGTATTTTTAGTAGAGACAGGGTTTCACTATGTTGGTCATGCTGGTCTTGAACTCCTGACCTCAAGTGATCCGCCCACCTCGGCCTCCCAAAGTGCTGGGATTATAGGCATGAGCCACTGCACCCTGCCTGGTCTCTGATTTATCTAAGAAAATGTGTTTCTGTTTGTTGGTTTCTATCTCTGCAGTTCATATTTGAGCTTTTGCTCCTGTGTCTGATGCCATTTGGTTCTTTGCTCATATTTAAGAAAGAAGCACTAAAAGGTCAACTGGACACTCCAGGCCAGGTTTTGATGATTGTGAGATTTACTGTGGGGAAGTCAACTACTCCTTTAAGTTGAGGGACTTCAATGTCAGTAATTTTAGGTCATTTTTCTTTATCAATTCAGATGCTACATGCTTTCATCTGGATTGCATAACCCTGACAGCTTTGTTATGAGGACCAAGCAAGGCAAAGAGCTGAAGACATCAACGCTCACTGACCGTTTCCCGTTTCCATGGCCGTGCCCCTATGTGCAACTGCACTGCAGTCCCCTGCTTTACCCTGCAGAGGTCACATCTCTGGCCTCCTGCTGGGTGGCGAGGAGAGCATCCTCCCACCTGCATGCATTGGAAATGGAGATCTAGGAATCTGACCACTTCTAAAGAGATTTTTGATCCATCTGCCTGCTTTTATTTCAATTTGATTTACAGCTCTCAAAGGTCCCTGGCACTGGCGTCACTGGCCTTTGGGAGCCTGTCCTGTGTTGTCAGCTACAACAGCTCTCCCCACTGCTGGCCCAGCTGCAGCCTTCGCTGGTCTTCCAAATTCATTGTCAATCATCTGTCTACTCTCCAGCTTCCAAAATTTTGTTATTGCTCTTTCCTTCCCTTTTCTTTTTATGCTGGTGGGTTTGTACCTTTAAAAGAAGCCCTGTACTATCTTGGTGGGGGTTCAGAGCCCCGTTCAATCTGCCAACCCTACAGGAACAAAGCACAGCCTCACCCTCCTTAGATATCTCCCAATCACCTGGCAAAATCAACCGCTTCATCCTTTTATTGTCACCTCTGACTTTAATCACGCTGTCTAGGTTCTATCCCCAACTAGACAAAATGCTCCTTGAAGGCAGAGACAGAGTCGATTTATTTATCCCCAGCACCAGTACAGTGCTTGGCATTCAATCCATCACTCACTCATCAAACGTTATGTAATGCATGTTATATATGTGAACATATTGGGAATTCAGAGAGAAATGAGACATGGTTCCTGATATTGAAAGGTTTGCTTCAGCATTGCAAGGTTGTGGGTAAAAACATATGTGAAACATATCATTCAAATAACATATGTGTATGTGAATATACATGTGTCTATTTGTATGCACATATACATGTTGAAACATATAACAGTCAATAAACTTTGTCTAACAACTGATACAGTCGTTTGAATACTGACCCCGCTTCCAGAAGCATAAGCGGCTAATGAGTAGGACCTTTGCTCCCTTGTCATAGTTACCATCCTGTTACACAGTGTAACAATGTCATATGTGAAATATATATGTATTTTGAGTGTTTAAACGATAGGCTGGATTAACCACACCGAGTCCCTGGCCAAAGGAGGGGAGTGGAGAGCTGTGCAGTCTTCTGCATCCTTGACCTCTAGACCAGTGGTTCTCCGTGGTTCTCAACCGGGGTGGGGCTGGTTCACCCCAGGGGAATTTGACAATATGTGAATAAATGTTTGATTGTCACTGCTGGGACGCGGGGGTGTTTGGTGTCTGGTGTGCCAAAGGCAGGAATGTTCCGAAGCATTTCACATGCATGAGATTTCGCCCTCCCTCCACCCCAAATACACACACGCAGAATTGTCTGGTCCAAAATATCACTAGAGCAGGTGCAGAGAAACCCTGGTCCAGAGTTGTCTGTACCTTTTGAGAAGACAGAAACAAAGGTGAAGCAAAGTTGTGTAGCCAAAGTTATTTCTTTGTTGATTAAATTCCATGCTGCATGTAGGAATCAGGTCTGATTCACCCTTTTCCCTCTCCACACCAAGCACATAATTTTCTCCCCATGGACAATACGTGCTAAACATTGAATAAATATTGAATACATGGATAAATGGATGGATGTATGGATGGATGGATGGATGGATGGATGGATGGATGGGTGAATAGATGCTACATGGGTGGGTGAGTGATGGATGATGGACAGATAGACTTCGAATTTGAACTAAAGATCTTGAAGTAGGGGCAGCTTTATGAAAATTAAGCAACATGATGTCCTAGGATACATTTGGTAAACCCTAAAATTATGTGCGTAAATTATTCCTGTGAGATTTATATTCTTTATACTTCACCTCTTCTTGAAAACATTCTGAGGCTCCTGTGAGGTCTTCGTTCCAGTGGATTTTGATTCTGGTGGGTCTGACCCGTCAACATGGACAAAATGGGCTGGTGATCCCTGTCCACCATCTGCCCTCTTCTGTTTTGTCTGGACCCCAAGAACATGCAGTGGGAAAACGGGCCAACACTCCACTCACCCTTCATCCCACAGCACCGAAGTGTCCTCAGAAAGAGAGAACTGCAGAAAAATCAGAGTTTTATTTATTAATCATTTCTATTTTATTCTTTATCTTATTATATGTCTGATATTTTCAGCTAATCTTAACTCCAAAATTCATCTTGTCTGAAAGAAAGGAAATCCTTAGGAACACTAGGCAATTTTGAGTGTTTAAACGATAGGCTGGATTAACCACACCGAGTCCCTGGCCAAAGGAGGGGAGTGGAGAGCTGTGCAGTCTTCTGCATCCTTGACCTCTAGACCAGTGGTTCTCCGTGGTTCTCAACCGGGGTGGGGCTGGTTCACCCCAGGGGAATTTGACAATATGTGAATAAATGTTTGATTGTCACTGCTGGGACGCGGGGGTGTTTGGTGTCTGGTGTGCCAAAGGCAGGAATGTTCCGAAGCATTTCACATGCATGAGATTTCGCCCTCCCTCCACCCCAAATACACACACGCAGAATTGTCTGGTCCAAAATATCACTAGAGCAGGTGCAGAGAAACCCTGGTCCAGAGGCAGTAGAAACAGCCAAGGGCCTCAGAGGATCGTGAGTCACAGAAAAGAAAGGAAGATTTTAGTGAGAAAGTGACACGTAGCACACCGAACTTTTAAGGATCGCCAACGAGTAATCTGCCCCCTCTCCTTGGGTAACCCCAGATGAATGGAACAACATGTCTGGGACTGCCGCTCCTTCATTTCTCTTAGGGACTGACTTACTGCTAAATCCTGCAATCGAATAAGACTAAATAGAAATGCCCTCTTGCTGGAGCAAAATATCAAGTTCACAGAAGGCTATTTGGGGAAGAAAAAATCAAGAGCCATGTTGCTGGTGGCCTCCTTGAAGAGGAAACGCCAAGTCATTCTGCTGCAGCCGTCGCACACTTTGGGTGTCTGGAGTTGTCTGATTAAACTTGCCTTTCTAGTTAGAGAAATCTGCCTTACTGTCCGTTGATAACTTCCTTTGAGAATCATTACTGTAATTAACTCACTGTCCAAGGACTGGAGTAAAATGCTTGGATTTTAAACAGGGAGGGGGTGGGGAATGACCATATTTTACCAAAAATCTAAAGTAGGTAATAAAATGTTAAGTGGTACAAGGAGGGTTTCCAAGGGACTCTCGGACAGGTGAGAGAAACCGGGTATGGCTTTAATTGGCTCTTTAATGATTCCCTATTTCTGTCTTCTGCCTTTTTTTTTTTCCTGAGGGGGGAAAACCCCTTAAAACAGAAAGGTTAATCTAACTCTGCATTTTAAGCTTTTAAAGGCTCCATTACAAGACTGATTATGCGAAAAGAAACATACCTGGCGCACTGCAGCTTCTAGACGCATGTAATGATTCACTTAAAACACGGTGGCCAGGATTCTCTCACATTATTTCTATGTAAATTGGATGCTTCACAATTACTATAATATGTGTGAAATTTCACTTATTATTTCTTTTAACATAGAAACTTTTATCACTTAACTCACTGGACAGAATATTTGAGCCATTTGCAATCATTAGAGCATTTTTGTTTGGTCAAACCCTTATGGGATTATACTTCGGAAAAGACAGAGTGAATTATATTCATTACAAGAAAACAGCAATTTTAAATATATAAGGGGCACCAGGAAACTTTTCATTTTAGTGCAAATTCAATATTATATCTTACTTCTTTTTACAGCGGGGTAAGCCTTTTATCTTTAAGCAATTTATAAAACCCAGCAGGTAATGGGAGTGAGTCGTGCAGGGAGAGATGAGTCTGATAGATAAATACACACTTTGGAGACAGACGGAAGATGTGATATCCTTGGATTTAAGGTAATAGCTTTGTACTTTGGAAGTTTTTCCTTGTGATCTCGGTGGAGGTTACAGATTGTTTACTCACGTCTCCCGAGATCGGCGTGGAGCGTTTATCCAAACTCTCCACCCTCAGCCCCCCAGTGCCCTCCTTCCACAGCTGGGCAGACGCCCGGGCTGGCCTGTGAGTGAGCTGGAGTGACGTGCCCTCCCTCGGAAAATGAACACTCAACCCACCTCTGCGGGGCCAGCTGGCTGCTCACGGGCCCTCACTTTGAAGAACATAGAATTGTTTCACATAGATTTGAGGAAGAAAAACAAAATCAGAAAAGAGAAGAGGTATTTCTAGCTATTAAGCTGATTTCTTTTTGCGTTGAGTGGTCCTGTTTGTGAATCTAACACATGAGAAAAACACAACTCGGCATCTTTGGAAGAATGTCTTCTGCCTTAGTCATTTGGAATGCTTTTCTTTTGGCAGAAAACAAAACAAAACAAAACAAAAAGACCAGCAATTAAATGAAGCTCTGCACAGATACATCCTGAATGTTAAGACAAAGTATAGGTATGTTTGTTTTTAATAAGTGATTGAGGAAATTAAATTTAGACCTTGATTAATGTCTAGCTATATAAACACATCAAAATTATTGAGGCAGGTTTATTTTATTTTTCATGTTTTTTGTGTTATTTTAAAATGAGATGATTTCTGAGTGACATAAGATATTTATTTCCAAAATTTTCTTCTCCAAACTATTCTCTTTAACCATTAAAGACAAGACGGAAACTTTCAATTCTTTTGAGAGCACTTACATATGGAATAAGAATTATTATTTTTATTTGGATTGTGATTATCTTTTTTTAGCTGTATTCCTCAAAAAGAAGATATTTACATCCCCCCAGAAATCGAATACAAAAGTTATAATTTCTCTATTCATGTAGTGTTACTTCACATTTTATTAGTAATCTTTTTAGACATATATAGGAAATTGAAATATGCCACATAATATGTAAACCCAGAGCTGCATATTTGTCTGTATTTGTGTGTGTGAGAGAGAGACAGAGAGAGGGGGGAGGAGAGAGAGAGAGAAATTTAGAAAAGAATAGTTAATAATATTGTGCTTTTTCATCTGGAAGTTAACTTGTATAGACATTATTGGAATGATATTAATGCTATTAATAGTCAAACACATAATGGGTCCAACTTTGTCATATAGGTAGATGTTTATTTGTAAATAAAAGATGGAGCCTGAAATTCAAGGTCATGCCATGCTCGAGGGAAGAACAGTAGAGGAAGGCAGGCAGGCAGTCCGGGGGGCCGCACCCTACCTCAGCACGCAGGAGGGAAGAGAGCGTTGGCAAAGCCCCCAGTTCCCCCAGCCGGATGGCAGCCACAAGCTGCAGGTACCACGCACACGGGCAATTTAGGTCATAGGACTGCAGGTCTTGTAGGCTCAGGAATGAAGGACATGCACACACACGCATACACAAGTAGCATAATTCCTGCAGATGCCTGGGAGAAAGGCAGCTACTAAGTACCGGATAAAGTACACTCGATACATAGTAGGCGAAATAAAATGTATAAACATTGTATATTCATTCTTCCTTTGCTCTTCGGTAGAAATGAATGCGTTGGAGACACTGACACTGTCTGCAGACTTCCAAATAGGGGTAGACACCCTAAGAGAATTCAAGAAAGAAACCTGAGGGACGGACACTGCCTACCCCCTTTAGGTTCAATTATTAGAGCAGACTATTTTATACATTTTAAACTGATAATGTATTCATAGCTAAAGCAGAGGAAAACCCGGTGCATTTTTTATTCCTTTTTTTTCAGCCTGCATATTTTCAAAGACCTCCTATAGTTAACATTATAATATAGTTAGTTGCTACAAATAATCGGGGGTGATTATAGGAAAACTGTCAGTGTCTGCTCACGGTCTGAAAAGGCTGCAGCAAATAGCTTTTCTCTTTGCCATGGAGACTGGGGCCTGTTTTTACGGTTACTCTGGAAACCGGAGGCTTTCTGTTGTTCGTCCTTTTCAGTTACTTCAGCTATTAAACCCTCCGGTTGAGACAAAAGGAAGGAGGTATGCAGACACTTCCTCGGAGAGAAAACCTCTGGGCCTAAGAACAGCAAAACTCAGGATGAGAGAGAAAAGCGGTGTCTGTGGGTCTGGCGTTTTTCTCAGGGAGGTGGCCGTCCTGCACTCTCTGGGACTGCCTTTGAACCTTAGAATCTGGAACCAGGTTAGGGCGGCGCTGCCCCTCCCTCCTCCTCGGTCCTTCCCTCCCCAAAAGATGAAACGTGCGCCCGCTGTGGCTGACGCCCCCAGAAGTGGAGCCTCGCGCGGCGCCCAAGACCTCACCACTCCCAGCATCCAAAGTTCCTTCTGGCTGTACAGATACAAGCCCAGCACCTTTCAGCACAAACGCGGGGCTTAGCCGCCTCGAGAGCACAAGTTTCGGATCCCCGAAAACAATGTGATGTTTTTACAATGCACATTGGCACGTGGAGAGACTGTGTGCATTTTATTTTGCTTTGTTTTAAGAAATTGGAGCCAAAAATCATTAATATCTCTGTTATACGAATGGATCCAATAATAACCTAAAAAGATGAAAGACATTGAGTTGTCAAGTATTTTACAGAAAAGTGGAAAAAGTAATTTGGAATATGAAGTTATAAACAGAATCCTGGGTTATGGGCAAGCTAGATGGGTTCCTCTCTTTTTTTTTTTTTTTTTTTTGTTTGTTTGTTTGTTTGTTTGTTTCTTTTTCTTCCAAATAGGAACGCTTTTTCACGTTAGGTAATTGTTTATTGTTGCCAGCATTTATGTTCATCTCGCCTTTTGGTTAAAGCGTTCTCTCCAGGGAAAGGAATTCTCCCTGGAAGAAACAGCTCACGAACTAGTCCCCAGATAATACGCTTCCCAACAGAGTGGTCCATCCTGCCCTTGCCGGGGTCACACTGAGTAAAGCTAAACACTGCGCGGGCCCCATGGCGATAAACTAAACTAGTCTCAGTCAGCAAAGTATTCAGTTATCTTCCATTTGAACAATTAAATGCGTCACCCAAAATCCCCACAACTGTTTTCCGTCCATCTGCCCAGTACCAAGGGTCCGGCCTGTCAGCAGAGTTAAAACTAAAACACTTGGTCTTAAAAGGAGCAAGCAAATTAATAACAGTTGATAGTTGTTAACGAGAAGCAGCGTTAAGAAAAAGAGGGGGAGAAAGAACTCTTTTTCGCCTGCTCACTGCTGTGCAGAGGTTTTAGTTATTTCAGATGGAAATGCAGAGCAGTGAAATGGCCAGCAGGCCGCACCCCTCCCTCCCCGTCCGCCTTGGGCACAACGGAGAGCTCCCGTGCCAGGCGGCTCCCACAGAACAGCTGGCGTTTGGCCGGGCAGGAGGGCACCTCACGCACCAGGAGCCGCTCTGCCCTCTCAGTTCTGGCACATGGAAAACTGCAATAACAGAAACTTTGCAGTGAAGTAAAAATCGCAAAGCCCGTCCCCCTGGGAGGCCGTCACCGGCCCCGTCGGTGATGCTCTGGGGTGGCAATGTCTTCCGAGTGGCCCTATCCTCGCAGGATTCGGATTCTCAGCGGTGGAAAACAAAGGATTCAAGATGGCAGCAGCGCTGCACAGAAAGCCGGTGCAATTTCCAATAGTCCTGGTCCATCCTCAGACTAAATCCTGTTGATTTCTCTCCGAATGAAAATTCTATGAGAAGTGCATGAAAGGCTACTGGCCCTCATTAAACGTATATTTAAAGAGATTTCTGATCCCAAATGGGTGCCATTAAGAATTTCTAACCATCATAAAAGTAGCTTTGGATCTGGAATAAGTATAAGGAGACTAACAAAACGGTCCATTGCCCGCCACCCCAATTTATGTTGTTTGTCTTTTGGATAATGCCATTCATTCATTCATTCATTCATTCAGTTATTCTCGCGATAGTGATTCAGTGCCTGCTATGTGTTAGACCCTTTTACTGGTGCTGGAAAGATGTCATGAGCAAACTCAGGACGTGTTTGGGGAGGGCTCTTTTCAGATGCTGCGCAGGGGCTGCACGGCCGTCTCCATGTGTCCTGAAGGAGCAAAGGCAGGGAGAAGTTCCCCTTGATTAACTAACCTCTCATCGTGATGTAGTGAAAATTAGATTGACCCAGGAAGATTGCACTTGTTACATATTCCTTTTCTCTTCCAGTTGTCTCTGATCCATCAGGATGAGAAAATCCCACCCTGTGTAGAGGCTGCGTTTTCTCAGTCCCACATGAAGTTGCGATGCCTGTGTAGCTGTTTTTGCCCTGATGACGATGCTATGTTTTGGGTGAACTTTGGCTTGAGGCTTATGGCTCACTGTACACGTTTTCACCTTGATATCATGCCAGACACCAGCCTTCTAAATATTCCTTTTGTTTTGGCCTCATTATTAAAATTGTAATTGAATTTTAGTCAACTATAAGTAAATTAGTATTTTCTGTAACTTTGTCAAAGTACATTGTTTCCCTAAGTGAATTTGGTGGCTGCTTCAGAGAGGCACATAAATTCTTAATTTGAATTTTTTACTATTGTTTGAAAATGGTTATGCAATATGTATGTCCTTTGTGTAATGTCAGACATAACTCTAGGGGTTTATATATTAAAGGCTGCCATCTTTTATAAATTGCTATTTAAAAGTGAATTGTTGCTCCTTTGAAAGTAGAGTTTTCCAAATGCTATAGCTTGTCATCTATCATCCCAAATGCCAGATTCATGCTGTAATTCTCTATCAAGTTCAACCTTCCATTAAGAGGAATTCCATGGACTTGTGTGTGTTGAGGAATGCCTCAGACTGAGTAGTCAACCTCCTATGCCGCGAATGCCAAGTTCCAGTAGAATCCCACTTACTCTGTTATGTTGTTCCTGGTTACCCCAGCTAAAAGTGAACTTTTTCTATCTGATTCTTAGCAATTACTTCCTGTAAACCTAATTTGACAGCTAAGGCTATTGTGTCTATAGTAGACACTAAAATAGTCTTTAGGTTGGGTGCAGTGGCTCACACCTGTAATCCCAGCACTTTGGGAGGCTGAGGCAGGAGGATCACTTGAGGTCAGAAGTTCGAGACCAGCCTGGCCAATATGGCAAAACCCCATCTTTACTAGAAATACAAAAGATTAGCCAGGCATGGTGGCAGGCACCTGTCATCCCAGCTACTTGAGAGGCTGAGGCAGGAGAATAGCTTGAACCTGGGAGGCAGAGGTTGCAGTGAGCTGAGATTGCACCACTGCACTCTAGCCTGCACGACAGAGTGAGACTCGGTCTCAAAATAAATAAATAAATAAATAAATAATCTTTAGATTTTATTGTAATTTCAGTTCTCATTATTTTATGTCTCATCTTCCTAACTAGACGTTAACTCCTTGAGGGCAAGGCTCCTATTCTAAGCATGTCTGTGCCTCCTTCCACCCCTATCCCCATCTCCATCCCCAGTACGTGGTGTTCTGCCCTGCTCAAAATATTTCTTGTTGTTGTTGAGGTTGACTCATCAATACTAGCTGACGTGCATGCCTGAATTGAAATCACTTCTAATTTTAGAGGACAACAGGTTGGCGCTGTAGCCCAGCCCTCCCCACAGAGGCGTGAAAGCAATCACACGGATGCTGCTTCTGGTCTACCATGTCTGTGGGTGACAGATGACTAACTGGCACTCGAGAAGACTTGTAGGAGAATGTGCCTAGGACAGACCCAGAAATACTGTGGCCCAAAGTCTTGCAGTGCAGGGAGCCAGGAATGGCCAGGTTGGCCGGGGATCTGTCCTGGAGCATGGGACTCATCCACTGTGTGAGCGTTTCCTTTGGGGTTGCTGTTTGCTCCCCTTCCCTTTCTCCACTCCCATTTTCCTGCTATGCTGACACTCACGCTAAGCGGAACTTTGGGCTTCATCCGTCTAACCTGGTCCTTTATGGTGCAGACCCCCAACACGTCAGAAACCCAGCACCTCGCATTAAAGGGTTGATTCGTAATGGGGGAAGAAGTGGCAGATTCTGCAGGTCTTTGATTTCAGTTGCATATTAAATAATATGATGCTCTCTGGGACAGTAGGGCTTTTCAGAAAATACAAACACAGTTTATGAAGATTTTTAAAATTATATTTTAAATAGAATCCCGTATTTCCTCCTGGCTTTATAACTTGTGCAAAATATATCAAAAAATATACAAAGTGAATGAAAAACCCTGAAAGCCACAGATGTGCAGGATTAATCTGTATATTTTTATGCAAAGGCCATTTTATGCCAGGACAGACAATAAACACATCCTTTTCCCTCCTCTCCAGTCTATTATTTGAATAGCTTCAGTACCCAGAAATTGTGTGCATTAATAGGTTGGTTGATCTAGTGGTTTATTCATTTGTCTGTTTGAGCCATAGACAATTGTTGGGGGGAGGCTCTGTAGGGAGATTGCCTTTGATGATTTTGTAAATACTTTGTTTATGTAAGTTTTATTTATTTGTGGGAAAGTACACAGTTTTCCAAAAGCCTCTTTTAGGTCAGAAATACTAGAAAAGAAGCGTCAGATACGAGAAGAGAAGGTCAATTTAAGGCTCCGAAGTCAATTCCCAAATGAAATGTTATCCCAGGAACATGCACATGTGTGGAATGATAGAATGGAATTTGCCCAATATCTTACCTGGTCTGAATACTTTCTAGAGAATTGCTGTTAGTACACAAAAGTCTAGACCTTTGCCCCCAAACACTTTCTGGGTCTCTCTGACTTGTCACTTCACCGAATGCTTTTGGGCCCCTTTCCCCTGATTTCTGACAGTGTCCCTCATCATGCGCTCACACACACACACACACAGGCATGCACCCACATGCAAAAAACAAAAACAGCAAAAGGGATGCTCAGGCAGCTTGCTCCGAGCAGGAGCCGGCCAGCACATTCAAGGTGAACGTTCTGAGACTGCATTTATGGCCCCGGAGTTTTGAAGGCAGGGGCTGTATCTGCACCACCACGGAGGAGCTGGGCTCTGTGTCCCCCACCGACCCACTGGAAAGCAGAGGCGGGGGCAGGTGCAAGAGGACACACCCGCCCTTTGACTCCACATAACTAGCACTTGAAGAGATGCACAGGTCTGCAGCTCTTTCCCACAATTAAACAAGAAAGCTAGAAGAGGAGGCTAGGTCGATTCTAAACAAAGCCTAGGTAAGGGGGAGTTTCGGTGACAGCTGTTTTACGTAGCTGGCAGCCACAGCACTGCACGCAACGCTTTGAAAAGGACAAAGAGTTTTCTTCATGTTTACACTTTTTATTACTATATAAGATTAGGTCTGTTGCACACACAGAAGAGAAAGTCATTTTATTTTACACAAATCAGCTACTTAAAGTAAATTGAGATATATAGAATTTACCAATGAAATGAGTGATTTGATGTGAATAAAAGAGGTGGTGTGTTGTAAATCAACACTGACAGCCAAATGGGGAAAATTGACAGAGCACTGTAATCACTCCCAACATCCACTAAAGTTATTGATCCAGAACCTCTATAATCCCCTTCACATAACACAAGCAATTTCATATAATACCTGTAATAACGGCACATTCAACTCAAGTAGCCATCTGAAGCATTGCATGTAATGGTGAAGCAGGCCTCCGCTGAGTAAGTGTAACAACTAGAGCACAAAGCGCCAGTGCCTCTTGCCTTTCACAGGTAACAGCCTCCGATAAGAGCTAGTTTAGAAGATAAACAGTTCCTAATGCCAAGGAAAATGAGCTATTAATTGCTGGCTTGCTAAATATGTTGTAAAAGACGGTGAGCGGTGGATGCAACATGGGGAGAATTTAACTGGATTTGGGGGTTGATAAACTTCTTAGGTTATCCACACGCCTGCTATCTGATGTTAATTACAACAGAGGGAAGACAGCTGACGGGCATTTAGCTGCTGGGTCATTACATCCTTCCCAGGTGTCTTTCCCATGCAATGTTCCTCCAGTTTTACAAGCTCCTTCTCGCACTGATGGATTATTCCGCAGCCTTATCAAAGCTTTGCCAGCTCCTCATTAATATATAGAGCAAGCCGCACTGTTCTATATATCATTGTCTTCCTCTTGGGGAGGGCTAATCAGTCAGCCATTATCAACCAGTCAGCAGAAGGCAGGCAATCAGACCTGACAGCAAAGAATCATGGGAGATCAGGGAAGGTTAAATGAGGCTGACAGTTGTGATAATGATGATTATACTATAAATTAAGATATGATGATAAAGGAGAATAAAAGACACAATCTGAAGCAATATTTGGTTTAACATGTCTCTCTTTTTCGTTACTGTTAAATGGCCATAACATTTATCACACCGAACAAGAATGGACGTTTAACTACCATGATAAAATGGGACAGCATCAGATTGAAAACCCAACAAGTTGTGATTACAATGTCAGGCACTTTTCCACTGGTTGAGAAAAAAACGGGAGATAGAGCATATGTTATAATCATTCATGCATTATTCTGTAGAATGAAAAGAAAATAGATCTATTTTAGAAATGTCTTTCAGCCTTCTAGATGGAAAACCAAAGGAAACAGTTAATATATTCTTCTGCTTCCAAGATCATTTTTATCAATGAAACAATAGGAAGTTAAGTGATAGTTCCTCCCATCATGCCTTCTCTCCGAAAGTGTATGTTTATTAGTAGCTGATTCAAAGACTGCAAAGGGAGCTCTGTGAATGTCTCCTTCCCTGTTGAATTTTGAAATAAAGGCAGCTAAAATCAACCAAATAGTTCCTGCGTGTGACTTTTCATAGGCTTACGCTAAAACAAAAGTGAGTCACCATTTACTCTGCTTTCAAAAATTAAGGCGTAAAATACCAATGCAGCTAAACAGATTATTAAATTGCTTTTACTAATACATTTCTTTAGGTATAGAGACTGTAAGCTTTGAAACCTAAAAGAGATTTTGATAGCTCTGCGTGGAAAAAAATGGAAAAATGGGGTCATATGTTCCTCTACAAACTCACATGTTGAATCTCGTCGTTTCTAACCTTTAAGCTTACTACACGTACAAAGACTGCCACTGTTATCCACAAACAGCATATGATTTTCACAAGACTTAGGCAATACCTGTGCATTATTATGTTCCTGTTCATATGGGCAGGCCAACAGATGATATATTAGGAATTCCACAGTTCAATTTGCATCCACCGAAAGGACAACTTGGGTTCTTGATCTTGTTTTCAATTTTCTAGTAAAATCAGGGGTGGAGGAAAAAGAAGCCCCTTAATTCTCATTCATTTCCTTTGAAAATTTGTCTTTTAGCTGGAAAAGGAAAAAAACAATTAGAGTTGAAAATATTCCACTTTGCCCTTTTCTTGTTTTTAAATTTCAGAAGCTAGGACGTTGGAAGAATAAAAAGTTAGTGGTTCTTTCAGCTGCATCTGATATTCATGGGTGCCCAGGTGAGATCTCAGGTTGGATATATATATTTTTTTGCAACTAATTTTTGCCATTTAACCAGGGTTTCTCAACCTCGGCACGGCTGACAAGTAATTCTTAGTTGATGCAGGGAGCTGTCCATCCTGACCATAGTCGGGCATTTGGCAGCATCCCTGGGCTCTGTGTTCACCAGATGCCGGTAGCACTCCGTGCCCTCACAGCCTGACAACTGAAAGGGCGGGGGGGGCATCTCCAGTTGAGAACATTGATTTCAGCCAATGCAGTTAGCATATAGCTAAACGGACATTATTATCTGTTGCTCTGGGACATCTTCCCAGTGAGGTCAGGGGTTGCCCTTCCATGGTGTGGCACAGGAAAAACGGGCTCCAGCACGTGGCTGTCAACGAACCTATGGCCAGTGCACTTCAAAGCAGCATAGTTACTACCTGATTTCCACTATTTAGTAGCGGAATGAAAAGTCTCCGTATTTATCTAGATGTGAAACGAAGTTGCCAGGCATGCTTTATAAACCTGTCAGTCGGTCAACAACACTTAAGTCAATCCCACGGTCCGGCACTGAAATTTACCCTTAGGTAGCACCAAGAAGGTAGTTCTGAGGACTCAAAGAAGGGCCAAGGACACGTTCCAGCATTTGGGTAAAAGGCATTTCCTGTATATCTGTTAATTGCGATCTAGGACCATCTACTCACATGCCGTGTGTATCAAATTTTCATCATGAAGTTGCACATTTTACACGTAAGCATGCATGGTCAAAGATCACTTTGCCGCCTTCCCTGGAAGGCTTATTGCTTCAGAATCGCATCCACGGTCTTTATGAAGATGGGGGTTGTGCTCGGCCATTTATCCTCCCTGTGATCAGGCTTGCACGAGGCTTTTATTAAACAGGCGGAGCTGTCTGGCTTCGTGCTCCACGGCCTTCCCTGGGGCTCCTAGCAGATCGAGTGCACGCCAAGGGCTCAGTCTGGGGAGGACAGGGCAGTCATCGTCTGGACTTAAGATATTTTGAGATGGCATCTTTCTCCCAAGACACGGGGTGTGCCTGGTGGGGGCTGGAGACAGAGAATCTGGAATGTGAGCTCGGCTCTCTTTTGGGGCATTTTGGTGGAGCAGAGTTCTCTGTCTGGGTAGCAGCCCTCCCTGTCATGGGTATTTCGAGGTCATCTCCACCACCATCTGCACGCATGCAAATGGTAGAACATAATTTACGAAGGACTTAAGATTTAGGGTCCTGCACAATGAAAACCAAAACAGCCTCCTTATTCCTGGTGAAAGGAGTCGTAGATGAGTTTCAGGTGCCTTCAAAACAGCCAGGATGCGGACGCGAGCCCGGCGGCCGCCTTCTGGCTCCCAGAGGCTCAGAGAGCTCTCTCAATCCGTTTATAGTCTGGCACTCGGATGTGCGGTTATCATTTGGCGGTCGGTTCTAATTTTGGCACATAAGCCGCAGGCAGGAAAATATCTTGCTCCTTAGTCCATTTTATTAACTTTGTTTTGTTCGCTTGAGCCTAGCACTGTATTAGCCTGTGAATAATCACAGCTGTACAGGTAGCTCCCAGAGAGTGAATGAGAGGCTTTTCCAAGGGCCCTGCTCCCTGCAGAAATGATTTGTACCTCTGGCTGATTGTCACTAACAGAAAATGAGAACGAGGAAAATTCAATGCAAAGTAATGTGTTCTGTACAATTACTGGATTAATAATTTTATTCCATTACTGTGTGGGGAGACAGGACATCAGCCTGAAGATCTGCAATTCTAGGATATTTCTAAGCGTCCTGTTAAAAGAGTGAGCAAGGGTCAGGAAACTTAATTATGCTATAACTAGATAGAAATTGCCAAGTGATAAAAAGAAACATCCAGACAGATTCAGCAGGAAATTACAGCTTTAATAATATAGTATAATGCCTACTTCTATACAATTATTGGAGAGACCCTGAATGGTTCAGAATAACAGGCTTAGGTTTCTAGTAACTACCAAAAAACCCCCCACTAAAAATGACATTTTGCTTCTTGCTGTAAATATTTTTTCCAAAAAAAAAAAGCATTATTTGATCATCAAAAATCTTATACTCACTTGTGACCGGACACTATGGTCACAGTGACTTTTTGGAGTGACGAAAGGGTTAGATTATAAGGGGTAATTTATATTTGCAAATTAAATTTCCAGAGTCATAATTTTAAGTAAAAAAAAAAAGTCTACTGCATTTAGTCTTTCAGAAAATAAAAAAAAAACTAAATTATAAAACAAACCACATCCTGTCCCCTCTGAGCTCATGTGGAGGTTTATGGGGGGAACAGTTTACTTCAATATATGCCTGGGGAGGGGGAGATTAAAGAGAAGGAGTGTTGATATTAATAAGTGCAGACGCCTGATAGCTATTCCATGACTTCAGAAATGAGGAAGGGAGAACTTTCTAAAGGTCAGGATAAGCCAGGCCTAAAGCGAAGAAGCTATGTTTTGCAAACACGACAAGCTGTTTTAAATATCAGAGCCTCACCATTCACAGACACTGGCACGTGGTGCTGCGACCCTCCTCCTCGTTGTGTTTGGCCCTTTTTTCCTCTCTTATGGGGAGGAAAAGCCATTTCTTATGCTCGCCCAGGAGAGCCCAATGTTTCATTTTGCATTCTAAGGACGCAGATTAATCAGCCGGCTCCCTTACCCAGAGATGGCCATTCTGCCCAGAAATCTGCATATCTGCATATGGCTGTTCTTCTCCGAATTTAATTTCCTACAGGAACTGATATTAATCACCCTGTTTAAACAGAGGGGATTTGGGGTCTATACAAATGTGACATTTTTTTTCCTTGCAGAACTTGCAGACTATTTTCCCTTTTTTTCCCAATTTAAAGGGACAATAGCTTTACTAGCTTAATCCTAAAGAGTTGCTGCTATTGCATTTTATTTTTATTTGACTGTTGATTATTTGGAAGGTAACAGTGAACACAGATTTCACTTCTTAGACTTCAGAAAAGTGTTCAATTGATTTGGAAGTAGAAAGTCCCCTGCATTTCAGCGATGATGACTTAGTTTTTCTGTGAGAAGTCCCTTTATCTCTCAGGCTAAAGCAAGGAGACATGCACAGCGAGAACAACAAAACCTTCTAAATAGCCTCGCAACATCCTTGGCGGATTATGTGTAGGAAAGTTAAATTCATTGGTGGCCGGTGTCCCTGCCAGGGTTATCTGGCATATTTTATTCAGTCTGCGTGCAGTGCGGGGGTGGCCGGGGCAGAAGTGTGAGACAGACGATCAGGCGCTGAGAAAAATGAGCAGTGTGTGTGGCTCGTGCCAGCTGGAAGCAGGGGTCGCAGCGGTGACCAGGAGAGGCACCGCTCTTGTGGAAACGGAGGATGTTGTCTGGGGTTTCGTTGAGACTCATGCCTTGGCCTCTCTTGGCTACAGAGGTTAATTTGGGTTGGTGTTTCTTCCGCTGAGCCACGTGCGGAGGCCTTGGAGACCATGTGGGCAGGGAGCGGGGACAGGTTTGACAGGCGCGTTCCATGGCAGAGAAGCTGCGCTGGGCCTGGTGGCCTCTTGCCCCAGCAGGAGGGCCTCTGCTTGGACTGAAGCGAGGCCAGGGGCTGGGTGGCTCGCTCCCACAGAGGTCAGAAGCTGGGTTTTGGATGTTTAGTGCTTGCCGCCATGATTAGCAACCCTTTAGGTTGAGAGGCATACCCAGGGGCAGCATCCTCCTTTACCTCCCACAAGGTCAGAAGGAGCCTTCCAGGAGCGATCAGAACTTCCACAGCTCCAAGTTCTTGCCGCCAGCGGCCGTGTCCCTTACAAACCAAGGCAGAGGCAAAAATGAAACCGTATTCTCTTCTTGCTCTACTAAAAACATGGTGTTTCTCTCATTAAATAACTTCCTCCTCAAATTCGTGTATGCCACAAAATGGCAACTTGGAGCTGGTTTCGGAGTCACCCCAATGAAATGTTTGTGGCACGAGTGAGACATGCATCAGGCGTGGGATGCAAAGGCCTGCCACGGAGGCGGAGATTGTGGGATTCCTGCCATTCTCCCCGAACACCTAGGCTGCTGGATTTCCCTTGCCCATTGTAAATCACAAGGGTATCACCCCAGGCACATAGCGGCTTAGATTGTTTATCTGCTTGGGCTAATAGCATTTTATTTGAAGTCTGAAAAGTCCCAAGTGGCTTAAAAGGGCATTATTACACGGCTTCACATTTTATTGCAAAATGACGAGGTCTCACTTCTTTTCCTTGGCTTTGAAGTCTTAATGCTGCCTGGCTGTCAGGGCCGTGTCTTTTCTAGTTTAAACTTTAAGCAGGATCCCCTTGAAACAAGACTCTTTCTTCTGCAAGGAGTGAGGACCAGTTAACAACTTGTGAAAATATTGTTCCCAAGACAGTAAAGTGGCCATCACCAGTGTGGTGCAGCTCACTAGTTGGTGTATTGCCAATCAGTCAGAGAAAGGCAATAACCAGTTTGATGATGCGTTTCTAATTCAGGGAGTATATCTGACAATATTGATAGATACTCATTTTCTGCTAATTATTTAAAAGAAAAACATTTCCCATTGCCTACCCTCTACCCTGACATATATGCATGCACAGGAAAGATGTTGGAAAATTGCAACTTTCTTGGAGTAATCAATACATTCATTCATTAAAAAACAAAAACTGCATCCCAATGTTGGCACAGCTTCAAGCAGAGTTCCAGCCTGAGGAGTGTGTGCAGGGCTCGGGGCAGACACAGCCCGGAGGGAGGGAAGGGTAGTGGAGGAACAGCCCACCTACTGTTGGCACCTTTAACCGTAGGACCAGAACCTGACACAGGTGTCCAGGAAGCAGAGCTGACAGTGAGGGTTAGCCTGGCCTGGCCTCTGCAGAGTTGCCCGGTCATACTGTGCGTGTGTAGACAGAAAACACCCGTGATCACAGAGCAGAGGTAGTGAGGAACACGTAAAGGAAGGTCTTTCAGATTGGGTTACAGACCAAAAGTTGAACTGGTTGGTCTGAGAAAGTCAAGGAGTGTGTGTGTGTGTGTGTGTGCGTGCGTGCACATGTGCACACACGTATGGGTGTGCATGTGTGTATTTGTGTATGTGTGTGTGTACTGTGTGTATATGTGTGTGTCTGTGCATGTGGTATCCATGTGTGTATATGAATGTGTGTGTGTGCATGTGGTGTCTGTGCACTTATATGGATGTGTGTAATTGTGTGTGTGCATGTGGTGACCGTGTGCACATATGGATGTGCATGTTTGTGTGTGTGTGCATGTGGTGTCCATGTACATATATGTATGTGACTGTGTGTATATGTGGTGTCTGTGTGTATTTGTCCATGTGCATGTAATGACCACATGCATATATGTTTGTGTATGTGGTGTCCATGTGCATATGTAAATGTGTGTGGTTGTGTGTGCATGTGTTGTCTGTGTATGTATATGTGTGTAATTGTGTGTGTGTGCATGTGGTGTCCATGTGTGTATATGGATGTGTGTGTGTGCATGTGTGGTGTCCATGTGCATATATGGATGTGTGTGATTATGTGTGTGCATGTGATGTCCATGTGTGTTTATGGATGCATGTGTGTGTGCATGTGGTATCCATGTGTGCATATGGTTGTGTGTAATTGTGTGTGTGCATGTGGTGTCCATGCGCATATATGGATGTGTGTGATTGTGTGCATGTGGTGTCCATGTGTGTTTATGGATGTGTGTGATTATGTGTGTATGTGCATGTGATGTCCAGCTGTGTATATGAATGTGTGTGATTGTGTGTGTGCACATGGTGTCCAGCTGTGTATATGGATGTGTGTGATTGTGTGCACGTGGCGTCCAGCTGTGTATATGGATGTGTGTGATTGTGTGTGTGCACGTGGCATCCAGCCGTGTATATGGATGTGTGTAATTGTGTGTGTGCACTTGGTGTCCAACTGTGTATATGGATGTGTGATTGTGTGCACGTGGCATCCAGCTGTGTATATGGATGTGTGTGACTGTGTGCATGTGTCCAGCTGTGTATATGAATGTGTGTGATTGTGTGTGTGCACGTGGTGTCCAGCTGTGTATATGGATGTGTGTGATTGTGTGTGTGCACGTGGTGTCCAGCTGTGTATATGGATGTGTGTGATTGTGTGTGTGCACGTGGTGTCCAGTTGTGTATATGGATGTGTGTGATTGTGTGCATGTGGTGTCCAGTTGTGTATATGGATGTGTGTGTCCATGTGCATGTAGTGTCCATGTGCATATAAGGATGTGTGTGATTGTGTGTGCATGTGGCATGTGTATGTGCACGTTTGTGCTTCTGTGTGTACACATATGTGTGTGATGTGTGCATGTGTGTACTTCAGGATTAGATTAATGTACATCATCTCCCATGTCACATTTTCTAGAGAAGCTCCCTGGGTCTTCAGCTGGGTGCTGTAGGAATAGCCACCAATGAGCATTTCTCTAATACCTGGGACTTTCCTGGGGTACATCCACCCTCACCATGTGGCTGGCACTCCCTGGAGCTGTGTGGCTCAGCAGTCCCGCTTAAAAAACCAAATATCAAGGAAATGAGCTCCCGGCTCCACAGTGAGGACTCTTTCTTGATATTTGCAGTGGCGCCTGTGGGTAAAATTTGACTCTAATTGGAGCTGCAATGTTTGAAGCCACGCTGAGCTCCTGGGGCAGCAGAGGATCTGGGGGCTTTCTGGAGCCTTGATATCCTGGTGGTAGTCTCCGAGTCCACCCCACAGACCCCTCTCTGGGTAACGACAGCCCTCTGGGGTCCGTTCCATTCATCCAACCCGTACTGAACGGTCTTTATTTGCCTGGGTCAGTGGGATCCAGACACAAGGGTGGCCCCGGCCCAGGAACTGCTCGAGCAGCAGGGCGTCTCCTCTGCGGCTGAGCTCTGAGGTGCTGGATGCACCGGGTGGTTCCACTGTCAGCCGCAGAACCGGCTGCTACATCTCGGGAGAGCTGGCGTTCCTCGTGCCCTTCCTCTGTGCCGGGTATGACGCTGAAGCTGGCTGTGGGTTGCCTCGCTCCATTCCCACAGCAAGCCTATTTCACAGAAAAAGAAATGGAAGTTCTAGCAGTTTAAGTGATTTCCTTAATTAGCTAGAAAGTGGCAGAACATGGATTCAAACTGAGGCCAGTGACATCACAGCCTGGCATCACTTGTGACCACGTTCCCTCTCCATTTGTTGTTGAAAATTTAGTGCAGATGTGGAAAAGTAAGATTCTTGGGGGAATCTCATTGTTGACCCAGACAAAACTTGAGTGACGTTCTTTGCCGATCCACACTTCGCTGACTGGCTCGCCGTGTCGTGGCCGTGCACTTAAACCTTCATCCCAGCCCTCCGTGTGCAGGGAGGGGGACAAAGATTATTCCCACCCCCACAGTGAGGGTAAATAAGAGCAGCATCTTTGAACATCAGTCCTCTGGTACGTGCGAAATAGGCATTGGCATAGAGATTCCATGGTGCCCAGGGCATTGTTCCTTCTTAGGAAACCAGGGGTAGCACCATCAAGAGCTGCAGACACACAGAGCTGTGCTTTGCTTTTATTTCCTTTTTTGCCATGCAATTCTATTTATTTCATCCAGAAGTCACTAGATAGCCCACTCTGCAGATACTAGTGTAGGGGAGATGTTTGTCAGAAGAAAGGTAATTGACGGTAAATGTCAAATATTAAATCCTATCTGGTTATTACCCAGCGTATTAGCTATGTAAGTAGCTTAACAATTACAGCTGTGATTGACTAGGTGGGAACCAAAATCCTAAACATCAACTGCCAGAAGGGTAATTATAACACATTAGCACCTGCTTAGACAAGATTGACAACTCCAGTCTAACATCTGCTTAATATCACTTTCATACTTTTCATGCATTTTCTTCCCTTTTGAATGGAGCAACATAAGATTTCCTGGAGGATAACAAAAACCCCACATCCATGTGATTCATCCACGGTCCTACAGCAGCTCCTTGTCTTTGGTCATGGTTTCCTGCTGACACATTTACAACTGAGTGAAATGCAGAGAAACGGGCTTTAGGGGACCAGGCAGGCACAGTTGTGGTACATTCTAGCAAAACATTCCTGTCAAACCAACGCATTGAAAGAAATCCCAAAATGTAATATTTAGTTAGTTGGTTGACAACAAACAGTAGGAATACATATATATATATATATATACACACACACATATACATATATATGTGTATATATATGTATATATATATGTGTATATATGTGTATATATATATGTGTATATATGTGTGTGTGTGTGTGTATTTTAAGTATGCCTTTCTTAAATATATCGAGACATATCTAAGAGAAGCATATTTATATACTACAGGGCTTTATATGCCTATATATCTCTAAGATTGAAATGTACGAGAGTGGTCTCCACTCACACAATTACAGCTGGGGAGCAGCATTAGCAGTCCTCGGAGACAGCACATTCCTGCCCAGGGGCTCATGCGGACCCAGGTGGCAGAGACAAAGGGCCACAGCACAGCTCTGCCTCCCCCTTCTGCACAGAAACACCTGAGCAGCACGTTGAGAAAAGGAGCTGGGTCATTTTCTGGCTGGGCTATATTTCTCTGGAGCTAAAAGGCATAGAGTTCTTGCCCATATATTAGAATGAGGGTTAGAGATTTCTTTTAGTGGCTTCCTACCACCTAAGCAATTGTTCTTCATTGTCTGATGAAAATTGTTTTGTTGTTCAATATTCTCACTTTTGTTTCCTAGGGTAGGGGCCCAGGGAAGATTATTTCTGCCTGATAGTATTATAATCACATGGTTAACCTTTCTGACTTAGCTGGGTGAATCCACATGAATTCCCAGTGAGGGGGCATTAGACAGACGACCACAGGATCAAACATGCAGGAAGTAGATTCTTCTCAGAGGGGCATATTTACTCAGTAATTTAAAAATATACATCCAGCTGGGCATGGTGGCCTATGCCTGTAATCCCAGCACTTTGGGAGGCTGAGGCAGGAGGATCACTTGAGGCTAAGAGTTCAAGTGAGACATCTCAAAATAAAATAAAAAATAATAAAAAAATTAAATTAAATATAGCTGGATATAGCGGCTCATGCCTGTAGTCCCAGCTACTTGGGAGGGAGGCTGAGGCTAGAGGATCACTCAAGTCCAGGAGTTAAAGGTTATAATAGCTATGATGGCAGCACTGCGCTCCAGCCTGGGTGATAGACCATGACTCTATCTCAAAAAACTAATCATTAAAATAAAATAATGCATTCGTTTATCTATTCGCCCCATCACTCATATATTCTTTTATTTAACAAACTTTATTGAGCATCTGTTATGCATTGGACCCTCAGCCATAGCTGGACAGGCGTTCAAACAAGTGAGCATAAAAGCTGATTTCTAATAGCGTGAATTCTGAAAAGGAAGGCAACATGTCAACAAATAACCACAGCTTGATGGAGAGATACTACATGGAGTTATTAGAATTCATTTGGACCGTGGAAGGCTTCGCAGGAGAGAAATTTGAGCTGGATCTTAGAGAAGGAAGATGACTTTCTTCAGGTGTTTAGAAGTTGGTGGGATTGGGGATCAGTATTCCAGGGAGAAGGAACAACCTCTACAAAGGCGCTGATGTTCAATTAAGTCAACTGCATGCTCAGAAAATACCAAGAAGCCTAGCCTGGCCTGTGTTTCAGGAATGCCCTGCAGTTGACGAGGAAGCTGCGGGGACGTCCAGGGCTCTGGGGTCTCTTCCTGTCCAGGAGAAGCCATGAGAGCACTTTAAACCAGATGAGAACTGGCCCAAGCTGCGTTTTCTAAGCTTTACGCTGGGTGCCACGTGCAGATCTGTTTCAGGAAAAAGCTGAGGTCAGAGGAGCGGACCTTGTGGAAATCCAGAGGGGAAGGTGTATGCGGCAGTGTGCAGAGGGGCGGGGGACGGAAGCAGGGCGCCGACGCAGGAGACTTGGGGACAGATGGAAGCTGGGAAGTGCACAGTGTACGGGAGAGAAGATTCTGGAATTACCCCCCGTCTTGGCTGCTGGATGAAGAGCAGTGTGTCAACAGGCCAGAGACCAAGCAGTGGTTTGGGATGGAAGAGAGAGTTTGGTTTTGGACACGTCGAGCTCATTGGTTTGTTTCCTTTTTTGCTTAATATATAATGATTAATTCTTGCTCTTAATGGAAACAGTAAGTTTGAAAACCTAAAAACTCATGGTTTAGTGCCAACATTGTAAACAGGTCATTTGTTTCTTAGAAATGGAGGCCACAAGACTACCCGGCGGGTGGTTCTCCTTCTGGATGTGAGAACACAGGACACGGGAACTGACCTGAGAGGCGGTGCCTGGAAAGCCAGGACAGATCCGATGGTGTCCTGTGCCCGAGGGCTGTGGTCAGGGCCTTCCGTGTGGGACACGTGTGGGAGCAGGTCTTGGCTTCAGCTCCTCCGTCCTGTCGTTTCTGCGGGAGGCTCAGGAGCCCACCCCTCCCCGAAGGCATTGCCGCTCCTCTCAGTCACAGGGCACAGGGCCCTAGAACATAAGGCACCACCCACCTGATTCCCACTCATCCAATCCTCACTCAACAGACACTTATTGAGCACTTGCTGTATGCCAGGCATGCTTCCAGGCACTGGGAACTCAACAGTGGAGGAAACAGACAAGACGGTGCCTTCCTGGACTTGTCTGACGTGGGGGCAGGGAAATTGACAGGCAATGGGCAGATGTGAGAGCCACGCTCCAGGGGGTCACAAGGTCATGAGCACAAGACAGCGTGGGGGGTGGGGTACCTGGGGAGGGGTTGCCCCCTCATGCTGGGATGTCCAGGTGGCTTTGGAGAGGACCAGAAGGAGGACAGACAGCAAGGGAGCCATGTGGTTCCCACACCCAGAAGGTGCCCTCCTTGAGGTCCTTTGTGTTAGTCGGATGCAGGAGGGCACAGGCTCTCTGGACAGCAGCCTCTGACTGGCTTAGCCTGGTCTAGGCCCTGAGTGGGGGGTCTTCGTGTCCAGCTGTGATCTGGTCCCTCTCCCTAAGGAGTTTACCACATATGAGGAGAAACAATCATAGAACCGAAATACAAATGAGGCACGTGTTTCCTGGGGAGGAGGGGCTGGGGGCCCCTGCAGCCGAGACCCCCAGTGTCATCTGGGCAGTCAGAAACCATAGCCTTGGAAAGTGCTGTCCTGACTGAGTCCTGAGAGATGAGTAGGACTTATTGAGGCAAACGAGTCATTTCCCTCACACGTTTGGCTTCTGAAACCTTGATTTTAAAAAAATCACCACAAATAAATCATCTTTACAGTAGTGGTCAAACTGATAGCATAATAGCAGCCCTTGTGAGTGTGAATCGGCATCTATAGGATAGGGACTGGATTTGCAAGCACAAAAATGAGTTCGTGCAATAACAAAGCCTTGCCTTGTGCTTGCTCTCCTCTCAAAATTATGCCGTTCTATTGGAGAAGAACATACCTAGTGAATAATTAAAGGAAAGGATTTGGTATGCAGATGCTATTAATAATCTTTATGTTAAGAAGGCATTCATTAAATAAGTCCCTGACATTCTGAGGGCACAGTTTTGCTGGAATAAGGATTGCCTAAGAGTGGGTATGGATTCCTAGATCAGTCCGGATAAAAGATACAAAGGAGGGGCACTGCCTTGATTGGAGAGTCACAACATCCAGGCTAATTCTCCAGGAATTCGCCTCTGGGCCTGGGAACACGCGGGAACTCACCTGGGCAGTGGTGTCTGGGAAGCAGGGGCGGATCCGGTGGCATCCTGAACCAAGAACCATGGACAGGGCCCTCTGTGAGGGACACGCATGGGAGCGGGTCTCAGCTTCAGTCATGGTGGGCTGCCTTTGTCTACATGCACGGGGCCTTCGGGGGTTGCTTCGGGTGGTGCTCTCTTCTGGAAATCATGGAGCCTCCTCCCAGGGAAGCTGATTATGGAGGAAGCAGCAGGTGTGAGCTCCCGGAAATGCGGCTTCTTGGGAAGGAGGCTGAGTTGTGGAGCCAGCACCTCCCAACCTCTGATTCTTCCTCTGCCCGAAGGGTGCCTTTGCCTGGTGGTAGACGTTCCCTCAGCTCAGCCAAGTCCATGGTGCTGAAAGAGAAAATGTAGACTTAAACAGACCTGCACTCCATCCAGACGCACAGAGTGAACATGCGTCTTAGGACATGGAGTGTGTTGTCTATATTTAAAAAATACATGTGAGGCCAGGCATGGTGGCTCACGCCTGTAATCCCAGCACTTTGGGAGGATCACCTGAGATCAGGAGTTCAAGGCCAGCCTAGACAACGTGGTGACACCCCATCTCTATTAAAACCACAAAAATTAGCCAGGAATGGTGGTGGACACCTGTAATCCCAGCTACTCTGGGGGCTGAGGCAGGAGAATCGTTTGAACCCGAGAGGCAGAGGTTGCAGTGAGCCGAGATCGTGGACCCAAGCATTCCAGCCTGGGTGACACAGCAAGACTCCATCTCAAAAAACAAAAACAAAAACAAAAGAACCGTGGTTACCTCTTGCCTCTTTTTCTCTTTAGTAGCTCTATCCTTCATGCTTCATTTCTGCTTTCAGTTATGTTATCAACAAGTGGTCCTGCTTCAAATCATGTGCACTTGGTTTTTGGCTATTCATACTGGGCATGGTAGAAATCCAAGAGGTTGCTAAAAGTGAAAGAAACAATGGCTCATGAAAGCTAAACAGAATCCTCTCTTAGATTTGAGAGAGTAAGAAATTAGATTTGGGGGACATGAACTGTACAGACCCCCCGTTGTGCAAGGAACCATGACTCCCTAGGAAAGACCCCACGGAGCTCAGCGTTACGGAAGCCTGTGTCGTGCACATCTGTGCCGCTGAGTAGAGGTGATGAACGGCGTCCACACTCGTCCTCATCTTCACACTGAAAGTACTCTCTGGATGTTGCTTTACTGTGTTGGGTGTGTAATTTGCAGGTATGCAGCAAGTGAGATGCAGAAATTAGTAAAATGTTGACTATGATAACAAAGATGACAGTCAGGATTGCTATTACTAAAAACGTACACAGCAAGTAAAGAATCTGGCCAAGGCGGACATTGTCAGGACAGTAATGGAGGCGCAGTGGGACCCTCTCTTTTCTAGACGGCTACTTCTGTACACATGGAAATGCTGCTATTTTAGGAACAACAACTCTCATACTGGGAGGGGTAATGCCAAGAAATCAATACCAGCTCTAATTGAAGCTACTGCTGCCGACAGCTGCCCCTCTCTTACGGCAGTTATCTCTGAGAAGAGATCCCACTCATGATCCTGTCTCTGAGGGAGAAGATTGGGAGCCCTCCAGGTGGATCCCTGCAACCTCCTGTCTGCCCCAGCAGTGGCCAAAATGGCCTGTGAAGGTGTGGGGCGTGGAGTGTGCTGGCCAGCTAGAGGCTGAGCCTCAGAGGATCTGCAGAGGGACAGTGGTGGACATGGGGTGGTGAGATCCCGCATTTGTCCAGGAGAAGAATAGAGATGATATAGAAAAGGAGTATGAGAAAGAAATACGTAAGTAGGTTCTTCCAAAAACAACAGCTGCCTTTAAATGAAAGGGAAGACCCTGTCCGCTCGGGGTGGCCACATAAATTCCCCTTCTTCGGACTCTACTGGAGCTTGGGGTTTCCTGTTCCTTACCCCTCCCACCCCTGGCTCTCAGCTCGCTGCCTCCCATCTCCCCAAGAGCATGTGGGGAGAAGGCGGGAGGGAGGAGCTCTGAGTGACAGCATCCACATCCCGCCTGAGGTCTCCTCCTGCCGCTGCCACAGAACGTGCACTTGGCTACAACCCCATCCTCTCCCTGACCTGACACACTGCTGTGTTCTGACTCATAAATCGCCCTCATTTCTTCTTCTGCCCAGTAACTGTGGTGAACTGTACAGGCTCTCCCTGAGAAGTGGATGTCCTCAGCCTGCAATGCCCTGTGTCTGTGTATGACCCTATTTCCCGTACGAGGAATGGTGGAACATCTGAGGGGCCTAGAGGTGCCACCTGTGCTGTGCTGTAGAAATGGTCACACATCCAGGGCCAACTAGGAGACAGCCACACAGTGGGATTCAGGAGAACCTGCCCACGGGTTCCCTCCTCACTCCACCGTCCCCTGCTAACCACGGATCTGTTCTCAACCCTACAGTTTTCCCTTTTCCAAAACATCCTATAAATAGAATCTTGCAGCATTGCAGCCTTTTGAAATTAGGTTCTTTCACTTAGCAAAATGAGTTCAAGATTTATCCATTTGTAGCATGAGTCAACTTTGTGCCTTTTTATAACTACTATCAACATTCATGTAAAACTACTATCAAATTCCGTCTTTTTTGTGAAAATAAAAGTTTTGAGATTCACCTGGGCAAATACCTAGAACTGGGATTGCTGGTTGTATTGCTCATGTATATTGAACTGCATAAGAAACTATCAAACTGTTTTAGAAAGTGGCTGTAAACATTCTCATGAGCAATGAATGAGAATTTCCATTTCTCTGCATCCTTGTCAGCAATTGCTGTTGTTAGCTTTTAAATTTTTATTCATTTCTTTTTATTTTAATTATTCCAATTGATGTGTAGTTAGCAGTATCTCATTGTGGTTTGGATTTGCATTTCCTTAATGACAGCTGATGTTGGGCATCTTTTTATAAATGTATTTGCCATTGATATATCTTCTTTAGTAAAGTATCTGATGAGATCTTTTGTCTATTTTTTGTTGGGTTGTTTTTTTATGGTTGAGTTTCAAGTATTCTTTATATATTCTGGATATAATTTATTCAACAGATATGTGACTTATACATATATTCTATCAGGCCTGTAGCTTGTATTTTTATTCTCTTAATAAGTATTTTTCACAGAAGATAAATTTTTAATTTTGATGAAATACAATTTACCCATTTCTTTTTTATGGATCATGCTTTTGGTGTCATATCTTGAAACACGTCATAAACTGTGGGTCAGACAGGTTTTCTTCTAGAAGTTTTATCATTTTACATTTTACATTTAGGGATATGATCTGCTTTGAGATACATTTTTGGATAAAGTATAAAGTGTATGTGAAGGTGTATTTATTTGCATAGGAATGTTCAATATTTCAAACATTTTTAAAATGATATTTTCTTCACTGTTGCTGCCACTTTGCACAAAATCAGTTGGCTATATTTTTATGGGTCTATTTCTGGACCGTATCCTGGTCCATTGATCTATGTGTCTATTCTTTTGTTAATACCACACTATCATGATTACTATACCATGATGGGAAGCATTGAAATTGGGTAATGTGAGGTCTTCTTTGTCAGAATCATCTTGGCTATTCTAGCTGCTTTGCCTTTGTACATAAATTTTAGAATCAACTTGTCAATATCTACAAAAAAACTTGCAGAGGTTGTGTTTAATCTATAGATCAAATTGGAGAGAACTAACATCTTAACAGTCAGTTTTCTGCTCCACGAACATAGTATGTCTTTTCATTTATTTATAAAGGAAATGACCTTGATTTCTTTCATTGGTGTTTTAAGTTATTTGTAACATACAGATCCCGAACATATTTTATTAGATGTATACTTATGTACTTCCTTTTGGGATGTTATTTTTAAATAGTTTTTTTTTAATTTCAAATTCTAATTGTTTATTGGTGGTATCAAGAGCTCAGCTGAGCTGGAGAGACCTCAGCCACCAGGCATAGAGTAGCCTCCTAAGACAGCAAGCCACGTTATGAAGGCAGGACAGAGTCAAGCCTGTAACCACACACATAGTTGAGCAAGAGGCTAAATGTGAGAAGTCCTGGCTCCCTGGGTTCTAGCTTTGCCTGTAGAATGGCATAAGGAGAGGGTCAGATAATGCAGATGTGGAGGTCACCTCCCAGCCGAGGGACCCTAAACAACATGTTCCTGTTGTTTATGTACCTGAGGACTCGGAGAGAAGGAGAAAGGGGAAGGAAGGGCTCAGAGTGGAAAAGATTGATTGCTGAGAGTGGGGAAAAGCATCTTCCAGGTTCCCCCCTCCTCCCTCCAGATAGGGCTACCTGGGCTGCAAATGCAAATCTTCATGAGGGTGGCTGGCGGGGGGCTGAGACATTAAAGGCAACTTCCCCGAGAACCTGCAGCACTGGCTGGCTGTGCACTGAGCCCACTGTGTGGAGGGCAGAGTCTCCCTGGGCCTGCCAGGTGGAGCCTTTGCCACTGCCCATGGCTGCCCCTGAGGGATTACACAGAGGAGTTTGGCTGGGAACTGGACACCTCCGCTGGTAGGAAGACGATTGGCTTTGCATGCTGCATTGGGTCCTGTGACTTTGCTCCACTCACCTCTTAGTTCTTAGTAGTTTTTGCTCTTAGTAGATTTTACAGATAAAAAAAATTATACATGGATAATTCATGGCATCTGCAAATAGAAGCAATGTTATTTCTTCCTTTCCAATCTGTAGGCCTTGTGTTTCTTTTTCTTGCCCCATTACACTGTGTAAAACAACGTGATATTGAATAGGAGTGATGAGGGTAAAGAGCTTAACCTGGTCCCCATCTTAAGGGAAAGAATCGAGGGCTGCATCATCTCTGTGATGTTAGGTGTAGGTTACAGAAGGTGCCCTTTATTAAGATGACAGAAGCTCCCTTCTACTGCGTCTTTACTGTGAGTCTAGGTCATGAGTATTCCATTTTATTGATTGCTTTTTCTGCATGGATTAAGATGATCATATTGTTTTTCTTTCATGGTCTGTTCATATGGTAAATTATATGGAAGGATTTTCCAATGTTGGACTAGCCTTGAATTCCTGGAATGGACCACAGTGAGTTGTGTTCCACTATCCTTCTTATATATTGCTAGTTTCCATTGCCTGTTTTCTGTTTTTCACATCCGAATTTATTTCTTGTTTCCTTCATTCCATATTCTCTTGTGTTAATTTGGCATATTTTTATGAGTTCATTTAACCTCCTTTATTGACGAGTTACTTATACCTCTTTTAAAAATTTTTTAGCAGTTGTCCTAGGGCTTAAAATATCTATCAATCTACTTTTACATAATTGTATACCCATTTTTGTAGCATACCAGGGCCTTTCAACAAAATATTACTAATTCCTCCCTTCCCTCCTATGTGCTATTTTGTTATAACATTGGCTTTTACAGATGCTATAAACACATGACACATTGCTATTTTTTTCTTTAGACCAGGGATCAGCAGCATTTTTATTAAAGGATCAGACATTAAATATTTTAGGCTTTCCAGGCCATATAGCATCTCTTGCAACTACTCAATTTTGTTGTGAATGGAAACAAGCATGGGTCATATGGAAGCGAGTGGGTGTGAGTGGGTGTGAGCAGGTGTGAGTGGGTGTGTGAGTGGGTGTGAGTGGGTGTGACAGTGTGTGAGTGGGTATGAGTGGGTGTGAATGGGTGTGTGGGCATGAGTGGGTGTGAGAGTGGGTGTGAGCAGGTCGGTATGTGGGTGTGAGTAGGTGTGTGGGTGTGAAACTGGGTGTGAGCAGGTGTGAGTGGGTGCAAGTGGGTGTGAGTCGGTGTGTGGCTGTGAGAGGGTGTGAGCGGGTGTGGAGGGTTGTGAGCGGTCGTCAGACTGGGTGTGAGTGGGTGTGAGCGGGTGTGAATGGGTGAGAGTGGGTGTGAGCGGGTGTGTGTGGGTGTGAGTGGGTGAGCGTGGATGTGAGTGGGTGTGACTGCTTTCTAGTAAAGTTTCGTTTCCAGAGACAGGTGGGCCAGATTCGACCAGCAGGCCCCTGCTTTAGACTTTATCTTTTAGACAAGGTAAAACGAATTTAAATTCACCTTCACTTCATCTGTTTCTAGCGTTCTTCATTTCTTTTTGCAGATCCAAGTTTTAGTCTGATATATTCGTTCTGACTCAAAAATTTTTAACTTTTTTTTTGTAGAGTACATCTGCTGATATTGAATTTCCTCCAGTTTTTTTGTTTGTTTTTTGTGTTTGAGAACGTGTTTCTCCTTCATTTTTGAAACGTGAAGTATTTCTCTGAGTACAGAATTCTGGATAAAGCATTTTTCTTTCTCCTGCAGTTTCCAGGCATCGCCCACTGTCTTTTTCCTTCTGGCCTCTGGGTTCTCCTTGTCTAAGGTATCTTCTTTCTCCGGCTGCCTTGAAGATGTTCTCTGTGTCGTTTGTCTTCAGCAGTTTAATATGATATCTGCACTGGGTTTTTTGTGTTTTTTGCTCTTTTGTGTGTGTGTGTACTATCTTACTTGATGTTCTCTGAGTTTATTGGATCTGTGTTTGGTGTTTGCCCCAAATTTCTACGAAGTCTTGGCCATTATCACATCCAGCATTTCTTCTGCGCTGTTCTCGCTTCTCCTTCTGGTTTTCCAGTTGTGCACACTTGGGATGCTCGATGTGGCCCCCAGCTCTTGGATGTTCTGTTCTGGTTGGGGCTTTTTTGTTTGTTTGTTTTGCTTTTTCTTATTCTTTTTACTTTTGTATTTTAACTTAGGTAATTTCTCTGACCCATGATCGGGTTTGCTGACTCTTCCATGCCTGTGTCAAATCCACAGATGCGTCTTTCAAGCACACTCTTCATCGCTGTTACAGTGTTTGTTTTATTTCTAGCATTTCCATTTGATTTTTTCTCATACTTTCCATCTCTTCACTGAAATTCCCATTTGATATTGCATGTGACCCATTTTTTCTGTTTAAGCCTTTAACATACTAATTATAGTTATTTTAAATTCCGTGACAGATAGTTCCAACAACCGCTTCATATCAGAGTCGAGTTCTGATGATTGCTCCCTCTGGAATGTGCTGGCTTTCCTTGTCTTTTTATGCATCTCATGTTTTTTTGTTTTTTTGTTTTGTTTGTTTTTTTTCCAAGCCTCATGCCTGGAGGTCAGCAGAGGATGAGAAGGCTTCAGGCCTGGACATGGGCCTGACTTCTTCCTGCCAGGCCTGCAGTGTGAGGCCTGCATCAGCCTGCTGAGGACCAGGGGGTTGTAATTTACTGTCGCTGCACCTACTCTCAGCACACCTGGGATTCATGTTCCCACGAGGTCACTTGGGGAGGCGCTGGTGGGGAAGGATGGTGGGCAGAGGATGTCTGCCTGGGTTCAGGTTCAAGCACTTCCTCCCCTTGGCTCTGCCCCAGGGCTGGTGCCTGGCAGCACAGCCCCTTCCTGCCCCCTCCAAGCAGGGTTCTCAGTATTGCACTGTTGTTTGTAACTGGAAGCTGTGAGTGGTAGGGTGGAGGTGGTTTCTGCTGTGATTACACTCATTCCTGGTGACCCATCTCCCTGGATTTGGCCTCTCAGGGCTCCTGACACTCCCCCCAGTAGCAGTTGTGGATGGAGAGCTTCACCCTGCTCCTCCCCAGGAGTAGCTTCTCTAGTTCTGCTCCTTTGTGCATGTCTGATCAGGAACAAGGACAGTTTGTGTTTTCTCCAGATTGTCTTCCTGGTCTTGCACCCCCTGAAGGAATATGTGAAACCTCATGTTGTGTTCTAGAACAGAGCTTCTGCAACTCTGATGTGTGTCCTGTTCACTCTGGAGTCTGTTGAACTGCAGGCTGATTGAGCAGGTCTGGATCCTGCACTCTATACAAGCTCCTGGGTGATTGAGGGGGCCTGGATCCCGCACTCCATACAAGCTCCTG
This sequence comes from Gorilla gorilla gorilla, assembly GCF_029281585.2. Taxonomy (NCBI): domain Eukaryota; kingdom Metazoa; phylum Chordata; class Mammalia; order Primates; family Hominidae; genus Gorilla; species Gorilla gorilla. The sequence continues at coordinate 126,514,464 of NC_073238.2, forward strand.
GATGATTGAGGGGGCCTGGATCCTGCACTCCATACAAGCTCCTGGGTGATTGATGGGGCCTGGATCCTGCACTCCATACAAGCTCCTGGGTGACTGAGGGGGCCTGGATCCTGCACTCCATACAAGCTCCTGGGTGATTGATGGGGCCTGGATCCTGCACTCCATACAAGCTCCTGGGTGATTGAGGGGGCCTGGATCCTGCACTCCATACAAGCTCCTGGGTGATTGATGGGGCCTGGATCCTGCACTCCATACAAGCTCGTGGGTGATTGATGGGGTCTGGATCCCGCACTCCACACAAGCTCCTGGGTGCTGCTGCTGCTGCTTCTCCCTGGGCCACACTTTAAATATAAGGCTCTAGAGGAGCTGAATGAAATGCACAAAACCACATTTTATTATTTTCTAGAATTGTTTATCTCTTCATTTTTTAATAAAAGGCACTAGCTCAGTTTATAAGTTTCAAGTTAGTGTCATCCAATATGCTCTCCTGACCTTAGCCCAAGGATTTCCCTGCAGTGCCACGAGGGCAGGAGCCCAGCCCACCAGCCTGGACAGGGCCTGGAACAGAAGCTCAATATTTTCAGTTAATGAGTCTGTGAACAACTAGGATGGAAAGAGAGAGATGAGCTGAGAAGGTAGGCACGACCTCAACCTGCGCAATGAAATCCCACTTCTTTCCTGGTTACTTTGTAAGCAGGAAACCATCACTACGAGTTGGCGAGCTCCACACGGCGCACCAGGCAATCCTGAGCACTGCAGATGCTCTGTGTGGAACGCAGGAAGACAGCGGCACTATCGTTTCATCCTTCTTCCTTCCATTTTCTCTCCTGACCCAGCCCCCTGTATCCACCCAAATAACAGAGGACAGATTTGCCCACAGGGGCTGGGACAGTGTCTGCCACACCTTGCTAGGATGGCCTGATATTTCTCAGCGGCTAAATACTCCCTGCCTGAAGACCTCTCAAAGTGTGGGAGCCCCCGGCATAGAGTCAGCCACACCACGGAGCCTCTGCGCGGCTCTTCTTGTGGGTATCTCTTGGTTCTTGTGTGTATTCAGCTCTCTCATTTCCCAGCCAAACCCCGGGGACAGTCCTGGTGAATCTTTGTGGGAGGGCCAGGATGGGCTTGGCAGTGCTCTTGGCCTTTCCTGATCTGGCCCTGCCACACCCTCCCAGAGATGCCCAGTGGGACCTCACCTTCTACATCTCATGTGGCTGTGCTCACGATTCATAACACCAAGAAAACCATATTTGTATGCTTTCACTAACTCTCTTCTCCTACTACTACAGTATTTTTGGGTATTCACTAAAATGGGAAAATAAGTAGATTATACTGTTCTGATCTCCTACTTGATAGAACAGTCTAGGGAATACTGACCTCCATTCACTGACCCTTGATATTTCCCTTAATGTTTTTTTCAATGGAACTTGGTAATCTACTTGATTTCAGAACTGTGAGCATAAAGTCACCCTCTGAGAATATTGTGACCCTCCAATAAAAAGAGCATAATGTGTACTAACCCACTTCATCTCCTGACTTACCCATTCAGCCAACCTCACCAAGCACACATGGATGTACAAGGCTCTGAGACAAATGAGGCTATTCAATGATGATTGCAGTGTCATCTCTTCTGCTAATGACTTGCGATCTGTTGGGATCCACAAACACTGCTCATATGTGACCCAAGATCTAAATGAAGTAGTTTGGGAGTGAGAGAAGGGAGCGAGCAGATGGACCAAAAGCGTTTGGAAGGTGCAAGCAAGCCATGACTGTTGAGGCATCCCATCCCTTCTGGGAGAAGGCTGCCTTTAGTCGAATGGGGATAAAGTTCTAATCATACAGGGGAGGGCAAAGGATGTCATGTTCTGAGATGATCATAGCTCTGCTCTTCTGGTCTACTTGTGTGCTGTGTGGCACTCTCTCGTCCTTGTGTTGACTCATTTATATACCAGGACAATCCTATGTGGCCTTTGCTATACTGGAATTTAATTCAATGGTGTTTCATTTACAATTGTCAGGTCTATGTCCATAATCCAGTTTGGCCTATAGTGTTCTTTTGCTGTTATATTTTCATTAGATTTTAATGCCAGGAAATTGATGAGTTAGTGGTATAATTGGGTAGCTTTCCATCTAAGCATGCAGGACCTAGAAATTTCCTCCTCTCATTGCCGCAAAATGCACAAACCCCTCAAATCAAATCGACTACATGGCTTTGCTTGCACCAGTGCTGATGTGGTGTTTACCTCTTTGCATTTTCACGTGTGCTTCATCCACATCCCTGTGCACATGTATAGAGGGCTTATTTAGCTTTGGTAGGATGATTCCAGCGGACAAGAAATCTGCTGTTATTTTGTATTTCTTTTATTATTGTTGTTGTAACTTTTTTTTTTTTTTTTTTTTTTGAGATGGAGTCTCTCACTGTTGCCCAGGCTGGAGTGCAATGGTGTGATCTCGGTTCACTGCAACCTCTGCCTCCCAGGTTGACCTGATTCTCCTGCCTCAGCCTCCTGAGTAGCTGGGATTACAGGTGCCTGCCACCTGTAATTTTTTGTATTTTTAGTAGAGACAGGGTTTCACTATGTTGGCCAGACTGGTCTCGAACTCCTGATCTTGTGATCTGCCCACCTTGGCCTCCCAAAGTGCTGTGATTACAGGCGTGAGCCACCGCTCCCAGCCTGTTGTTACCTTTTATAGTACCCGAGCCAAGTACTGAATACATGCATTGCTTTAACTAATGTGGCATTTTTCCAGAACAAGTTAAGTTCCAAGAAAGAGTCCAATAGTGACAAAATAAACGCCATGAGGACTTCTCCTACATCCTACCATTCAGATGTCCCCATTGTTGGAGCTGTGGTGGGAGAGAACATGGCCCCTGGAGGTGACAGGTTTGGGAACGGTCCCTGGTCGCCTTATTTAACGTCTTCCCCAAAAACAGTGCTTACAGCTTAGTTTGCCAAATGCAGTCACAGAAATAACGTCTTTGGATTTTAAGACACCCTTGAGTTAGGCAGTCCCTAACCCCTGCATTGCATGGGCTGGAAATCTGGCTCAGAGAGGGGGAATGGTTCCTCACATCTACCTTATGAAGCTCCTATGGGGGCAGCTGTTGCAGAAGGTGGTGTGAGCTTCTCAAGGTCATACGGTTGTTAGTAACAGTAAGTCACTGGCAGAGCAAATGCTTGGGAGCAGCAGGAGAATGGCTGCTGCCTGCCCAGACATTGGTCTTTGTGCCCTGCCCTGGCCCCCTCCTGGGCCATCCTGTGAACAGGGCACTCAGGGGCTTTGCTAGCTCTGAGAAGAAGCAGGATCTGGTGCTGCTGCCGGCATGGTTCACAGGGTGTTCAGGCATAGGAAGATGTCCAGGGTGTCTCAGAGCCCACAGCAGTGACAGGAGGGCCCACTCAATGCACCTTCTGGGAGAGAAGCAACCACATGTCACTATTTTTTTTTTTTTTTTTGGAGACAGGGTCTCACTCTGTCACCCAAGCTGGAGTGCAATGGTGTGATCATGGCTCATGGCAGCCCTGACCTCCCAAGATCACATGATCCTCTTGCCTCAGCCTCCCAAGTAGCTGGGACCACATGCAGGTGCCACCACACCTGGCTAATTTTTGAAAAATTGTTTGTAGAGATGGCGTCTTGCCATGTTGCCCAAGCTGGTCTCAAACTCCTGCGCTCAAGCCATCCCTGCACCTCAGCCTCCCAAAGTGTTGGGATTACAGGCATGAGCCACTGCACCCAGACTCCTGCTCTTAAAATGCCATTATTCATAGGCAACAGCTGCAAAATAGATAAGTGAGACTTCATCAAAATCAAAACCTGCTATGCATCAAGGACACAACAAACACAGTAAGACAGAGTCAACAGAGGCAACCCAGGGAGGGGAGGAAATATGTGCAAATCATATACCTGATTGGGGTTAATATCTAGAATATGTAAAGAACTACAACTCAACAACAAAACACAACTCAACTACAGAAGGGGCACAGAATGTGAACAGACATTTATCCGAAGAAGATACATAAATGGCCAGTAAGCACAGGACAAGTTACCCTACAGCACCCCGCCCTGGGGAAGTGCAGACCAGAGCCCCATGAGATGCCACCTCACACCTGCAGGGATGGCAATTATAAAACGAAACAAAACAAAGTGTTACCAATGGAGGGTGTCCAGGTTCTTGGTGTTTTGAACAAAGAATTGGACAAAACACACAAAGCAACAAAGCAACAGCATATATTTATTGAAATGAAAGTACACTCCACAGAGTGTGAATAGGCTCTAGCAAGCAGCTTAAGAGCACCAGTTACAGAATTTTCTGGGATTTAAATACCCTCTAGAAGTTTCCCATTGGTTACTTGGTTTACACCCTATGCAAATGAGGTAGTGGCCCACAGCCTGTCTGATTGGCTGCAGAAGGTGACCAATCAGAGGCTGAAGTAGAGTTACAAAGTTATACATGAAGACTTGGCCTGTGACCAGTCTGATCAGTTTCAGGAGGGGACCAATCAGAGGTACTTTCATTTTTCATCTGCAATGCAGAAAAAGGGTGGGGGGGTGTTGCAAAGGGAGTAGCCTCTGATCCTTTGGCCACTTTGGGTTTGGAGAGGTGCAGTTTTTCTTTTGATTCTGTTCTAGGAACTCAGTGTGAATCGGCCTTAGGTTCCCTGCCTCCAGACCCTATTCTGCCTCAAAAGAAAATAACAAGTGTTGGGAGCATAGGGAGAAACAGGACCCCTGTGCACTGTCAGTTGGGATATAAAATGGTGCCATTGTTATGGAAGGCAGTATGGTGGCTCCCTAGAAGATCAAGCATAGGCCAGGCGCAGTGGCTCACGCCTGTAATCCCAACACTTTGAGAGGCTGAAGTGGGCAGATCACGAGGTCAGGAGATGGAGACCATCCTGGCTAACAGGATGAAACCGTCTCTACTAAAAATACAAAAAATTAGCCAGGCGTAGTGGCACACGCCGTAGTCCCAGTGACTCAGGAGGCTGAGCCAGGGGAATTGCTTGAACCTGGGACACGTAGGTTGCAGTGAGCTGAGGTTGCACCACTGCGCTCCAGCCTGGGTGACACAGTGAGAAAAAAAAAGAAAAAAAAAAAAAGCATAGAATTAGCACACGACCCAGAAATTCCCGTACTGAGTACATGTCCAAAAAACATAAAAGCAGGATCTCAGGCTAATATTTGTTCCTAGGAGCACTATTCAGAATCGCCAAAACATAGAAACAACCCAAATGAACAGATAAACTAAGGGTGAAATGTCCGTGCAATGGCAGGAGATTCGGACACACGCGACAGCATGGAGGAACCCGGAGGATGTTACATAACATGAAATAAGCCAGCGATGAAAGGACAGAAACTGCATGATTTCACTTACATGACAGACCTAGAGTCGGCAAATTCATAGCGATGGAGAGTAGACGGGGGGCTGCCAGGGGCTGGGGGAGGGAATGGGGAGTGAGTGTTGAACGGAGACAGAGTTTCAGGTTGGGAAGATGAGAAAGTTCTGGAGATGGTGGTGGTGATGGCAACACAACAATGTGAGTGTGCTTAATGCCTCTGCCTGTGCACTTAAACGTGGGTCAGATGGTGAATGTTATGTGTATTTTACCGCAATTTAATAAAATATCTTGATGCTGCTGGCTATTGGGCATGCCTTCTCAAAATAAGACACCCATATCTTGCCACTACAGGGCTTTTTCTTGGGTGATTGCACTTCATCTCTTATTAAAAATAGAAAAGCAGGAAAACATAGGATGGAGAAGATTCTCAGGTTATTTTGCTCAGATTTTTTTCTAAGATATCCTAAGAGTTGCCTCAGACATGGATTATTGCTTTTGGTATGGAAATTATATAAAAATGTGATAGAATCTTGGGTTGGAAGGAACCCTAGGAGGTCATGCTACATCTCCTTCAGTCTGCAGATACCATATCACTTCAATTACCCCAGGTGGAAGAGAATTTATTCTTCTTAGGAAAAAGATCTCTTCTTACCCATTTCAATTGTAAGCTTTTCATTGACAGGAGAATGTTCTTTATAGCTCCTCCAACAGTCACTCTGTTCAAAAGAGCATCTGCAGAGGACCTGCCTTGACCACGCTCTCTCCTGGGCAGACGGAGGCCCAGGGCAAATGAAGCAACATCTTCCTCATCACTCACAGGCCCAGGAGGGGCAGGCACAGCTCTGTTGATTTCCATCTTCTCCTCCAACCCCATGGTCAGGGAGAGCTCCAGGCATGTGTATCTACAAGATGAGAGACCAAAGCTCACCTCACTGCCTTCCCCTCCCCTCTTTCCTTCCTGCTTCCTTCCAGGCATCTTTTCTCATAGTGCGGTGTTCTCTGGAGCCCTCCTGTGTGAGCCTGGGTTCCTTTGGAGCCCCCCATGTGACCTTTTGGTACCCTCCCATGTCCACCTGTTCCCCTTTTGCTGTGTACCTTGCAACAGAACCCTGGCTTCTAGAAAGGCTTTGTCAGTTTTAAAAAGAATGGAGTCACTGCATATTTGATGCAGTTATTACAATAAAATTGGACTGGTATTCTGCCGCACTAGAACACTTCTAGAATATACCAAATGTGCCACTTTTATCTTCAATTCCAGAGGCCTCCTAACCTTCAGAGGCAGTCAGACACTAGAATCACAGCACAGTCGGCCTTTCCATTGGGATCCACCTTCCGCTGGACAGTACAGCCAACAGACATCTGGCTTACAGACTGGGGAGAACGCAGGTCGCTGACAACCTGCAGATTGTTCTTTCCAGGGTTAATATCCGTCTGCATTATTTCATTATCTAATCACTGATCAAAAAATGTTTAGCTGGAACCGGAACTGGTTCTTTGGGTGACACAGCAGTTGATCCTCCTGGTGTGTCACTTTATTTATTGCTCCATTGATAACTGTTCTCTCCAGTCCATGTGTTAATCTACCTGGAGGGTTCCCACAGGCACACCTCTGAGGTGGATCAGGCACCATTCTGTAGACAAAGATACTGAGGCTCAAAGACATTATTTTCCCAAATAAGGCCACCCATGTGTTTGGACTCCAGCTACATGATACTGTTACAGAGTCAATACAGGCATGGGAACTCCAGGGCTAGAATAAGGTCAGGGATACAGTTGGGCCTCCTGTGAGGGACATGGGGCCAGAGCCAACAGGGAGGACAAGATCAGTTCCCTTCCTGGCCCTCCTGAATGTGTGGCATCCATGTCTCCCCATTACTTGCTCTGGCTGAGCTGATGGTCCTAACTGTTGGAAGGAAATCCAGAAGAGTGGATATTGATGTAAAGATTAAGTGAAATGCCATTATAATATGCAGCCTATAGTTGAACTGTTTAATCTATCATTGCTATCTGTCACATTGCTCGATGACTGAAAGCAATTGCATTACCAATCTATAAAGCTGGAGTCGCTCCCTGGGTGATAATTGACCAGATTTGTATTTCTATTCATGGGGTTTTTAAAAGGAGGTAAAAGTGGGTTGTGTCCAAGTACAGCATTTGATTGTGTTAATAAATGTGATAATCAGGTTTGAATGTACAACAAAGTGCCTCCCACAAGTAGCGTGGAAGCCCATGCCACTGGGGGCCTGTAACCTTATAAAACCCCAGGCCATTGTCCCTAAATTACTGCATTTATTGTACAAGGATTATTTCAACTGTACCCACTGGAATTATTTGTTCTAAAAGAAACTTTCAAGTGAAGAGTCATTTAAGAAAAACACATTCTGCTTCTTCTACCCCTACCCTCCCTGTCAATCAGTGCCCTGGGAATTGGAGCACAACTGGGTTGAACTCCCCAGAATCACAGGAGGGGCTTTCTGGACTCGCGGTGAAGGTCCGCGGTACAGGCTTGTCTGGGTCTCAGCAGCGCAGCCACTGAACCCTGCCTGGGTGGAGGCTAGGCTCTAGCAGGTGGAGGCCCTGGTCCCCCTGGCTCCAGAGACATTGCTCGGCTCGTGACACCTTGACCGTTTTACCTGGGACTCAAGCCAACTGTTCACCCAGCAGAGGACCTGAAATGGGACTGTCCTGCGGTGAAAGGCGCCAGGTGTCAGAGCAGCCAGACCCTGGCTTAGTGCTCTTGTGGCCGCTCGCACACACTCCCTCTGGGGAGGCCCTCCAGGCTCTGGATACCAGCAAGGTATCTAAGCCCTCCTCATGTCTCCATCTGCAGAGAGAAGCCCAGGCTACCCACCATGCATGCTTCCTGTGAGGGTTCCAGATACCTCCAGCAAAGCAGTCAGCTCTCAAAACAACCACGCCAATACCAGGAATCGTTATTAATATTTATAATATTGACTGCAACTTTCTTCCTCAGGTTTTGAAATTTGGAAGTCCAATTTCCAACTAGGGTACAGCAGAAGTGTGCAATCAAAGTGGGTTAAGTGGGAGGAGCTGAGTCTGGTTCTTTGACGTTGACCCTCGTGTGGTCTTGGAATCACCCTTGTGGGTTCAGGAGTCACTGTCTGCCTGAGGGCTGGGGAAGCAGCCCCGAGGAGGAAGCTGCTAGCGCATTGACAGTCTGTCATCTCACAGCTTGGCCTGCTGGGATGGTGATCGCTAGAGGCCTTTGTCACAGAGCACGAGCATGTTTGTAGACACCACCGACACCCCCAGAGCATCTGCAACTACTTCCTTTACATAAACACCTGCCTTCCTGAGAGCCTGTCCACCCCTCCACCCTGAGTCTCGTCACCACCCTGCAGCCCACACTGGCTTCCAGGGAAAGACCCTCGAGGCCTTTCTGGAGGTTAAGGGCAATGAATTCATCAGCAGCAATTGCCATCTTCAACCTTTGCGCTGCCTTCTTAGGAGGCCTGAGAGCTGCAGGAAAGCCTGTCTGACCTGTGGGCTAGCTTAGGCTCTGCTCCCACCTCACTTTGCTCTCTGTTCAGACTCATCTGAAAGCAAATGGCAAATAACTGGAGAACACTTTGCAGCCTCCTGCGGGGGCCCCTCCCGCCATGCAGGGAGCACAGAACGCAGGGCCTTTTTGGCAACTGATCTCCTGTCTCTATTTCTATGGCTTCTATCACCATGGTATCCAAGATCCTGCAGGCATGAGGCTAAAAACAGAACCCGGGGGTGGGGGAGTGTGCCCTTGCTGACTTCACAGTTATGTTCTTCAGGGAACAAACTAAAAGCAGAACACTGACTCCCTCCTCCCCACTGGGCACCCCAGAAGGCTGCCTTTCAGGCCTTAGGGTGCAGGGGCGGTGGGTGTGCCCTTTGAAGAGGGAGAGCGACCCAGGCCTGGCAACCCCAGCCTGGTGTCACTTAGGACCTGCTCAGAACCTGGGTACCTGGATTCCCACACCGTCCACATGCATGTAGGGTTGGCCAAGAGGCCAGACGCTGTGCTGGGCCGGGGGGGAACAGAATGAAGAAGACAGCCCCCGTCCTCAAGCAGACAGCAGGTCATCTGAATCGAGCCTCACAGGAAGCCATGGCTGAGTCAGGATGAAATATGCCGAGTAACTGGCAGAGCGGCTGCAAATGTGTTAGAGGGCCAGGGAGGGATTCCACATGGCTTCATAGAGGGAGTGCTCCTGGCTGGGCTGGGTTGGGCCTGAGAAACCGAACAAGACTTTGGCAAGCAGAAATTGCTATGGAGTGAGTGGGTAGCCTCCTGGGACATCAGGGCATCACAGCAGCCTCCATGCCCCACCTCGGGGTGCGCCTTTCAGCAAACAATTAAAGAGCTCTCCCTGCCAGGTGCTGAAGATGCAAATAATGGTGGAGCTAGGTTGGGGGTCATGGGAGGCCCTAGTGTGGGCTTGGTTCTAGGCAATGTGGAGCCAAGGAAGATTGTATTCAGGGATGTCACTGACCAAAGCTTTTTTAGTGTTTTATGTGTGGGAATTCAATCATCAAATATTCTTCCTGTCATGTGGATGTGTTTCCAGCAATAGATTAGCGGTTAACATTACACACAGCAATGTCTTTCTGCATACTATGTGCACTCATGGAAATTCACAGTTTAGTTCTCTCAGGTGAGAAGGCCGGTCTCTAGGCAAATTCTACTTCATAGTTCTTTATGGTTTACAAACCATTTCAGACCCATAGTTTTGGTGGATTCTGGGTGATGTGGCTGGCAGGTGGGTATCCCCAGCTGCTGTGTGGTGGTACAGACCCCCGTTTGACCAATGTCCTCCTCTGTGAGTCGAGGGCATATGAGGGCAGCCCACGCAGCAGCACTGGCAGGATCTAGGGGCTTACACTGTGCTGGGAAGGAAGGGAACCTCATTCTGAGTTGGCCAAGCTGGGACTTGTCAGGTTGCGCCCACGCCCTGCGATCCAAGCCTCTGCCATGACATCACACCTTGCAGATGACCTTGGACTCTGCAGCCCTCCATATTCCCTCATGGAAAGCTAGTCATGTTCTTCACTAGCTTTTGGAGGAAGGTTTTACAGACTGGGGAGCCTCCTTCTGAATTGGCCAAGCTGGGGCTTCCAGGCTGTGCCCACGCCCTGTGATCCAGGGCTCTGCCTTGAAGTCATGCCTTGCAAATGACCTTGGACTCTACGACCCTCCGTGTTCCCTCGTGGGAAGCTAGTCATGTTCTTCACCAGCTTTTGGAGGAAGGTTTTGTGGACTTGTTCCCCTAATGCTACATAATTATCTGTACTTTATACTTTCATGTTTTAACCCTGGAGCGTTTGCTAACTGCAAGAACCCACTCTCTGGAAACCACATTTCCTCTTCATTTCACGGTAAAATGGCAAAGTCCTTTCTTTTGTTTCCTAAACGCTATCACATGGCAGTCGACTGCTCTTCTTCCTCATAAGATAATTTCAAGTTAGGAATATATGAAAAGACATTTCTGTCTCGTCAAAATTCCCTACAAAGGGATTTTGTTGAATCTTTTATAACAACCGTCTTAATGGACTTCTGGGTTGAAACTTGGCCCGTGCAGCCAACCATGTGAAGTTAATTGACGGGTACAGGTTGGATTGTTTCCCTCTTTAAAAAAAGCCAAAGTTCTAACTCCCAGTGCCTGTGACTGTGGCCTTGTTTGGAAATAAGGTCTTTACAGATAATCAGGTTAAGTTGAGGCCACTGGGGTGGCCCTGATCCAATAGGACTGCTATTCTCATGCAGAGAGGAATTGGGACACAGACAGGAGCCGGGGAAGAGGCAGAAACAGACACTCCCTCACGGCCCTCCTAGGACCCAGCCCTGCCAACACCTGCATCTTGGACTTCTGGCCTCCAGAACCCTGAGACAATACATTTGTGTTGTTTTGAGCTACCCGGATTGTGGCATTTTGTTATGGTGGCCCCTGGAAAGAATACACTGACTTAAGTTCAGTGATACAAGCCAGGTTGGCTCAGAGCCAACTGACTCCTTTGGTCACTTAGAAGAACATTTTGTCAGTGCTTTGTGAATGTATCTCTGTAATGTTTCCATTTAAGAAACCTCCTAAAGGAAAGAAGCTCCCTATGTTCAGAACGCATTGCTGCAGCCTCTTAGAGAAAATGACCACATACAATTGTGATCCCCTCGTCAGCCAATCAGCATCTAGCAGGGACAGCACAGGGTGGAAGCTGGAGCTTCCCATGGGCGGTGACAGGGCTGGCTTCTCCAGGACCTTCCCATGGGTGGTGACAGGGCCGGCTTCTCCAGGACCTTCCCATGGGCAGTGACAGGGCTGGCTTCTCCAGGACCTTCCCATGGGCAGTGACAGGGTTGGCTTCTCCAGGACCTTCCCATGGGTAGTGACAGGGCCAGCTTCTCCAGGAGCTTCCTGTGGGTGGTGACAGGGCAAGCTTCTCCATGCCTTTAAATTTCTGATCTCTCATCAGTTTAAATATCTCCTATGTGATAGCTTTTCATCAAATCTGGCTATTTTTCTGCCTTTATTCTGGCTTTGTTAAAGCGCTCAACCAGGATCACTTTCAGTTACATGTCTTGGAAAGCCCTGATAATTAGATTTAAATCATAAAATATGGTAATGCATGCAGATAGTAGCAGGATAAAGATTTCAAAGGCAACTTAATGTATTATTGCCTTGGCAGAAACAGTTGAGTGCTGTGTAGCTGATACACTACGGGCTGACAGGAAAGTGAACTAAGGAGAGCCTAAGAATCTACCAGGGCTGTGCCTGAGAGGCCAAGGGCTGGGATCGCTGTTAGATCTAAATCAATTATCTTTTAGTTCTTAAAATCTTTCCGAATTTGTTCCTTGCCATGTGCATGTGCCCATTTGGTGCTGCCAAATCTTCCAGCTGCATATTTACTGAGTGTCTGCTCTCTGGAGTGCACACCATCAGGTGTTGGGGGTGTTTCAGAGTTTCAGCATGACTGAGCTCTCAGGGAAGAGAGACAACAGATGTACAAGTGACACCCGCTGTGTGTCCTGGAATGCCCACACTCCAGGACATGTGGAGAGAAGGAAGAAGCAAGTCACAAAGCAGACCATCTACACCTAGGGGAGTGGACGTGAGCCCTGCTGGGGGCCACACGGTGAGGCATGACCTCCTAAGCATGTCTCTTGCTCCATCTCCCAAGCAAGGAGATGCCACAGCCCCAGGGGCTTTGGGGAGGTGACATAGCCAGGTGAGCAGGTGTTCTGGGGGAAGAAGTGGAGGGACTGCAGGATTAGGAAGATGGCCTGGCACACTGTTCACCACCTTTAACTGAGAAGGACTAGGACCCATGTGAGGAGATCTGGAAGAATTTTCTATCATCTGGTTATGAAATTTCATGAGAAAAGGCTCATGAGGGTGGGAGACAAGGACAATCACAACTCACACAAAGAGGGAGCCGGGAGAGTGACCGGGGTGGGGGTGTCCAGGTCCCCTTGACTCGGGGCCAGTGCAGGACGGCTGCACATGGTGGCCTCGTGGGGTGTGCTGGATGAAGTGGACTCCATCAGTAATTTTGCTGGCCTCCTGGGTGATGTATGGCAGGGAGTCAAGTCATTCTTCTCAAAGAAAATGGGGGAGAGGTGCTCCATCGGCTTCCTAGTCTGGGAAGATGTTCTGGGCCACTCCACTCACAGATGTGAACCTGGGGTTAGTGTCATTCATTCATCCCACAAACACTTATGGACCTAAACAAAGAAGGATCTTCGTAGCATCCCACACAGGAACTCAATTCACCCACACGAGGCCTCCCTTGGCCACTCCACGTGAAGTCTTCACCATCCCTGCTGCCCTGTCTCCCTGAGGTCCCTCCACCTGTGGTGAGCTGCAGGATGCCCTGCTCACTGTATGCCTGGTTACCGCTGGTCACCACACCACCAGTCAGAGTACAGGGTGCAGGAGGGATGGATCCTTTGTCTTGTACACTGATGGGATCCCGGTGCTTAAAACAGGCCCTACCACATAGTAGGGGCTCCACCCATGTTTGTGGAATGAATGAATGACGAATGGGGAGAGAGTTTGGATTCTGCTGCTGACTGAGTGTGCACAGGTGGGGCAGCCTGAGGGAGGGACGCTGAAGCCTGCTGTGGGCCTGCACACCAGCAGGGTCTCTGGTCACGTCAAATTGAACTTCAAATTCAAAGGAACAAATGCTGGTTGTCTTGCCTCATATTTATTAGGTAAACGTTTCCCAATGCATAGCTTTGTTTTGGGAGCAGCTGGACGCATTAGTGGAAGCCATCAACTGCCTCCTGGAATCATTTAACACATCAACATTTTACAGCAGCAAATGGTGCCTTAGAGCAGCAAGTCGGAGCCCTCTAGGATTTCTTTCAAAGCCCTTTTGGTCAGCGTCTGTTCAGATTGTCTGACTTCCTATTGAGCTAGAAAGGAAAACTTTAGAAAGTCACTTGCACTGATATGCGGGTGGGGGACTTCCGTCTTTTTTTTTTTCATGCTTTAAGTAAAGAATTGACGATATTGTTTTGATGTGTTAATATCCTGGTTTCTTCTAAATACATTTTCTTCTCTTCGTTTCATGAAAATGATCAGATTTGACCATGTTGCATCCTTAGCAGGTATGCAGGAAGCATGGGGTGACTGGGTGGTCCCTGGGGGCAAGCATGGTCCCCCACGAGTTCCTCAGGATGCCTGGTGTCCCGTGGTCATCTGGGTGACTGAGGGAGTGAAGCCAGGTGTGAGGAAATGGATGGGTTGTAGGATGTAAGTTACTGAATTCTGGGATTTAAAACAAGTACCTGTGCAGCCTGTAGGACTCAAGCCTTCACTAATTTGCTACACATCTTTCCGTGTTGCCTTCTGACCAAGTGTTAGTCTATAAAATTTCTTTTAATCACACTATGAAACTGAAAAAGGTTTTATCTTTCAGGCATGGCTGTGATTGTTTTGAAATGCCATTCTGTCTCTCTGTTGAGGTTTAATTATCTGTTATGAATAGCATCTGTGGAATTCATGTTGCCCAACTTGTTTTGGAAGAGAAACCATCAAATATTTGGTAGCAAGAAAGCCAAGTGATGATGGTTACATCAATCACACAACTCTGGGCTCTCCCTCTCATCAAAAGACACATCGCACAGCCCATCAGGGAGGAAAACATCCGGGAAATAGGGACCGATGACTGCCGTGCATGGCCTCACTCACTTTATGTGTTTTTTCAGCTATGTTGCCTCATGGTGCACACACATGTACACACACATGAACACGCAGGCAGACACACATTCTGGCCTCAATGCCTTCCAGCTTCCGCAGGCACCTGAACTCCGACTGAAATGTTACCTTCCGCCAGAGTTGTGGTCTCTGGAGTTTTGCTCCTGCAGCATCAGGGGTCTCCAAACCCAAGGACACTTGTCTCCATGGAAGCATTTGAATTTCTCCCCAGCTGCCTGGCCCCTCTCCTTTGAATGATGTTGTTGAACGTTGAGGCTCTAGTCACTTGAAAGTTCCATGGTTCATGGAAAGTTTGCTGCCTTCTTCTGCAGTGATGTGGGTTGGAACACTGCTTAGCGTTCCGCCTCCCCCTTCTCTGACATGGCTCTGTAAGTGCTGTCTCATTAAGAGTAATGTTTTTTCCGTCATGGGTATTCTGTTAGAGTTGTTCCATCTCCAAATATGTTTTTTTCCCATATCCACATGTCAATCAGCAACTTGTCTCAAGCTCGAAAATGATAGTCGGGAGAGTTGAAATCGCTAGCAGTTTTAACACCAAAATGTAACCATTCCAGGCTCAGAATGACTGCAGAATAAATAGCTGCATTCAAAATTGGGCCACATTGCAAAGGCAAGTGCCCGGGTTATTCTAGAGTAATCTTGGGCATTGCAAGTCAAGTCAGTCTGGTTTTCTTGAATGAGTGAGAACCCAGGTTTTTCCACCCAAGGTCTCACTGGCCCAGCGAGCCAAAGCCTTGGGCTCACTTGCTTAGGCTCATGTGGACAACTGGATTGGACACACATTTTTACTGGAATTATGCCCCTACAACTTTTCCAAAGGGAAAATTCTGGGTGTGCATGGATGTGGGGATGGCTTTTATGTGTAGAAACAAGAGGAAGGGATGGCCCAGAGGGCCCAGAGGAGGAAATTTCCTGGGCGAGAGGACTCTGTAGACATGAGGCTGGGCTCCTTTTAATTTTGGATGGCTCTAGGCCCAGGGACTATGCCTGCTTAGCTTATTCCATAGAAGGTTCTCACAAGGCAAAGTTCAGGTGCTTGGCTTTGCATCTTGCACAGGCTTGGAGGGTGGGCATGACTTCAGGTAGAGACCCAACCACACGTGCAGGTGGCAGGTGGCACCCACATTCCAAAGAGTGGCAGATGGAGGTCCAGGCAGGGTCTGTGAGGCAGATGTCAGGGCACAGGGCTTTCCCACAGGTGAGCCCAGGACACTGGAGGTTCTGAGATGGTGGAAACGAAGGCAGTCTAGCGATGGGGATGGGGCCACGGTGCTGATCTACGGGGTGCAGGGCTTGGTTTAGAGAAAGTGGGGAGGTGCTTTACCCTCACCTGCAGGACTGGCAGCAGCCAAGACTCAGACAGTATTAGCCCTAGGATGAAATGTAGAAAAGGCCTTCAGAAACAAAGTGCTAAATTAGGGCCTGGAGTCAGGGTCAGTTCTTGACATCCACCTGCTCCCCAGTCCCAGGACAATCTGTTGCAAGCCTGGGTTATGACCCATATTTCGTGGTTTGCAGACCACAGGTATGCCACGGAGGATGACTGAGTTTGATCCTTGGCCCTCAATCTCAGCCCCCCAGCCCAGGACCCTGGCCACCTCTCCTGTCTCAGGCCATCCCTTCTGCGACCACACCCTGCTGACCAGGGACTCAGCCCTCGGGACTGAGAGGGTCTCCCCATGGCTTGGACCCCTTGGATATCACGCCAGCTTAAGTGGAACCTGGTTCTCCAAGTAGCCTTGGATGCCTCAACATGTAAGACTAGGAATATCCAGAAGTTGCTGGCATCATCAACAGAATAGCTCTTTAAATGTACCATGGCCAGTTCCGAGTTTTCTTCCCAGGGCCAGAGCAGAGGGGCTGTGTGGGGAGGGAAGCGCACCACGGCCTCATCCCGGAAGCACCACGGGAAGCGTGGGGCTGGATCTTTGGGTGAGATGTCATTTTGCAAGACGGCTCTTTCCAGATAGCCCATGCGTGTGTTTCCCAACGGGTTGATGTGAATCTGGTGCACTTCTGTGTGTTTCACAGTGGGTTGATGCCACTGGAAGTGTGAATCTGGTGGACTTTCCCTTCTGGTCTACACAGTCTAGAAAGCACAAAGTAAGGAGGGAAAGGGAAGGAGAAAAGTGAGCTATGAAAAACCCAGTGATGACCTAATAATGACAAAGCTGACGGAAGCACAATGACAATCACAGCAAACACAGGTATGGTTTAGTGCGAAGATTCTGAGAGGATGGGCGCCAATGGGTCTGGCGGCAAACACACCGCAGATCCTCATCATCTTAGAGAGAAGCGACCACCCAGCAGCCCTGTTGGTGACGGTGCGTCAGGATGAAAGGTTCCCACGGGGCTAGTAAGCACAGAAAGGTGTGTGTTTGTGCCGCCTGACTTTGCACTGCCCCAAAGCATCAAGGAAGCCAGGGGGCCAGGCCTGGCTCTTGTCTAAAAGAGCCCCTCGGAGACCTGGGGGCTGGATGTGCCGGGAGGGAGGGGCCTCAACCAGCTGGGACTCAACAGGCCATGGATGGCCACACACAGCTGACCCCACCATGCCCCGCATGGAGGTGCCTCCCTCCTGCATTCCGTCCGCATCCACCTGGGCAGTGGTGGCCCAGGACCTCACACCAGCCCCCGCTGGGGGAGCCTGGAGCCCCTCCCTCTGTGGGAGAAAGTCCGCTGGGATGCTGGCCCTTGCAGACAGAACCAGGACAAAGCACACGGGCCATGTGTCCAAAGACAAATAGGACAAAATTGGCATTCTGGTCTCTCCGACACCCTCAGCAAGGCCCAGCTCCATCCAGTATCAGTATCTTGAAATGGGCACGATTTGTGTACAAATGAAATACGAATCTGAGGTTCATCACTCTCCTGATGAGGCTCTCGGTCTCCCCTCTTCCTCGTGTGCAAATGAAATATGAATCTGAGATTCATCACTCTCCTGATGAGGCTGTCTCTGTCTTCCCTCTTCCTCTGAGCACAGGCTCCCGGCCTGACCCTGACCTTCTGCAATAATTAAGCTCTTGGCCAGGGATCTCTGCCTGTACACGCTCTGTCTCTCCTCCCTTCACTTCCTCGGCAGGCCTTTGGGAACAGACCCATTGGAGCTAAGCACACAGTTTTGGACGGGATCTCCTCCAGGCCACCGCCGCCTCGTGAGAAAGCGCCAGAATGATCTCAGGTGCATTTTCAGTTACTGATCCCCGTGCAACTGGACTCTGCTTCTTTAAACATGGACAATGGTTCTGGTGCGAGGCTTGATCATTATCTCCCACCTCTGAGTCTCATTCAAGGGGACCACTCGCCTGTCATTATTTTGGCCACATGTCCTTTCCCATTTCTTATCCCTAATCTCATTATCTTCCCTTTTTCTCTGCTTAATTGCATTCAGCACTTACCCCACTTGCGTCTCATCCCTCTGAGTGACACTGTCTCACCTCTGTCTTTGTTGGCTGGCCCTGACGAGCGACTGTCATTATCGGAGGTCCTCGCTGTCCTGGGTGTCTTTTCTCTTAGGACTAAACAGGTCCTTTGCTATCCTTACCCCCTTGCAGCCTCCAGCAGCGCTCAGCACCCATTTCCAGGCTCCATTTCTCTCTCCAGGTCTGCAGCGCCTCCTCTCTCCCCTGTCCACATCTGGGCACCTGGCGCTATTTCCAGTTGAACATTTTATAAAGCTGTGGAATGGGGATCCCAAGGGTAGTTACTTCTATTTTTATCTTTCATGTCTTCAAAACAAACCAAAGGGAGAAAACCACATTTATTAAGCCATAGTCTGTGTCATAAAGCACTGCAAAGCCTTTCACTCTCTGAGCTGATCTCAATTGCCCCTTGTTTTTATTAACCTGGGCTGGTCTGTTTCCCTGAGATGCTATTAACTACAGCGAGAGATTTCTCCGGGCAGAGGCTGCAGGAGCTTGGCCCCACATGTCACTGCATGTGTGTCTGCCGTGCCTGTGGGTGATGTGCTCACGTGTGTGTGTGTGTGTGTGTGTGTGTGTGTGTGTGTGTGTGTCTTCCTCTGGGTACACTATCTTTATGCAATAGAATGTGGACATGCATTTCTATCCACCAGGAAATACGCCTCATCCAGTTGAAATAAATGAGCCCATGATCCTTATCTTTTCTGTAAGCCGTACATATGGAAGGCATTTGCTGATGACTCCTGAAAGCTGCACATTTCAGCTTCCCTGGTGTTTCCTGCAGGGTCTGGGATGGGTATTGCCTCCGTTCACGGGTTCATCGGCTGCCGAATGTGCTGATTTCCCAGTCCCCCGTATTGACACATTCCTGGCTTCCTTCCCCACCCTTGCTCTTCCTCTGGGAAATGCATGCATTGCCCTCGTCTGCTCCAGCCTGCTTTGTGAAGGATCAGAGAAAATATTAATTGATTTTTTAAAAGAAATTAATTATCGTTGCCATGTTTCAGAATCCTCATTGTCTCCCTGGGTGACCTCTGGCTTTATAAAGTTGCATTAAATTGTGTAACTTTACTTCATGAGGCCTTCTTTTCATTTCCAAGCATGACTTTCTCACCTTTTTTTTTTATTTAAAAAAAAAACTGTTTAAACTTCAATCTGAGATGCTTTTCTCATTCCACTCTGTCCCGGCGCTTTGTACTTACAGGTGCCCCTTCCTTAGGATTCATCATTTCTACCCTGACTACTTGTAGATGATAATGCTTAGCATTTATATGTGCTGTTCATCTTCAAATGCTCCACAAACTTGGGGAGGTTTAATTGTCTTGCCCTTTCAGGCACCACCGGATCAGCCACCCGAGGCCCAGATGCAGCCCCAGAGGCTCAGGGAGGACAGTCCCCGCGTCTTGCTGACCTCCTGTCTAATTCTACATGCAGGGGCCTTCTCCGGGAGGGAATGAGGACAGCCGTGTCCTCCAGAGGCTGATGGCAGCACAACTTATGCATTTCACCCCATTAAAACTATAATCGATTCCTAAACCCCACACGCCAGTGCTGTTAGTGGGAAGCGTGGCACACTTCACACAGAAGAAGGCGGAAAACAGGGAGGCTGTGTTGAGCATCCGGCTTGCTTCCTGTGACCAATCAGGCCCATGGGGAAAACGGGCTTCCTAGAAATACCGGGCAACAATGACTGGGGGCAAGATGCTGTTTTATGCAGCGACCAATTTAACAGTTAAAAATGATCTTTTATGTGGTAGCACTGGGGTGCGATGTCTGACAACCTTGTGAATCTCGTTAGAGTCGCTGTAGATGAAGCTGCTGAGAGTCACTGAATAACTTTTCTTATAAAAATTCAGGGCAACATCACAGCTAGAGATGGACAATTAAGAACAGATTGTTGTTTTGGACTGCTTCAACTTACGCTTTCCCTAGGGTAGTTTTATTTCTAATAAATTGCATGTCCTCTTTCTGGAATCTTCTGATACCTTCCACCCTAGGACTGTCTTTCCCAGCCTCTAAGGACCATGTTCCTTATATTTCATCCTTATCTCTACTTCTTTTTTTTTTTTTTTTTTTTTTTTTTGAGACGGAGTCTGGCTCTGTCACCCAGGCTGGAGTGCAGTGGTGCAATCTCGGCTCACTGAAAGCTCCGCCTCCCAGGTTCACGCCATTCTCCTGCCTCAGCCTCCTGAGTAGCGGGGACTACAGGCGCCCGCCACCACACCCAGCTAATTTTTTTGTATTTTTATTAGAGACGGGGTTTCACTGTGTTAGCCAGGAATGGTCTCGATCTCCTGACCTCGTGATCCACCCGCCTCAGCCTCCCAAAGTGCTGGGATTACAGGCGTGAGCCACCGCGCATGGCCTCCTTTTTTTCTTTTTTTGAGACGGAGGCTTGCTCTGTCGCCAGGCTGGAGTGCAGTGGCACAGTCTTGGCTCACTGCAACCTCCGCCTCCCGGGTTCAGGCGATTCTCCTGCCTCAGCTTCCCAAGCAGCTGGGACTAGAGGTGCGTGCCACCACACCCGGCTAATTTTTTGTATTTTTAGTAGAGACGGGGTTTCACTGTGTTAGCCAGGATGGTCTCGATCTCCTGACCTCATGATCCGCCTGCCTCGGCCTCCCAAAGTGCTGGGATTACAGGCATGAGCCACCGCACCAGGCCCTTCTTCTCTATTTCTAAATTTAATTTTTAGGCCTTGAAAATAAGTAAAAACATACAACCCAGCTTCCCAGAAAACCATTTCTAGTGGCTAATTCTATGACACCTCTTGAGCTACATTAAAAACAAGGTTTGGCCAGGTGCGACGACTCACACCTATAATCCCAGCACTTTGGGTGGCTGAGGATCACTTAAACCCAGGAGCTCAAGACCAGCCTGGGCAATATGGCGAAACCCCATCTCTACTAAAAATACAAAAAATTAGCCAGGTGTGGTGCACCCACCTGTAGTCCTAGCTACTTGGGAGGCTGAGGTGGGAGGATTAGTTGTGCCTGGGAGGTGGAGGCTGCAGTGAGCCAAGATTGGGCCACTGCCCTCCAGCCTGGGCAACAGAGTGAGATTCTGTCTCAATAATAATAATAATAAACGTTTATTTAATAATCCATCAGCTGAAACCTCAATCCACCAGGGACCATTCATTCCTTTGTAGAGTACGATGATATTGACAAACATATTGATAACTCCGAGGCATGGCAAGTTCTGAAGAGACATCAGAATCATTAAAGAAACAGTAAATTATATTTAGACAGATTTTGTTGCTAACTGTATCTTTATTCTAACAACTTGGAAATTAACAATTCATTTGTAGTATAGCTATGACAAGCTTATTAACCAAAGTTACTTGTATGCCTACCCTACTATGTGAGCTCACTGTATACACTTGAAAAATAAATGGCATCATGCTCTTCTTACTTGACTATGTATTTATACAAAGTATGTGGCTATTCCAGGGAAACTGTGATAAAATGGGAATACGTAGGGCTCAGGAGTTACTGCTGATACTAAGATAATCAGATCTGCATGTCCTAATGGTTTTGTGGCCCTGGAAGGTCACCTAGTTTGCAGGACACAACAATCAGATGAATCATTGCATATGACCTGTGATTAAATTGCTTGCAAAGACTATAAGTGCATTGCAAAGTTTATTGATTTCTCAGAAAATAATAATTATCTTGACCTTGTGACTCTCAAATGGGATTAGATAATTCTTCCCAGAAGAGGCAATGAGAAAAGCAAATGGGCTTTCTCTCCCAAAACGAATTTGCTAAACTTTTCTTTAAGATACTGACTGATCCTATTAACTTGTTGGCCACACAGGTAATGATGTTGAGATGTTCTTTCCCAGTGAATCTTGATTGGAATAGGATCATCTTTTCGTAAAGATTTATCTCCAGAACTACAAATATTTGTGACGAAATGTTCTCAAATTTTAGTCTCATTCAAACTCTCAGATAATATTGAACGCCCAAGCACTGAGGTTTCACTTAAGGGAAAATGCAGACACTGTCCAATCTTCATGTCCTCATGGGGGTGCTACTCTAAGGAGTGTGTGTGCGCGTGTACAGGTGTGTGTTGTTGGTATGAGGGTAAGTCAGGAAGGCAGTTCACAAGCTCGTTTATGATTTCTCCTAAGCAGAAAGAAGAGACAGAAAATAGCTATCTTTGGAGGGATGGAAAAGCAGAAATATAGTTTAGTTACCAATACATAGCCCCACCCCAATGGAGTTAGTGCAAAACACTGAATAATTCTACAATGAGTATGCTGGAAGCTGCTGACATGAGGCCCCTGAATTAAAGGAAGAGAGTCTTGTGAGCTGCGTGACAAAGGAACTCAGGTCAGGACGGGCTTTCCAGAGGATGTGCACCTTGACCTGGGATCACAAAGAATCAACAGGAGGCAACAGGGTAACAGTGGAGACCTGCGAAGTGTGTGTCCACGTGTGTGAGTGTGCATGCATGTCTTTGTGTATCTGTGGGGTGAGCATGTGCACATGTGTGGACTCATTCTTGCTCATGTGCATGTGTGTGTTTGCCCATTTGTGTGTGTGTGTGTGTGTTTGGCAGGTGTGGGTGTTTGTGTGTGTGTTTGTGTGTTTTTGGCATATGTGTGTGTGTGTGTTTGGCAGATGTGTGTGTTTGTCTGCATTTGGCAGGTGTGTGTGTTTGGCATGTGTTTGGCAGGTGTTTCTGTGTGTGTTTGACATGTGTTTGCGTGTTTAGCAGGTGTGGGTGTTTATGTATGTGAGCGTTTGGCAGGTATGTGTGTTTGGCATGTGTGTGTGTGTTTGGCAGGTGTCTGTTAGATGTGTGTGGGGTGTGTATTTGGCGTGTGTGTGTTTTGCAGGTGTGTGTGTTTGGCAGGTATGTGTGTGGGGATGTGGCATGTTTATGTTTGTGTGTGTGTGTTTGGCAGGTGTGTATGTGTGTGTTTGGCAGGTGTATGTGGTTGTGTGTTTGGCATGTGTTTGTGTTTTTGTGTGTGTTCTTGGCAGGTGTGTGTGTTTGACAGGTGTGTGGGGTGGTGTGTTTTGTGTGTTTGTGTGTGTATGTGTGTGTGTTTGGCAGGTGTGTGTGTGTGTTTGGCAGGTGTGTCTGTGGGTGTGGGTTTGGCATGTGTGTATGTGTGTGTGTTTGGCAGATGTGTGTGTGTGTTTTGCAGTTATGTGTATGTGGGTGTGTGTTTGGAATGTGTGTTTGGAATGTGTGTGTATGTGTTTGGCATGTGTGTTTGGCAGGTGTGTGTTTGCGTGTGTGTTTGGCAGGTGAGGTGCGTGTGTTTGTCTTTGTGTGCTGTGGTGTGCTTGCACACATTTGTGTGCATATGTGTGTGTGCGTGCATTGTGTGAGTCAGGTGTGTGCTTGTGTGTGTGCTTGTGTGTATGTGTGCATTGTGTGAGTGCTTGTGTGTATGTGTGCATTGTGTGAGTCGGGTGTGTGCATGTGTGTGTGTGTGCGTTGCTTGAGTCGGGTGTGTGCATGTGTGTGTGCGTGTGTTGTGTGAGTCGGGTGTGTGCATGCGTGTGGGTGTGCAGCAGGTGGGGTACGATCAGGCTGAAGGCTGAGCAGGCACAAGGCTCTGGGGGAGAGCCCTGGTTCCAGCCCTGGGGTCAGAGCAGCAGGGGCCAGAAGGACGGCAGGGGTGAGCACTGCACCCACTGGGCAGGGCAGGGCCACGGAAGGCAGGGCATGGAGGCCATGTGAAGGGCTTGACAGAGTGGATGGATGTCTCCGGAAGCACCTACATGGCCCAGTCAGCGGGATCAGACTCGCATGTGTCAGGGTCACCATGGGTCAGTAAGCAGGACAGATGGGGACGGTGACAGCAGCTGCTTATACACACACATTTAGGAGGACAGGAGTCGTAAGGGGAACCTTTAAAAGTAGAGTGAAAAGCAGCCCATTCAGCATGCCTGGTCCCACTGATGAATCCGTTAAAGGGGGACAAGTGCCACACAGAAGCCCACTGGTGTCTCGTGTCTGTGTCCGAGGGACAGAGCCGTTTTGGCCCTATTGCCCAAGTCTGCTTTTCCCATAACCTCGTCTCCAGCCGGTTGTCACCCGTGCATGGGCTTGTTGTGGGAGCAGCTTCTCACCAACCTCCTCAGATTCCCCGTTTCTAAAAGGAGCTGCACCCTTGGAGACCAGAAAACCTGGTGACCGGAACCCTCTGTGGAGGCGAAGGAATGAGGAGCGGCTAGGAGGGGCCATCGCAGCTTGGTGATGTGCACTTTCCCATCCTTACTTTGATCCCTAGAGGACTTTTTGGCCGGTGTCTATGGGTGACTGTCACGAGCACCGCACACTGGGCAGCTTAAACAACAGAAACGACACACAAACAACAGAAACAGCTTAAACAACAGAAACGAACTCTCCGTGATTCTGAGGCTGGAAGTCCCACAGAGCTGGGTC
This sequence comes from Gorilla gorilla gorilla, assembly GCF_029281585.2. Taxonomy (NCBI): domain Eukaryota; kingdom Metazoa; phylum Chordata; class Mammalia; order Primates; family Hominidae; genus Gorilla; species Gorilla gorilla. The sequence goes on from NC_073238.2 coordinate 126,538,854, forward strand.
CTTCTGAGGCTCTGAGCCAGGCTGCTGGAGGCCTCCCTCTGGCTGCTGGTGCAGCGGAGCCCCGTGGTCTTCCCCCGCTCATGGAGGAAGCATCACCCCGATGTTTGTCTGCTGTCCCATGACCATCTTCCTGCTCTGTGTGCCTCTCTCCTCTTCTTCTAAGGACACAGTCATACTGGATTAAGAACCCAACTACTCTGGTATGACCCAGCCTGACCAACTGCATCCACAAAGACCCTGTTTCCAAGTGAGCTACTGGGGAGTGGGACTTCAGTGCGTATTTTGGGGAGACACAGTTCCACCCACGACAGCTGGCTTTCTGCTGCTGGAATTCAGGGAGCAGATCCTGGAATGGGGACCCTTTACTGGGTGATCTTGACTGAGTTGCTCTAGGCAAACGTGAGAAGAGGAAACAGGCCCTTGTCCTTGAAGAGCTCACAACTAACTAAGGTCCAGACTTAATTTTCTTCCTCAGCACTGGCTACAAGGCTCTGTTCTGTGACAACTGAGGACCTGGCGTCCACACGTGGATTTGTCGCCCATCCCCAAGGTGACTCATTACCGTGACTTGACCACAGATGCCCTCCCGTGTGACCTCACAAATGCGTATAGGAGCTTCCTTCAGAGCAAGCTTCGCTACTGTGAACTCGTGAGAACCATGGGCAGCCGTATCTCAGTGGCCCACTGCCATGCACCTACTGCTAGGAGAATTTAAAAAATCAGCATCGGACGTCCCTCCCTGAACCTATCGTGGTCCTCCTGGCTACACAACCTATAATAACAGCTCCAGGTGGCTTAAATTCTGTTTTCGGTGGTGGGTTGATAACTGTTCCCTGCCCAGAGATGTAACCGGTGCTGTAATGCCTGTGACCTGCCCTGGCAAAGGCAGACATGTCCACGACGTGACTTCCTGTGTCCTTCTCCTTCCACAGAACCTGCAGGTGCATCTGCACACCTCCCCATTAGATCAGAGTGTCTCCAGGAGGCGTCTGTCTCCATAAGGCATCTGTGGTTAGCTCATTTGCCCAGGGAGTGATGGGTATGGTAACCAGGAGGACAGTTCAATGACAGGGTTCATCAGCTGCAGGAATAAGGCTCAAAATCACCAGCAATGTGGGGAACTGGAGCTCCGGAGTCCAGCATCTTCGCCGTCAGGTGCTTCTACCTATTTCTTGTCCATCCTGAACCTCCTAGATCTCATTCTTTAATCAAAATTCACAGCAATTAGTGCACAAGCTTCATCGCCATCTGCCTGGCGAAGAGATGCCACCTGTGTGCATGTGAGTTTTACAAGCCAGGAAATGAGGGAACCGGAAAAGCACAGAGCTTTTGAGCTGGGGCCACAGTGGCTGAGACAGGTACAGGTGTGCTGAAGCCGTGTCCTTCCCTTCCCTTCCCCGACATGCTGGACAGGACCTCAAGCAGCCACTAGCCCCACTAGTTAGCTGGAAGCTTCTACAGCTCACTCCAGTGTGCGGGGAAAATATGGTCATTTTTCTGTGTCTGTGGCCTGCAAAAAAGTGCCTTGGAAGAGAGAAGATCAGCATCCCTTTGAGATGAATGCTTTTTATTTAATCCCAAGCTCAAGTCCTGGAGATCTTATTGAAAGATTCCCCAGGTTGTTTACTTCCTATTCGATCCACCCGTAAGTTAAACAGCCATCAGGGATCTACTGTGCGCCAGGTCCCACTCTGGATGCAGGTGCTGCTGGGATTCCCAAAACAGAGGAGTTCTTCTCTAGAGAGACCAACCAGTAAACAAAAGATGATCAGAGCTTCAGATGCGTGCGGTGGAGCTAAGAAGGGTAGTGCAGCCCCCAGCAGCTCAGGAGGAGCAGAGCGAAGCTCTGGGTGGAGTGAGCCCGGAGGGCGCCCTGAGCACTAGCGTGTGATCTGAGACTGGAGCCATGAGGAGTGCTGGGCGCAGACAGCAGCTGAGGTGACAGCACGGGGTAGAAGCCCCAGCAAGTCAAACGTCCCGCGGCAGCAGCCAGCTCCAGGTGTTGGAAGATCGGTAACGAGGCCACTGTCTGCTCGGCTTTTAAAAGCTTCTTGATACTCATCTGATTGCAGAAAGACTTGAGTGAATCTATTGAACATTTTTTCCCCTGCCAGAGAGCAACAACTGTGCCAGCAAAATGCCTGACACCCACTAAATACACACCTAAGACGTCCTGGGGGATCAGGTGACTGCTGCAGTCACCGAGTGCGTAATCCGTCAGCTGGATCCGGTCAGGTACTCACTGGCAGCGTTCCGCCTAAGAGGAAAGCGCCCTTCCATGACTGAGTAAATAATGTGCTTGGAAATAGGATTTTGAAATATGGAATTGAGACTGACGATAATAATGTGTATTTGTGACTACTTTTCCTCCTTGACCTAAGAATTTTCTCACTGTCGGATGAAAGAATGAGCATGCTTTACACATCCTCACCACAAGCCCGCCGGGAAAGTGGCTAATAACGGTAATAGGAGGAATGAGGGCACTCAGCATTTGCTGAGCGTACGACCACGGCCAGGCCACGCGCATGCCCGAGGCAAGGGATATTTTCTGTTCATTAATAAGTTTTAGGTATAGTAGCTATAATAAATATATCAAGCGAATTAATAAATTATCATTCAACAAATTGTCCAGTACCTGCTAAGCGCAGGCCCTGCCTCAGGACGCGGGGAGGGAGCAGCGAACAGAACCGGTAAAATCTCTGTGGTCCCAGAGCTTCCCTCCCTTCAAGCCTCACAACACTCCGGCAAAGAGTTACTGTTCCTATCCCAGATAGAGTTTTCATCTGTCAAATTATAGTAATAGTAATAGAATTGAAAAATAAATAATAGCAATTATTTAATACTATTATCAAAAATAATAGTAGAGTTACTATTATTTTACAGACAAAAACACGGATCTGGAGACGTTAAGGAATGTGCTCAAAGTCATGCATTTACTAACTGGCCACTTTACCAGCAAGTCATGTACCGGGGTCCCTCCCAGCGCCGGGGCGACGAGGCTGTGAGTGGAAGTTACTTTCAGGGCCTCAGGGTAGCTGCATCCACACGCGGAGAGGACGTGGGACTCCTGGCCACCCTCCAGCCCAGCCTCACCCCCACGGGAGATGGGGACTACCCCAAGGGACACGAGAGTGAAAATGCACTACCCCATGGCCTCACCCCTCAGCCTCACCCCCACGACCTCACCCCACCACCTCACCCCACGGCCTCACCCCCACGGCCTCACCACACGGCCTCACCCCCATGGCCTCACCCCACGGCCTCACCCCACGGCCTCACCCCCCACGGCCTCACCCCCCACGGCCTCACCACACGGCCTCACCCCCACGGCCTCACCCCACGGCCTCACCCCCACGGCCTCACCCCACGGCCTCACCCCCACGGCCTCACCCCACGGCCTCACCCCACGGCTTCACCCCCACGGCCTCACCCCCACGGCCTCACCACACGGCCTCACCCCCATGGCCTCACCCCACGGCCTCACCCCACGGCCTCACCCCACGGCCTCACCCCCCACGGCCTCACCCCATGGCCTCACCCCCACGGCCTCACCCCACGGCCTCACCCCCACGGCCTCACCCCCATGGCCTCACCCCACGGCCTCACCCCCCACGGCCTCACCCCACGGCCTCACCCCCACGGCCTCACCCCCACGGCCTCACCCTCTGGACTCAACCCCATGGCTCAACCCCATGGCCTCACCCCCCCCAGCCTCAACCCCACAGCCTCACCCCCACGGCCTCAACCCCACGGCCTCACCCCCACGGCCTCACCCTCTGGACTCAACCCCATGGCTCAACCCCATGGCCTCACCCCCCACGGCCTCACCCCACGGCCTCACCCCACGGCCTCACCCCACGGCCTCACCCCCACGGCCTCACCCTCTGGACTCAACCCCATGGCTCAACCCCATGGCCTCACCCCCCCCAGCCTCAACCCCACAGCCTCACCCCCACGGCCTCAACCCCACGGCCTCACCCCATGGCCTCACCCCCCCAGCCTCACCCCACAGCCTCACCCCCATGGCCTCACCCCCCCGGCCTCACCACACAGCCTCACCCCCATGGCCTCAACCCCATGGTCTCACCCCACGGCCTCACCCCATGGCCTCAACCCCACGGCCTCACCCCACAGCCTCACCACCATGGTCTCACCCCCATGGCCTCACCCCACGGCCTCACCCCCCCAGCCTCACCCCCCACAGCCTCACCCCCATGGCCTCAACCCCACGGCCTCACCCCCCCAGCCTCACCCCCCACAGCCTCACCCCCCAGCCTCACCCCCATGGCCTCACCCCACGTTCTCACCCCACAGCCTCACCCCACAGCCTCACCCCCACAGCCTCACCCCACAGCCTCACCCCCACGGCCTCAACCACACGGCCTCACCCCCACGGTCTCACCACCACAGCCTCACCTCAGGGATGCAGGAAGTGAGTGTGAACCACATGCTCACTTTATCGCAAAGACACAGGAAGTGGGCGTGTGCCTCAGTCCAGGGCCCTTGACTTGGACATGGTGCAGACGGCCCAGGAGTCCAGGAGAAGTGCTGTGAGATTCCACCTGATTCTCTTGCCTCTAGTGCAAAAGCGGCACATTGCACATCCATCTGCAGTGTGAAAAGAACAAAACCTTTCGAGGGAAACAGACACATCAGATTAACACGCCGAGGAGCTGAGGGAAAGAAGGTGGGCTGTGTATCACTCCCAGGGACAGCTGCCTGCCTTCCCCTGCGACAGGTGGCCTCTGCCCGTGGACGTCTTCTTGCGGGATAATTCACAACCGTTCAGGTTTCCCCGCCTCATTATTCCTGGTAATTAGATACATAGAGAAAACGTGAGCCTCGTGTCTCTCAGGATTCTCCAGGAATTGTGCTTGGGTGAATGGAAGCCATTTCAGCCTGCAGAACGGAGTAGCCAGGAAGCGATGTGGTTGCGAGACACTCTCTGCTCTTGGAGGCAGAGTGCACAGTGAGGCTGGTGCAGGCACTTTCAGGCATCGGGAGCTGGCGTCCTTGTCCCGCAGAGGCCGATGTGGCCCTGCCATTCCTTCCCAGCAGCCGTTGCCTGATTCCGCCTGTATCTGTGAGCACACACAGGGTGCCTCCAACTGCACTGCTGCTCCACACCTTAGGGGCTTAAGCAACACCTATTTATGTAGCTCCACACTCTGTTCGTGGGCAGTGTGGCCTGGGATGGGCTCAGGGTCCGCTGGGCCCGGCTGCCCCTCTCACGTGTCTGGTCAGCTGCGGGGGGCCTGGGTCTCTCCGCATCTGCATCTTGGCTGGGACCCCAGGCTGACTCAGCCTCGGGGCCCTGTTCTCCCAGCCTCCAACCAGCTGGTTTGGGGGACCCCAGGCTGACTCAGCCTCGGGGCCCTGTTCTCCCAGCCTCCAGCCAGCTGGTTTGGCTGTTCACAGGCGGTAGGCAGAAGGTCACCTGTGAGGAGCAGCACACAGGGCCCTGGGTCCTGGGAATGGCACAGGGGACGACTGCCCAGGCGATGTTTGCCCAGGTGGGAGCTGAGGCCTGTGTACACTCAGCAGTGGACACGTCCAGAAGCCAGACGCTGGAGCATCCTGGAGGGGAGTGGGTGTTGTGGTGTCTCCCTCCTGTCCCACTCTGTTCTTCTCGCAGCCATGGTGTCTGAAAACACAGTCCCTTGGGCTGCAGCCATCTTCAGGTGGTTGTGTTATTTACATGATACCGTGACCTTTGGTTTCCTGGGGCCATCTTGCCTCTCGTTTTTTTGTTTGTTTGTTTGTTTGGTTGGTTGGTTGGTTGGTTTTGTTTGTTTGTTTGTTTGTTTTTGAGATGGAGTTTTGCTCTTGTCACCTGGGGTAGAGGGCAGTGGCACGATCCCAGCTCACTGCAACCACCACCTCCCAGGTTCAAGCAATTCTCCCGCCTCAGCCTCCTAAGTTGCTGGGATTACAGGCATGCACCACCATGCCTGGCTAATTTTTGTATTATTAGTAGAAACTAGGTTTCACCATGTTGGCCAGGCTAACTCCTGATCTCAGGTAATCTGCCCACCTCGGCCTCCCAAAGTGCTGGGATTACTGGAGTGAGCCATTGCTCCCGGCCCACCTCTCTCATCTTGACTGGTTTCAGGACACACTCTGGTGTCCTTGACAGATATTCCTAAAACTTAACCTGATTCCAAGTCCAACAGGCTTTGGCCAAAACCCCCGTAGGCAGATGTGTTCAGAATTTGTCAGGTTTCAGAAGAATGCATACATTGGCTACAAATATTGCACAGGACCTGAACGACCCTTCAAAATCAAACACACCAATATTTCCATGTTAAAATGTTGGGTGTGCACATTTACTGGGGTATAGACTAGAAATAGCCTCCACAGTTCAGCGAGGTTCTGCTGCCTAGTGAGTGGTCAGCTGGCGCGGACCCCAGACACGCGACACCCCATCACCAGCCACCGAATGAACAGCAAGGCCTTTGTTCTCAGGACCTCCGGGCCTCAGAAATGCAGATAGAGGGTTAGGACCTTTGGAGATTTCCGAAACAGACTGTCAGCTCCTTGAAGGCAGAGGCTGGCTGCGTCCTAGTTCCAGCGTCTCCTCAGTGCTAAGCAGAGTGTCTGAGGCAGAAACGCCCAACAGAAGCTTGGAGGAATGAACCAGCTCGGCTTTGCCTGGAGGGAGCTCCTTCTGCAGGGGGTCAGTCTCTCCTGTCTGAGGCCGATTTTTATTAACTTCACTTTCAGCAAATGACCCTTGTCAGTTGGACCTATATTCTCTTCCTTGCTGAGGGCTTAAAGCCCCCTCTGCACATCCCTAAATGTCTGCAGACAGCCACAAAATGAACAAACTGCATGGGATGTTGCATGGGAAAGCAGGGCAGACAATCCAGGGCTAGAGAAGGAGCTGGGAGACCCAGCAGCAAGGAGCTCGATGCCTTCTGGTCTTTCGCAGACCTCACTGATGACAGTGCCACCCATGGGTCTCTGCCACACCATCTCTGAACTTCGATATTCAATATCAATCATTCTAAACATCTCCTGAGTGGCCACGGCGGGATGGATACTATTCTTAGTTCAGGGATTCCCAGTGGAGGGGGAGAACTGCATGTAAATTGATACTAATGATGCACATAATTTAAAAGCAGCTTGAACAGATGCTATAGGAATATTCCAGAAGGAGCTATCCCTTCTGCCCTAGGTAATCAGTGATACTTTCTCAAGGAAGTCATTTTAGAACTGGGCTTTAAGGCTTGTACAGGAGTTTGCAAGTCAGGTAAGGGTTGAAAAGTCTTTCCAAGTAGAGAGAAAAACATGTAGAAAGATTTGAAACCAGTGTGGATGTTTGAAGCGTGGCAGGTACATAGAGACAGTAGCTGGAGGTAGCTAGTTTAATACACAGATTGGAGACAAAATTAGATAAAAATATAAAACATATCTAAGGCTAAGTAAAAATTATTTTTAAGTAATCTGACATCGACTCAGTAAAACTGCCAAGCGACATGAAGAATATAAAAAATATGGGATTGAGTCTTTGTCCCAAATAGCAATAAGTAAAATGCATTCCATGACTCCTATTTGCCAGGAGCTCTTCTATTGCCGGGTACATATTAGCTCACTTAATCCTCATCAGAACTCTAAGGGGTGTGTATAAAAATAATAACAAGCCCTGATGAGCAGATAAGGAAACCGAGGTTCACAGAGGCTAAATAGTTTTCCAAGGTCACATAGATGGTAGATGACCCAGGATCCGAAGTGAAGCCTCTGCCTCCAGAATGAACATGATCCTTACCAGGACATTAGCACTGACACCACACCCAGATCCTGCAGGAGGACAAGACACACCACATCATAGATGCCCACTCAACCCCAGAGCAAGAGGACCAGTGGTACCAGGGGTGGGGGAGGAAGGAGGGGAATATGGCGCCGAACCCCTCAAGCCCGTGCGGGCCATCTCATCCCCGATAGAATCACTGTGTCCTGTTAGTGCAGGTGCATTTTCCCAGAGTCACATGTGAGGTATAACGCCATGAGAAGGTGGTTTACATAAACCACATCATGCTTTTCCTGTGGCAATGTGTGTGTCTGCGCATGTGGGTGTGTGGATTTGGGAGGTGTTGAGGTGTGTGTTCAGTTGGGACATAGCAGTAAAGAGTGATCCCAAAGAGGGTCCGTAGGGGCCTTGGGGGTGGGGGCTGGGGGAGCATCCACAGTGCATGGTGGTTTCTCTGCCTGTTTTCCTGGTGGCTGAAAACACACATACACTCGGAATCGTGCCGTCTGATGGAACGTCCTGTGACGGTGGGAATATTCCTGTTCCGTGTCCGTCCTGGTTAATACCACACCCACGGGCCCCGGGTGGGTCTTTAGTACTTCAAATGTGGCTACTCAAAATGAAGAATGCATGTTTAATCGAGTGAAATTTTAATTCAGATTTCAGCGAAAATGATCACCTCAGGCTGCTGACTGCCACACTGTCTGCCTGACTCTAAAAGGATCCTGTGAGGATGGGACTGTGTTTCCCTCCCCTCTCTTCATCCAGCCCAGGGCTTTCAAGACATATTTATAATAAATGAAGAAATCAAAGGACAAAGGCTAGAGCAACTGTAAGAAGTCCCGAAGCTGTCCCCTCACAACCATCCGTAAACACCCTGGAGGGAATCTTTCCCGTATTGAGAATTTACTTTCTAGAGAAAGAGACCGACTCAATGGCAAGGAATATTGTTGTTGCTTGTGGTAGCAGATGATGACCCTGTCCCTCACACGTGTCCCAAAGCCTTTCAGATCTATGCGTATTTCCTATCTGTGCAGCCCCTGGGGGCCAAGAGGTCCTCCGGATGTTCACCAGCAGGAGAGATGGCATCCTGCGCACGGTGTCTGCTCTGTGCTCAGAGTCTCCTGGTGGCCGGGATCTGCTGGCCAGGACCGCAGCCACCCTGTTCTTGCCGGTTGGCTGCTTTCCATACACCTGCCTCCTCCCCTCCCACCTCTCCAGGACGAGACCACATCTTTCACTCAGAGAAAGGCCCCAAGCATCTCTGACACCCTCGCCCTTTCAGCCACTCCATGCTTTTCTGATTTTATGACATCTGCTTAAGACGTGGCAGCCCAGCTGACATCTGTCATTGTGGGGAGAACGTACACTGTCATTGTCATTGCTGTCGTAAGAAAAAACATGGTATTGGTTATCCTTTGTGATAAGACGTCACCTGTGTGTAGGGTTGTTTTTGGCCACTGTGCCCCAAGGGAGCTCAGGCAGCAGATACGTCCGGAGCAGCTCGGCCCTCCCTGCCTAGTGGGAGCGGCGGGAGATGGCATGTGCCTCGCAGAGACGGAGTCGCAGGGTGGGCCGTCCGGTGCTTGACACGGAGAACGGCCATTGGAGCATCGTCATCACTGGAAGGGCTGGGCCGGCAGAGCCCCATGGTCCCGCCAGTCGTAGTTAAGCGACGATGGGGACACTGTGTTCCCAGTGAAAACTGCCAGGCAGGCTGGGCAGATCCCATGTCGGGGATGCCTGGGTGAGAAGGCGGGCTTGGCGCACCCTCACATCAACCAGCCCGGCCCACGTGTCCACCGGCCGCCCTGACAAGAACACCTGGCCCACGGAGCGGGATAAACAGGCACAGCTATGCTGACTGTCCTAGCACGCTGTCTGTGATGGGCCACCCTGCTTGCATCCCCAGAAAGCTGGGTCTCCGCAGTGGGGTCTGGGGGGAGGAGAAGGGAGGTGGTACCTTCCCAGGGCATTTCCGGGGCCTCCTGCCTGCCCTGGGCTTGTCCCTGCTGCTGGCGTGGCCCAGGGCATCCCGGCCTCGCCTCACCTCCCCTCTTCCTGTGCTGGGTCCAGCCTCCCCCTCCCTCACCGCAGCCCCCCAAGCCTGCAGAGCTCTGCGAGTGACGGGGGCTCTGTCGGGGTGCTGTGAGGGCCCTCGTGCTCACAATGGCCTGGGTCTGGTGACTGGCAGCTACTTACCCGCAGCTCCCCACTGAGCTATTGGCTAGTGTGCTTGCTCTCTGCAATTTTAAGCTGTTCCTGGCCTGAATATTAATAGGTAAGGTCCAGTATGTGGAAAAAATAATGCCATTTAAACCCCTGAGCATTGAATCTGTATACAGTGAAATGATTCTGAAGTCTCCACAGCAAGCTCTTAATTTAGGGTTAGCTGAGGCATGAGGGTGCAGGTGGTGTTGTTCCCCGCGTCTCTGGGGTGAGGGTAAGGGCGAGGGCGGCTTTGTTCCCCCCGTCTCTGGGGTGAGGGTGAGGGTGGTATTGTTCCCCGTGTCTCCGCTGTGAGGGTGAGGGTGAGGGTGAGGGTGAGGGTGGTGGTGTTCCCTGCGTCTCCAGGGCACATTCCTGTTTTCTTAATTTGGTGTATATTGGGCTTCACGTCCATGCAGAAGCTGGGAAAGGCCCCATCTCATTCAGAGACAACCTGATCACTGTTCCGCCTTTTCTGTTTATGCTGGATCCGGATACATTCAGGCTATTATGAGACTTTTTTTTCTTAAAGCTTGTCATGAGAGAGGGACAATTTGGAGCCAATTATTCATAACAGATCGTTTCACACATACATATACAGTTATACACAACAGATCAGTTCACACACCTCCACCTGAGATATAAAACAACTCTTGCTTTTATTATTATCTCACTGTGTAATTTTTTAAGGTAAATTATCCAGAATGTAAGAAAACATATTTTGTTTTGTTTTTTTTCTGGTTTAAATAGATTAGGTCTTATCTTGCCGCCTGCATCATTGATAAGATTAAACTTCAAATGACAGACGTGTGTCGTCAGGGCGAGGACGCTGAATGGGACAGAAGCCAAGGCTGGCCCCCAGTCCACGCAGTTGAACCTGAGGGCTTCTCCTAAATTCCAGCTTTATTTAATCCTTAAGAAAGTGAATCCTTGGGCCGGTGCAGTAGATCACCCCTGTAATCCCAGCACCTTGGGAGGATGAGACAGGTGGATGACTTGTGGCCAGGAGTTCAAGACCATCCTGGTCAACATGGTGAAACTCCGTCTCTACTAAAAATACAAACATTAACCGGGGTGGTGGTGGGTGCCTGTGATCCCAGCTACTCAAGAGGCTGAGGCAGGAGAATCGATCAAACCCAGGGCGCAGAGGTTGCAGTGAGCTGAGATCACACCACTGCACTCCAGCCTGGGTGCAGGCTGGAGTAAAGAAAAAAAAGTAAAGCAAAGAAAGTGAATCCTTGGATTCCTTGGTTGCACTGGGGATGCACACAGCAGCCGGACTCATCCCTGTGGATGCTGGCATCTGTCCCCCGGCCGAGGGGGTTATCAGGCCCCCTTTCTCCCTGCTTCCATCCTCCACCATCCTCCACTCTTCTGAAGGAAGCTGCTGTGCACAGCCCACACTCAAGGTGGAGGATTCTGCTCCTCTCCTTGAAGGTGAAGTAGCTGCACAAACTGTTTGGAATTCTGCACAAGACATTTGCCTCTTCTCCAGTTTATTAATTTATGCAGTCACTTCTTTATACCCAGCCAGACTTATGGACCTAGGGTCGTTTGCTTGTGATTTCATATCTTAAAACAATTATCCATAAATACTCCCTATGAGGTGTGTAACATACACTTTAAAATCATCTTTCGTTCACTGAAACACGGCATGAGTGTGAGAAATGTCTCCTAAATATAGGTATACATTGATTGTATTAAGTTCTTTAGAATGAAACAATATGTAGTTAATGCCACATAGCCCCTTCCATCATTTCTTTTCTTTTTATATTTTTAATTTAATTGTTGCTTTTGTGACATGGGATCTTGCTGTGCTGTCTAGGCTGGTCTCAAACTCCTGGGCTCAAATGATCCTCCTGCCTCAGCTTCCCACAGTGCTAGGATTACAAGCGTGAGCCACCGTGCCCAGTCCCTTCCCATAATTTCATTTTACTCTGCTCACTAATTTATTCACTCGCACCATTAAAACTAATCTTGGGGATATTTTCTTGATATTATCTTTTTCTGACCCATAATTCAGTTGCTCATGTTGGCTCTTGACACTTATATAAATTAGAAATAAACTGGCAAGACTTGACTTTGTCAGTCCCTGACTCCCACCCACGGTAACGCGTTCTCGATGATGGAATTCAGGAAGGAGCAATCCAGGTGACTCCTTCCTGTGTCTACCTGGGAAGCCGCACTCCAGGCCAGGCGGACTGGCCATCCCGGAACTCACGAGCAAAGAAGTAAATATGGTCATTTTTAGCAGGAGTAATTGCCAGAGAGAAAGCAAAACAGTAATGAGATGTCACTGTGGGAAGGACGATTTTGATGAGGGCAAGGAAAGGTCTTTCTGAGGAGATATTTGTGCTGTTGTGTTAATTTCAAAGCCATCATACTATTCAGTCCCAGGAGCAGGTATTAATATATAATTTCTTTATAGTGACAATTGTAGAAATGCACATAATTTGTTGGTATAGCATAAGTGCTATAGATATTTTCCAGTTATATAATAATTAGCAGCTTTGTAGAGTTTATAGAACTATAGAACTAGTCACAGATCTTATACACGTTATCATGCTTCCTCCTTCACTGACCCTGGGGAAGCGTTCACCCGACTGTTGTCCAGTCTGGGATCCTAGCACTAACCTGAGAACCTTTGTTCCTTGAGTCACGCCATCAACAGCACCAGTCAGTCCATCAGCAGAAATCAGCCCACCAATTTCAAGCTCTGGAGATGCAGAGATGGACTAGAAGGGCCCCTCCCCTCACAGAGCTTCCAGTCCAGTCAGGAAGGCAGAAATCAAGTAAATGATCCCCCTGTCCACCCATTCATTTGCCCATCCACCTGTCTATTCATCTGCCTGTTCACCTATCCATTCATCCACCCATATACACATCCACTTGTCCACCTGACCACCCATCCACCCACCCATTTGTCCACCTGTTCACCCACCTACCCACCCACCTGTCCAGCCATCCCCCCATCCATTTTTTCTACCTGTCCATCCAGCCACCCACCCATCCACCTGTCCACCTGTCCACTGGTCCACCCATTCATTTGTCCACCTGTCCACCTGTCCACTCATCCATTTGTCCACCTGTCTACCTGTCCACCCATCCATTTGTCCACTTGTCCACCAATCCACCCATCTATTTGTCCACCCATCCACCTGTTCACCCATCCACCCATCCACCCATCCACCTGTCCTCTATCCACCCATCCCCCGTCCACCCGTCCACCTGTCCACCCATCCATTTGTCCACCCATCCATTTGTCCACCCATCCATTTGTCCACCCATCCATCAGTTCACTCATCCATTCATCCATCCATCTATTTAGCATACAGATAGAGAGCTGAGAAGGAGGCATCCTGACTGAGGCTGTGTAAAGCAGGAGGACCACCCTGAGGGGGAGATAGGAAAGGCCTTCAGGAAAAAGGGATGCTGGGTGTGAGCCAGACAGGAGAGCAAGAAAATTCCAGGAAGTGGGAACCCCTTTGGGAAGGCTTTTCACCTTTAAGAAACTAAAGGGCCAAGATGGTGAAACATAAAAAGGAGAAGAAAATGGCAGGACCTGGAGCTGGAGGCCACACCCCTCATTCCAAGTGCAGGCCCCGTGTGGCTGGCTCCCTGCTTCCCCTCCAACCACATCTCCTCTCACTGCCCTGACCTGGCTCAACATCCTCCAGGAGCCACGTGGGTGCCACCTTGGTTTTCACCTACCATCTCCCCAGACACACATGGGCCCATTCCCTCACTCTCTGTCCTTGTCCAAACGCCACCTCTCAGGGGGGTCTCCACTCTGCAGTGCCCATCCCCTAGGCCTCCCGGTTCCCGTGTCCAGGTCCACCCTCCCACTACATGAGTCTTCCAACACGCCCTGCGGTTTTCTTTTGCCTTGTTTGGTGTCTGACTTCCCTGAAAATGTCGTCTCTACAAGGCAGGGATGCTTCTCTGCTTTGTCCACCAATGTATCCCTGCTGGCTAGAACAGTCATGGTCTCCAGTAAATATTTGTTGACCTAATGCTGTGGAGAACCACTGCAGGATTTTAGGCAGGAGAGGAACGTGGCAAAATTTGCATCATGACAAAGTTCACCATCTGCAATGAGGTGGAGGCTTTGGGTCTGCAATGAGGTGGGCTTAGATGACCAGGCAGGCCTGGAGGCTGCAGAGATAGAGGTGGCCATAGTGAAATTATCACTGTAAAAGGATTTCTCAGGCTTCCGCAAAAATAACTTGTGATAAATTAGGTGAACTCTGGGAAAGAAGGCCCAGAATCACAGCAGGAGGTCCTGGCCCCATTGGCTGGTGTGGACCAGCTTCCGAAAGTGCAGCTTTTCACAAGGAGAGGCCATGCATTCAACATGGAGTCCCTCCTGGTGAAGCAAGCCCTGGAAAGCAGAAGTTGAGGACCGTGAGTGTTACTGGAGCCCGCACTCACGCAGTCTCCGGCTTCCGAGACCGGAGTCAGCAGAGGGGCCCATGCATCACCAGGAAAAACTGCTGGATGAGGAATGTGCCCAGAGCCTCTTCCTGGGAGGAGGCACGAGGTGTCCCCAAGGCTCTGCCACCTGCTCCCAGCATAAAGGGAAGGATAGGAAGCCTTGTTGAGGTGCTGGAAGAAGAATCCGCTTCTAGTTCTGGAAGACTTTCTTAGGATGTGCTTTCTCTAAGAAGGCATCTTCTCCAGAAGCCAGGGAGGTTTTCTGGGACAGTTTCACATTAAAATCCCCTCCAGGAGTCATGGATGGGTAATTAGCCTGAATGCCATCACCATTTTGCCATGTATATGTGTTTCAAAACATCATGTCATACACAGTAAATATACACAACTTTAACTTCTTAAAAAATTAAAATCAAAAGAGAACTTAAAATTTAAAAAAATTAAAATTCCCACCAGCACAGCAGCTGCCGTCACCCCCATCTCTGGAAGCTGCAGGGCCAACGTTGGGAGCCGTCCTGAGGATGGGGATGCTCACACAGACCCCGGCTTCTGAGACCTGGGATCCATCACAAAAGATCTAAACTTGGGCACCTGTGTGATCGAGTCACTGGCACAAGTCCGGTCTTGGGGGAAATTGTCCTGTGCTATAGGGAAAATAAGAAGGGACTTCTGAAAAGAGAAGGGCCAGTGATGTCTCACTGCTGCTAGGAACTTCTTAGACTTCCTACATGACTAAGGTCAGACAAATGTCCCCACAGACAATTATTGAGCTGCTTTGACTCAGCAGTTCTCCAAGATGGCCCACAAATCCCCCAGGGTCTTTG
Source organism: Gorilla gorilla gorilla (assembly GCF_029281585.2). Lineage (NCBI taxonomy): Eukaryota > Metazoa > Chordata > Mammalia > Primates > Hominidae > Gorilla > Gorilla gorilla. Next base: position 126,554,070 of record NC_073238.2, read on the forward strand.
GGACCTTTTGAGGTGTCTGCAAGACCAAAACTGTTGGCGAATAAGTCAGGGCCAGGTTCATGAGCCTGTGACCTGGGCAGACATCCAGGATCCTGGCATAGAAGGTGCTCTGCTTGTTTTAATGCTCAGCTGTTAGCCTTCAAATTCTTAATAATTTTTGAAGAAGAGCCCCCACATTTTCATTTTGCACTGAGCCCTGGAAATTACGTAGCCAGTCCCGATGGTAGTATTGACTTAAAACTTGGGAGGGTTCTAGGAGAGCCCTGCGATTCCTCCAGCCTCACCCTGCTGTAGGCTCCCTGTAGAGTCCCCTGACTCAAAGGGAAGAGTCAGGGTTGGAATGATGAGCTGTCACTCCTATGATCATCTTAAGTGGCAAAATGTTGCAAATGTAATCAAGGCCCCAGATCAGTCGGCTTTAAATTAATCAAGAGAGATGATTTGGTATGGGCCTAGCCTCATCGGGTGAGCCCTTTGAAAGCAGAGCTTTTCTTCGGATTCTCTTGGAAGGAGAAGGTAAATAGCCATGGTGTGAGCCATCTACAGGGAGGGGCATCTCAGAGCTGGGAGTGGGCCCCAGCCCACAGCTCTCAAGAGGACAGGGTCCTCAGCCATCACCCCAATAAGCTGAGATCTGCCAACTGTCCACGTGATCTTGGAAGCACACCTGAGACCTGATGAGAATTACAGCCCCAAATGACATTTCGATTGCAGCCGGGGGAGACCTGCCGAGGGTGTGGCTAAGCCTGGGCCACCCACACAGAAGCTCTGAGATGGCACCTGTGGGTTGTTTGTAGCCGCTACATTTGTGGTAATTTGCTGTGCAGCAATGTTACTTCAACATGCACCCTCTCATCGAACTGATGTTCACACTGATGGCAGCTCAGCATCCGCCAACGTGGTTGCGCCCAACCACACCAGGAGCCACTACATGGGTCCCTACCACGCGCTTGCAGGAAAAAAGCCACTTTCACATAGGGTGTTCTGGATGAAGCACTGAAAGCTTTTAACGTATTAGACCTTGGCCCTTGTGTATTTGTCTATCCCACATCCCATGTGAAGACGGGGAGTGCAAGCTGTTGCAAACTGAGGGATGGAGGCACATGTGTGATTGTTCCAGCTGGATCCTGCACTGTCCACTCTCCGTGAAACCCCATCTTTGTCTGAAAGAATGCTTAACGAACACACACTACTTATTTTCTCCAAAACATCACTTCAAAGAAAATAACTGACAGTATTTGTTGCCAATAATAAATTTCAGCATTCAAGTGAAAATTAGAGTTTTGGAAAACATACCTGCCACGATGAGCTTGAAATGCTCTCGAACTAAAGACTTTTCTGATGAGATGTGTGGTATTAACAAATGTAATTTTCAAAATATTGTCTAGGCTGGATGCGGTGGCTTACACCCATAATCCCAGTGCTCTGAGAGCCAGAGGCAGTAGGATCACTTGAGCCCAGGAGTTCAAGGCTGCAGTGAGCTATGATCACACAATTGTACCAGTGTACCCTAGCCTCAGCGACAGAGAAAAATCCCATCTCTCTCGTGCACGCACTCTCTGTCTCTCTCTATATATATGTGTGAGTGTGTGTGCGTGTATAAAATTTACTGAACCAATACTTTTTAATGATAGTGTCCAAGTACAAAATCATGCATGCAAACAGACTGATGACTTGTGATGTAACAGAGTGAAAAAGGGAACTGGTGTGGCTTTAGATTCCACAACTAATCTTATAGCACTGCCATTTTTCAAGTTTTGTTGTAGCCACAAGGAATATCCATAATGATTGGAAAAGGCTATAAAAATACACATTCCCTTTCCACACACATCTGCCAGAAGCTGGTTTTCTTCCTATACTTCCCCCAAAACAATGTTTTGCAAGAGATTGAAAGAAGCCATTATCATAATTCAGCCAACTTCTATTAAGCCAGATATTAGAGATTTCTAAAAATGTGATGCCATGCTGCTCTTCTCACTCCTTTTCAAACAATACAGTTACTTCCACACAGATGTTCACCAACTTCACAGTAGTTCCACTTAAGATTTTTCAACTTTAGGATGGTTTCAAGTGACACGCGCTCAGTAGAGACCATAGCAGGTGCACCCTTAGGACCATTCTGCTTTTTTACTTGCAGCTCAGTATTCGACAAATTATTTGAACTATTCAACACTTTATTATAAAATAGACTTTGTATGAGATGATTTTGCCCAACTGGAGGCTAACATGGGTGTTCTGACCACCTTTAAGGTAGGCTGAGCTAAGCTGTGATGTTCGGTAGTCTAGGTGTATTAAATGCATTTTCAGCTTATAATTTCAATTCACAATAGTTTTATTAGGACATAACCCCATGAAAAGTCAAGGGGCATCTGTAATGGGTTTATTATTATTATTTTTAAATTAATTAAAAATGAATATTTAAAATTTTTCCTATTTTTAATTTCTACCCTGGTAAATATCAATAGATATATCCTGCAGCAAGCATTTTGTTTCTCAGTGATTGTTAATAGTGTAAAAGGTTCTTCAGACAAAAAAGTTTGAGAACCACTGACCTCACCTGACCTCATAGCGCACAGTGTTTGGGGTAGGTGGGGAGAGGAATACATTAAGGTTGGTCAGGGAGCCAATTGTTATTTGTTGAACTGCATCCCCTCCCAAAAAGTTATGTTGAAGTCCTAACCCACAGAACCTGTGCCTGTGGCCTTATTTGAAATAGAGACTTTACAGAGATCATCAAGTTGAGAGGTGGTCACTACGGCAAGTGCTAATTCCATGTGACTGGTGTCTTAGAAAGAGGGGAATCTGGACACAGGAACACAAAGAAGACAATGCAAAGACACAGGGAGAAGACACCGTCTACCAGCTGAGCAACGCCAAGGCTCGCCAGCCAACACGGGAAGCTGGAAGAGGCAAGACAAAATTCTCCTCAGGGGGTTCAGAGAGGGCAGGGCCCTGTCGACACCTTAATTTTGGACTTCCAGCCTCCAGAACTGTAAGACAATAAATTTCTGTACTAAGCTACCCAGTCTGCGCTTTGATAGGACAGCCCGGGGAATGAAATCTCCACTGCACGTGCGATGGGTACCTATGCCCATGAGTCACTGAGCACTCCACTCCAGTTACCGCTTTCCGCCCTCCAGGATGGACAGGAAAGGTGGTGTCCTATCCAGCCTGCATGTCAGGAACCTGAGGATGAGAAGGAATCTCTATGCCAATCTCCGTGATTTCTCTATTTCCCTGTGCAGCCTCCCAGGAAGGTGGGGGTGGTCTGCCCCAGCTCCATGGTGTCACAGGACTAAGACTGACGTTGGCTAAAAACACTCCATTTGCTGATGCAGAGTTTATCCTTTAATTGTGATGCACATACAAAGGAGGAAATTATTATTTAATCGTATTGGCCAAGTACCTAACCATAAAGTTAGTAACTCTTCATTTTACTGCTGATCATTGAGTGTTGTTGCTGTCCATCAATTTCATCATTGAATATGATAATGCAATTCAACAGGCATCTAGAGTTCCCACTGCACAGGGGAAGAGGGGAGGGGCGGCCAGACAGAGAAGGTGACTGCCAAGACAGAAACACAGATGTGAGGCCCAGGGGATTCGGCAAACGGGTCTGGTTGGAGCAAGCAGGAAACCCGAATGGGAGAGGGGACTTGAGCTGTGCTCAAAGCCTCAGGTGCAGGATGCCAGGAACTGAGAGAAGAACTGACAGAGTCCGCCCTGCTCTGAGCGGCATCAGGAGATCTCAGAGGGGATCTGCTGACAGTGGGTGGGGGTGTGGCCTGCAGGCATGTAGGACTGGCCCACCGTCAAGCGCTTCACCGTTCTCGTCATGGATACATACCAAGGAGCATCCTAGTTAAGGTGTGTTTCCCTGGAGGTGCACCGGCATCTCTTTTTCTACTCTTTGACTTTTTGGGGATGCCGTGCCCCCTCCTCCCAACCCCCAACCTTGGGAACCCAGAATTTTCTATTTTTTCCTTTTCTTCTCCTAAGAAAATCTGCCTTTCAAGCAAGATTCTGAAAATCTTTTAGATTAATCTGTTAATGATTCTCCTCAGGAGAAGAGAAAATCTCATTTAAAGTGAGTCAAAGGCATGGCTCTCTGAGGACAGACTGCAGCAACCTGGAAGGGGAGGGGCTCCCGTTTCATGGGAAGGGGCTTTTTTCCATCCACAAAGCCACGCAGCCCACCCACACTGGACACAGGCCGGGAGAAGAAACGCTTCCCCAAGATATGCACAGCTCCTGGGAAATTTTACCTTCTCCACTTTATTCTCACAATTTAGCCTAAGTGGGTAAGTCCTGGAATGAAGATCTTTGGTGCAGAATGACAGAAACAGCCTGGGAAGCGGAACCCAGAGGAGAACAGGAGGGCCACCCAGTGTGAGTCCAAGGCCGGCCACGTGCACTGAGCAGGGCCATGCCCACCCCTCCTGTGTGCTCACCATGGGACCCTCCATCTCTATTTCAGAGCAGGTGAATTGATTAGCAATCCAGAAGTTTGCTCTTCTCCACTTGGCTAACCATGCTCACATGACCTGACCGTGAGGCCCTCCCCGAGCTTCTCGCAGAGGTCACCGGCCCTCATGCTGCCACCGGTCAGGGCTGGGTTCTGGGGAGACACCCACCCCAGGTCCCGTGCCAGGTGGTGTGCACAGGGTCCGGGCTAGCCGCCCCATGTGCTGCCAGGCCACACGGAGCCAGGCGTTCCGTGATTGTCACAGGGTGGAATGCATGGAAGTAACTTGGCATGGGGGAAATAATAAATAATTGATAAAACTGGAGAAGCTGGTGGATGAGATGATTCTCCTAGTGACTCATGTTAAGTGCAGGAAATCACGCCGTCCTTTTGTGCCGTACGGGAGCTACTCTCATAGTGGGCAAAATCTTTCCACACCTGACAATTAACTTACAGAAGATTAGTCACCTCTCAGCTATCCAGAGGGCAGGTGACGCCACTGGAGGATTACCTGGGGTTCCCGTTCCTCCTCATGCTGGCGCCTGCCTTCACGCCACCTTCAATGTGAGAGCTAATCCCTCCTTCCCGTGTGCTCCAAGAGTGCTTCATTAACGCACTGCGAACTCTCTATCCAACAACCTCTCCCATCTCCCTTCCAGGGTGGCCGTGTGGGTAACAGGGGCTGGGAGAAATTAGGGAAACTGCCGAGGTTTACACAGGCCACAGGTTGTCCCCTGAGAACTGACCCCAAATTCTCATCTTTGAGGTTAACACAGACATTTCTCTTGTCTGCTTCCTCTGCACTAAAGACAAGAAAATGAAATTCAAGCCCTGTAATCCAGGTACTTAAGAAGTGTTTGCTTTGGAACACACTGATACTCTGTGTTCTAAAGTTTGCCTTTTTAGATTATCTGTCCATTTCAGCCACCCATCCTCGTTTTGCTGGAGACAGAATTCAGCACTGGCTGTTGGCGTAGCTGCCACATTTTCATCTCGCTTGAAGGAAAATGTTTCCGATGTGCGTGGAGAGCCACAGAGGATGCCGTATCTGCTCAGGAGCATGTTGTCTGTCTGTCTGGGGATGAGCTGAAGTTTTGTTCACCGTGAATGGATCCTTCACAGATGACAAAGTCACTGCAGGGTTGATTCAGCCTGATGGCTCAAAGGGCTTCACCAACCTTCGACAGCCTCTAACCAGCCCGGGGATGACACTAAGTGCAGGAATACAGGGTGTGGGCCCCTCCGGCCTCAGAGGGCCTCTTATGGAGGCCAGAGTTCAACTGCTGAAGCCAAAATCAACAGAAACATCAAACCTGCCTGGCACCCCGTACGTCCGAGCATGGTGGTGCTGCCGTCTGTGATCCAGGCTGAGCGCTGAGCTCGGTGGCTATTGCCAGCTCAAGCGCATAACTGCCTTGTCCTTAGTCTGTGGATCTTGGTTAACAAAATCTTTAAGCTCTTGAGGCTTGGGTTCAGCTGGTTTGCTGTGAGTTGAAGTCTGCACTCCTCTCATTTGGCTTGGCCGTGGGGACCCTGGTTAGACAGACCCTGATGCCGCGCACACCTCATTGCAGACGATGAGATGAGCCCTCCCGTGTGCTTTCCGTATCATCCGAAAAGTCAGTAAATTCTACCCTCAATGAGAAATCTGATTTTAGTTAGTACAAAAGAAAATTAAATAACCAGGGTGTGGGAAGGCAGCGTGGCTTCTGAGGTCAACAACATGCCTCTGCCCAGGTGTATTTCCGGAGCAATAAGCTTCCTTAATGATCTCAGCCCTGGTGTCTTCCCATCCAGTGACTCAAAATCAATGCAGATCATCTTACCCCAACCCGGCCTCTCATTGACAAGCAGGAACTTCACAGCGGGATGGGAGGTCTCTCTACGGAGTTTCCACATGGGAGTTTCATGGATGGGGACTTTCATGGCCACTGGTGATGCTGGGGAGGCTTCACAGAGAATAGGATTACACGTAATGTTGAAGTAGGGCAGAGAATTCTGTTCTCGATGAAACTTTCTAATGCTATTTCAAACCATTGCTGGAAAATGGCAACAGTCTGTAGCCAGGAATGAGAGAAGGAAAAATGTCATCAAAGACCGATCTTGGGCCTTGCAGGAGCCTCAGAAGAGCAGGTGAGGGCAGCAGGAAGAGAGGCGCTGGGAAGCCGGCAGTGAACTGGCATGTGGGGCCCGCCACGTGGTGACGTGGGACCCCAGTCAGACCTTCCCAGGATGGAAGGGCACAGCCGGAGGGTGGCACCCAGAACACCAGGGGAAGGATTTTCACGGGGACCATGGCCCAGACACAGCATGCGCAGCTCAGCGTCCTGATGTGGGGATGACAAGGGCCGATAGTAACTGTAAGGCAGGAAAAGAGGTGCCAGAGGAACGTGACATGTGGGGCCTGTGGTGCAAAGGAAGGGGAAAGCTCCAGGAAACACCAGGAGATTCGCATTTACAGTTAAGCCTGAGAAGTTAGGGAGGAAAGCAGTGGCCACATATTTGCTGTGAATAATAAGAGGAGATGTTTCCATTTGTTTGTCCTAATACCAATGAGCAAATGAAAATCCTGCCAGATGAGATATTTAGTCTTTTTCATGGTCCATGAGTTTCTGGGGGAATCAGTACACACAAGTCCTCCATATCCAGAGACTGGGATGTGAGCGTGTTCCTGAGTGCGGTCCATTTACTGTGTCCTAATAAGAATCCAGCTACTCTTTCAGCCCAGCATCAGCCAGACTTCACTCTATACCTGAGGTCGGGGTTGTTTCTTCCCTCTGGTGTGGGGGTGGTGGGCACAGGTTGGGGTGGAAGAGGAGCTGAGGCTGGCAAGGGCAGAGCACAGCTCCAGGAACACAAGCCCCCAATAACTAGTCCTCGGATGAATGAACAGTGCATGACCTAGGAGATGTCATAAATATCAAGCTCCGGTTCCTGCACAGTGAGCCGAGACCTGGGAGCTGACGCACAGGACGGACCTTGGCGCTGCTCAGACTCATTGCTGGGCCTTGTCTCCTGCATGCAGAGAAGAGCTGCATTTCTCAGCTAAGCCAGGCTGGGCTGGTGACTGTGGGATGTGGACATGTGTACCTCCTGCATGGACATGTTGAGGACCTGGCGGGTTGGAGTGCCCACATCGCTTTGCTTACCGTCTTGATGATCTGGGAACCATCGGCTGACACGGGGCAGCCATGAGACCAAGGCTTCCAGGGGCTGAGCCAGCGAGGGGAGCACAGCTCCGACGGTTATCTCGGCTCTGAGGGTCTGACCTTGGGGTCACTGCAACATAACCAAAACTACCCTGTAAACTACCCTCACCAAAATAAGACACCTATTGTCATTCTTCCTTTGGGGAAGACATGTTTGCTGTGAGTTTCTACCGGGCCCATCTGGGGACCAGCCTGAGACTGGAGGCCTCCCAGAGTACGGTGTTCACAAAAATCTGCAAAGAATGTCTCTGTGGCCCCCTGTGGAAACGGCATTAAGGTCACGACCACCTGCACCCGGTTCGTGGAGAAACTTGCATATTTCCTCCTGCCTCCACCATGAGTCATGCGTGCACCCAGGGCCTTGCATCGGGCAGAGGGCAGGGGCATTTCACAATGAGGCAGCACATGACTCACACTGTGGCTCTGGGACCAGAAGGCCCACAACGCAGGCCGCCTCGTGCATTCTCTCAGACGGCACTAGCCGCATGGGCAGAATGCGCCCGGGCGTGACAGCTTCCCAGCCCACCGGCCCTGGCACTCTCTGGGCCCGACATGGGGATGTTGGGAGAGAGGATATGGGCACATGCTGCTCAGACCCTGAATACGGCAAAGCGCATTCTCACCCGGGGAAAACGGGGCTCACGTGGAAGAAAGCAAGTCGAGGGTGAAAGCTCTCTGTCAAGCTTCCAAACATTGGAGCATGAAGCCAAGTCCCCACACAGCCAGCCTGACTGCCAGTGGCTTCCCAAGGAGAAGAGGCTTCCTGCTGCGTGGACTGAGAGGCGCTCAATCAGGCGGAGTGAGGGGCAAGGACAGGGCTATCTGGCCCCCATGCTGGCCCCACCGGTGTGCCTTCTTCTCCAGCCTCTGAGGTGGGATCCAGCGCAGTTCAGTTCTGCAGGCGCCAAGTGTCCTTGCTTTTCTTTGGATGAGGCTATGGTGTTTCAGGGCTGTGGGTCACTAGAGTACACCTGGGCTTGGCTCTGCCTCCTCTCCCTCTGGCCCTGGACATGGAGATGGGACGCCCGGAGCCCCAGGGACCCGTGGGGTGATGCACACGCACGTCTTCAGTGAGCTGTCAAGAACGCCCTGCATCTGTGCTCGTGGCACTCTGAGAGCTCCAGACAGGCTGGAAGCTGCTTCAGGACCCAAATGGCTACCGTCTCCATGAGGCTCCACATGCCCGCAATGGCTTCAGCCACCCCTGCAGAGCCAGGACGCTCTCACGCCCTACAGACAGTCTGACGCCGCCTGCTTGAAAGCGGGGCATGTGCTGGGCTGTGGCACCAGGCAAGCTTGCCGGGCAGTCCCCAGCAGCTCTTCTCACACCCTGCAGTCTGGTGACACCCATGCTTGGCCAGGCCCTCCTCTGGGGTCCCTGTCATCTGTCCTGAAGAGCAACCTCTACGGAAGCCCTGAGACAACAACGTGGGGGCCACGACGGGACCAGAGGCAAGGCTGTGATCAGCCCTTTTATTCCTAAGTGAGCTCAGGGCTTGAAGTGTGTCACTGTCCAGGACCACATGCTCCGGAGGGGCCCGGGCAGCCGTGGGCACCTGCCCTGTTCCGGACCCACGGGCCTCACCCTGCACCCAGTTCTGCGGGCTCTGGCAGGGTGGGGGTAGCTGCAGGCGGGGTCAGCGCAGCTCCCACCCCATGCTCTTGTGTTTCGGCGTCACAAACACCGTGCAAACAACGCTGACTCCTGAAAGCTTTTTTTTTTTTTTTAATTTCTCTCGTTTCTGTTGAAACGTGACACTCAAATTCGAGATGGGAGCAGAGATCAACAAACCCTGTCAGCGTTGTCAACCCAGGTGTGACAGAGCCGTCTTCCTAAATTGCTGCTTATCTGCCAAAGGCCTCTCTCTCCGCAACCTCCATTGCGCTGTTTGCTCACATACTGTTAACACTTTAGACTTCGCCCTCCGAGGTGTCACTGTGTGCCACTTAGTGCGTAAGGAGAGCCGTGTGAGCAGCCTCCAGCACGCGGATTTGGGGAGCTGGAGAAAGCTGATTAGCTATTCAGGGAGAATAATCTTATTGAGAGTAGTAAGAGCTGCATGAAGAACGCGCTTCCCTTCCCAGGAACAATCTCCTCATTATGTTGTCAAGCTTGCTGTTGAGTTCCCCCCTGTGCCATTAAGAAACCGTTTTCCATGTTAAGAAGGAGATTTCCAGATTGTGATGCTGTTTGCTGATTTTTTTTTTATTGTTTAAAGAATCTGTATGTATCAAACCAAACATTAAAAAATGACTCATGTGCAGCATAATTACTTGCAATGAGGCACGCCGGACCGGCTGGGTGGGGAGGAAGGGGTGCGAGGGGCGCCCGTGGCCAGGCGGGGAGCGGGCGGTGAAGATTAGAATTCCACATCAGCGCGCAACACTTTCACCTCAGCGCGAAATGCAGTTGCAGATCGATAAGGCTTGATGGGCGAGGAGCGGGCGGAGAGGAGAGGCAGCTGCAGGCTTCTGCGTGCGGCAAACATTTCCGCTCCGTCGATGTTCTCCGTGGAAAAGGAGAAACAAGAAGTTGGAGCTGTGCACACATCTGCCCTCCCGGACCCCTCTCCTGGCTGGAAAGGGAAGAATCTCCACAACAGGAAATGGGTCCTCCACCGAGAGGGGCCCCCAGGGCTGTGAGCAGCCCCCCAGGCCCGCCCTGCCCCCAGGCCCACCTCTAGTGGGAAGGCGTGAGGGCGGCCGGGCTGGCATTGTTCTTCACTGGCGGGCACGGTGTCTTCCAGCCGTTGCCGACCTGCTAATTTAAATAATGAACAGTAAGGAGCTTTTTCTTAATCTCTGCATGAACCAGGGCACAAGGCGTGGGTGTCACAAGATTTCATGATAACGATTCCCATCAAAACGAGCAACGCTGACGCCAAAGCCCGTGCCCCACGCGGCGTGCACAGCAGTCGGGAGCGGACGCGCCTGCTAGGGCCGCACGTGCTCCTCCTGGTGACTCGGTCGGCGTTTCCTTCGCCACTGCGGGGCTTCAGGCTGATTCTGGCAGATCGTGTAGTTAAGCAATTTGGAACGAATGTGTTTGGGAGCTTTGTCGTGAAACCTCAGGTGTGTTTTACAGAAGTGGGGATTATGGAAGGGGCGTCTTTCTTAGGTAGCAACCTGCATGATAAGGTGACTCCATCTTATCCAAAAACGAAAGTAAGTTTCAAGGCTTAGACTACTGGTAGCTTCTGCTTTTTGGAATGTTCCACCAAATACCCAACAGCTCCGAAATAGGCCGTCGGTGATCTGCGCCTCACCGCCCTTGCTGGGCAGGTGCTGGCCACAGCACAGCTTCACCAGCCTTGGTGTGACTGGCAGGTGGGGGCCCTCAACCTCCAGCAATGGAAACTCGTGATCCCTCAGCCAGCTCCTACATCACTTCACTGTAGACACGGTGCCGGGTGCCCTGCACACGGTAGTAACAAGGCAGGTGCGTCCCTTTCCTCGTGAAGAGCTTATCTACCAGTGGTAACAGTGCCATGAGAGAGCGAGTGTGCCTGCCTGTGTCTGCAGGGGTGTCCGGGCATCCTGGGGAAGGGAGGCTGCCTGGGAGACAGGGATGGAATGTTCTAGCTGTGGAGGCCAAGTGAGCTGCTTTATAGGACACTGGAGAAGATTTATGTAGCCCAGTGCCTCATCTGCACTTCCCCTAAGAGCTGAAGCCCCACAATAGAGCCTTGGATAGTTTTCTTTGGCTTAGGATGTTGGTGCTTGAGAGGGAAGCCTGGGTGAGGGGCCTGGTGACCCCCACCCCAGCCCAGGCCACAGAGATGGAGCTCCTGGTACTGCCCAGGGAAGGAAGGGGGTGGACTTTGGAGTAGGATGGCCCCGACATGGTGCCGGGCTGGGTGTCCAAAATCAGGGCCCAGGCAGCATCTCCAATCTCTGCCCAGAGTAATGTGCAGAGCCTTTGGCTGGGGCGCAGCAGGGGACAACGGCCTCAATGTGATGGGATGAGAGACTCACCAACATTGACCTCCTCTGTGTGACCCTACAAGAACTTACTGCATGATTATTAGGGCCAGACCCTGCAGCAGGCATTAAGGAAACAAGTACTAATAAAGTGTGTTTTTGTGTGTTCAGGAGGTTGGAAGTAAAGCTTCTTAGGCAGGTGTCAGTGGAGGCAGAACTCAGCCACCTCAAGCAAGGGCTCTGCCGCTCTGAACCTGGGCTCCCAATGGTAAAGAATAATAAGCACTTATTGCAGGGTTGTTGGGAGGCTTAGAAGAAAGTGCCTAGCGCAAAGTACGTGATGAATAATTGTGCATTTTCTTTAATGATTGTGCATTCTTCTTTCAGCGTGCTCACAGTCTGAAAGCGCTGCCTAAATGCTGATTTCCATTTTATTTCTTCCCTCTCCCTTTTTTTTTTTTTTTTTTTTTTTTTAAGACAGGGTCTTGCTCTGTCACCCAAGCTGGAATGCCGTGGCACAATCATAGCTCACTGATACCTCAAACTCCTGGGCAATCCTGCCACCTCGGCCTCCCAAACTGCTGGGATTTTAGGCATGAACCACCGCACCCAGCCAGTTTTGCTTTGTTTTGAATGACAGTATATGCATAAAACTCAAAAGGTACAGGAGGGAACCTCCTGGAAATGTGTCTTCTAATTTGTCCATTTGTGAAGCTGAGCCCCTTTCTGTTTTTTAATTGGGGGTTGGGACAGAAAGCCAGGCAGGGGGCTTACTGTACATTGAAACCTGAACCTGGGTAGGGGAGGACACTCCCCCAGCAATGTCCCATTGTCTGATTGTATGAATCAGCCATACGCTATCTGATCAGTCTCCTGCTGATAGATTTCTTTCAATATTGCACATTTACCCAATGCTGCAATGGGTATCTTTGAACACGTACATCTTGCACATGAGTCAGTATATGCAAAAGATAAATTTCCTGAAGTGCAATTTTGGATGAAAAGGAATGTTGCATTAACAGGTAATTGACAAATGGCTCTCTGTAGATTCTGTTCTAATACATGCTCTGTCAGACACTGTAAGAAAGTCCATCTCCTACCCCCAACCTCCTTACCAACCCAGTGGCCACCCAACTTTTTGATCTCTGCCCACTTGAGGGTTAAGTCAATGAAATCTTGCTGTAGTTTTAATTTGAGTTTCTCTTTTTATTAGTAAAGTTGAGTTTTCTGTGGAGGAGACATTTGTATTTCCTTTTCTGTGAACTGTCTGCTTGTATTCCTTGGCAATGCATTCTGTTAGATGGCTGGCCTTTTGCTTATTGATTTGTGAAAGCTGTTTATCTATTAGACAAATTAGCACTTTATACTATGAATTCAAATATTTTGATCTATTCATTTATCTTTTCTCTTTGTCTCTATTCCTTTTCATAATTCAAAAATTTCAAATTTTTATGTTAAGTTAGGCAAGATTTCTTAGACATGACACCAAAAGAAAAAAATGATAAATTGAATGTCATCAAAATTAAGAACTTCTGGCCTTCAAAAGATGCTGTTCAGACAATATAAAGACAAGCCACAGCCTGGGAGAAAATATTTGCAAATCGTGTATCTGATAAAAAAGACTTGCATCTAGAGTATGTTAAAAACTCTTAAACTGAATGATAAAAAGACAAATGAGCCAACAAAAAATGGGCAAGAGATTTCAGTAGACAGTTCACCAAAGAAGATGTCATCATGGTAACATGGCCTTCAAAGGATGCTCGGCATCGTTAGTCACTAGGGAGATGCAGATAAAAACCACAGCAAGATACCACTGCACCCACCAGCATGGCCACAATGATAATAATAAACATACAACAGACAGTAACAGTGTTGGTGAGGACGTGAAGAAATTAGAACCATCACAAGCTGATGGTGGAGATGGAAAATGGGGCAGCCACTTGCAAAACACCTCAGCAATTTCTCTAACATGTTGAATAGAACTTATCACATGGCCCAGCAATTCCAAAGGCTCCCTAGGTGTGGAGCTCAGACAGACCAAGAGGAATGAAGACACATGTCCATACAGTGATACATGCATAATGTTCACAGCAGCCCAAATTGCAAAGCACCCAAATGTCTATCAACAGATAACTGGATAAACAAATGGAGGTATATCTGTACAGTAGAATCCTACTCAGGAATAAAAAGGAACATACTAATGATACTCGCAACAACATGGATACATCTCCAAATAGTTCTACTGAGTGAAAGAAATACGACAAGATAGAGTATACCCTGTGTGATTCTGTTTACAGAACATTCTAGAGAAAGCAAACTAGTCAGTAGTGACAGAAAGCAGACCAGAGTGCACCTGGGATGGGGGAGCAGGGTGGGGCGGGGTTGGAGGGACAGGTTACAAAGGGCAAGAGCCATGGAGAGTGGCAGATGTGTTTGTTATCTTGATTGCAATGGTAGTTTTACAACTGTATACATATGTAAAAACTATCAAATCATTTGCTTTATATATGTAAGGGTTACTGTATAGCAAATACACCTCAATAAAGCTGTTCAAAAAATGAGAAATATATATATGAAGTAGCAATCCTTTGTTCTATGGATGCTAGATTTTGTGATTTTTTTCTCATTCCAATTATGAAAAAAATTCTACCCTTTTTTCTTCTAGTGTTTTCTGTAAGGCTAGGCAAAGATTTCTTAGGTATGACATCTAAGATTATTTCATTGTTCACATGTATAATTGTTTCCTCTAAAACTTATTTGGGTATACAGTGTAAACTAGAAATCCAGCTTATTTTCTTCCAGTTGGGCTGACATCACTGCTTAAAAACATTGATCTTTTCTTCACTTATTTAAAATGTCATCTTTATCAGATAGTAAATTCTTGTGTATATTTGCTGCTGTTTCTTGACTTTTTTTATACTTTTGTCTATTTTTCTTCCAATACCACATTGTTTTAATTATTGTAGCTTTTAAAATATGCTCTGGCTAGGTGCAGTGGTTTATCCCTATAATCCCAGCACTTTGGGAGGCCGAGGAGGGTGGATCACCTGAGGTCAGGAGTTCGAGACCAGCCTGGCCAACATGGTGAAACCCCATCTCTACTAAAAGTACAATAATTAGCCAGCCCTGGTGGCGGGCGCCTGTAATCCCAGCTACTCGGGAGGCTGAGACAGGAGAATCGCTTGAATCCAGGAGGTGGAGTTTGCAGTGAGCTGAGATTGCACCACTGCACTCCAGCCTGGGCAATAGAGTGAGATTCTGTCTCAAAAAATCAAAAATAAATAAAAATAGAAATTATATATATATATATGCTCCAATGTTTAATATGCCAAGGGAAAATCATTTTTACTACTTTTAATTTTCAGAATCTCTATTTTTGCTGACTTACTTTTCTATGTGAAATTCAGAAGCAACATATTTTAGTCAGAAGCTCCTCACTGGCTTTCTTGAAAGGTCATATTGCATTGAGTGCATTAAATGGTGTAGATGATCTCACAGAAAATGGACAGCTTCGTCATCTTGTTTGTGGTGAGAAGATTCAAAGTCCTCTCTTCTGGCTGTTTTGAAGTGTGCGGTGCGTCATTGTTAAGCGTCACCCTAACATCCCACAGATCCTCAGGACTCACCGCCCCCACACAACTGCGACTTCATCCCCATCCAGCAGCCTCTGTCACACCTTCCTCCACCTCTCCGCTCTGTGTCGCCTGGAACCTCAGATCCCAAGGGCAGCTCTTGCTTTCCAGGGGCCTCGTGGCGTGAGGAGCGGTAGAAAGTGGCTGTAGAGGAGGCCCTGGATGCTCAGAATGTTGGAGCTGGAAGAGACCTGCGTCTTCCAGAATCAAAAAGAAGGAGAACCAGGGGAAAAGAGATCCTGACCTCAAGTGGTTCCATCTAAGACAGGGCTGGGCGGAGGGCCTGGGCTGTAGGGGACAGTGGTGGGCAGGCATCCGTCGACCCCTCCAGTGTCTGGGCTCTGGAGGAGCTTCAAAGCAAACTGGCCTCATCCTCGGCCGGGTCATCCCCCGCTTCCTCCACCACGGTTCCCTCCCTCCACCACGCCCCCCTCCCTCCACGACACCCCCTCCTTCCACCATTTGTGTGTTGTTTTTCTGTTGTTGACTCCCTGGGGCACTGTCCACACCCACTGATGGAAAGCCTCACAGTAAGGGCAGTTGGAGGTGACTTCCACTGGGCCAGAAAGACAAATCCCAGGGCATTCTTCTGTGCTTACAATAACAGCCAGCATTTATCCACACCTGACTATATGTGAGTCATTCTGTTCAGCTCATTCGGTATCTCGGCAAGTTTGTGAGGCGGGCACGACCGCTGTCCCCATTTTATAGATGAGGAAACTGAGACACAGGGAGGTGAAGTGGCCAGTAGTTGACTTGGATTTGAACTCAAGCATTTTAGCCCAAGGATCCACTCATCAGAAAGCTTTTTGATCCATTATCACCATTTAAAGTAACAGAAGGAAAGGTTCTGAGGCTGACCAGGAGCAGATGAGCATGGCGGCGAATGTGCTTGGTGCTTAGAGTCTCGGAGGCGGCCTTTCTGGGGGAGGTGGGGGAAGCAGCAGCAGGTGGCCTGCCCCTCACAACTACAGTGGTCCGGTGCTGTGGCTCTGCAAGGCTCATGGCAGCCTCTGTGTCCCTGTATCCTTCTTCCGTTTATGGATTTATTTTTCCAACGCTCCAGGAATTGACCTGGGAGTGGATCTGGTCAGCAAAGTCATGACCAACGAAAAGAGCCAGCTATTTGCTGCAAATGGGGATTCTATGGGGTAGAGGGAAAGGGTGCAGAAGCCAGACAGGAGTGGATGGGGACCAGCTTGATTTCCCTGCGTGCTGTACCGTGTGGACCCAGCCTGGGATGGGCGAGCAGGATAGGGTGGGGAGACTATAGCCAGGGAGACAAAGAGGCCCCATTCACCTTTGCCAGGGCTTTGCCTATTCTAAGAAGTGGTCTTCCTGAATACAAAAGCTAAAAAGAAAGAAAGGAAAAGAAAAGAATTGGACCAGAGCAAAACCACACCCTTCTAATTCTCAGAATTGCTGAAACGTCTCAGAAGGTCTCACCAGGCACAGTTCTAATTAATAAGGCATTACACATCATTTCTAGTAGCACTAATCTTGCCCCACGCTATGAAAACCCTGGTTATATAAAGCTCTTAGAGTAAGAAGAGGAGGAGAGGTGAAAAGCTCCATTTTCGTACCCTGGCCTTATCACCCATAGAACGCAGATGCTCCCTGCAGCCGCACTCGGCATCACGGAGGCACAGCATGGCTTCTCCAGGGGCTGGCACCCTCCTGCCTTGCTCTGGGAATGTTTGCTTTGAAAGCTGCAGAATCTGATGAAGTGGGGCTTTCTAGATGGTCCAGCCCTCCTTCCCTCTGTCCCCGACACTCTCTGCAGCACACCCACTCCATTATGTCTCTATCCCTTACCCGGAGGAATGAAGGGAGTGAATTAAGTGGATGCAGTGTCTGTCTTTTGTGAGCTACCAAGTCGTGGATCCCAGGTTCTCCTCCATGGGTGAGAACCACAGGAAGATAGAGGTTAGAGGCTCACAGAGACCTTGGGAAGTCCTTAGGCACCGCCTCTTGTTGCCTGGAGCAGAGGGAACCCACAGAACCTCCAGGCTGTGCTGCACCGGGTGCTGTCCACTCCTCCCACCAGCTCCTGGGCGCTGTTGCTATTCCTTCCAGCCCATCAAGTCTTGTTCATCGAGAGTGCTCCACAAAGACATCACTGGCTGGGAGGACAAAGGCATTGGCCATGACCGCTGCCTGTATGGCTTCACTTCTTTAAGCTGATTCTTCTGTGGAAAGGCTTCATCCCATCCACCCTGCTTTTCTCTGCAAGTCATGGGAGCTTCCACCAGGCTGGGGTGGGCGAAAACACTCCATAAACCAGAAGGTTCCAAATGAGGCCAAGGCAAGCTCCCTGTCTTTTGCCAGAGGCGTGTACTGAAGTTTCCTGGGAGAGCTCCTGCGTCTCCCCAGATCTCACGAGAATTCACTCACAATTTCACGGACAGAACCAGGGGGATGGCACTAAACCGTTCATGAGAAATCCAGCCCATAATCCAATCACCTCCCGCCAGGCCACGCCTCCAACACTGGGGATTATATTTCAACCCAGGCTTTAGAGGGGACAACATCCAAGCTATATCATCAGTGGCCCTGGTGGCTTTCGTGGGTGAAATGTCAGCGTGGAAGCGTCTGTGCTCACACGTCTGCTCCGGCGACCCCTCCTCAGTCAGCTCCCCCAACCCCCACGACCGGTGTGTCCTTGCCCCTCTCTGCTTTCCTTCCCCGTGGAGTACCCATCCCCACAGGTAAACATGCCTGTGACTTCTCTACAGGGAAGGATGCATTTCCTGGGCAGAACATAAGCTCTAAGAGGGCAGGGAGTTCTGCTGGTGTCCCTGGAAGTGACAGGACCACTGGTATCTGCAGGTGCCTGATAAAGATTGTTAAAGAAAAAGATGGAGGCAGGAATGAGAGGCAGAAGAGAGAAGGAAGAAGAGGAGGGAGGGAGGAGGGAGGACGGAGGGAGGAAGGAGGGAGGGACAAAGAGGCGGGAGGAGAGGAGGGAGAAGAGAAGAGAGGAGGGAGGAAGGAAGGGAGGAGGGTGGAGAGGAGGGAAGAGGAGAAAAGGGAGGGAGGAAGAAAGGAGGGAAGGAAGAGGGAGGGAGGGAGGAGAGGGGGGAGGAGGAAGAAGAGAAGAGAGGGAGGGAGGAGAGGAGAGAGGAGGGAGGAGGAGGGAGCAGAGGCCAGCATCTCAGGGGCCAGGCCGGTGGCACCACACACAGGGGGCTCGTGGGAGCAGCTACGCATCAGCGCCCTGCGTGTCAGCCCATTTCAGGGTTCAAGTTCATCGACTCCATCAGGGGACTCCAGTGTGCAATTACAGTCAGAAGTGCTTTTCACCAAGGTACATAATGATTCATGCTGAGAATGTAATTAAAATGTTGTGGTAGTTTAAAAATAATACTCTATTAGGATAATACACCAAAATGGCTAATTCAGAATGAGTGCTTCCTGCTTTGATTGCACTACGGTGAGTTGTGTGCATCAAATACTTTCATCTAAAACATGATGTATATAAATACATCACTCGGCTATGCACTGGACTCTGGGCGGGTGACATTTGAGAATTTCTTTGCGCCGCAGAAGTGTCTGAGAGCAGTATCTCGTGCTGACTCTGGTTTTTGAAGTTCCGGCCTTGGATGCTGCAAAGATCCTCTAAATATCATCTCTGGATGGTCCCTGCAAAGATCGGGGCTGGACACCTGCCTGGCAACCTTTGCCTCTGTCCTTCTGCAAATTGCATGGGTCAGAATTCTGAGTTCTGAAAGTGCATAGAGCCCACCTGCGCGGGTGAGGAGGGGTCTCCAAGCCCCTCTGGAGCAGCCCCAGAAAGCAGAAGGGGAGTTAGTGCCCAGACCCCTGCCTCCCTCCGGCCCAAGCAGGACAGGTGGGATCTGTCCTACGACATAAAGACCTGACATTTGCTTCTCTTACTCCCTAGGAGGTCTTGAAACAATGATTCTCTGACTAGCACTGGCTGTAGTGACCAACACACACTGAGACCTTACTCCAATCCAGGCTGTGAACTGGCTGTGTGAGCACTGTCCTGTGGCCGGGTTCAGACACAATTACTGTGCCCTCCTGGGAGTTTCTGACTGGGGAGGTCTGGAGAGGCCAGGCGTAGGGTCTGCAGCTCCAGTGACCGCCCGACAGAGGCCCAGGCTGCTGTTCGGGAGCCCCCGGAGAACGTGCTGCCCACACAGCACGTACGAGACTCCCTCTAAACTGAGGAAGCGCCCAGGCCTTGTAGGGCCCTGTGGAAGTTAGTATTGTTGTTCCTTTGTGCCAATAAAAAAATAAAAGGACAAAGAGTAGGTTGGGAACGTGCTCAGGATCCCACACTGCACGTGACTCCCGGGCCCAAGCCCTCACCTGGCACCCTGCGCATGGGCCGAGCATTTCACGTGAGCCGAGGCTGCGTCCTGGGCCAGAGCTGCACGGCTGCCGCAGGGGCTTCCTAGGGTGGCCGCCCCAAGGCTCCACAGGCCAGGAGGCCGAGGCAGCAGACACGGACTCCCTGCAGTTCTAGAGGCCAGAAGTCCAAACTCCAGGGGTAGACAGTCCTGGTTCCTTCTGAAGTCCTGCCAGGAACCTGCTCCAGCCTCTGGAGGTGCTGACTTTCCCAGTGGTCCTTGGCTTGTAGAAGGGTCACCCCCTCTCCGCCTCTGTCATCCCGTGAGTGGCCTGTCCCTGGGTGCCCATCTCTGTGTCTCCACCTCCTCCTCCCATGACACCAGTCCTGTGGGGCTGGGGCTCTCCTACTTCAGGATGACCTCGTCTTCACTTTACTAATGATATCGGCAGCCACCACATCACCAAATATGGGCGTATTTTCAGGTGGCAGAGATTACAGTTCACCCCAACACACCACTGGCCCCTAATCCCTCCTTGCCTCCCCCACCTGCACCCCCACTGGCCCCCTGAGCCTTCCTCTCCTCCCCAACCCGCACCTCCACTGGCCCCTAAGCCTTCCTCGCCTTCCCTGCCCATGCCCCACCCACAGCATTGCACAGAGAGGAGGGGTTGCTTCGAGGTCCACACCAGCTGGTCTGGGCCTGCGCTTCCTCCCTGCCCTCCCTTCCCCGCCATAAGATTCGGAGCCTGGGCTCCAGGAAGGGGGCTTGGTGGCCATGCCCTGGCCTTCCCGTGTTTAAGCCCCTGCTGAACTATCTCCTGGGATCCGGGAGGAAGTCAAGGATAAATCCATGACCCTGAAAATCCTCCTGGCGCCCGTCCTTTCCTTGGTCAGGGTGAGTGGGCAGCCCAGGATGAGGCCCGGAATCAGGCCGAGGGTAGCAGCCGGCTGCGGTCTGGTGTGAGTCCTGGTCTTGTCCGGGCTCCGGGGGATTCATCGTCCTCAGAAGCCAGCTCCCTGGGGTTGCAGGACTGAGGTTGCCGCTTCTCCTCGCTGACTGCCAGCCAGGGTCACCCTCAGCAGCTGGAGGCCGGGCACGTGGCTGCCACAGCCGGGCAGCCTCCCCACTACCCAGTAGTCTCTCCTCATGTTACATGGTGGCCGCCCAGCTCGGTGCACACTCAGGCCTGATCTCAAGAGTCACATCTGCCTGCAGTTCTCACAGTTCTGCACAGTGGGGGGCTCCTCGTGGGCCCCCTGGAGTCCTGCCTCCTGGGGCTTGAGCTGAGCTGGGAAGGAAGGCATGAGAGTGTCCTGGGAGGGCTGGGGGGGGGCGCCAGGAAAGTAGAGGAAGGATGGTGCCTCTTCTGTTTCTTCCTGTAGTAAGAAGCCTCCAGCCGCACTCTAAGCAAGCTACTGTCCTCTTAAACTTCGGTCTCCTTGTCTGTGAAACAGGGCCTGACTCCCTCGGGGTTGCTGGGAGCATGAGATCACGTCCCATGAATCACGGGGCTCGCAGTGGGACTCACTGAACACTCACAGCTGTCGTTTCCATGAACACCACTCGGTGCTGCCCTGGACCTCAGCATGAACGAGGGAGCAGAGGCCCCCGTGTGAGCGTGAACGTGGTGCCCAGTGTGGCCAAGGCCACAGGGAGCACAGGAGCTGGAGGTCACCTTCCCGATTTCCCTCTGGAAGTCCTGACTGGATACCAGCGTTGCTGACCTCTTGGCTGTGTGTTGACTGCATTACTGCAGGGGTCTTGAGCAGGCGCCTTCCTTGTGCCTGGGGCTCTGCACACCAGGTGGCCCCTCGGCACCTGCTCTCAGACTGAGCTCCCCGCATAAGCTCTCCAGCCCCACTGGTCACCTGCTCCCATGCAGCCCTTCACAGCAGAGATGTAGCCAGCGTCCAACCTCAGTCTCTGATGACCACGTCACCACCAGCATTTTCCATCACCCCGGGGCACTACGCTTCACCGTGCCCATTGGTGACTCGCGGGTCCATGTCCACAGCCCCCTTTCTTCTCCCCCAACCCTTTAAATTTTTATTTAATTTCCACACCTCCCCACCCGCCACCTCTACCACACGCCCATGTGTGATTGGATCATGGGCCCGTTCCACTGAGGTTTCTGTTTTCCTTAATAGGCGCCCAAAACACTATCTTCTTTCTTGTTCTTTCTTTTTCTCTTCAAGTTAAAATGTACACATATTGAAATAAATCTTAGCTTTAAAGGTTTGGCAGAGACACTCCTGCAATGTGTGTCCCATTGTGACACAGAACAGTTCCATTGCCCAGGAAACGCTTTTTATTTCCACCCAGGGGTCCCGGCCGCCCCCAGAAAGGCTCTGTTGTGATTTTGTTCCCTCAGAAGAGTTCGGCCCCGCTAGACTGTCATGGGAATGGGACCTGCCCTGCCTGCGCCCGCGGCTGGGTCCTGACGCTCCGTGTGCCGCTCTGAGTGTGAATTCACTCCGGTGGTTAGCGGAGCAGTGGCTTGAGCTGTTTTACTGCTGAGTGCCGTCCTCTTGCTCCCACACACCACCTTCTGTTTGCCGTCCTCCTGTTTTGTTTTGTTTTGCTTTGTTTTGTTTTTTTGAGACAGAGTCTCGCTCTGTCGCCCAGGCTGGAGTGCAGTGGCACAATCTCAGCTCACTGTAACCTCCGCCTCCCAGGTTCAAGAGATTCTCCTGCCTCAGCCTCCTGTTAATGGACAATTTGGTTGTTTGGGGACTAGAGTTATTGTTCAGAAAGCAGCTATGCCTCTTCGTGCACAAGCATTTTATAGACCTTCATATAGACCAGTATTTTCCTTCCCTCAGATGACACCCAAGAACAGAATTGTTGTCCAAGGCCAGGCGCGTGTTGACTTTGTGCAAAACCACCCAAGGGGTTGCCCACTGGTGCTCCAACTGGAAGGTTTTGGCCCCTCCACATCTCTTCGGATACTTGGTGCTTTCAGTCTTTTTAATTTTAGACATTCTAGAGGGTGTGTGGCAATATCTCGTTCTGGCTTTACTTTTCATTTTCTTGATGACATATGATAACAGCAGTTTCTGAAGACCTTCAAAATCATCTGACAAAAGCTACGACTTAAAATCTCCAAGAGGTTTGGAGCGTGTGTGGGTGAAGAATCGAGCCCCTGGCTGCACCCCCTCTCAGTGCCCACTCTGGGTGCCCAGGTGTGGACAGGATTCTCCCCTGCTGCAGGCACTGACAGCTCAGCCAGCTCCCCTGTGTCAATATTGACCAGAGAACTCCATGTGGCGGGCGCTGGGTCAGCCCCACACTCCCGACCCACCAACAATGGGCCCATAATCCAATGCTGGTGGGTCAGCACCATTATGTTAGCCTCTTTATTTCAGTGCTTCTCATTGTCATACTGCTGAATTCTCTCAGAGAAAAGAAAGAAAAAGTCCTTGCCAGGTGGATGGAGCCTCCCCGGAATGAGCACCCTCACCGGCACCCTGGTTGGCAGGCACTAATGAGCTCCCCGGGTTTCAGGCTCAGCAGAGCAGAGGCAACTAAAGAATGGGTCCCACTGGGTCAAGGCTACCCTTCTGCCAGCAAGCACACCAGAAGAAACCATGAGGCCGGCGCCAGGGCCAAGCCCACCTTGAGGTTCCCTGGCACCCTCTTCCGCATCCCCTGGCACCCAGCCAGCCTGGTTATGGGGTGGGGTGAGCTGGGCCTAGCCTTGGGCATCCACCGTGGCCTCCTCTCCAGCAGTGGCTGGAACCTCTGGAAGAGAGGTGAAGTGCTGTGTTGCCCAGTCTCTGCACTCATGGGGGATATTTTCATGAAGTTGTATTCAGAGACAAGAAGGGCAGAAGTGAGACTGGTTTCTTTGTTGTTGTTGTTGTTTTGCTTTTTGTTTTTTGTTTTTTTGGTTTTTTTTTTTTTTTGAGAAGGAGTCTTGTTCTGTCACACAGGCTGGAGTGCAGTGGCATGATCTCGGCTCACTGCAACCTCTGCCTCCCGGGTTCAAGCCATTCTCCTGCCTCAGTCTCCCAAGTAGCTGTGATTACAGGCATGTGCCACCAGGCCCAGCTAATTTTTGCATTTTTAGTAGAGACGGGTTTCACCGTGTTGGCCGGGCTGGTCTCAAAATCCTGACCTCAGGTGATCCACCCGCGTCGGCCTCCCAAAGTGCTGGGATTACAGGTGTGAGCCACCTCGCCGGGCCGACTGGTTTCTTAGAAATCATTCATTCACACACCTGAGGTAGGTTGAGAAGACTGATGTTCTAGGAGGCATGAGTAGAAATCACGGGGTCCATGGGCTGTGACCTCTGATCATCTGCCTTGCTGCAGGCCTGTCATGGTGGTGGCGCTGACTGTGTGTGAGAGAATATGCTCAGGATGCTTCCATCCCAGACAGAGAGAAACAGAACCAGGAGAATGTCCAAGCTGGGGCCACAGCAGTCAGTGCACACGCCCTGGGGGCTGAAGGGCAGGACATGTGGGGTGGGTCCAGGGAGGGTATGGTGCAGGGGCTCGGAATTACAGAGGGGCTGCCCTGCTCTGCCAGAGAGCTGGGGGAAGGGAGGCAGATTCTTGGTAAAAAGTGATGTTTACAATAGCTTCACAGCCCAGGCACTTCTGTCCAAAGGATGGAAAACAGTTTGCAAAAAATAGCCTTCGGGCCAGCGGTCACCTCTGAGCTGTCAGCAAGATTCAGTTCCCCACTGTCCCCCGCCCCCACCCTGCCCACACCTGCTGTGCTTTCTCCAGACTGGCCCAGCAGGCTCCATTCCTCTGCGTTTCTTCTCCATGTGTGTCTGGTCTTATCCCCTTGGCCTCTCTGGAAAATGCCACCAGCCCAGCCTGACACTCAGATGTCTCTAGGCGCATGGTGGAGGGACTGGGGAATAGTTGCCAGGCTCGTTATTTTTGAAAAGAGCTTTCACTCCTGGGGCGGCCGGGCTGACCACAGAAGCCTGCGCATGGCACGGCGGAGCAGACCAAGACAGAGGACTGTGGCCACTCCGCTGTCCCGGCCAGTGCTCTGCGGATAAAGGGGGCATTCGTGTGTTTTATTTCTGTCTGCTTTGTCTTGGATGGAGAATTTCTGGGTTCAGTTTTGGTTTGTTTTGAAGATGAATGTAGAAAGAAGGAAAAATCAGAGGTCAGAAAAGATGGAGGCAACTCCGCCTGCCCACCAGGCAAACTGCTGTGAAACTTATAAATATTGCACCTCGTTCTCTGTGAAGCGCGCTCTTCTGGGAGGGGCCGTGAGTTCATGGGCACTTTCTGTGCAGTAGGGGACCGGCTGGTGCCTTTGGAGAAATCTGTTGTTAAAAGGGAGCTCTCAGGAACTGTGCAGAAATGGGCTTTTTCTACCCCTTCGAGCCGATGTAACACTAAAGAGAGTGGGGAATAATGGAAGAGGCTTGATCTCTCATCATTTACCTTGAAGGAAATAGAGATTTCTGTGCAGGAGCCAAATTTTTTCAACGAGCAAGTTGACCTCTTTCCTCCATGGAAGGGAAAGACCATTTGACCCCAGGACACAGTCTGGAGCAGCTGTGCTATTTCACGGGTAGAGGGGGTGGCAGGGGTCCTGGGGGCGCCTGCAGGGTCAGGGTGGTGTTCAGAAATGCCATGATGTACCCACTGCTGAGGGCAGGTGGAACCAGCGCCACACACCAGGTTGCCCTCACCTCTGAGCCTGCCCTGACCACCCCCGCCCCCCAGCCCGTCTGTCCTGTTCTCTCACAAAAGAGAAGACTTTGCCCAGTGCAAAGGGTGGGAGCCCAGCCACGTGCTCTTCATTAAGATTAGTAATGACCATCGCCATTGTCCTCACCATCATCATCATCTGCCGAGCGATGCGTGTGCTAAGCACAGCTGATCCTCACCCCAGCCAGGAAGCAGGTAGTGTCAGCCTTATTTTACTACAGAGAATTGAAACTCAGAACCTTGAAGTAACTCTCCTGGGACCACACAGATTTCTAGAGCCAACTGCAGACTCGGGTCAGCCTGCATCAGGAAATGTTGCATGCAGTCTTCCTCCAGGGAAGCCCACCTGCCCCCCATACCCCTCCGTCTCTCGCCTCTCCATCCCTCCTACCCCCAATTCTCCACTTTTTGTGGGTCTTCCTAGGCTCTTTGTTGATGACAACCCCACAGAAAAGCATCCTTTAATATTTATTAATTGATACCACCCTTAATTCAAAAAGCAGGTGAATCAGAAGGCTCGCGTTTCTCTTAGAAAAACTCATGTTTGGAATAGAATTCTTTGTTCTTTCCCTGTGGACCATGGAGCCCAGCTAGGATGCAGGTTGGCTGAGCTTCTGCAAACACACAGGGCCTTCTGATCTGAGGGTGTGAGTCAACGAGATAATTCCATCCACTAATTGTTCATCTTTAAAGGCTGGCCTACAGCTGGGAAAACATTGGCACACACAGGCCCGTGGCCACAAGGCGGCTGCAGCCTTTATTCCAGCTCACCTGCTGGGGTGCTGCTGAGAGCCACACTCCCTGTCACCTGCCACATGCTAGTTTTCCCAGTCATTCACTCAGAAATTCTTCCACCTGCCTGAGGAGGGGGTACTATTACACTTCCCATTTTATAGATTAAGAAGTGCAGTAACCTGCCTGGGTTCCCCTGCTGGCGAGCATGTGCTCCCAGGCACCCAGCTGCAAGGCCTGGTGCTGCCGAGGGGGAGCATGGCAGGAAATGAGACACATCTTATCCCAGAAATACTGGTGAAAAGGTGAAAACTGAATCAACCAACCAATCGGCAACTGTGCCACATACACAGAGAAGCCCCTGGTGTGGGGAACTTTTTCCACTGGCTTACGTGAGATGGCTGCTGGTTTGGTGCCCTGCACACACAAGCAAGGTCATTACTGACTCCTCAGGAAATTCTCTACACATGAGCCAAGGTCCCCTTTTCCCTCCCATGGAAGATCAATGGCACCCTTCAATCTGCTTGAATCTTGGTAGAAAAGTACCAGAAGCATTAATCATCTTTGTCTACAATAATTTACTTATTCATACTGGTCAGAAAATCCTCCTGCCGCCTCATCTCCTGCTGTGAGATCAGAGAGCAGCTGAGGTCCTGGCTGCCCACCTGCCCTTTCCTCCAGGCTGCACCCTTGGGCATGAGCAGAGGTGCCAGGATTTAATTTTGATGCCTTCTTTGTAAACAGTGCCTTTTAGGGTATATTTTTCAGCCTGTCTTAGTGCTCACCACCTTGACTCCCGAGTAGCTGAGAACATAGGCGTGTGCCACCACGCCTGCCGAAATTTTTAATTTTTTTGTAGAGATGGGGGTCTTGCTACATTGCCCAGGCTGGTTACAAACTCCTGGCTTCAACCACGCCTCCCGCCTCTGCCTCCCAAAGTGCTGGGATTACAGGTGTGAGCTACCGTGCCCGGCCTCTTTCTGTTCTTTTTGCCTTTTGGGCTTTCATTTACCCAGTATCACTTTACTCTTTCCTTTATTTTCAGGCTTTTTATTCTATTATTTTTAGTATGTTTCTTGTCCACAGAACAGAGCCTAGGGATTGCCTGTCCATCTAGACAGTTTCTTCTTTGAACAAAACAAGTCGGCCTGCTGGATTTCGTGACATGGCTAATGACTTTATTGCTGTCATTTTCAAGTGGATTACTGAGTTTTCTTTTCTCTCTATTTTCTGGGTTGTCTAGGCACTGCTGTTTCCTTCTGCTGTTCCTGCTGGATTTCAGTTTCTTTGTGGGGTTGGTAATGGTGCCTGCCCTTCGCAATCGTCAGTGTCCATCGTAAGGTTCTGTACCGTTTTATGGAAACTTCGGACCGGGGACTTCCCCGACCCTGGCCAGCCTCAGTCCCATGAGAAGTGGGCTTTACATCACACCTGTTCTCTCCTTCCCACCCATTCCCAGCCTCTTCCAGTGACTTGTGTGACTTTGACTCACCCCTGCCCCACCCATGTCATGCTAACTCTTAGATTTTGCAGAATAAATACTTTCATTTCGGGGCCATTATTTTAGACTTTGCTTATGATTCAATTCAGAAATATTTCCATTTCTGGATTATTTATGTCGCACCTGTATTCTCCCTCCCAGATAAGCCATCACTGCCGCGTGTGCTCACCTGGGCGTGCAGGGTTTGCGGATTTCATGGCTCGCCGCTGCCTCCTCAAACACTTTCCCAAGAAAGCATCCCACAATGCTTTCCCCTCCCTTCGACCACTGTGGCACCCTGAGGGTGGGGCTCATGGGCTGTGCGCGTCCTTGCCCAGTCCCCAGGTGCCATGTTGCTGGCTCTCTGTGCCACAGAGACAAGTCAGCCTGCTGGATTTCATGACATGGCTAATGACTTTCTTGCTGTCATTTTCAAGTTGATTATTGAGTTTTCTTTTCTCTGTATGTTTTGGGTTGTCTAGGCACTGCTGTTTCCATCTGCTCTTTTTTTTTTTTTGCCGTTTATTTGTTCTTTACTGCTGCAGCTTTTAGAATTGTTCTCTTCTGGCTAACACGGTAAAACCCCATCTCTACTAAAAATACAAAAATAAATTAGCCAGGTGTGGTGTCGCGTGCCTGTAGTCCGAGCTACTCAGGAGGCTGAGGCAGGAGAATGGTGTGAACCCACAAGGCGGGGCTTGCAGTGAGCTGAGATCACGCCACTGCACTCCAGCCTGGGCGACAGAGCGAGACTCCATCTCAAAAAGAAATAAAAATAAAAATAAAAAATAAAAAAATAGAATTGTTATCTTCCTCTTCCACCTGGGAGATTTCCCTGAACACCCTGCTAGGAGGCTTTTCTCCTCAGTTCCTCCAGCTCTGCGTGCTCCGTCCAGCCTCGGCCTTGGGCTCTCCTGAGAGGTGCTCATAGGCAGCCCCTCCCTCTAGAGCTGCCGTCCTGCAGGGCAGGCCCTGTCCTCTCCTCTCCCACTGCTTCCCATCACGCGCTCTGAGCATCTTTTCTCTCTGATCCACTACAGTGCTCATTTAGGTCTCAACAGAAACCATGCTCTACTTGTGTTTATCTAAGATTTTTTCCAGTAAGAAATCAGGCATTGGCTATAAAGCAAGGCACGTGTGGGACTCAAATCTCTATTCTCCCTGTCCTTGTTCAAGCCACTTGCCTCAGCCTCTGCCTCCAACTGCTGTCTTTGGATGCCCATTCCCAATGCCTGCCTGCTGTGCAGCTGTGGATATGCTGCATGGGCAGCCCTGGTTGGGGGAGTCTGGCCTTGGCAGCCCCTGCCCAGATCCAGTCTGTTTGAGGTCTCCTTGCCCCAAGGCTCAGTAGTAGTAGAGAGCACAGCTACTACCACCTCCCTCATCTCCTGGGCCCAGGAGACCCAGGCCACAGGCACCGTGGCCTCCATCCAGGGGTCTCTGTCCAGCTCCTCTAGGCTGCAACTGTTCCAAGAATCCCCCAGTGCCCATCCCAGCCTCCCGTCAGGTCCAGAGTGGGAGGCACGAAAGTCCTTCATTCACTTCTAGGACTCCAGCAGAGTTGAAGCCTACCCTCCTCCAGGCTCACCCCACCCTCCAGCCCACTCCCTCCCAGGCCCACCCCACCCTCCATCCTACTCCCTCCTCCAGGCCCACCCCACCCTCCAGCCCACTCCCTCCCAGGCCCACCCACCGTCCTGCCCACAGGAGCTGCTGGGCTCAGAGAAGCGCCGGCTGAAGCTGGAAGGAGAGGAGACATGCCCAGCCCTCCTGGCTTCCAGAAGCCTGTTGCACGGCTCATTCCACAGGAGCCCGGCACTGCTGGTATTAATAAGGACAATCACATTAAGGGAGTTCCTGCCAAGGCCTTTCGGAAGTAGTCAGTTACAGCTCCGAATGTTCATTTATTTTCATAATCCCTCGTGGAATTAGGATGCACAGAGTGGCAGATACACGCTTGATGAGTAACAATCACTGCTCCTGACATTGGTACCATTTTCACGTGCTTGCCCTGTCTGGGCTGTGTGCTAAGTAACCGTACGTTTTAACTGCATTCTCCCCCTTAATCTTCATAACATTGGTAAACATGGCATTATTGTTTTTCTTTTTCAGATGGGAAAATAAATGCCTCAAGAAGCTGCACAGATTGCCCCAAGACTCTCAGGAGGTGAGTGGCCATAGTGGCATGGGAGCCCAGGTCTGGCGGTTCCAAAGCCTGCTGGGTCTTCGTGGCATATACATGCTTTGCAGCTCTCTACCTGACAGCTGCCTGTCCCCTGGACTGTGAGGCCCAGGAGGACAGACGTCCTGTGTGTTTTCTTCACCACATGGCCCTGACACGGCCGGCCCAGGGCCCTCTGCAAACACTAGTGAATGAGCAAACCAGCCAACCCACAGAAGAGCTTCTCTTCCATCCTCTAATGACCAGGGCGTTCTTCTTCATGACCTCTGGCCACTTGCGGGCTTCACCCATGAACATGGGATGAGCAGAGGGAGGCGTGGAGACGTGGGGGATTAGCGAGTGCTCTGAGGATGATGCTGGCTTGGGTATCATGGACCCTGGGTCTCATGGGGCAGAGGAAACAGGGGTGGGCTGAGTTCAGGGCAGGAGCTCGGAGAGCTGGCTCAGCCACCAGGCCGGCCCTCCCATGAGTGGCTTCAGCAGAAGCCCCAGCTCAGCCCTGGGACACTGAATTGGAATGCAGACACGTCCTGGGGCTTTCGAAGGCGGGATCTGCAGACCCCAGAGTGCAGAAAGGGTCGTTGTGCTGACAGGAGCCAGCAGGTGTGATGGCAGGAGGAACACAAGCCAGGGCAGCTGGGCAGAGCAAAGGGGGCCCAGCCCAAGCCCACTCTGCAGGCTGAGCCCTTGGAGCCTGTGTGAGGACGTCAGGGTGTGCTGAGCAAAGGTAACCATAAGGCACCGGGGCCTTGCACGGCTCTTTGCACACTCCCTCCACCCCCGGGGCATCCATCTGTGTCCATGGGGGCTTCCAGCAGACCCACCCTGGCCAAGGGCCGCCCAGGAGGGGCTGCGCTCTGCAACTCTCATCCCCCACCTGGCACACACTGCCGGTGAAGTGAGTTCATAGGTGAAGGAAGGCGCGTGCATTGAAAGATGGGGGTGAAAACGTTCTATTTTCCAATTGTACTTTTCCTCCCTGAGGGAGAACGTTTGGAAAGAGTAATGATTGTGATGACAAATGTATCTTAAGATGAGGGCTGGCACGTCTTTCCTCATCAATTTCTATTCTTTGGGTCATTAAACCCTGAAGTGTTAAGTGGAAAGATGCTCACTGAACTGAGGCAGCCCTTTGGGGCCATGTAGGGGAGGCGATCCCCAGGCCTTCTTAGCGTCCATCGGATAGCAGTGTTTTGTGAAATCTTTGCACATCCACCTACAAAGTGGTTTTTAAAGCGGCCTGCAGTTTTGACGGGACACACTGTCAACCCACGTTCCACCTGCCCTCCAGCCATGCCTGTTTCCCACGGCTCTGGTGTGTCAGCCTTGCACACATCATGTATCCAGAGCCCTCTCTGCCTGCCAGACACAGCCACAGGCAGCA
This sequence comes from Gorilla gorilla gorilla, assembly GCF_029281585.2. Classification (NCBI taxonomy): domain Eukaryota; kingdom Metazoa; phylum Chordata; class Mammalia; order Primates; family Hominidae; genus Gorilla; species Gorilla gorilla. The sequence goes on from NC_073238.2 coordinate 126,585,075, forward strand.
AACATGCCCTGAGCAGCCGCTGTAATGTCTGGACAAAAAGAACATCTGATGGCCGCAGAGCTTGGGCCTCCTTTTCTAGTAAAATCTCATGTCCATGTTCCTACAAGCATCCGGTGGTCACCTGGCCGGTGCCTCTGTGGAGCCAGTAAGAAGCAGCAGCTCCCCTCAGTTGAAGCCCCACTTACAATGTGTCAGCCTCACCCCTGCAAGAGGTGCGGGCCCTCCCTTGATGGCTAGGACAGAATCCGGGCCCAGCCCGTCACCTTCCTCCCATGCTTGGGGACCACTGCCCCCCCGCCCCCCCGCCCCCAGGCCTGAGTGGAAGGCGCTTCTGGAGAACGTTCTGTTGGTCTCAAGTCTCCGGTGTCAGCTCCCTTGCTTGAGTTTGAGTTGAATTCCGGCAATGGCTCAGGGCCCGTATCCCTGCAGCAGCCTGTTCTATGGGTGGTGCTGCATCCTGCAGGCTGGGTGCTCCTGGGGGCTGAGACCTCAGGCTGGCCGCTGACCCCTGACGGCATCCACCACACTGTATGGGGGCGGTGCTTAGCCAGGCAGGAAGCACCCCCAGAGGATGCTGGAAGGAATGTCCTCACAGCTCACAGGAGACCCTTTGGTTTCCTCAGCCATCCCCCAGAGAAGCCGCAGGCATCATCTTTGGGAGTGGCAGGTGACATCCTAGGGTTTTCCTTGTGTAACCTCAGGCACCTGGAGTCCCGGCTGCTGCTCCATGCCACCCTGAGGCACATACCTATCGCCAGTGGGCATGAATGGCCCCTGTGTTTCCCTCCTTTGTAATGTCGGTGCAGGTGGCAGAACGGCCACATCAAGGTCATATCCAAACCCAGGAAGTCCTCAGCGCAGCAGAGGCTGACTTCCTGATTCACCTGCTACTGTCTCCTGAGGCCTCAATAAAATAATAGTAAGGAGGGTTTTTTTAAAGGACACAAATGCAGGACAGACAGCTGTGGGAAAGAGGCAATAGGAACACATTTTGGAAGCTGCACAGCAGATGCATGAGGAGGGACTGAATTAGCCGAGGCGAGCTGCTGAGAGCTGAGCTGCAGAGGCCATCACGACCGAGGATGTGCATTTATCCTGGGCTCTCAAGGAGGGTAAGGGACAGGGCTCCCAGGGTACCAGGTGGATAGCGGGACTGGGAGTGGCAAGACTATTTCAGAAGCAGGTGCGTGGCCAGGTGTTCCTCCACTCCCAGGTAGCCTGCCACGCCCACCTCAGGTGGAGTCTGGAGGATGGGGAAGAGACTCCAGACTGAGGGCACTGGGCAGAGCCAAGGGCAAGAGGATTCAGGGTTTCTTTGTTGTCACAGGATGCGGGGGCTGCCTCTTTTTTTGGGTGGTTTCCCAGGTCACTGGCTGAAAGCACATCAGACCCCTGGCAGGATGATGAAGGATTCCTTTTTAGGGAGACTTATGGACTCAAAGAAAAAAAAAGATTCTAAACACTTCCAGAGATTTAAAAACAAGTAAAGGACTAGAATCAAGGTTTATTAGTCTTCTCAACAGCAATATTTGAAGCCAGGAGGTAATGGAAAATTGTCTTCAAAATTTTATGGGAAAAATAGTTTTCTACTAGAATTTTAACCCAAATGAACAAACTATCAATCGAGACAATTCAGACACACAATTGTTCAATAAACACATCTCTCACTCTTTCAGTGAGGCTCTGGGAGATGTACCCCACAAAACGAGAGACAAAGACTTGGGATTCAAGAAACCAAGAATCCAAAAGGAAAGAGGCAATGGGAATCCCCAGAGTGAATGGGAAGGGAAGCTAAGGAATCCGGTGCTGAAGAGGAAGGGAGGCTGCAGGAGGGGCATCTCCCAGGGAAGATGAAAACACAAAGGGCCTTTTGCATTTTGAGAGGAGATTTACAATTCTCACAGAGAGTTTAGGGCTGAGTTAGTGATATGTATACGAAAAACGAATCCAATGAAAAAGCAATTAAGTCCAGGAAAAACAAACTAAAAAAAAAATTATTTAAGGAGGAAACTGTATTTATAGTACACTACAGGTCTCAGCTGTGAGTGATATTTATACAATGTCATGACATTTAATTGATCTACTGGAATACTGATCTGTTCAGACGTTACAAACAGCAGTGGGTGTGTGGGGGAGGAAAGACCTTCATAACAAGTAGGGACATGGTACAGAGATGCTGAATTCTTATTTTTCATTACATGAAGTCAGTAGCCAAAACTGAACAAAAGAAAGTCGGCAAATAGAAATATAAGCATGCTATTTAGAAATGTGGGGATAAACAGGTGCAGTTTTAGCTTTTAAGTGGATTGCCTCTGGGGACTGGTATCGACACTGCCCTGCAGATCTGTTGGTGGGTTTTTGTGTTGTGTGTGTGTGTGTGTGTGTGTGTGTGTGTGTGTGTGTGTGTGTGTGTAAGATGGAGTCTTGCTCTGTCACCCAGGGTTGAATGCAGTGGCACAATCTCAGCTCACTGCAATCTCTGTCTCTGGGTCCAAGTGATTCTCTTGCCTCAGCCTTCCGAATAGCTGGGATTACAGACATGTGCCACCATACCAGCTACTTTTTGTATTTTTAGTAGAGACAGTTTTCGCCATGTTGGCCAGGCTGGTCTCAAACTCCTGACCTCAAGTGATCCACCCACCTTGGCCTCCCAAAGTATTGGGATTACAGGCATGAGCCACCACGCCCAGCCTGTGTTTGAGACTAGTCAAGTGCAGTAGTGAGAAGGGCAGAAAGAGTAGAACCTAATGGAGGTTTATTTTCCTGTTTTTTACTTTTTTAGATACAGGGTCTCACTCTGTTGCCTAGGCTGGAGTGCAGTGGCGAGATCATGGATCACAACAGCCTCAAACTCCTGGCTTCAAGCAGTCCTCCTACTTCAGCCTCCAAGTAGCTCGAACAACAGGCATGTACCACTGCACCCAGCCTGGGCTTTTAACCTATGTACATTAAATGTTTAACTGATTAAAAAAAATTTGGCAATTTAAAAAAACAATGAAAGGATATGCTGAGTTTCTGGCACTTTCTGGCATTTTCCAGCATTCATACAATTGATGAGTATGAATAATTCAAGACCAGAAACTGGTATTTTTTTTGCAATTAGGTAAAAAAAAAAATTAACTGATTTTCACCTCATTATCTAATTATTCCCTATTCCCTAATTATCTGTGTGGACTTTGCAATAATTGGAAATGGTAAAAGATGAGGTAGAAAAGAAGTCAAGATGTATGTGTAATGGGCTGTAGTGCTATTCCTGGTCTTAAATGGGCAACAAGGAAAACTGTCTTTCCCTGAGCAGGGCGTCGGCCCCTCTAAGCTGTATTCTGTATGTAGGTGTCTGAGTGAAAATTCCACTCGGATAGTTTCAATGCATTCATGCTCCATGTAATGCTGTTTGGAATATATATTTAACCAGAAAGGTAATTTCGCCGCCTCCTTTATCTCTGCTTCTTGCCTGAAAAGAGAGTTATAGTGTTGAGTCCTGCCCCCTTGAGTTCCTGCCTTGGTCCAACCGAGGACAACATAGGAGCTCTGCAGGAATTACTGGGGTCTGGATCTCAGATGCGGCTGGGTGCTCTTTCTTTCCCGGGTCCCCTCACCCACAGTCACCGCTGTGCACAGTTCCCGGGGAGCAGGGCTGCGGGCCAGGTGCAGCAGGGGCCCGTGTTCATGTGACCCTTGGCGTGTCCCCCTCATCCTCAGTGTGCTCAGTGGCCAATCCCAGTCCATGATGAGGACCGGCATCGGCCCAGGAACACTGGGTCACACTTGTCAGACGAGGACCAACTTCTCTTTCTGTGCTGGCTCCATTGCCCCAGCCTTGAAGGGACAGGACAGGCGTCCCTGACTGTGCGAGGGTTACAGGAGCCCCACACCAGGAGCTTCGCCCACCCCAGGCTCTGCCAGGTACCCGGGACGCTGGCAGGTCCTGAATGTGAGGGGTGGCTGGGGCTGCTGTCCAGGTCCTGTCCCTCCCACCGGCTCAGGGCAGCCTCACTGCTGCTGGGTGACCCCAGCTACACTCTGGGGGTGACAGAGCAGGGAGCCCCACCTGGGCATCATGGATGTGAGGGGGGAAGGCACCCTCGAACTCAGCCAGCCTCTGTGTGGGGGAGCATCTTTGTTTAAGCCAAGGCTAGTGGGGATCTGATGGGTAAACTGAGGAAACAGCTGTGCTCAAGTCATGAGTAGGGCAGGATCTGCCTCCCCCATGCTGGATGGGGCCTGGGACCCCAGAGCACCAGAAAATGAGTCCAGGCCTCCCCCACGCTGGACAGGCCCTGGGATCCTGGAGCAAAAATTGAGTCCAGGCCTCTCCCATGCTGGATGGGCCCTAGGATCCCGGAGAACACCAGAAAGTGAGTCCAGGCCTGAGTGTAAGGACAAGGACATGAGCCCAGAGGGACAGGACCCTCCTAGGCGCACAGCAAGGTGCGCAAGCGGTTAGAACAGGTGCTAGGGAGGGTCCCGGAGCCCCCGGAGCAGGCCAGGCTGCCAGGTGGCTGCCACCTTCCTTCCCCCCAGCACACCAGTTTCCAGCAGGGTTTCTGTGAGCATTTTGGTTCCCCAAGCAGCCCACAGCAGGTTCTGTTCCCAGGCCCTAGAGAGAGCCCATGGCTCTGGTCACCAGGAAAATATGCTCAAAATGAGGCTGTGCTTCCTGTTCTGTGGCTTCAGAGACCTGCACACTGTCTGCCCTATGGCCCCATGTCTGTTGGTGTAGACAGACTGTTCTGATTAAAACATCACTCCTGTTCCCTCCAGAGAGCATGTCTTCTCCTCACCCACCACCGCCTCCACCCACAGATCAGGGCTTCTCAAACTGCAGCGCCTGTTAGAACACCCAGCATGGTTTGCTGAGACACAGGGGCTGGGTCCTGTCCCTGAGTCGCCATCCAGAAGATGCAGGTGCAACAGAAGAACTCGCTGAGCTTATGAGTTCCCAGGTGATGCTGATGCTGCAGGTCTGGAAGGCCTCCTCTGAGAACCACGGGCCAGGCTCTTAGAGAGATCGAACAGTAGGAGATGGCACAAGGGGTCGCAGTGGTCCATAAATAGCCTCAAATTCCGCCAGCATTCAGCTTGATCTTTTCCCTCCTGGTAAACAGGGTTGGAACCCCGACGCCTCCCCCCTCTACCACAGAAAGGCGTGTCTGAGCCCCGCTTGGCCCCCAGGTGCTGTCCTCTGCCCACGTGCGGCCTCAATGCCGTCTCATCTGGACCTTTGTAAAGAAAGCAGTTTTCAATTAGAGCCTGTGCTGTCTGCGCGCCCAGGGCACTCACCCAGGCGGCCGTACGAGAGGCCCATCTCTCAAGGGCCACGGTGAAGCACCCTTGTCCAGATGTCAGCGCAGTCCCGCGGCCGTGGCAGCGCCCACGTCTTGGAGGTAGCATATGTGTTGCAGTGCAAACAGCGTTATGCTTCCCCGCTGGCCAGGTCCTAACTGAGAGACTCAGGGAGCCAATTACCCCTCACTCTCCAGACCACCGTTCTGGGGGAAGGAGGGAGCGCAGGTCCAGTGCTGATGATAAAAACCCAGGAAAAGCGGGCATCATTTCAGCAGATCATGCCTCTTCAGGCAGGCCTTCCTTCTGGCGCTCACTGTTGGGTGCAGGGAGGCCGTAGATGTGTCTGGGTCCTCTGGAGGGTGGGAGCCTCCACTATCCTGCAAGTCTGGTCACCAGGCACCCAGCACAGGCCCAGGGCTGCTGCAATGGGACATGCTGTAAAAGTGATTGTAAACAGGGCAGAAAAATGAATAGAAAAATAGAAGGCTTTTCTAGGGTTTGTGTCTAGAAATATGTGACCACAAAATATAAGTCTACAGCATCTCTGCAGAATTGACTTTCGGAGTCACCCAAGAATAAGAAATGTGAGGCATGGTTGGGTGCAGAGGCTCACGCCTGCAATCCCAGCACTTTGTGAGGCCAAGGCGGGTGGATCACCTGAGGTCAGTGATTCAAGACCAGCCTGGCCAACATGGTGAAACCAGGTCTGTACTAAAAATACAAAAATTGACTGGTTGTGGTGGTGTACATCTGTAATCCCAGCTACTCAGGAGGCTGAGGCAGGAGAATCACTTGAACCCGGGAGGCAGAGGTTGCAGTGAGCTGAGATCGCACCACTGCACTTCAACCTGGACTACAGAGTGAGACTCTGTAAAATGGAGGGAGGGAAGGAGGGAGGGAGGGGGGAAGGAAAGAGAAGAGGAGAGAGGAGAGAGGTAAGAGGAGAGAAGAGAGAAAAGAGAAGAGGCAGAGGGAGAGACAGTGTTCCTGGAAGGGCAGAGCCGGGATCCAAATCCCCAGGCACCCTTCCTTCTGCTGCCCTGAGGTCCCAGCCTTCCCTGGGGCGGGGGAGTGAGGGGTGGGCCTCAGAGGCAGGTGTGTTTATAGTCTTCGGAGCACTTTTTAAAAAAATAGCTTTAGTAAATCCCAAAAGCATACACTTTTGTTTTGCTTACTAAAACTCAGATTTCAGTGGTTGCAACATAGAATTTGTGTGAGAGGAACCCCTGGCCTCATCCTCCAAGTCTGCCTCTACTGTTTACTTGTAAGACAAACTTAAAGGGAGAGGCAGGAGCATGGCCTGAGGCAGGCGTCTCAGACCCGAGGGCGCACGAGGAAGCTCACGGGAGCTGTCAGGGTCAGAGATGTGACCCTGGAGACCCCACAGAGGGAGTGAGGTAGGCAGGAGGGGGAACCCCTGGGCCCTCCCTGTCCCCTTAGCACCAGCCCCTGTCCCTCTTCATACCCCAGCCCCCCTCCAGTCACATGTGCCTGGAAGGTCTCCTCTGGCCCATCATCCTCCGGGGGACCTGGGACGTAACCTGTGAGACATTTGCCATCTCGGCAGAGCACATGGCCCACGGCCCAGCCTCTGACCGACCAGGAAGGCAGAAGAGTTTCTGGGGCATGTGGGTCAGCACAGACACGCGCTGGTGAGCAGACAGTTGGGCCTCTCCCCACACAGACTCCTCTCCATGCTGGGCCCAGGGCACTGGCACCCATGCCCAGAGTTTCCCCACCACTCCTGAACCTGAGGTGGAAGAAGGCAGGAAGCCAGGCCCGAGCCGTCCAGCTGGACAGAAGGACAGCAGCAGACTCAGCCCCTCCCCACTCAGGGCCAGTCCCTGGGGCCCCCGGGGAAGGACGGCCCAGCCCGAGGGGTGGTGCATGCCCTCTGACCCAGACGTGCCCCTGGGTTCACAGTTCAGCACAATACCTGCCAAGGGCTGACCCATTAGCAGCCACACAGCGTCCTGCGCACCATTTGGGTTCTTGCCCCATTTCAGGCCCCCCGAGGCGTGTTTGCTCTGAGCTGCTTGCCTTGTGCTGCCCGGTCACCGCTGTGCCACCTCTGCCCAGTGGGCTCTGCTATCCTATCCTTCCCGCCCCGAACCGGACTCTTGTCTGTTAAGTGGGCTGTGGTGTGAGTGGGGACAGATGCTGAGGGCGTGACGGCCACCACTCTCATGGTGGAATCTGGGGTAGCGGCCATCGGAAGGGGAGAGCAGTAAGAGTTCAGGGGTTTCTTCCCATACCCCTCGAAGGACCCCCATGGACAGGAGGGGACATAGAGGAGGGGCCAGGTTTTCCCAGATTTAGGGGGTGGGATGCAGAGGGGGCTGCACCCAGGACAGGGCAGGCCCAGGCAGGAGTTGCATGGACTCATTCGGTGGCCTCCCGGGAGGGACTCCGGCATCGCTCGCCACCTCAGATTTGCCACCTTAGATTTGCCACAAAAACTGGCTGTGGCTGCCAGTTACGCTTGGGGCCGGACCCCACATTTTTCTGAATCCAACATCCCTGCCATCCCTGTCCCATCCACCAATGGGAGTGAGGGAAGTTTCCAGATCACTCAGAGGAGAGCGGGCACTTGGCCACCACCTGGCCCTACAGGCGGCCTCTACCCACGTGGTTGTGCCTGCTGCATCCACACTGCTCATGGGACGCGCTCACTCAGGCCTGGAACACTCTCTGTATCCCCTGCTCGCTGGGCCCCCTCTCTTAGAAAGTGCCAGATACCACTTTGAGTGCGACCCCCTAAGCCTCCACTGCCCCCATGCCTGCTGGGTGCGTGCCACAAGCCTCGGCTCCCCGTTCCGCCCGCGCCTGCCCACCCAGGCCCTGGCCCATCCTTGGGTCCCGGGCAGCGCGTTTGTCTGCCTCTCCCCGAATTGCCTGAAGGCAGAGGCTGTGCTGTGTCTGCAAAACAAAAACAGAGCCCTGCTCCCGCCTGAGTGAGCCCCGCTCCCACTGCTCTCCTGCGCCTTCCCCTCTTCACAGTGCCCGGCCTTGCTGTCTGCCCACCTTGATCCACCCGTGTGTTCTGTGGGGTCCGTGGTTTGGACTTCGCAGAGCTGCCGGCCCCTCGCAGAGGCTCGAGTCACCCCCTCCCTGCACACGTTGCACTTCCCTTGATTCAAAATCGTGCAGCGACATCACATTCCACTCGGATTAAAAGCAAAATCCCCAGCACTGGCTTGTGACCCACGCAGTCTGCACGGTCGGCTTCCCTCCTGGCTTATCTCCTGCCGTCTCCTCTTCGCCAAGTGGCTCTGGCCACCCATCCGTGCCCCAGTCAAGGCCAGCCCACCTCAGACTCACTCCCTCCTGCCCACGAGCCTGGGCTCCAGGGTCCTCCCATGAAGAGTCCTCCCTGGTCTCTCCATGAATCCAATGCCCCCAGTCAGCACCCCCTGCCCTCTGGCTCACTGTGGACATTCTACACGCAGACCTGGCATGGCTCTCCCTGCTGTCTATCCTCTCACCAGCACAAACTCGGTGCCACACAGGGATCTCGATAACCAGGCCTTTCTGAACAAATTTACCATCACCCTCCACCATGGTGCTTCAACTCTCAGGCTGAATGTGCCAGTGATGTGTTATGATCATCAGCACGGATTATTTCTGTGTGTGCCATGCATGACGTGTGGTTCTATGACATTACACCTTTCTGCTGTGAGCCAGGGCTGACACAGGCCTGCATCTGGCCTAAACCATCCTCACATCCAAGTACTGCTTTCTGTGGGGTTTTCCTGCTCAGTTCCAGTCTGTCTCTGAGCCTAGCATCCCAGTCCACAGAGGAAGAAACTGAGGTTGAGAGAGACCAGAAGCTTGCCCGAGATAACACAACTGACCACCGCAAAGCTAAGGGAAGACGGACCCAGACCGTTTATCGCTGTGCTACCACGGGAGTGCCTGATGTGACAGGTCTCACGTCAATATCACTTTACGCTTAGAATCTGAGATTGTGGAGTTAATGTACTTCCGTGAAGCTGCACTTTATATGGAGTGTCTCAAAGAGTACAGTTGCAAAAATTATTAGAGTGTTCGGCTCATAGGATATCATTCAGTGTTGCCCAGCTGTGGTGGTGATCGTTTATTAGTAGTGAAAACATTCTCCTAGTTGTTCAAAATCATCTCTGGACTGATAAGTATACCATATAAATATTTTATAGGTGTAATTCAATTAATCTCCACAGGAAAATTTCTGTTGGATGCATGTAAGCATACTGTTTAAATTGTGCGTCTTCATTCCTTCCACTCCAGTGACTGAGACTGTGGAGAACAGACTCTCAAAACTGCAGCAAAGCGCTTATTCTTTTTTTATCACCTGTCAAATTATTACTGTGACGCCCATACTTGGTGGGGAAACATTGTGATCCACAGCTATCTAGTAACGAGACGCCAAGTGTGAGTTGTGCATTGAGTTTAGGTAATGTACCAGAAAACATGGCATGAAAACACTAATTTTCTCAATATATATTAGGAGACACGGTGTTTACCAATGAGAAGTGAAGATGTTTTTAAACAGAGTTTGTTAACTCAAAGTCTCGGCCAGGCTGCATGCGCCTGTTCTCTAGCTTGTGTTAGAATTGAGGGCGGGGGTCTCCCCAAGGCCGGCAGGGTGTTGGCCACACCACTCAAGCCCACATGTCCCAGGGAGTGCCCTAGGCCATATGGACTCAGCCTCGAACGTAGCCATGGCATACTGCCCAGGCACCGCCAGCATTCCTAGCATTGGGTCGGACGTGAATAGCTCCTCCCCTTTTCTCCAGCCCTTGTCTACGCAGCCTTCTGCCAGCCATGCACACCCAACTTTGGAAGGGGGACCTCCATACCCAGGCACCCTTGAGCCAGGCATGCTACTGAAGGAGAGCAGTGAGCTATTATTAAAAATGCGTGTCAAGCTGTTGAGCAAGGAGCTAGTTTAATTTAATTTATCTGGCCTATAAAAATAAAATAAAGAGGAATGCATGCTATGTTATTAGCAGCCTTAGATGACACCAGCATTCAAACATTTTATTATCTTATTATTGAACAGCGTCTCCAGCAAGGGCCTCTTTGTCTCTTTTGCTATTCTTAGGAAACCTATTCTTCAGTTTTAAGGAATAACTGTTGTCTAAGAGCCTGAGGAAAAGATGGTATCGTGTGGATTCTAAAAGTGGTTGATCTGAATGTGGTCTATGAAGAGCTCACTCCAGCTTTGCCCCCTTTGCCTCTCCGCTGGGCTCCTCCCCAGCTTTCTGTGCTGTGATTAGTCCCTGATATTTAGTGGGTTCCATTCTCGTACCTTTTAAAATAACCCTCCTGAGCCAACAGGGACAGGGAAGGGGGTCAAACCCGGAACGTGTCCTCTGGCTGCCACGGGCGGCCAACCCATCGCAGGAGCAGGCATGTGCTGGTTGTCCTCGGGATTTTGACTGCCGGTGCCGTGTTTCATATTCAAATTAAAGGGGTGGGGAAGAGCTGGGCCTTTGATCTCACACTGACACATACCTACCAACACTCAAGTGGGTGCAGAGTGACCAGCACTGTGTCAGCGGCAGCTCTCTGCACTCTGGTACCTGGTACAAGCATTAATTCAACAACCACATTTAAAAGCAGTTGTTCAAAGGCCCTGTGGATGGTAGAATGAGGCATTCAGCCCCGAAGAGCACTTCAGCCAGTGCAGGGTCACAGCGGAGTGGCCCTGTCAGTGCAGAACCCAGGGAACCGCGTCGGTTCAGGTGGAGGGGCGTCCGCTTCAGCTTTCCTTATTTACATTTATAGCTAATTATTGCCACTTCATAATGATGCCCTGAGGACCCAAAGAACTGGGTCGGGCTGGAAGATATCTAAAGGGTTTGATCGGGAGGGCGAAGAGAATTCTATCTCAATGGAATTTAATAAATTAAGTACATTTTGTACACCTATAATGTATTATTATAATAAAACTTTATGCAGGCTTTTTTGGTATGTGTGTAGAACATTTTGAATTTATGAAAAATCCTAAAGAAGAAGAAAACACCATTCCTAACCTCAATCCCAGAGAGAAATCAATGTTAATGGTATGGCCCTTCCTTGAGGCATTTCTACCGTAAACATCCTACAGTTCCTGAAAGTCCTCAGTTCTGCAAAATTTCTATGGCAAAATAGGGTTGGGACAGACCCTCAAAATCTATGGAACTTTGTAACTAGAGCCCTAACCCAAACCACAGAATGCAAATGTCTCTCCAGGGGACATTTGGCAATGTCTGGATACATTTTCAGTTGTCACAGCTGGGGAATTATGCCTGGGTGGAGAGCAGGGATGGGTGGGTGGACAGCAGGGATGCTGCTAAATGCCCCACAGTGCACAGGGCAGCCCTTGAAAAGTGCCCATCGTCCACCATGCAGAGACAGAGAAACCCAGCCTGTCTTCCCTCCCGAAGGACCCAACAAAACCTCACCTTCTCTATAATGTGCCACTCATGCCTCCCTCCCCATCTGCCCCATTATTGATTCATTTGTTCCTGTTGTCATTTGGTCATTTGCAGACATATCTTGAGTAGCCATTTGAGTAGCCGAAATGCTACAGATGTGAGTATGTTGTGGCCCCATAGAGGGTCCCATAGTCTAGAGAAGAAGCCGGCATCAACCATACCAACAACATCAACTATTCCAACAGCATCAACCAAACTGACAACATCAACCATACCAACATCATCAACCATACCAACAACATCAGCCATACCAATAGCATCAACTATACTAACAACATCAACCATACCAACACCAACTGCATCAACCATACCAACACCACAGCATCAACCATACCAACAACATCAACCATACCAACAACATCAACCAAACCAACACCAACAGCATCAACCATACTAACAGCATCAACCATACCAACAGCATCAACCAAACCAACACCAACAGAATCAACCATACCAACAACATCAACCATACCAACAGCATCAACCATACCAACAACATCAACCATACTAACAGCATCAACCATACCAACACCAACAGCATCAACCATACCAACACCAACAGTATCAACCATACCAACACCAACAGCATCGACCTTACCAACACCAACAGCATCACATACCAACATCATCAACCATACCAACAACATCAGCCATACTAACAGCATCAACTATACCAACAGCATCAACCATACCAACACCAACAGCATCAACCATACCAACACCAACAGCATCAACCATACCAACACCAACAGCATCGACCTTACCAACACCAATGGCATCACATACTAACATCATCAACCATACCAACATCAGCCATACTAACAGCATCAACTATACCAACAACATCAACCATACCAACACCAACAGCATCAACCATACCAACACCAACAGCATCAACCATACCAACATCATCAACCATACCAACACCAACAGCATCAACCATACCAACACCAACAGCATCAACCATACCAATACCAACAGCATCGACCTTACCAACACCAACAGCATCAACCATACCAACACCAACAGCATCAACCATACCAACAGCATCAACCATACCAACACCAACAGCATCAACCATACCAACACCAACAGCATCAACCATACCAACACCAACAACATCAACCATACCAACACCAACAGCATCAACCATACCAACAGCATCAACCATACCAACATCAACCATACCAACAACATCAGCCATACCAACAGCATCAACCATACCAACAACATCAGCCATACCAACACCAACAGCATCAACCGTACCAACAACATCAGCCATACCAACACCAACAGCATCAACCATACCAAAAACATCAGCCATACTAACAGCATCAACTATACCAACAGCATCAACCATACCAACAGCATCAACCATACTAACAGCATCAACCATACCAACAGCATCAGTGTACTTTGTGTCCATTAGCTGATGTAATTTTACCACCACTGCATCAGAAAGTCCAAATATAATTTTATTTTACAGATGCAGAATTTGGCACATAGACAATTACAATAGATCAGAGTACCAATATTGGCACGTCAATAATGCTGTAGGATTACAGCAAGTATTCGTTGAATTCTTTCCATGCCTAGAGCTGTGGGTAACACTGGGAGCACAAACACTGACTTTTTAATGACATATTTCACGACAGCAAGAGGTTGTTTTAACATCATATGCCAAAATCCAAATAAAATTTATTTTGTAATGTTTATGTTTTAAAAATCATTTTTCAAAAACCTGACATTTTATTTTTAAAGGATAAAAATATTGCTAATTGCCTTTATATTGATCTGTGGTTTCTGAAAAAAAAAATGGCATGTGTAATTGTCCCATAAAAGCATTTTAAAAGAAATGACAACATGTAAATTAAAATCTATCCCCTGAGGACATCAGCAGAAGCAATAAATTGATAGTGATGAATTTCGTTTCTCTCATCTCAAGTTTCTAGGGATATTTTTCATGCTATATCAATGATAATGAAAAAAAAGAAAATTAACATTTCAGGTTATAAAAATTATTTTCCTGAGAGTCAGTGCCACAATGTGAGTGTTTATTTTTACATAACTGTTTAGGCGTATGGTGGGGAGGTGGGATTAGGTAGCAATAAACATACAGAAAAGAACCTTATCAGCACTTTCCAACATGGTAGCCACTAGCCACATGTGGCTTTTTAAATTTAAATTTGAATTTAACTTATTCAAAATCAAATACAATTAAAAACCCAATTCTTCTTCCTCGCTGGCCACGTTTCAGGTGCTCAACAGCCCTGTGTGGTTGGTGGCCACCGTCGTGCACGGGGTAGATGTACGGCGTTTCTGTCGTCACATAAAGGCCTCTCGACAGAGCCATCCTGGGTACAACACCATCCTGGCTACAGAGCCGTCCCAGATACAGAGCCATCCCGGACACAGAGGTGTCCCGGGTACAGCGCCATCCCGGATACAGAGTCATCCCGGACACAGAGCCATCCCGGACACAGAGGTGTCCAGGGTACAGCGCCATCCTGGATACAGAGTCATCCCGGGCACAGAGCCTTCCTGGGTACAGAACTGTCCTGGGTACAGCGCCATTCCAGGTACAGAGCCGTCCTGGGTACAGAGCCATCCCTCATACAGAGCTGTCCCAGACACAGAGGCATCCCGGGTACAGAGCCGTCCTGCGTACAGAGCCGTCCCAGATACAGAGCCATCCTGGATACAGAGCCGTCCTGGGTGCAGAGCCTTCACGGGTACAGAACTGTCCTGGACACAGAGCCGTCCCGGGTACAGAGCCGTCCTGGGTGCAGAGCTGTCCCGGGTACAACACCATCCTGCGTACAGAGCCATCCCGGATACAGAGCCATCCTGGGTACAGAGTCTTCATGGGTACAGAACTGTCCTGGATACAGAGACGTCCTGAGCACAGAGCCTTCATGGGTACAGAACTGTCCTGGATACAGAGCCGTCCCGGGTACAGAGCCGTCCTGGGTACAGAGCCGTCCCGGGTACAGAGCCGTCCCGGGTACAACACCATCCTGCGTACAGAGCCATCCCGGATACAGAGCCATCCCGGATACAGAGCCATCCTGGGTACAGAGCCTTCATGGGTACAGGACTATCCTGGATACAGCGCCATTTGGGGTACAGAGCCATCCTGGGTGGGTCTCTGTGCTTTCAGTTGTCATCCGGCAGCAGCATCAGGTCTGGAACGCATCTCTGGCCCTTCATCTAGCCAGCCATTGTGTGTCAGAAGCATCCTCTTGTGTCAAATGCCATTTTTGAGATTATAAACATTGTGTCAGGTTTGATGCCTTCAGAGAAAATTACTCAGACTTTATATAAATATGTGTTCAAATATGGTTTTGAGAAGTTCGCTGACTCAGACCCCGCGAACTGTTAGGAGATCCCTAAGACCCTGCAGCTGTGTCCCAGGGTACAAGGGTGGTCCCACACAGTGTCTGTGGGGCGGAGCTGGACGGATCCCATCTCCACGTGTCTCCATCTCCAGCTCTAGTGTGACAACTGACTTAGGAACCAAACACCACTGCCATGCAGATGAGTCAAAACCCATGGGCTCCACAAAGATTCCACAGGTTCTGGGTGGACATGGTATGGCCTTGCTAAAACAGGACATGGAACCAAAAGCAGGAGTCCCTTCCTTTAGGAAATGCCAGGGTCAGAACAAATAAGCTGACCTGGAATCGCTGCCCAGTAAGAAAGGAAGATCTGTTTCAGCCAACAGCTGCCCACCTCCCTTCTGGACCTAAAAGTCCTCTGTTGAAGCTGTCAGGTCTCAGAGTCAGGGCGCGTTGGCATCTCCCGGGGCATTTACCTGCACTGCCAAGGGAGTGATTCGTGAGTACTAGGAGGAGGTGCCCGCTCTCGCCGCGGGGTCCAGACCATTTCCGATGGATGGGGCGGAGGTTGCCTGCACTTCCTAGTGCTGTCTGCGGTCAGGCTTCCAGCTGCAGCAAGCCCCGGTGGGACCCACAGCCTTGAATTATGAAAATCACAGGCGCAGGACACAGCCTCCATGCTGCAGAATGGGCACATGCTTTGTGCAGTGGTGACTTTTACACCAGACTGCGTGTGTGCCCTGTGTGGGTGTTCTTGGAGTGTGCCACGGGCCGTGTACCCTGCGTGGGTGTGCACAGGGTGTGCCACGGGCTGCGTGCCCCGCGTGGGTGTGCACGGGGTGTGCTGCCTGCACGCAGCTGCTGGCTGCTACCATTCTGCTCTTGTTTTGTTCCTTACAACCTCTTTGCGCTGAAACCCAGATGCAAGTGAAATGGTCACAAAAGAAGTATCTGGGTTAAATGCGTGCTAAACAGGTTTAAAATTACAGCTCATTGTTTGGAAGCAGATGCAAGCCTCAAACAAATGCAAAACATCAATGCAGATGCAAACGGGAGGGCAATTTGAAAATTCAATCCTAAGTGCCTGATACTGTCAGTGGCGAACTGGGCTGGCCTCCCTGGGGGCCTTCGGCCGGAAGGGCCGGCCCCAGGAAGGACAGTGAGGGAGCCGTCTGCTCAGTGAGGGAGGGGTTGATAAGAGCAAAATCCACACCGCTCTTTGGCTTCCTTACAGTTCTCTAATTTCTCAAACAGCGTTAATGATATTTCTGATATCTTGGGAATGCCAAGAATAAAATGAGCTTCAAGCACATTCCTGTGATTTCCTTTGTGAGTAACTTTACGAGGGTGCCCAGAAGGGTTTTCTTTCTCCATACACCCAGAAGCTTCCATGCTTTCAGCAAGGAATGACCCATATTTAATCTTGGGTTGGGTTCATACACATTTCCTCTTTGTTTCCTCCCTGGATACGTTTTGCACGCCAGTGTTGCTCGCATGATTCGCAAGTCCCTAATAACAGGCTCATATTATGCAGTCGGCCTTCAAGCCTGACTTCATACGCAAATGCATGGGACATAATACCTGTATTTTATGATGACAACACCGATTATAGAACCTGGATCTGCTGTCCTGGAGTATTCCTGGCAAGTTCTCTGTTTTATAACTGCCCTATGGAGGCAGGGATCTAATGTTGATTGTTACGCGCTTGGCATTTTAATAAGCACTTGACTCTTGTCTCTAGGGGGTAGATATTGTTCCTTTTACTGACCAGTTAGAGCGGTGCAACTTGAGACAGGAAGCAGCTTGCCCAGGGGACCCTGAGTGGGAAGCAGAGCCCCTCCCCTTCACCCAACCCAAACCCAGATCTGAGGCGGTCGCATCACACTGACGGCTCTGCACACCTGGAAGGAAAGGGGTCACACCACACCACCGGCAACTCATTCTTTTTTGTTTTCAGTGTTTTAGTGTCAAGTCAATATTTGAAAAAAATAGAAGAGGTCATGTTTTACTTTTGCTATGTGACTTTTGATTAATCGAATGCTTTCTTTTTAATTTTTTAATTTTTTAATTGACAAAATTGCATATGTTGTATACAACATGTTGTTTTGAAATATACATATATTGTGAAATGTTTAAATAGGCTAATTATATGCATGGTCTCACATACCATTTTGTGTAGGAGAACACTTAAAATCTACTCTTAGTAATTTTCAAGAATATAATACATTGTTACTAACAATGTAGTCACCACCGTTGTACAATAGATCTCTTGAACTTGTTCTTCCTGTCTAGCTGAAAGTTTGCACCCTTTGACTAAGATCTCTCCAGCACCTCACCC